>NC_080747.1:44495000-45120000 GCF_020826845.1 Diceros bicornis minor
TTTCAGTTGGATCGCAACCATCTCCAATTCTGGAATTTTTAGAAGAATGGAGTATGGAAAATTTAGAAGAAATTTCTCCTGCAGCTATTGCTGAGTGTGTATAGATGCAATTTTTAAAACTATTGTTAATTTTTGGTTATATCTTAGTATAGAGTTACTAAGTGCAAAATGCTTTTGGTTTTGCATTTTAGTGCAACCAAGATTTTTGTTAATGGCTGCTGGGTTGGAATACATAAAGATCCTGAACAACTTATGAACACTCTAAGGAAATTGCGGCGTCAAATGGACATCATTGTGTCTGAAGTAAGAGTCTTTAATTAACTACGAGGGCATGATCTATGGGATTTCTAAACAAGGCATGAGATTAGTGAAAATTATTTTTGCATTGCCATCTTTCTTTAACTGGTTTCCCTTGAGTTGTAAAGTATATTGTCAGACGTCTAGGTGATGTTTAGGTCTAGGTTGAGCTAAATTTAATTATAAGGTATTGCTTGCTTTAATGCTTTAGATATGTGCTTCTAAAAATTTGACATGTAATTTAAATTATTAAATTAGATTTTAGAATTCAGATTATATTTTAAAGTAAAAGGAATTCTTTTGAGGACCTTTTTGTAAAGCTGACCCAACAGTGTGTTTAAAAACGGAATAATCATCTGATTTATCCTTTGTATGAATCCAGAGATTCATTCATAAATTGTGATACACCTTTAATAGATTTTCTTATAGTTAGTTGGATATTGAAGTATTTTGGGATTAGGATGGATTCTTTTTTTTTAATCATTAAAATAGGGTATGATTTATTACTCCCCAAAATAGGGCTTTTACTTTTAGTGTACAGTCATGCATTGCTTAACGACAGGGATGCATCCTGAGATACGCATTTTTAGGTGATTTCGTCGTCGTGTGAACATCATAGAGTGTACCTACACAAAACTAGATGGTATAGCTTAGTACACACTAGACTATATGGCACTAATCTTGCGGGACCACCATCATATATGCAGTCAGTCTTTGACCGAAACGTCGTTATGCGGCACATGACTACCGTATTGAGGGATATGGCTCAGGCTTTTGATTCCTCCAAATCTATACCTTAGGGTCTGACTAGATGAAAGTGGGTTTGGAGAGAAACTGTAACACACTTAAGCCAGTAACTGGCCTCTTTTTGACCTAGCAGAGCAGCGAAGCGAGTTTGGTTGCTCCAGGCCTTCCCATAGCAAACAGACCGTGGGTTTTGACCCCGGCGTATTCAGTTTGAAGGCAGGAACAGTGTGCTTCACATGAGGGCAGGCAGGGCTAAGAGAAGGCCTAAAAACTGCAGTTCGCTGTGTTTTTTATGATTGAGAACTTTATTAATGCCATGTTTTTCTGCTGAAAGTCGTCTTCAGCTTTTCTGTGTTTTCTAGGGTAATTCTTTATGCTGTTTTAGGCCTCTTAACCTTTAAGGGCCCATTCCCTCAAACTGGAGTGTTTGTGCTCCCTGTCCCCCATGCCTTGTCAAAAACGGGCAGTAGGGAGAAGGGTGCCTATTGCTTTTTTCAGATAAATCTCACTTATTCTGCAGAACTTATATGAAATCTCATCTCCTCCAGAATACTTTAACTGACCCTCCAGTTTGATTTAGATCAGAGGTGGGCAAACATTTTCTGTAAAGGGCCAGATGTTAAATATTTTAGGCTTTGTTTACCATACAGTGTCTGTTGTGTATTCAACTCTGCTGTTGTAGTGAAAAGCAGCCATAGACAATATGTAAACTAATAAAACGATTTATAAAAACAGATGGCAGGGGAGGGCAGATTTGGCCTGCAGGCTGTTTGCTGACCCCCTGATTTAGATCTCTGTGACTCTATATCGCATATTTTACTTAAGATACTTCTGACTGAATGCTTACACCAGATAGCAGCTATTGATTTATTTGCTTGCCTTAGTCACTGCACTATTAACTCCTCAGAGGCAGGGAACATGTCTTAGTATAATTGTGTTTTCTTTTTTTTTTTTTCCTATTTTTTTGTGAGGAAGATCAGCCCTGAGCTAACGTCCATGCTAATCCTCCTCTTTTTGCTGAGGAGGCCCGGCTCTGAGCTAACATCTATTGCCAATCCTCCTCCTCTTTATCTTTTCCCCAAAGCCCCCGTAGATAGTTGTATGTCATAGTTGTACATCCTTCTAGTTGCTGTATGTGGGATGCGGCCTCAGTATGGCCGGAGGAGTGGTGCGTTGGTGCGCGCCTGGGATCCGAACCCGGGCCGCCAGTAGCAGAGCGCGCGCACTTAACTGCTAAGCCACAGGGCCGGCCCCTGACTTTGTGTTTTCATATATGTGGTGCCTGACATATAGTAGACATTGAGTAAGTGTTTGTTGAACTTATAAATGGACCCTGTGTTCTTGGACTAGACACTTTAATCTCCTATTGGAGAGTGATGTTGGGAGTCTCCAAGTGGGAGAATTGTGTCTATTTTTCAGGAGTCTAGTACTTTTTCTTTTCTTTCATATTTTCTAATAACCGGAGGTCCTCATTTTACCCATTTCTTTTTTTTTTTTTAATTTTATTTATTTTTTTTCCCCCAAAGCCCCAGTAGATAGTTGTATGTCATAGCTGTACATCCTTCTAGTTGCTGTATGTGGGACGCAGCCTCAGCATGGCTGGAGAAGTGGTGCATCGGTGCACGCCCAGGATCTGAACCCGGGCCGCCAGCAGTGGAGCGCGTGCACTTAACCGCCAAGCCACGGGGCCAGCCCAACCCATTTCTAACTTGAGCCTTCTATTGGACCTGTTAGGCTTTCCTATAAATAGTCTTCTCTAGACTACTAAAGAATACATGTTTGCTTTGGAATGTAAGATACTGTTTGGCCTTTGAGGAGACACAGCTCAATTTATGTCCTCTTTTAAGACAATAAAGGTATGTTCTATTAGGAATTCTCTAAGGATTAAAGGCAATGCATCTGAAAGCAGTGTCTTTTCTGGGGTTTCAGAATGCCTCCAGTGGTGTTTTTTGCTCACAGACACAGTGTTTCTCCTCAGATTGTTTTCTCAGGACAGGAAATGGGCTGAGAACATGGAACATTTTCTATTCTTGGCTTTTGATCTTAGTTTTTGAAAGCTTGATGTTTTTGATGAAGCTTTTCTGGTTTACTATTGTTTTTAAACCGAGTCATCCATATCTTTTCCTTTCTTAAATAAACCAAATCTTTTCTTTGATGAAAGTATCCAGATGTGATCTCTCTTTTTTTTTTAAAGTACTTTTTTGGAGAAATACCAATCTGCTTTTCCATTTCCCAACTCATTGGCAATTCATTTCTTAGTTGACTTCCAAGATTATATATTAGATCTAGATAATTCACTGAAAATTCTTATTTTCTTTTTGGCTTATTTCTTTATATGTAGGTACTTCAAATTATGCAATGCTTTTAATAATTATGTTCTTTATTGCAAATTTTCCAAAAATATTTTTGATATTTTCTAGGAATATATTTTCTAGTGCTATCCAGTAGAGATATAATATGAGCTACACATGCAGTTTTATACTTAGAGCATATTTCAGTTCAGAATGGCCACGTTTCAAGTGCTCAATAGTGACATGTGGCTAGTGACTACTGTGTTAGACAGCTAGACTGTAAGCCATTTTTCTGATGGGAGAGTGTGAGAAGTTAGGCTTATTACTGGGAAAGTGTGATCAAGGCAAAATGATAGAGGACTGGTTATTGAAGGTTACAGAGTGAAGTATATGTAATTATCAAAAAGGTGAAATAAGAAATTGTCATATACTAGTGTTTGTGATACCAAAAATATGTTTCCTTCATTTTACTTTATCTTGTATGATATTATTACCAGATGTTATTGTTCAGCTCTATAATTACCAAGGTTAGATATTTATCCTTTATAAAATTTTAAATTATACCTAGGTTTTTAGTATATTGAACAACGATAAACTAAGATTTATCCATTTTATTTGATAATTGGTTGCTCCAGAAATTTAGTAGGAGTTTTATTGTGTTTTTAGCTAAGCCTTAATGATACAGAGAAAATAAAAGTTCACGAGACTGTTTTGTCTTTTTTATGTATAGGTTTCTATGATCAGAGATATTCGAGAGAGGGAGATTCGGATCTATACAGATGCAGGCCGGATTTGTAGACCGCTTCTGATTGTGGAAAAACAAAAGCTACTTTTGAAGAAGAGACATATTGATCAATTGAAAGAGAGAGAATATAACAACTACAGGTAAGAACATATGGTGAGACAAAAATTAAGATATAATTCAAATTTTTATTTATTTATTTATTTTCCCCCCAAAGCCCCAGTAGATAGTTGTATGTCATAGCTGCACATCCTTCTAGTTGCTGTATGTGGGACGCGGCCTCAGCATGGCCGGAGAAGCGGTGCGTCGGTGCACACCCGGGATCCGAACCCTGGCCGCCAGCAGCAGAGGGCACGCAGTTAACCACTAAGCCACGGAGCCGGCCCAAGATATAATTCATATACCATAAAATTAACCATTTAAAAGTATACAGTTCAGTGGTTTTTTTGTATATTCACAAGATTGTGCAACTATTACCACTGTCTAAATCCAGAACATTTTCATCGCGTCAAACAGAAACTCTGTACTCATTAGCAGTCAATTTGTTTTTCTTAATTTTTGTTATCAAGTAAGGGACTTGTACAGTTTTGTTTAAGCATAAAAGTCTTTGAGGCATGTTAAAGTCTAATAATAATAAGAAAAATATATAAATAATATAGTATATAACCTATAATAATATGAGCAGCATAATAATAAATAAGAAATTTAATAAGATGAACCAGCTTTAAAATTTATTTTTAGTAATATATGAATATATAAATTTTTATTCTAAAAAATTCAAACAAAATGTATAGTAAGAATATATAAAAGCCCCAATTCATACTTTCCTCTTCAAAAGTAAATACTGTTAACGATGGGTATATATTCTTCCAGACCTTATTCTATGTATTTATGTACTCTCCCCCTACCCCTATGGCTAGTCTCTTTAGAACAAAGCAAGGCAAACTAATAATAATAGTTATGGAACCATATTTTATGTGTATTCTTCAGTAACTTGCTTTTTTTCACTGTTAACAATAATGTATCTATTGTGGAACTCTTTCTATATCAGTGCATATAGATACAGGAATACTCTTTATTAATTAGTTAGCCTAGTTAAAATAGCTCAGGAAATAAGGAAATTAAGTGAATTCTTTTTTAGTTGGCAGGATCTCGTGGCCAGTGGGGTAGTAGAATATATTGATACTCTAGAAGAAGAAACGGTGATGCTTGCAATGACTCCAGATGATTTACAGGAGAAAGAAGTAGCTTATTGTTCAACATACACACACTGTGAGATTCATCCATCCATGATTCTTGGCGTCTGTGCATCTATTATTCCTTTTCCTGATCATAACCAGGTTGGTAGAAGTTTCTAACTTCTGATTTGTGAGGAATTGGGGGAAATAAATAAAATCTCTAAAAATTAGAGAATAGTCTGTAGTTTCTTCCTGAAAAAAGCCTTTTAATGAAAAGTCTGTGAACTCCTACAGAATCAGCGTTTAACAAGCTTATTCTTGTGTTTCATTAAGAGCCATAGTTGATTACTCCAAATGGTTATCACTTACCTTTCAGAAAAAAACAGGAACTTTACCAACCATATTTCTAATTTATGTAGTACCCTGCAGAGTCTATTCCTTTAGAAGTAATTAAATTTTCATTGATTCTGCTTTTCATTTCTACTTTTAGTCTCCTAGAAATACATACCAGTCTGCTATGGGTAAGCAGGCTATGGGAGTTTATATCACCAACTTCCATGTTCGTATGGATACATTGGCCCATGTTCTCTATTATCCTCAAAAACCGCTTGTGACTACACGGTCTATGGAATATCTACGGTTTAGAGAGCTGCCAGCAGGTATGTTCAGTTTTCTACATTTTTTAAGATCGTGCCATGCTTAAGGCACTTTTCTGGGTGCTTGGGAGGGTTAGTAAATAAAATGTATATGACACAGTTTCTTTTTTTTTTTTTTTGTGAGGAAAATCAGTTCTGAGCTAACATCCATGCCAATCCTCCTCTTTTTTTTTTTTTTTTTTTGTTGAGGAAGACTGGCCCTGGGCTAACATCTGTACCCATCTTCCTCCACTTTATATGGGACGCTGCCACAGCATGGCTTGACAAGCGGTGCATTGGTGCGCGCCCGGCATCCGAACCCAGGCCGCCAGTAGCAGAGCACGCGCACTTAACCACTGCGCCATGGGGCCAGCCCTGACAGTTTCTATTCTCATGGAATTTATAATGTGGTGGGAAACATGAACACAATTAAATAAAAGTAGGTATGTGGAAAGTGTTATGATGGAGGTGCAGAGTCTTTTGGAAGCACGGAGTGAAGAAAATGATTGATTTCTGTTGGAAGTCTAGAGCCAGTTTCATAGGAGAGGTAGCATTTTAGACTAAAGTTGATGAAAGGGTATTTGAATCTGAGAGATGGCTTGAGCAAGGGCCTAGATACACAAAGGCATGAGATATGGGAACAATCAGTAGTCATGTCAGTTTAGTATGGCTGGAGTATAAATGCATGGGAGTGAAGCTTGGTCTCATAGCGTGGTGAGAGCAGGTTGAATTTTGAGAATGAAGACCCATCTAGCCTTTTTGAGCAAGGAAGTAATAAAATTAGGAGTACCATTCTGGCAGTCATGTAAGGGATAGATTAGAGTTAGATGTGGTATTAGCAGGGAGATAATTTAGAGGTTTTTGCGGTGGTCTAAGTGAGAAATGGTATGGTCCTTAAGAAATGAACAAGCGTAAGGAGTGAGACACCTTTTGAAATACTCCTGATAGGACTTAATGACTGACTGGATGTGGAATGATGAAGAGAGGGAGGAAAGGAACTGGAAATATTGTTGGTGCTCTTGGCTTGAGTGATCAAGGAGAGAGAGGTACTATTAATAAGTTTGGGAGCACATTAGAAGAAGGAAGAGATTTTAGAGATAAGATGATAAATTCAGTTTCTGACATGTAGATTTTGAGTTGCTGCCAGAACATCTAAGAAATGATCTTCCAAAAGTGAGTTGCAAATGTAGTTTGAAAGAAGGTCAGATCTAGAGCTGTGAAGTTTTTGATAACTTAATGATATTTATAGATTACTATGAAATTACTGAGGGAAGATTAAGAGTGAGAATAAAGCCAGAGAAAACAGAACTTTAGGCACCAGGGAAAGAAATCAGGGGAGGAGATTTGAGATGTAGTTGATAAGGAGAAGAATCAGGAGTTTGCAGGAGGAGATTCTCAAGGAGACTGGACAGCAGGTAAAATGGTGCAGAGAAGTCTGAAAGGTATGAGAGAGTGTTGAATATGAAAGGAGACAGTATAGTTCTTTGGCATAATTGTTGTCTTACTATATTATTAACAGAATTTTGGCTTTGACTGTGGGTAATATTATTTATTTAGTAAAGTTTGCCTTGTAAGTAATGGATTTAAATTATTAACTATAATAGGGGATCTAACATTTTGATAGCAAATTCTCCTAGGTTAGGAGATTTATTTTCAAAGTCCTCCACAAGGGGTTACTCTTGTCTAGAAAAACAAAATCTGTTAGGTTGTCTGGAGTACGCTAATATCGTTGGGCTATGCTTGCAGTGCTGTGTTTTCTTCAACATTTAGATAATCATTTCTTTATGGTTAGAGAAGAAAAGAAATATAGGTGAAGGATTGGATTTGAAGTAAAATGTTCCTTTGGTACTGATATGAAGTGGTGAGAGCATGGCTGGTGGGGGGACTACATGCCTTTCAGTTCTGTTATTGTTTCATGCCTTCATCATGTTATCTACTTAAAAACTTTATTTTGAGATAATTTCAAACTTAGAGAAAAGTTGTAAGACTAGTACAAAGAACTCCTGTGTACTTTTCATCCAGATTTCCTACTTCACATTTTACCACATTTTCCTTATGCTTTCCCTTTCTCTTTCTTCCTGAACCATTTGAGAGTAAGTTGCAGACGTGAAGCCACATCACTCTTTAATTCTTCAGTGTATGTTTCCTAAAAACAAGAGCACTCTGCACAGTACAGCCATGAAAATCAGGAGGTTAACATTGATACCCATTTAGTTAGCAGTCTTCAATTCAAATTTTGCTAGTTGTACTACGTAAGGTCCTGTATGGGTCTAGGCTCTAATACAGGATCATGGGTTGCATTTAGTTGCATGTCTATTTAGTCTCCTTAACCTGGAACAGTTCCTTAGTCTTTCCTTGCCTCATGACCTTGACATTTTTGAAGAGTCCAGCCAAGTTCCTTTGTACATTGCCTCTCAATTTGGGTTTGACTGTTGTTTTCCTATGATTATATTCAGGTTATGAATTTTTGTCAGGACTAGCAGAGAAGTGTTGCTGCATTTTCAGTGCATTGTATCAGGAGGCATAGTCTGTCTACATGTCCCATTATTAGTGATTTTAACTTTTGTCATATGATTAATATGATGTCAGGTTTCTCCACTTTTTATTTAAGTATTTTGTACTTATTAGTAAGTAGGAGATACTTTGAGATGATGTAAATATCCGGTTCCTTGTTGAACTTGCGGCCATTAGTTTAGCTTGATGATTGTTGCCTAATGTTCATTTTCTAATTCCATTGTTCTTTCCAGTTTGATGCTGAAATTATCGCAGATTTTCCAGTGGGAGCATCTTTGAGATGACTCCTGATAGATCCTCATCATTCTTTAAGTACTTCCTTATATTTTGCCTCCTCTTGAGCCTTCCTTCCCCTAAACCTGGACTTAGGCATTTCTCGTTTTTAGTGAAGGATATTATGTAGAAACCAAAGTCTGGGTGCTAGGTGTGCTCCTTGCTATTAGAATGTCATCATTTCTAGGTCCTTTCAGCTGACAGAGCTAAGAAAATATATGTAGGCATATACCCACAAACACACCTTTATCTATTTTTATATCTCTATTTATTAAAGAACGATGAATTCACACCAGTATTTCCCATCCCAGTCCAACACCATAGTTTATTTTAGAACTTTATTTAGAATAAAATTTTATTTTGTTTGTTTTAGAACTCCATTCTCTGACTGTGAGAAACCTGGCTCCCATTGTTGTCAATATATTTACTTATTTGTTTAGTCTGTTGATATAACCAGTCTCCTGACCATCCTAGCTGAATTATTGGCCCTGGCCCTGCCTAACATGCCAGCTACACTGGCGAAATTCTGAGCCCTGACCAAGGGGAAGGGACTGATGAGGTCATCTTAAAGAAAGTCTTTTTGATTAGTATCATTCCTATTTCTGTAGAGTACTGTCACCTTGGTTGACATTTGGGAGCAAAGATCCTTGTGACAAAAGTTTGCCTTGGGGGGCCGGCCTCGTGGTTTAGCAGTTAAGTGTGTGTGCTCCGCTGCAGGCGGCCCAGGTTCGGATTCTGGGCGCGCACCGATGCACCGCTTGTCAGGCCATGCTGTGGCGGCATCCCATATAAAGTAGAGGAAGATGGGCGCAGGTGTTAGCTTAGGGCCAGTCTTCCTCAGCAAAAAGAGTAAGATTGGCATGGTTGTTAGCTCAGGGCTGATCTTTTTTTTTTTTTTTTTCATAATTGTATTTATTTATTTTTTTCCCCCAAAGCCCCAGTAGATAGTTGTATGTCATAGTTGCACATCCTTCTAGTTGCTGTATGTGGGACGTGGCTTCAGCATGGCTGGACAAGGTCTGTCGGTGCATGCCCGGGATCCGAACCCCGGGCCGCCAGCAGCGGAGCGCGCCCACTCAACCGCTAAGCCACGGGTCTGGCCCAAGGGCTGATCTTAAAAAAAAAAAAAAAAGTTTGCCTTGACTTAAAGTGGGTCAGGGGACTTAGAGCCTTCTTTTTTTTTTTTATATAATTTTATTTATTTTTCCCCCAAAGCCCCAGTAGATAGTTGTATGTCATAGCTGCATATCCTTTTAGTTGCTGTATGTGGGATGCGGCCCCAGCATGGCCAGAGAAGCGGTGCGTCGGTGCATGCCTGGGACCCGAACCCGGGCCGCCAGCAGTGGAGCGTACGCACTTAACCACTAAGCCACGGGGCCGGCCCGCTTAGAGCCTTCTTAGTGCTGAGCTTAAAGTGGGTGAGGGCAAAGTGGCACAAAGGGTTTGAACTTGGCTGACAGGTGGGTTGTAATCCTAGATTTCACATGTTTATAGTTCTTGAGCTCACAGGTATTTTTAATGTAGTTACTAATATTTATTGAGCAGTTTGTGTGAGACACCATCCAAGGCACTTTACTTATATCTAAGCATCATAAAAGGTTTGTGACATTTCTTCACCTGCAAAATGAGAATAATAGTACCTACCTCATAAAACCTTTTGTGATGATTAAATGGTTAAATCCATTTAAAACACATGGCTTAGTGCCTAGCAGTTAGTAAGGGAGGAGTAAATGTTAGCTGATTAGTTGTAGTGGTGGTTGTATCATCTCTGTTTTATAAATGTGGAGACAGGGTCAGAAATGTTATTTGCCTGAAGTTACACAACTTAAAAATCCAGAATTTGAATTCTGGTCTATTTTTTTCCTTTTTGACCAGATGCAGGCTTTTTCCCCTCCATCTCCCTTTCTTGTGCTCTTTCCTCTTCACTACATTGCTTCTTGATTTGGGGCTTTTAAGTTAAGAAGAAAATATTAGAAACATAATTCAGAAGTTTACTGTTTTCGGCTAAATTTAGCTGATCTCACAGACTTGTCCAGATACCTTGGATAAAGGTTGTAGGGTGGGAATGGGTTGCCTCCTGGGCTGTAGTAGATGTAGCATATGTGAGCGATCCAGGGATTTTCACATGAGAGGCAGGAAAGCCTCACAAGGACCAAGACAGCTGACCACCTATGGGCTGCGTCACCTGGAGAAGAGGGGGGCCATAGGTAGTGCTCCACCGAACCATGAAGACATGCTGAGAAAGTCTTGTCTGTTCCACGTATCACGAATGTCACTACTGGCTTCCCCAGTAGTAGGAACACATCACATCTCTTAAGACTGCAAATTCTCGAGTCTTTTCAGGTCCCCTCTGCCTTCAGGATCCTGCATCTTTACATACTTTATCTATATTATGCTGCTTGACTATGTGTAAAACTTAAAATTCTTCTAGTTCTCCCAAAGAATCCACACAAAAGGATGGTGATCAATGTGGATGTTACTAAAGATTTCTTAGAGGGAGTCATTTAGATTTCAAGAGGGGTTTTCATTGCTCACCTAAGGAGTGACTATTTGATTTTTCAGATCTTTGAAGACCCTTCTTGGCTGCCTGCCATTGGGAGCTGTATCTCTGGCCCTTCCCAGGAAGGGCTCAGCTTCCCTAACACTGCCCTTCCCTTGGAGAATTTCACACTCCCCTTCCTCCCCAAGCAGAACATCTTAGCTTTTTCTGCTCCAAATATAGATACCCAAAACTGTCAAGGTGCTCAGAAGAACAAATGCCCTCCTGTTACTATGATCCTTCTTCCTTAGAGAGCAGTCAAGGTTATATTTAGCACAAAGTTTTTAGTGTTATCTGTTAAACAGGGTTTGCAAACTTGGATTTGTACAGGGTTAGGCAGGATTGGTGAGTAGTTGGTGAGTTGGAGAGAGGTTTGCCTTTCTCCTGGGGTTAGCCCTCTTCAGCTTCAGCTATAGTTGTGGTGTGTATATGCAGATACAGTGATGCCAGATCTGATTTTTCAAGAAGAGTTTGAAGCTGAAGGTTTTGTGTGAATTTACCTTTTAAAATGTTATGAAGGAATTCAAAATACAAACAAACTCTGGAATCAGCTACTTTGGATCAGTGTGTTTAAAATAGCTGGTGGAGAGCTTTCTATGGCATAGCAGCCAGAGCTTTTAAGGAGCAAATGTAGCTGTCAGGGACGAGGGCCTGCCCTTTGCATGTATCTCTCCACATCTATTCCTACCTTGGGTTGGGAATTACCGGGAATTGGAGACTTGGAGGAGTGTGTCTTCAGTGTCCCAGACCCAGACCAGCAGCACCAGCCTAACCTGCACTCCACCTGTTAAAACCGTTGCACACGTGAAGGAATAAATGAATGAAATGGTGTGTCTTCTCAGGAAGGGTGGGTTTTTTGAAAAGTGAATTTAGCTTTAATAAAGGAAGCAAATATAAACTGTTTATTCAGAATTCAGGTAACCAAAACATTAAGTCATCCAGATTTTGGTTCTTTTGTATTTTGTAGTCATAATTTTTACTCCACACTTGAAATATTTAAATCAAGATATTATATTGGGCCGCCCCTGTGGCTTAGCGGTTAAGTGCGTGCGCTCCGCTGCTGGCGGCCCATGTTCGGATCCCGTGTGCGCACCGACGCACCGCTTCTCCCGCCATGCTGAGGCCGCGTCCCACATACAGCAACTAGAAGGATGTGCAACTATGGCATACAACTATCTACTGGGGCTTTGGGGGAAAAAAATAAATAAAAAAAAAAAACGATATTGACTGTAGCTTTAGAGTTGAGTGTATTTTAATTTCTAGAAAATATGATGATTCACGTATATGTGAATTATGTTCATTGAAACCCCACTCACATTCAACAATCATTTCTTATATTGCAATCTGCTAGTTTTTTAGTGTGTTTTCAATTTTTTTTCTTACTTCTTTAATACTTGTTACTTTCTTTATAGTATCATCAAAAATAGTTTTGGCAGCAGCAACTAAGAATAAGGTTGTAGTGGGGAAGATAATACCACTGTTTTGGTGGCATAGGGAGAGGGTCCAGGAACAGAGCAGGGCTAGGAAGAGGAATAGCAGAGTAGTACCCAGGTTCAAACCGAAAACCAGAAATCAGGAGACAATGAGCTGGGGCTCGATCCTATTGCTTATTAACTTTGGGATCATGAGTAAGTTATTTAACTAGCTCTTTCTGATAATAACAATACTTGTTTATGGGACAGGGTTGCTGTGAGAATCATGAAACTTGGTTTGGGGAGGCACTTCATAAATACGAGGTGACTTGTGTATATAATCACTGATGATAAGAATGGATACATTGGGAATGCCTACTCTTAGCTTTTGCATGTATTAAATGTTAAACTATCAGAGTAGTTGCCTCACAAATCGCTCTTTTAGGAGGAATATACTTTGACATTTACCATGGTGAAAAACATCTGTGGCAAATATGATTAAATAAAATTGGTTTAAAAGAAACGGGCAGTTTTCCTTTGTTTTTCATATGATGCTTTAATGTATGCTCTTAAATACACTACAGGTATCAACTCCATTGTGGCCATTGCATCGTACACTGGATATAATCAAGAAGACTCTGTTATCATGAATCGCTCAGCTGTAGACCGAGGCTTTTTCAGGTCAGCTATTTATAAAAGTTGTCAAAACACAGATACAGTGGACATATCAATAATTTAATCAAAAAAGTTCTTTAAAAATAGGTTTGACTTGTATGTGTCCAAACTTTTTGGTGGTTTTGAAGAAATTTTTGGTGGCTGGAAGAAATTTTGGTCTGACAACAGAGAAAATTGTTTGTTCAGGTATATAATCTTTTGTCTCCATTCACGAAGCTTTGTGGCTATCTGGCAGGCACATGCTGTTGTATGGATGTCTGCGTAGAGTTTAGTGTGGGGAAATCAGTGCCCCACTCTAGAAACAGAAGGCCTGGTTGATGGTCACAAACAACTGAAGACACTGCTTCTTCTATCTCAGGATTTTCAAATGCCAATATTTTGAGCCCTTTTTTTTGGTAACAAATACATGTTTGCATTTAGATAGTATAGAAATGTCTAAAGAAGAAACAAAAATAAACCTATTGTCCTAGGACCCATAAATAATTACTGTTAAAATTATAGTGTGTTTTCTTTTTTCTGTTGTGCTTCAATTTGATTTTTTTTTTTTTACTTTTTTTTTTTTTTTTTTTTAATTGATGTTTTAATGGTTTCTAACATTGTGAAATTTTGGGTTGTACATTTTTGTTTGTCCATCACCCCATATATGACTCCCTTCACCCCTTGTGCCCACCCCCCACCCCCACTTCCCGGGTAACCACAGTCCAGTTTTCTCTGTCCATGTGTTGGTTTATATTCCACATATGAGTGAGATCATACAGTGTTTGTCTTTCTCTTTCTGGCTTATTTCACTTAACATAATACGCTCCAGGCCCATCCATGTTGTTGCAAATGGGACGATTTTGTCTTTTTTTATGGCTGAGTAGTATTCCATTGTATATATATACCACATTTTCTTAATCCAATCATCAGTCGAGGGACACTTAGGTTGCTTCCACTTCTTGGCTATGGTGAATAATGCTGCAATGAACATAGGGGTGCATAAGCCTCTTTGGATTGTTGATTTCAGGTGCGTTGGATAGATTCCCAGTAGTGGGATGGCTGGATCATAGGGCATCTCTATTTTTAACTCTTTGAGGAATCTCCATACCGTTTTCCATAGAGGCTGCACCAATTTGCATTCCCACCAGCTGTGTATGAGGGTTCCTGTTTCTCCACATCCTCTCCAACATTTGTTGTTTTTTGTCTTGGTGATTATAGCCATTCTAACGGGCGTGAGGTGGTATCTTAGTGTTGTTTTGATTTGCATTTCCCTGATGATTAGTGATGTTGAGCATCTTTTCATGTGCCTATTGGCCATCTGTATCTCTTCCTTGGAGAAGTGTCTGTTCATTTCCTCTGCCCATTTTTTGATCGGGTTGTTTGTTTTTTTGTTGTTCAATTGTGTGAGTTCTTTATATATTATGGAGATCAACCCCTTGTCAGATGTATGTTTTGCAAATATTCTCTCCCAGCTGGTTGGTTGTCTGTTCATCTTGATTCTGGTTTCATTTGTCTTATAAAAGCTCTTTAGTCTGATAAAGTCCCACTTGTTTATTTTTTCTTTAGTTTCCCTAGTCTGGGTAGGCATGTCATCCGAAAAGATTCCTTTAAACCCAATGTCAAATAGTGTGTTGCCTATATTTTCTTCTATGAGTTTTATAGTTTCAGGTCTCACCTTCAGGTCTTTGATCCATTTTGAGTTAATTTTTGTGAATGGCGATAGCACATGGTCCACTTTCATTCTTTTGCATGTGGCTGTCCAGTTTTCCCAACACCATTTATTGAAGAGACTTTCCTTTCTCCATTGCATGTTCTTAGCACCTTTGTCGAAAATTAGCTGTCCGTATATGTGTGGTTTTATTTCTGGGCTTTCAATTCTGTTCCATTGATCTGTGTGTCTGTTTTTAATTGACGTCTTAATAGTTTATAACATTGTGAAATTTTGGTTGTACATTTTTGTTTGTCAGTCACCATATACGTCTCCCTTCACCCCTTGTGCCCAACCCCCACCCCCATTGCCCCGGTAAGCACAATACAGTTTTCTCTGTCCATGTGTTGGTTTATATTCCACATATGAGTGAGATCATACGGTGTTGGTCTTTCTCTTTCTGGCTTATTTCACTTAACATAATACCCTCCAGGTCCATCCATGTTGTTGCAAATGCGACAATTTTGTATTTTTTTATGGCTGAGTGGTATTCCATTGTGTATGTATACCACATTTTCTTGATCTAATCATCAATTGAAGGACACTTGGGTTGTGTCTGCTTCTTTGCTATAGTGAATAATGCTGCAATGAACATAGGGATGCATAAGCCTCTTTTTTTTTTATTGATGTTTTAATAGTTTATAACATTGTGAAATTTTTGGTTGTACATTTTTATTTGTCCATCACCATATACATGCTCCCTTCACCCCTTGTGCCCATCCCCTACCCCCATTGCCCCTGGTAACCACAATACAGTTTTCTCTGTCCGTGTGTTGGTTTATATTCCACATATGAGTGAGATCATACAATGTTTGTCTTTCTCTTTCTGGCTTATTTCACTTAACATAATACCCTCCAGGTCCATCCATGTTGTTGCAAATGGGACGATTTTGTCTTTTTTTATGGCTGAGTAGTATTCCATTGTATATATATATACCACATTTTCTTGATCCAGTCATCAGTCGAGGGACATTTGGGTTGCTTCTGCTTCTTGGCTATAGTGAATAATGCTGCAGTGAACATAGGGGTGCATAAGCCTCTTTGGATTGTTGATTTCAGTTTCGTTGGATAGATTCCCAGTAGTGGGATAGCTGGATCATAAAGGGTATTTCTATTTTTAATTTTTTGAGGAATCTCCATACTGTTTTCCATAGAGGCTGCACCAGTTTGCATTCCCACCAGCTGTGTATGAGGGTTCCTGTTTCTCCACATCCTCTCCAACATTTGTTATTTTTTGTCTTGGTGATTATAGCCATTCTAACGGGAGTGAGGTGATGTCTTAGCGTTGCTTTGATTTGCATTTCCCTCGTGATTAGTGATGTTGAACATCTTTTCATGTGCCTATTGGCCTTCTATATATCTTTGGAGAAGTGTCAGTTCATTTCTTCTGCCCATTTTTTGACCAGATTGTTTGTTTTTTTGTTGTTCAGTTGTGTGAGTTCTTTATATATTATGGAGATCAACCCCTTGTCAGATATATGTTTTGCAAATATTTTCTCCCAGCTGGTGTGTTGTCTGTTCATTTTGATTCTGGTTTCATTTGTCTTGTAGAAGCTCTTTAATCTGATGAAGTCCCACTTGCTTATTTTTTCTTTAGTTTCCGTAGTCTGGGTAGGCATGGCATCCGAAAAGATTCCTTTATGACCAATGTCAAATAGTGTGTTGCCTATATTTTCTTCTATGAGTTTTATAGTTTCAAGTCTCACCTTCAGGTCTTTGATCCATTTTGAGTTAATTTTTGTGAATGGCGATAGCAGATGGTCCACTTTCATTATTTTGCGTGTGGCTTTCCAGTTTTCCCAACACCATTTATTGAAGAAACTTTCCTTTCTTCATTGTATGTTCTTAGCTCTTTTGTCGAAAATTAGCTGTCCGTAGATGTGTGGTTTTATTTCTGGGCTTTTAATTCTGTTCCGTTGATCTGTGTATCTGTTTTTATACCAGTACCATGCTTTTTTTGATTACTATTGCTTTGTAGTATGTTTTGAAGTCAGAGATTGTGATGCCTCCAGCTTTTTTTTTTTCCTCAGGATTGCTTGAGCTATTTGGGGTCTTTTGTTGTCCCATATGAATTTTAGTATTCATTTTTCTATTTCCATGAAGAATGTCATTGGGATTCTGCTTGGGATTGCGTTGAATCTGTAGATTGCTTTAGGTAATATAGACATTTTAACTATGTTTATTCTTCTAATCTGTGTGCATGGGATAAATCTCCATTTCTTTATGTCATTATTGATTTCTTGTAGTTTTCATTGTATAGGTCTTTCACCTCCTTGGTAAGATTTATTCCTAGGTATTTTATTCTTTTTGATGCAATTGTAAATGGTATTATCATTTTGAGCTCTCTTTCTGTTAGTTTGTTATTCGCATACAGAAATGCAACTGATTTTTGTAGATTGATTTTGTACCCTGTGACTTTGCTGTAGTTGTTGATTATTTCTAATAGTTTTCCAATAGATTCTTTAGGGTTTTCTATATATAAAATCATGTTATCTGCAAATAGTGAGAGTTGCACTTCGTCATTGCCTATTTGGATTCCTTTTATTCCTTTTTCTTGCCTAATTGCTCTGGCCAAAACCTCCAGAACTATGTTGAATAAGAGTGGCAAGAGTGGGCAGCCGTATCTCGTTCCTGTTCTCAGAGGAATGGCTTTCAGACTTTCCCCATTGAGTATGATGTTGGCTGTGGGTTTGTCATAAATAGCCTTTATTATGTTGAGGAGCTTTCCGTCTAGACCCATTTTGTTGAGAGTTTTTATCATAAATGGATGTTGGATCTTGTCAAATGCCTTCTCTGCATCTATTGAGATGACCATGTGGTTTTTATTCCTCGTTTTGTTGATATGGTGTATCACGTTGTTTGATTTGCGGATCTTGAACCATCCCTGCGGCTCTGGTATAAATCCCACTTGATCATGGTGTATGATCTTTTTAATGTATTGCTGTATTCGGTTTGCCAGTATTTTGTCGAGGATATTTGCATCGGTGTTCATCAGTGATATTGGCCTGTAATTTTCCTTCTTTGTATTGTCTTTGTCTGGCTTTGGTATCAGAGTGATGTTGGCCTCCTAAAATGAGTTAGGAAGTGTTCCATCTTCTTCTATTTTTTTGGAATAGTTTGAGAAGGATGGGTATTAAATCTTTGAATTGTTTGGCAGAATTCACCGGAGAAGCCATCTGGTCCTGGACTTTTAGTTTTTGGGAGGTTTTTGATTACTAGTTCAATCTCTTTACTTGTGATTGGTCTATTCACATTCTCCATTCCTTCTTGGTTCAGTTTTGGGAGGTTGTATGAGTCTAAGAATTTATCCATTTCTTCTAGATTGTCCAATTTGTTGGCATATAGTTTCTTATGGTATTCTCTTATAATCCTTTGTATTTCCGTGGTATCCATTTGTTATGAGAGGTTCAGGGATTCGATCGGAGACGTAAAAGACATTTTTCACTCCAAACAAATGGACTGAAGGTATATTTTATTATATAGAGGATAGTAAAGGTGACAGTCTGCAAACAGATCCAAATAGGTCAAATATTAAGAGGGAAAAAACATCAGCCCGACTGGAAAGGGAAAACACCCACATCGGCTGAAGAGAAATGACACAAATCAACCAGAAAGAGAAACACCAGGTTGACCGAAAAGAGAACACATCAAATCAATTACTTCATATCAAATCAATTACTTCACATCAAATCAGTTATTCACAACATTTATGCCCCACTGCCGGGAGAGCCCTGTCAATCGTCGCGGCTGGGCAAGGATCACACGTCTTGGGTAAGGTGTCCCTTCCATAGGTGGAACTCTCACCAGGGCTCAGTTTCCAGCAGTTTTTATACCATCAGTAATTTTCAGAGTAAGCAATTATAGAGTTTGCAGAGCAAGCATTTAGTGTTCCCATGCACAAAATGGTTATCAGTGGCGTACGTGCATTGAGCCCCCTGGCTAACATCCCGGCCCAGTAGTTGTGTACGTGCATTGTTCTCTTTAGTTATTGTCCCAGCCCGGCACAGATGGCCAGTCCATCCCGTGCTACGATGCTCCAAGAACCTTGAAATGTTACAATTTGCAACTCCCTCCGTGAGAGAAAGGCCAGTTCCCGGGAAAAGGCCAGTTCCCACCACGCAGAAAGCAGCTTTTATATTTCTTTTTGTGCTGGTGGCTGTAGGTCAATGGAGCGGCCAAACATGGTTGTACTCATGTCAAGACACCATTGTAATTTCTCCTCTTTCATTTCTAATTTTATTTATTTGAGCCTTTTCTCTTTTTTTCTTAGTAAGTCTGGCTAAAGGTTTGTCAATTTTGTTTATCTTCTCAAAGAACCAACTCTTTGATTCATTAATCCTTTCTACTGTTTTTTTGGTCTCAATTTCATTTATTTCTGCTCTGATTTTTATTATTTCTCTCCTTCTGCTGACTTTGGGCTTTCTTCTTCTTTTTCTAGTTCTGTTAGGTGTAATTTAAGGTTGCTTATTTGGGCTTTTCTTGTTTGTTGAGGTGGGCCTGTATTGCTATGAATTTCCCTCTCAGGACCGCTTTTGCTGCATTCCATATGAGTTGGTATGGCATATTTTCATTTTCGTTTGTTTCCAGATATTTTTTGATTTCTCCTTTAATTCTTTCAATGATCCATTGGTTGTTCAGTAGCATGTTGTTTAATCTCCACATCTTTGTCACTTTCCCAGTTTTATTCTTGTGGTTGATTTCCAGTTTCATAGCAATATTGTCTGAAAAGATGCTTGTTATGATTTCAATCTTAAATTTATTGAGGCTTGCGTTGTTTCCAAACATATGGTCTATCCTTGAGAATGTTCCATGCATGCTTGAGAAGAATATGTAGTCAGCTGTTTTTGGATGGAGTGCTCTGTATATGTCTACTAGGTGCATCTCGTCCAGTTTTTCATTTAAGTCCACTGTTTCTTTATTGACTTTTTGTCTGGATGATCTATCCATTGGTGTAAGTGGGGTATTAAGATCCCTTGCTATTATTGTGTTGTTGTTAATATCTCCTTTTAGGTTTGTTAATAGTTGCTTTATGTACTTTGGTGCTCCTATGTTGGGTGTATATATATATATTTTTTTTCTGGTGAGGAAGATCAGCCCTGAGCTAACATCCATGCCAATCTTCCTCTTTTTGCTGAGGAAGACTGGCTCTGAGATAACATCTATTGCCAATCTTCCTCCTTTTTTTCCCCAAAGCCCTAGTAGATAGTTGTATGTCATAGTTGCACATCCTTCTAGTTGCTGTATGTGGGACGCTGCCTCAGCGTGGCTGGAGAAGCGGTGCGACGGTGCGCGCCTGGGATCCGAACCTGGGCCGCCAGTAGCGGAGCGCACACACTTAACCGCTAAGCCACAGGGCCGGCCCCCGGTGCGTATATATTTATAATTGATATGTCTTCTTGGTGGAGTGTCTCTTTTATCATTATATGTTGCCCTTTGTCTCTCTTAACCTGTTTTATCTTGAAGTCTACTCTGTCTGATACGAGTATGGCAACACTTGCTTTCTTTTGTTTGCTGTTAGCTTGGAGTATTGTCTGACACCCTTTCACTCTGAGCCTGTGCTTGTCTTTAGAGCTGAGATGTGTTTCCTGGAGGCAGCATATTGTTGGGTCTTGCTTTTTAATCCATCCTGCCACTCTGTATCTTTTATGGGAGAGTTCAATCCATTTACATTTAGGGTAATTATTGATATATGAGGGCTTAATGTTGCTGTTTTATCACTTACTTTCTGGTTCTTTTGCATTTCCTTTGTTTCTTGTCCCATGTGTTTCCGACTGCCAATTCAGTTTGGTTGTTCTGTCTTATGACTCTTTTAGTTTTCTCTTTATTTATGATATGTGATTTTGTTCTGATTATTTGTTTAGTGGTTACCTTGAGGTTTGTATAAAAAATCTTGTGTATGAGATAGTCCATTATCTGATGGCCTCTTATTCCCTTATACTAAGTCAATTTGATCTCTTTCCTCTTCCCCTTCTAAGTTACTGTTGTCACCACTTAGTCTATCTTGTGTTGTGGGTGTGTGTTTAAAGTGATGAGCTTATATATATTTTTGGTGATTTCCTTCCTTTGGTCTTTGATTTTGGTATTTAAGTGGTTGCCAACCTATTCCGGTAAAGATCTACTATTTTTCTGATTTTGTCTACCTGTTTTTCTCCTTGCTCCAAGCTTTGTATTCCCTTTCTCTTCTTTTTTTCAGGCCTGAGGGCCTTCTTGAGCATTTCTTATAGAGTGTGTCTGGTGGCCATGAACTCCCTTAGCTTTTGTTTATCTGGGAAAGTTATTATTTCTCCATCATATTTGAAGGATATTTTTGCCGGATAGAGTATTCTTGGCTGAAAGTTTTTGTCTTTCAGTATTTTGAATATATCATTCCAGTCTCTCCTAGCCTGCAAAGTTTCTGTTGAGAAATCTGCTGAGAGCCTGGTGGGAGTTCCTTTGTACGTTAGTCTTTGTTTTCGTCTGGCTGCCCTTAGTATTATTTCTTTGTCCATGACTTTTGCCAGTTTTACTATGCTATGCCTTGGAGTGGGCCTTTGCCTGTTGACGTATTTAGGTGACCTATTGGCTTCATTTACTGGTATTTCCTGCTCCTTCCCCAGATTTGGGAAGTTCTCAGCTATTATTTCCTTGAATAGGCTCTCTGTTCCGCTTTCCCTCTCTTCTTCCTCAGGAATACCTATAATTCTTATGTTACATTTCCTAATTGAGTCGGATATTTCTCAGAGACTTTCTTCATTTCTTTTTAGTCTTAATTCTCTCTCCTCCTCCATCTGGAGCATATCTGTATTCCTGTCCTCTATAATGCTAATTCTTTCCTTCATATTGTCAGCTCTGTTCTTTAAAGATTCTTTATCTCCTCCATGGTGTTCTTCATTTCCATCCATACTGATTGGTTTTTCTTTATGATTTCAATCTCTTTTGTGAAGAAACTCCTTATCTCGTTGAATTGTTTATCTGTGTTTTCTTGTATTTCGTTGAGCTTTTTTATGATAGCTATTTTGAATTCTCTGTCGTTTAGGTTATGGATTTCTGTGCCTTCAGGGTTGATTTCTGGGTGCTTGTCATTTTCCTTCTGGTCTGGGGATTTAGTGTACTTTTGCATCGTGGTTGCTGTATTGGCTTTGTTTTTCCTTATCCTGGAAGTATCTGGTTGCAGTTTCCACCTGCCGTCACTGTGTGGGGGTCAAGGGCTGTGTAATCTGAGCCCCCTGTGCTCCGCCACAGCTGCTCCGCCACTGCTGGCCACCCGTGCTGCTCCCTGCCTCTCTGCTACGGTGGGCTGCCTGTGCTCCTCCAGGGCTGCTCTGACTGGTCAGCTGAGCTGCAGTGTCGGGCATGTGCGGGGGGAGGGTCTCTCTCTTTTGCCTGCTGGGTCCCTGGGTGGGAGGCTTCTCTCTCGCCACTAGTTATTGCTCTCCTGGGGTGCTCAAATGTTGATGGCACCCCTACAGCAGTGCTGAGTCCTCTGTGTGGGAGCTTCCCACTGGCTGAGAGAGCCTGAAGAGCTACGGTTTCCCCACAGAGGGCCGCCCCTCCCCTCTCTCTGGGAACCAAGTGACCCAAGTTGCTAATTTGATGGGGAGGGAGAGGATTTCTCCTTACCTCTGCCCACTTCCTCCGGAGGCCCCAGCACATCCACTTGCAGATGTGTGGCAGTGTGGGTCTTTCTGATGTCGCTTTGTGCAGTGTGAGCGTCTCTTGTTGGTCTATGATTGACCCTTTTGTTGTGTCTTATCGGGGGAAGAGTTTACAGGAAAGCTCATTCTGCCATGATGCTGATGTCACCTTGATTATTTTTTGATAAACATTAATCTCAAAGCCATGGCATATGAAGATTGGTTAAAAAACTAGAAATTTAGAAGAGAGGTTGGATTTTCTTTTTCTGTGTAGTTTCAGAGAATAGCACTAGGATCAGAGGGTGGACATTATAGCTTAGTATCACAAACTTCTCACTAGAAATATTGGAGCAGATCCTGGGTGACCATGTCTCCGGGTTATTATAGAAAAGATTCTTGTTTTGGGTAGGAGGTTGGAGTCAGTGACCTTAGGTCCTTCCTGTTCTCACATATAATTCTAGCTGTGTTATGTTATGGGTCAAATGCTACATATGTGGCATTTAACTTTGACTCTTAATAAAGTTACTCTTTATTAAGAGTTTAATAAACTCTTGTCCCAGATTCATGGTTTACTTTGTCTCCCAAATATTAGTTCAGTTGAAATTATTGGTATGTTCTAAGCCCTATTATTAAAGGAAAATAGAAGTTACCTTTAGACCTTTGTGTTTTTAGGTCTGTTTTCTATCGATCATATAAAGAACAAGAGTCTAAAAAAGGATTTGATCAAGAAGAAGTTTTTGAGAAGCCTACACGTGAAACATGCCAGGGTAAGTGATACTGACATTTAAGTTATGGAATTCAAAGTTAACTTATTGTGGTTTTCCTAATTAGTTTTTCTGGGTTTTGTCCCTCCCCTCCTTTTTTTGCCACATGGGAGTATGTTTTCATGTCATTCTTAGAGCTCATATTTAAGAAAATATGTGTGTTTGCCAAAAGTCTTTGCACCTAGGAGTGTGCTTGCTATGGTCCTTCTGTCCACGTCCTGCATTGAGGAGGGTATTTAGGAAATAAGAGAGGTCATGTAATTTCCTGGGACACACCTCAGCCCCATTCTTACTTGTACTGTGTCCTCTCCCTCAGTTTATGCATTTGCATGGGAACTCCTTCCCCTCTTCACATTGTGGTATGACCATAATATTTGTCTAGCCACAGTATTTGTATACATTTAATGAATAAATAATGAGAAGATACCTTGCATTTTTTGTTTCTTCTACAAAATTCAAACTTATTTTCTACTTCTTATTTTCACAGACACTTAAAAACTTTGTATACAGTGGGATGGATGGGATGTCTCAGGGAAATGGGATATGTCTGCTACAGTTTTGACTTCCAGCAGTATTACATGAAGTAAAATGTGTGTTGTTTCCTTAGGTATCTTCCTAGTACTCATTTCCTGTGGGTGGTTCTATGAGGTAGTGAATTGATATCCAGTGGAGTAAAGATTACATAAGATTAAACTCAAAGTTTCTGTGGGAGGATGTGTAGAGGGCATAGATATTCTTTCTCATATAATATGGAGATCAGAAGATGGCAACACACTTAACCAAAGTCACCCAGCAAATGGCGAATCTGATTTTCCGACGTTTAGTCCAGTGCTTTTTTACAGAGTTCAGAGTAGTTTATAATATTTGGAATAAGGGCATTATGTTATTACCACACATGGTTCATGGTGTTAGAGATTCTTGTGAACTTCTCTCTGACTTGGAACTGATTTATGTTTTTGGTTTTTAATCTTTTGGGGGGATTATGTGACATTTTAAATACTTTTTATATGGTAGTACCATTTCAGAAAATTCCATGTCTGTTTTCTCGCAGGTATGAGGCATGCCATTTATGACAAGCTGGATGATGATGGTTTGATAGCTCCTGGGGTTCGAGTATCAGGAGACGATGTTATTATAGGCAAAACAGTCACCTTGCCTGAAAACGAAGATGAATTGGAGAGCACTAATAGGCGCTATACCAAGCGAGACTGTAGCACTTTTCTCAGAACTAGTGAGACGGGCATCGTGGATCAGGTTATGGTAACTCTCAACCAGGAAGGATATAAATTTTGTAAAATCAGGGTAAGTATAGCTTTGTCATATTGTTATTTATAGAAAGTAAACCAGATCGACTTAACTAACCTATTTTTATGTGAATTCAGGTGCGCTCTGTTAGAATTCCACAGATTGGAGACAAATTTGCTAGCCGACATGGTCAAAAGGGTACTTGTGGTATTCAGTATAGACAAGAGGTAGGTATCTTTTATGTCCCTCACCCCTAACCCAACGTTTTGTTGAACATCTTATTAAATCAAAATTTGCTTTAACTTAGGAACTCAAAAGTAGTAAAGGCTTGACTTTTAATTTTAATTTTATTTATTTATTTTTCCCCCAAAGCCCCAGTAGATGGTTGTATGCCATAGCTGCACATCCTTCTAGTTGCTGTATGTGGGACGCGGCCTCAGCATGGCCGGAGAAGCGGTGTGTCGGTGCATGCCTGGGATCCGAACCCGGGCTGCCAGTAGTGGAGCGTGCGCACTTAACTGCTAAGCCACAGGGCCGGCCCTTGACTTTTAATTTTAGTGTTAAATAAATATATGAACATACGATGCTGATTGGAATTTAGAACATAGAAAAGTTCAGATGAGGGAGGATCAGTTCTAGTTCTATAGCTAAGAGATTTAAGTTTGTTTAAAATCTCTTTTTAAAAATTCCTTTATAGGATATGCCTTTCACATGTGAAGGTATCACCCCTGATATCATCATAAATCCCCATGCCATCCCCTCTCGTATGACTATTGGTCACTTGATTGAATGTCTTCAAGGGAAGGTAAGAGATTTTCTTTAAAAACAGGGGTTTCAAACTGATGTTTCTTCCAAAATGATGATAGGTGATTTCTGTCATATTTGAGCCAGGGTACTTTGGAAAAAGCTCATATGATACTCACTTATTTTCCTGCTTTTAAATTGGTTGTGATTATGCCTTTTTTTTTTTTGCAAAAATTTGCATAGTATAGCTGTCAGAATTATTATTAAATTTACTACATCCAGCCTCTACATACATATATCGTTATCCTTTTGACTGGTTATTTTCTGTAGATGAAGAGTTAATTCATTGGTGGTTAGCTCAGTGTGAACTTAATTTTATAGCTGTATTATTAGCTATGCATGCATCTGTCAGTGGAGGTTTTCTATTTTTAAATATCTTGTTAAGGTAGAATAGCTACAGCCTAATGTGCAGGTGGCTTGGTTTTAGGGCATGAAAATGTTATTTTCATTGAGCCATAGGAAATATTTGGGAGTCTCTCTTTTTTTTTTTTTTTTTTTGTATCTGGTCCCATGGATAGCTTCCTCTTTGAAAGATTATAATTGAATTTTTCTTTTTAGGTAAATTAGTTTATTATAAATATTTCATGTAAGGTGTTAATGAAATGAACCTAATGATATTACAGCTTTCTATAACCTAGAGTTTTAAATTCAAAATCTTCCGTTTTCTAGAAAATATTATTTTTTATGGAATGTATTTTTATTGTCATTGACTTCTAAGGGGAGACAGAAGGAAGCAGGCCTCTAAAGACTACTTTTTTTTAAAGGTATCAGCTAACAAGGGTGAAATTGGTGATGCCACTCCATTTAATGATGCTGTTAACGTGCAGAAGATTTCTAACCTTTTATCAGATTACGGCTACCATCTCAGAGGAAATGAGGTATGTTTGCTCTTACATTAGTAATTTGTCACATGTATTCTTTTCTGTATGTGTGTAGTTTCATTCTTAAATTAAA
This sequence comes from Diceros bicornis minor, assembly GCF_020826845.1. Classification (NCBI taxonomy): domain Eukaryota; kingdom Metazoa; phylum Chordata; class Mammalia; order Perissodactyla; family Rhinocerotidae; genus Diceros; species Diceros bicornis. The sequence goes on from NC_080747.1 coordinate 44,521,371, forward strand.
CCTTTTATTAAGTATAGTAACATACTTCAGATATGTGCACAAATCGTAAATGCACAGCTTGATGAATTTTCACAAAGTGAACACACCTGTGTGACTGGCTCCTAGATCTTGAAAATTACCAGAACCTTTTATGCCTGGATGCCCCCTCTTGCGTCCCCTTCCAGTCACTACCTTCCCACCCTCACCCCAAGGTAACCACTCGCTTGACTTCTAACAGCATAGATTAGTTTTGTCTGTTTTGATTTTTATAAAAATGGAATCATACAGTATGTGTTTGAACTTGTTTAATTTTTTTAAGTCTGTGCTTCAAAATCTGTTTCAGGTCCTGTACAATGGGTTCACTGGTCGAAAAATCACATCACAAATTTTTATTGGCCCCACTTATTACCAGCGTTTGAAGCATATGGTGGATGATAAGATCCATTCTCGTGCTAGGGGACCTATTCAGATCCTTAATAGACAGCCCATGGAGGGCAGATCTCGGTAAGAGAGCTGCATCATCATCGTTGTTAATTAGCATTTTTTAATGCAAAATGTCAAACACGTAAAAATAGAGATAATGGTATAATGAAATCCCCATGTAACTGTCACCCCACTTCAATAATTATCAACACATGGCCAGTTTTTGTTACATCCATCTCCCCACCAACCCCTGATTATTATTATTATTTTTTTTTGGTGAGGAAGATTGGCCCTGAGCTAACATCTGTTGCCAGTCTTCCTCTTTTTTGTATATGGAACATTGCCACAGCATGGCTTGATGAGCGGTGTGTTGGTCCATGCCTGGGATTTGAACCTGTGAACCCCAGGCTGCCAAAGCAGAGCATGCGAACTTAACCACTATACCACCGGGCTGGCCCCCCTTGATTATTTTTAAGCAAAGCCCAGATATCATGTAATTTCTTCCATAAATATTTCAATATATATTTATAAAAGAGTAGTTCTCAAATTTTTTGATTCCAGGACCCCCAAAGAGCTTTTGTTTATGTTGAGTTGTGTCTATTGATGTTTATCATGTTAGAAATTAAAATTGAGGTGTAAAATCTTTATTAATTTATTAAAAATAACACTAATAAACCCATTACATATTAATATAAATAACATTTTTAATGAAAAATATTTTCCAAATAAATTTAGTGATGAGTGACATTGGTTTACCATTTTGCAAATCTTTTTAATAACCTAGTTTACTAGAGACAGCTGGGGTCTTGTGTCTGTTTCTGTGTTTATTCCATTGTGGTATTTTATTTTTTATATTTAAGTATATGAGGAAAAACTGACCTCACACAGATATGTGGTTGGAAAAGGGAGGAATATTGTAATAACCTTTTCAGGTGATTGTGGGTATTCTTTTTTGATGCTATGCCAAAATGACAAGTTGTAGTTTCTTAAAGGTTGGTTGTGATGTAGAATCTGAAACCATATCAGATATTTATTATATTTATATTAATTAAAATTCATTGGCCTGAGTTGCACTTTGAGTATATCTTTTACACATGCATAATTTTGTACCATCATAATTGGTTATTTGGAAAACATTGGTGCACTGAATTATGCAGATTCTTAAATAGTCATATTTCATTATGCCAAAAAAAAAATTTTCACATTTGTGAATAGCACCACTGATGTCATCAGAAAAGTTTTTTTAAATACTGGGAAATTATCAAGCCCATGGTGTTGGACTGAGGTTTTAAAAATTCTGATTTCTGATTGAAAGCTTAAATTTTTAATCATTTTCAACAAATACTTAAAATTATTTTCCTTTCCGTGAAGAAAGCTCACTTTGTTCATTTTCAAAAAAAAGTCTGCCAAATATTTAAGTTTGAATTAACAAAGCTCGTGTTAATGTTGGTGAATTAATGCAGTTGAGGTTAGCTTTTTTTTCAAGTAAAAAAGATATTCCAGGATAAAAATGTTCAGTCATGCAAGTGCTTTTCTTCAAGACAGCCAGCCTCAGTGTACAGCAGAAGTGCTTTATGCGAACTTCCCATTTTGTCATAGAACATTAAAAAGATGTGTACTCAAGGGTCAGGGTTTAATAAAACTAATCATTTTTACTGCTTCATTAAAGACATTCTTAAGTAAAACTGGCTTTTTTCCCCCCTTCACTCACACTGGAGAATATGACTGCTGATAAAGTTTGGTTTCACTGCCCTGGTTTGTGTTCAGGTGCCAGCAGTTTTATTCAGTTACTTTTGCAAACATCAGTGCAAAATCAACACAGTGAAAGAAGCAAATGTGTTGTTAGTGTTATTATAAAATAGTTTTCACCCTCATGGGGTCCACAGACCACACTTTGAGAACCTCTGCTTTAAAGGATTAGAACATTAATGGTGGCGCAAGCAGTTAAGTGCATGCGCTCCGCTGCGGAGGCCCAGGGTTCGCCGCCGACGCACCGCTTGTTGAGCCATGCTGTGGTGGCATCCCATATAAAGTGGAGGAAGATGGGAATGGATGTTAGCCCAGAGCCAGTCTTTAGCAAAAAGAGGAGTACTGGCAGATGTTAGCTCAGGGCTGATCTTTCTCACACACACAAAAAAGATTAGAACATTAAAGAAAAAAACTAACCATAGTACCTCCTTAATAGTATTAAATACCCAGTGTTCAAATTTTCCTGATGATTTCATAATTTTTAAAAAGGTTTGTTAGTTTTAATCAGGATACAAATGAAGACCATGCTTTGCAATTGATTGATGTGTCTCTTTTTTTTTTAATCTATAAATTGCCCTCTAAGTTTTTTTTTTCTTGCAATTTGTTTGCTGAAGAAACTGCATTGTTTGTCCTGGAGGGTTTCTCACAGTCTGGATTTTGCTGATTGCATTCTGGGGGTGGGCGTTCCTGTTTTTCCTGTAAATAGCTAGTTAAATCTAGAGGCTTGAGGAGAAGAAGAGTTTGTGTTCTCTTGAAGTAGTAACTTCTTAGGCAGTATTGTATACTTGAAATATCTGGTTGTCTCTCTCATGATTTTAGCAGCTATTAATGATCTTTACGTAAAGACCTTAATTAAATAGGGATTGCAAACTGATGAGATTTTAATTTTATCATTCCTTCATTTATTAGCTGGAATACTTTTATAGAGGGAAACTTTGTTTCCTCAACTGGTTACCTGGTGACATAGTTCACATAGTAAAAGGTTGTCAATGCTTGACTCTTCCCCACCCCCCACCCCCCTTTTTTTTTACACCAGTTTTCAAAATGATGAATTGGTTTTCTAGCATCCTCCAAAGTCAACCAATGATTTGTTTTTTAGTAATATCAATAGAAACTCATTGATTTTATGTATTTTGTGTATTAAGAATGTTGAGGAAGCTGTCACCATCCACTTGCCTGGCTATCTGAACAATGCATTTCATTTCACTTCCATGTTTGGAAAACTGTGATCATTCACCTGTTCTTTCTGTTATTTTTGCCAACATGCATTTGTCATTTCAGGCTTTATTGCCTGGGACACTCATTCACAGAGAAGCTGCTTTATTTAGATTGAGTTTTTTATTCAGTTTTGAGTGTAGAGTTGAATTCTAGTAAGTTAAATGATAGCATGATGAAACTCTACTCTGCGCTTCATTGTATTTTATGGGAAAAATTATATCTAAACTTGAGAATCTAACGTGTTTATTCTATTTGGGGACCTTCTAATGCACATCAAATAGTTGGTAGACTTCTCCCCTCCCCACCCTGTAGAGAGAATGCTAGGGGATAAAAATTAAGAGTCTAGTTCTTCTTTACTAATATCATTCTTGACCTTTGCCATTAGTCGAAGTGGTGTTGATAATAGAAAATAAGTATAGTCATGTGCTGTATAACAATGTTTCAGTCAACAACAGACCACATATACAATGGTAGTCCCATAAGATTAGTACTATACAGCCCAGGTGTGTAGTAGGCTATACCATCTAGGCTTGTGTAAGTACACTCTATGATGTTTGCACAATTATAAAATCGCCTAACGATGCACTTTTCAGAATGTATCCCTGACGTTAAACGATGCATGACTGTACAAAATTATGTTGTTTTTCCCTTATCAGTGATGGTGGCCTGCGTTTTGGAGAAATGGAACGAGACTGTCAGATTGCCCATGGAGCAGCCCAGTTTTTAAGGGAAAGATTGTTTGAGGCATCAGATCCATATCAGGTTCATGTCTGCAATCTTTGTGGAATAATGGCGATTGCTAACACAAGGACCCATACATATGAATGCAGGGGCTGCCGAAATAAAACCCAGGTGTGTATAGACATTATTAGCAGTTGATATTTGTTTAAGATATTACCATGTTGGTCTAATCATCCAGGCAGATTTAGTGTGGTAGAACAGATTGGCATTTTCACAATTTTGATAGCATGCCTCTATAAGATTCCTAGTTTTAAATGAGGGAAAAGATATAAATTTTATTTTTCTAAAAACCAGTTCAAGTTTTAGTGTCGTAATTTCTCTAAGCTGTTCATCTTCTGGAAATAATAAGGCCATGTACAAGGAATTTTAAATAATGAGTTTTTTAAAAACCTTTTAATTGAGAAGGGTGAATACGAATTATGTCTGGCAGAAAGGGTGAAATACCAAAGCTTGTTAAGAGAAGGAACCCCCATAAGCTAAGGTAGCAAGATGAGTGTTACCAGTCTGTTCTTTTAGTCATCATCTATAGTACCAAGTCTGTACCTTTTTCTGGGGTAGAGAAGTGGGGTCACTTCAATACAGCTTTGCTAATTACCTTTTTTCTTTTTTTTTCAGATTTCTTTGGTGCGAATGCCTTATGCGTGCAAACTGTTGTTTCAAGAACTTATGTCTATGAGTATTGCACCTCGAATGATGAGCGTCTAACTCATTTTAGAAGATTCTCAACAAGATACCTGTAAATATCTTTTGTGTCTTGTTTCTATGACACGGCTTTTAAAAATATAACAAATATGTACTGCATTGTGAGAAAAAGCATTTTATTTGTTTCATTTAATGATATGCATGCTTTTCTTCTGTAAATAGACAATAAATTTTTGTAGATAGTTGTGATGTGTTATCTTTATTTGGTATTTCACTATGTAAAACCAGTGACTATAACTAAAGTGTTAGTGGACTGGATGAAAAGAAGCTGGTTATTAGGCAAGAACAGGGGTTGTAGTTATCCATGACTACTTTTAGCTATGCAGACTAATATATTCTGCAGGTTTATAGCTCGGCACCTTCACCTGTTTAAAAAAAGAAAAAGATAAAAATTAGTTACATATATGGACGTGGTTGACTTTCTAATTGTCAGGTAGTTTAGTATTTCCACATAAATGAAGATGTTAAAATGTGGGGATAAAGGATATGTGAGTAACTGTACAAATGACACGGTGGAGTGCTCTGGAATTTGAGCTGTGTGATTAGATGTGGGAGGCGATTTCGTTGTATTGGTCTAAGCGTAAGAGATGGGCCTTATAGAACTGGAAGAGCCTGTTTCACAGAGAGGCTAAGGAACTTTCCTTTGTCATCCAGCTTTCATTCAAAATTTAAAGCGCAGGAATAATTAGTGGCAGAGCTGAGGCTCAAATACACGACTTGACTCTTAGCTACTGCTGTTTGTTTCATCGCCTGGCTTTACACATCGTGGCTGTAGAGAATCTGACCAAACACATCTTTACTTGACATTTCTTCCTTTCATACCACAGCTGAGTGATCTGCACAGTGGAATGGTGTGACAAATGCTGACAATAAATCTTGTTCTTATTTTTGGCTTAAGGGAAAGCCAATTCAGACATCAGGCTAATAGAGCTATATAAATGTAAAGTAGCATTGCTCTGACACCATCGGGATGGGTGCTTAACAGGTAGCTTTTGACAGTGAAGTGGATGGAGGCAGAACAGAGTTGGGTACTTGCCAATATACTCTCCTTTCTGGCTTTTTCTTATCAAAGCTCCAAGTGAAGGACCAGAATTGCCCACAATCATTTCCTTTCAAATGAAGATTTAATTTAATATAATAGGCACAACACAAGGAAAAATGCCATGTAGATAGAAAGTTATGGGAAACATAAGCCATTCCAGTCAGGTTTGAGTTTGACTCTTACGTGTAAGATAAGGTGAAAGCCTCTAAATCACAATAATAGCATTCCATCAACCATCCGAACGTGCTTTTGGAGCCACATGCTCTACATTTTGATGGCATACTTAATACCCTTGTGGATTCCTGACATTACAGAATTTAATTAAGAGCTATGTCTGATACCTTCATACTTAGTTCTGTTATTAAACAAAAGCACTAGTTGTTTTTAAATGGTTGTGAGATTTATTACCTACCTTTTTTCACTGGTATTTCATGTAAGGCATCAACCACTGTAATTTTTGCTGATGCTGAAGCCTGTCCTTGGGAATTGGATGCATGGCACTCATATTCTCCAGCATCTTCCTTACTGAGAGGAGATACCTGTGAAAGAAAAAGGATCTTTAGTCCTCTAGGGCGGTCTCTTTTTCCAGTGGCTTCAATTAGGTCATTATTTCAGAAATTTCCTAAGATGACCAGGGGATTCATAGCAGAGATACTGCTAGGAACAGTGCAAGTCCTGTGCTAGGAGACTTAAACAGCTACATATTTGGTCTGCTGGGAGGATTCATACTCTGAGGCAATGTCATGGACAATTTTTGATCACACTGCACAGGTTAAGAACTGGACAGGTGCACATATCAGTTTGAGGGAGACCTTGATAGGGTGTATGATCTAAGTACTATCCATGAGTATCCAAGGTCAAGTAAAATAAAATATTAATAAGTAATTGAAATAATGCTTGGGTCATTTAGTTCCTTGTGAGGATTTTGCTTTGAACTCTTAGGAAAAAAAGCTCGTTTATTCACTGGTTGCTTCCCAAACATCCAACAGACCCAAGCTATTGTTTTACCTCCCTCTGAAAGAGGAGCAGCAGCCCTGTGGTGGTGGGGCTGTTGCAGAGATGCACAAGGGCACATTCTTTCAGCTGGGCAGTACAATCAGGCCTCTGCCAGGTCTGCTGGGTCTAATCCTAAGAATGAAATCCTCGCCAGCTCTTGGCACTCACCAGCACCCAGCCAGTTACTTCATGCTTTTCAGGGCCACCCCGGGTCTGAATGGCCAGGTTGTCCCGGTCACCAGGCAAGAGTTCTGTCCTTTGAACTCCATAGTGACCCCTTTTTACCTGCAAAAACAAAAGGAAATAGTTTTGAGTTTTCTGCACTGAATCATCAACTTGGAAGTAGCCACATTCCTAGAATTGCACAGGGTGTACATCAGACTTTCTATTTGGATTAAACCTAGCAATTTCTATTATTACCCTGTCCTGAATACTTAATATAAAATATAGATATTCTTTTATTTCTTCCTATCAGTTTCTCTCTAAGCTCATATATTTTAAACTAATGTATTTTTCTGCATGCTTGAGGAATATACATTGTCATACTCTCCTGTCACTGGCTACCATCATTCACTCATGCCCTTGTAAATTCCGCTTCTCAGTGCTGGGCCTTTTCTTGCCTGCCATGCCATGTTGGACTCTGACAAACTGTGTCACCCAGTGCTAGGTTTGATCCTTAGGACCTCGCGTAGGGGCCCAAGTCCAGGGGCTCTACCTGCAACAACCTCGTCAATGGAAGATAGTAGGTTGACTCCAAAGCCAATACCATTATTTTATTCTGAAGGCTAAGGATTCATCAAATCATTTCCTACAGACCTGAGAGCAAAAACTCCTGTCAGACATGTTTAATGATGGGTGTGAAAAATAAATCAAAGGGGGCCGGCCCGGCGGCATATGGTTAAGTTCGTGGGCTCCACTTCGGTCGCCCGGGGTTCGCAGATTCAGATCCTGGGCACGGATCCATGCACCGCTTATCAAGCCATGCTGTGGCAGCGTCCCATTTAAACTGGAGGAGGATGGGCATGGATGTTAGCTCAGGGCCAATCTTCATCAGCAAAAAGAGAAGGATTGGCAAGAGATGTTAGCTCAGGGCTAATCTTCCTCACAAAAAAAAAAAAATCAAAGGATACATGAAGCAATGTTTATTCCTTCCTGGGCTTCCTTTAAGAGCTAAGCTGATGTTTATTGATATTACCTTTGTAATTAGAAAAAAAAGATTTACAATCTCAAATAGGTAGTTTCCTTTTCATTTTCTTTTATAATTAAGCAAATCTTCAGTTAAGAAAGACCAGATCGTAGTCTATAAATTTCTGTTGACACTAGCTTCTCCCACATGTGGTCCCACTCCCATCTCTTGTCTCAGCATCAAACCCACCCTTCATTTTCTCTGCTTCGAGACACCAGGGCTGGGACTCTGCAAAACCACGTGGGATTCTCGGCCAACTCCTACTCTATAAAAAATATCTAGCACTACTGATTTGGAATGCCTGGTTTTTGCTTGCTTGTTTTTTTTTTCTGGGATTTCCCCACATTGCCACTATTAGAGAAAACCAGGTATCTTAGTGTTTTTCTCATATGAATGCTATGAATGCTATAGAGACAAAATGGATAAATCAATAGGCATCTTTTTCCCTGTTTCCCAAGTTGCTGGCAGAAATGGATTATGTTAGTGCAGATTTTGAAACAGTTATTTAAAAAGGGTTTTTAATAATGGTGTAAATATTAAGTTGATTCAACAGCTAAAGTAACGTGTCTGGTCTTTATTTACCGAATTTCAGAATCCTTTAAGTGTTTTGTGTGTGACCAAAACAGAAAAGCACTACAGCACAGAAATACTGAGTCTCAGCCACTGAGCTTTGCTCCTCAGATCACGTGGCTCTTAGTCAAGAGCCTTCCGCGCCAATCACCCTGGTTCACTATGTACAGAGAAACTGTTCTTGTCAAGTATTGGACTGGAAATGAATACTTACGTAGTCAGGCACCGCATAACGATGTTTTGGTCAATGACAGACCACATATATGACAGTGGTCTCATAAGAGTAGTACCATAGAGCCTGGGTGTGTAGTAGGCTACACCATCTAGGTTTGTGTGAGTACACTCTATGATGTTCACACAACGATGAAGTTGCCTAACAGATGCATTTCTCAGAAAGTATCCCTGTCGTTATTGTAAAACATTATACACCATGTAGAAAACATAGAAAGTAGTGCTAAGACTTTTTACATGGAAAATTTTTATATGGCAGACTCCCCCTGACTTATGTAAGGGGAGGTTGTTGATAAATATGTGTTTTCCAGTTTAAAAAAAAAGATGTGGGCTGAGGAAAGTGGCTGCTAAGACAATTCTACAGAAGTTCAGTGGGCTGGAAGTGCCTCAAAGTCTGAACCTTAGAAACCTATAGGGCAGAAAAAACTGCCTAGTAGTCACTGCTCACCATAAAGGGTCAACTAGGGGGAGAATCAGAGGGAGACCCCAGAAGTGTTTTCAGCCCTCTCTGGTTGTATTTTAGCTGCAACAAAATCTTCCTGAATTCTGCTACTGCAGATAAGGAATCAAAAAAAGAAAAGTGCCAAAGATTACAGAAGCAGAATGGGTTAGTCTGATTCCTACAGGTTAATACTACATTTCAAGGGTTCACTGAATTTCAGGGAACATTTGAAGGACATTTATTCAGCACAGAACATATCTGTTGTGCCTTTTTGGTGATGTTTTCAGTTTTATAATGAAATGGAATATATGTCTGTTAAAACTTTCACATCCCCAGCCACTGCAAACAAATAAAAGACAAAATGATTGTCTAGGAAAAAAATGTGTAAAAAGGGTTAATATCTCTAATGTACAGAAAGCCAAAGACTGATAATAACAAGAAACAACCAATAGAAAAATTGGTAAAGGATACTGAATAGCAATTCATATAAGAGAAAACCCAAACATGAAAGTATTCTCAATGTGGTCAAGGAAATGAAAGCAATAATGAGATGATACTTTTGCCTCATATTAACAAAACCTAAAAAGGGGTAATATTCAGTGCTGGTGAGGACGCAGGGAAATGGCAGCCATGCACTGCTGGGGAGAGTACGAACTGCTTTAATCCATTCAGAAAGTAATCTGACAATGTCTATCCAAACTAAAATTAAATCTTTTGACCTAGTCATGTAACTTTTGGGGGATTCCATCCCGTAGGGGAAAAAAGCTCTTGTATATAAGACATGTACTCTGACGTTTAAGGTAGCATTGTTTAAGGTGATGAAAAATTGGAAATACGGGAATGGTTTAATAATTATGGTACATCCATACTTGGAATATTATCTAGTTCTTGAGAAGCAGACCTGGAGGGATACCTATGAAGTATTTATCGAGGAAAGCAAGTTTCAGAGTAATATGCACACTATATTCCCGCCTCTCCCCACATACTGGGGATATATGTTTGCATATGTTTGGGCATGAATAAGGGTATACAGAAAGATACAAACCAGGGCAGTGCACCCTGGCTATTTCAGGGAGTGGAAGGAGTGTCACTGCAGCCTGAGGGGTCTCGGAGAGGGGCCTGTCCTATTCTGCTGTTGCTAAGAGTCCTTGAGCAAGAAAGACTTGACTTTCTTTGAAGCTCAGTTTAACAAGTGAGATTCTCATATTCATTTATATCCAAAAGCTTAAATTGGATTTGAACAATGTGTGATCTTAAATATGTCTGCACTCTTAACAGTTTGGTTACAAGGAGAGGAGGAAACAATCAAATGGCCTGTTTAATTATTTAGGTCAGTGTAATGGAAAAAAAAACTCAGTTTTTCCTTTCTATGTAGGGAAGAACTGGTTCTCTCCTACTGTGTTTCTAGCCTGTGTCTCCTTTACCTTCACAGAGAACACTTCACTCCTGACACTTGTGGTCACCAAATGTGGGGGGTGTGAGGGTGATTCCCCACAACCACCAAGTTTCTGACACCACCTAGGTGTCCTACAATTTAACTCAATCCTGACACTATCTACCCCTAGATAGCATCAGATCTCATAGATAAGGACTCAGTCATAAGACTGCCTTCCCCACCCCCAGTTCAGACGCCAGTCATAAGCCCGGGTTATCACCTGTGCTTCCGACTATCCAGCTATAGACTGGAGGTTTCAATGACCACCTCCTCAGGTTCAATTAATTTGCTAGAGCGGCTCACAGAACTCAGGGAAAGACTTACTTATGTTTACCAGTTTATTAGAGGATATGATAAAGGATAGAGATGAACAGCCAGATGAAGAGATACACAGGACGAGGTCTGGGGGGTCCAGAGCACAAGAGCTTCTGTCCCCATGGAGTTGGGCTGCGTCACCCTCCTGGTATGGGTGTGTTCACCCAATCTGGAAGCTGTCTGAACCCTGTACTTTTGGGATTTTATGGAGGCTTCATCATGTAGGAATGATCAATTATTAACTCCGTTTCCAGCCCCTCTCCCCTCTCTGGAGGATGAGGAGATGAAGCTGAAAATTCCAAGCTTCCAATCGTGGCTTGGTCTTTCTGGTGACCACCCTCCATCCAGGAGCCATCAAGGAGCCCACCCTGAGTCGCCTCAATAGAACAAAAGATGCTCCCAGTGTTCTTAGCACTTAGGAAATCACAAGGGTTTTAGGAGCCTGTGCTAGGAACCGGGGGCAGAGACCGATATATATATTTTCTATTATCTCACAGCCAGTGACTTTCACAGTGTTTTGACATGGCTCATAGTAAAAAATACATTTTGCATTGTGATCTGGAATATACAAAAGAAAAGTTTTAAGAAATGATACCTTTACTAAAGGTACCTTAAGACATTTTCTGTTATTTTTTATTTCTAAAGAAAATGCTGGCTGTGACCCCTACATTAAATTCAGGACTCGCTGATGGGGCATGGTCTGCAGTTTGAAAAACACTGCTTTAGGTCTTGCCCGTGGTAGGTTACGTTATGAAGCTGGAGGAAAATCAGCAGAGCCTGGCAGTGGGGTTTTTGCCTGTTTCTGGCAAGTCTGTAGAAAATAATTTTTTTTCTCCCTCTCCCTCACTCCTTCCCTTCCCTTCCCATCCCATCCCCCCAGCAGACAAACCCTCAGGGAAGCCCAGGGGATCTGCCCTATACAATCCCAAAAGCTTAAAGGAAAAGATTCCCGAGGCAGATTTATTCCCCGGGTATGTGTGTACTTTAGGGGCTGGGGGAGCGCAAGCTCTGAAGAAATTATTCTCCACCAAGATTTGTCAGTAAGGTCACACATTCTGGGACACTTGGGTCACCCTGGCCTCTCGTGTAATCCCTAGAGAACTGCAACAGGGCTTTTTATGGATATTCTTTGGCAAGTCGTTCCTCCACCTCTCCACCCTTGAACAAACCAGTAGCCGCCAAATGAGCCCTGAGGAGCCTCAGCAGCTTCGCCGTCAAGGCCAGAGGGACACACCAGCCGGCTGCAGTGTTGCGCTTCACCCCTCTCCCCTCCCCTTTAAAACAAATAATTTATTGGGGTGAGATTTCATTGCTTCCTTTTACAGAAGTTTCAGCTGTAAAAGACAGTTGCAGGTCTGTTGTCTTTGCCCACCCCCACCTCCAGGCATTTTCTGGAATCATCCTGACTTCACTCCCACCAGATGGCCCCATGGGGGTGCTGCACCCCTTCAGCCACATGGGGGAGCCAGAGGTTGGCAGGTGACCCAACCGGAGTCCAAGTCCCTCAGTGGGAATTTATAATGCAGCAGGGAGAGGGGACGCCCTTTGTTTGCTTGGGAGTCTTTAAGCTGTGATATTCATGTGAGCTTGGAGCTGCCAAGTGACAATATGGCCTACAGCGTGGAGGGAGCTTTCTGAGGTAGAAGAAAAAAATGAGAAACAAATACACTGAGAGCAAAGAGTCAAGAGTCTGAGCACATTGTGTACCTAGATCCAGCTGCCCTTGAGGCTGCACTCACCCACTCTTTCTCTCTCTCTGTTTTTCGCCTAAGCTAGTCTGTTTCTAAAGTGAGTTTTTAAACTTGCAACAGAAAGAGTTCTGACTACAGGAGCCAAGATCCCTCTCCGAGTTCCAGAAGTTGCTCCTCTGGTCAGACACCAAGCAAACAAAACAATCAAGAGAGGCCATTGCTCATCTTAGAGCTTGCTTGAGAAGTAAACCAGCTAAAAAGGGGCGTCTGGTTGCACTTTTTTACTTCAACTAGACTTCCTTTTTGTTAGCACGAGTTTGATGACGTTTACTCCACAGGATTGTTGTGAGGCTTAAACAAGTCAAATGTATAAAAAGGGCAATAATGTAAAATAATGTAGAGAATAATTGTGAATATTATTTTATCTGGCAAATGAGTGTTTTCTCTTCTACCGACACGCTGAGAATATGCTGTCCTTTGAATGCGAAGACAGTCTATAAGACAATGCCACGGGAACAGGAAACCTTCCAGGAACAGTAGCTAACATCGACCGAGTGCTCATTATGTCTCTGACAATGAGCCAAGTGACACTACCTGCGTCACTTTATGTAATCTTTACAAGAAGTATATGCTACTTTTGTCACACAGAGGAAACTGAGGCTTAGAGCATTGGTTCTCAATCTAGGGCGATTATTCCCCCAGGGGACATTTGGCAATGTCTGGAGATATTTTTGATCGTCATAACTGGGGGGTGGGTGCTAGTGGCATCTGGTGGGTAGAGGCCAGGGATGCTGCTAAACATCATATAATGCACAGGACAGCCCCCAACGAAGAATTATCTGGCTCAAAATGTCAATTAGTGCTGAGGCTGAGACACCTGGGCCTAGAGAGAACTCAGTCAACCTAAGGAACTCACATTCCTAACCACTATGCTACACCGTCTCCAATGGGGACACAGACACTTGCACATGCTCATGCTTATATATGCATGCACAAACACGCTCACACATGCATACACATGTACACACATGCACCCCCCCCCCACGCACACTCAGAGGGTGGGTTTGTGTGTTCAGCATTATAGTTCTTCAGATATTAAGGCTCCTTGCTTGGGCACTGCTAATAAAGGCAGGGCAGGGACTATTTTGGAGGTCAGTAAAAACATTCCACAGACCCTGGGGAGGTGTCGGGAAGATTGCCCTACGGCTTTGCCTTTGAGGAGCAGCAGGCAATCGAATAGGCTGAGGATTTCAGGTTATTACCACGCTCGTGCAGAGGGAAAGGCGCTCGTCAGTCTAGGATGTCTTCCTGAAAACTGTGCCACTGACCTTGTTCCAGATGAGGACAGGGGTTGGAATTCCAATGACCTCACAGCTCAGGTACACCTGGGCACCAGTGACATTCCAGATGTCCTTGGGGGGCGTCACAATGGAAGGACCTACAAGAGAGGGCACAAAGCCAAATCCATCTTTTTAAACGGTCTGGAACATTAGTCAGCATGCCAGGGAGTAAATACTTGATTATGTTTATGAGGCTGTCCCCTCTGCGGATTACCTGAAGCAAATTTCAAAGACCAGATTGGCTTACTCCTGCCACCAGCATGATTTTAAGCTATGCTTTGGGAATAAATACACACATCTAGACAAACAAACAAAGAAACAAAACAAATAAGAAAAAAATTTATTTACAAAATTTTCTTCTCTCTCAAATCATGCTTAAATGTGTTTTAATTTACCAGCTGTTTTGCATTATCTGGGACTTTCCAATTAATATAGTAAAATTTTGGTTCCAAAATGTTTAATGTTTTTCTTTTTTGTTTGCCAGCATTTTTACGGGAAGGAGGACAAGCAACTACTTCTTGTGTAACAACAAAAAAAACTAAGAAGATATTTGAAAACGTGCCGAGCACCCAGAAAAGATGGCAGACTCTGCCTCCAGCAGCTTAGGATCTAAGATTGACAAGTCAATGGTGAAAAGGCAGAGATGGTAACTTTCACCCAAGAGAAAAACGTGGAGTGCTGTGTGCCCTGGGAGACTGGAAGGAGATGCCTTTGCACAGAGGTGGCCTGGGTGTCAAGGAAGAAGGTGGAAGGGTCTTTCTCCCAGCACAGGTTGGGGGAGGCAGTGGGTAAAAGAGAAGCAGTGACAGGTCTAGCAGTGACCAGGGTCCCCAGGAGAGGGCTCTTTCCCAGGCTTCTCAGTGTCCAGGTCCCTGGCAGGGGGCACTGGCAAGTGGGGGCACCTGTGAAGGCATTGCCTGAATAGCGTCACTAGGGATGAGACCACCCAGGGAGAGCCTAGAGTGACACCTTCCTATCCCCCCAGTTCTAGATCACATCCCTAGCCCTTCTCTATCATAACCGTTCCATTAAAAAGGTCCTTACTTAGAACCAACATCAATGGTACGCATCCTTTTCGTTACCAAAGAGGTCTGGGGGCTGGCAAACTCGGGCCCACGGGCCAAATCCGGCCTGCCACTTGTTTTTGCATGGCTTGTGAGAGGTCTCTGCATTTTTAAATGGTTGAAAAGAAATTAAATAAGGATATTTCATGATGTGAAAATTATGAGAGATTCATATTTCAGTGTCCATAAAATAAAGTTTTATTGGAACACAGCCACGCCCAGAGTCGGGCAGTTGTGGCCGAGACTGTATGGCCTAAAACATTTCAATTTGGCCCTTTACAGAAGAAGTGCTGCTCCCTACTCTAATCAACTGAGGGCTGACCAATGCCTAAATAAGAGATTACGGACGGTCTCAGGACTTCAACTCTTTATACCTTACCTGGAGCTCATGCAAGTAAATCCACTGGATGACTGCTGGTCCAGCTCTGAAATGCAATACTTTTGAAGCCAACAGAGACTGAAAGAGCTGTGCTCACTTACTGCTCCCTTCTGCTGAGGGTCTGGCTCTCTAACACTGGCAGTGTGAGAGTCATGCACACCTACCTTTTAGTGGGTGGTAATTAGAATTTCACTTCTGCTAATTCTGAACACCAGGCTTCAGGCACCAGGGGTTTTCAGAGAGACCAGGGGACAGTCCACAGAAGAGGGAAGGAGAGCTGGGGGCCTGCCCCCCACCCCCTGCCCCGCCTTGTGACAGCGCATTACTCTAGAACCAAACCTGGCCTGTACTTGATGCTCAATACTATTTCTTGAATGAATAAGTTAATTATTCCCTCTGAATTTCAGCTCTTCACTGCCTTGGGTTTTCCAGCCTAATAAAATGTCTAACTGCAGGGTCCTCTTGCATCAGAGTCCTGGGAAAGGGACAACCTTCCCTTTAGGCCTGGAAAGTTTTCTGGCATAATCAGCAATCAAAGGACATGAAGTCTCCCCTTTTGCAACAGGCTATTTCCAGCACACTATTAATTTCTTGAAGCAGAAAGGAAATGACCCCAGCATGTAAGATTTTTCCCACTCATCTAAAGTATTAGAAGCTGAATGTTTTTTAATCCTTGGGGTATTTTTATTTTTTTCCTTTGTAAGAATGCGCAAAACAATCAAAGTTTTGAAAGCTCTAAATATATTTCGTGCTTCCTTCCCTCTAAACCATAGGACTGAAGAGGAAGTGTCAATCTTGGCCGGGGTCTTGGCTTTTCTGTTGCAAATGTGGATGTAGTAAGCATGGCTGTGCTGTGTTTATGTGTGTTTCTGGCTCTGTCTCCGATGCTTCCTAGACTGACCACAATGATACAGGACCCTGCAAAGGGCTGGGCTGGGCCTCACCCCATCCCAGGCTTCTCCCAGGGCCTGGGATCCTAAGGGCTTTGACACTGCAGAACCGGATCTGGCTAGACGTTGAACTACTTTCGCTCACCTCTCTGAGGGCCTCCATGTGGCTCTGTCCTCCTTCCCACACACGGACTTGGCAGGATGACCTCAAAGCTCAGGGGATCTCAAGGGATTGTTCTGAGAAGAATACACCAGTGTTCAGAGATTTGGAGGGGCTTGGGAACAAAGCTGCCTCTCACGTATCAAAACCACACAAGGAATGTAAGACGTTTTTATTGTGAGGTCTGAGTGTCTCAGCCTTGCAAAAAAACACTTATTTTAACTTCCATCCATCTCCCTATAGGTAGCAGAGTCATCTGTCTTTGTCAGGGGCCAGATTCTGGAGTGCATATGGAAGAATTCAGCCTGATTTTCTGTCATAGATCTTGAAGACATGCCATGGATTTTTCCCATGGCATAATTTTAAAACTAAGATATTCCTATCCAATTTATCAAACTTTTCTTTAGTGATTAGTGCTTTTTGTGTCCTGTTAAAGAAACTCTTGCCTAGCCCAAGGCCATAAAGATCTGTTTTCTTACACAAACGTTATGGCTTTACCTTTCAGATTTAGGTTTGTGGTCCATCTTGAATTAATTTTTGTGATGCTATGAGGTCAAAGTTTACTCCCTCCCTACCCCCTAGGACATCCCATTGCTTTGGCATCATTGGTTGAAAAGACCATCCTTTTCCTACTGAATCGTAATGCCTTTGTGGTAAATCCATTGACCATGTATGTGTGAGTCCATTTCTGGATTCTCTATTTTGTTCCATTGGCCTATGTATCTATCCTTGCACCAACAACCATGGTATAATTTAGAATTAATTGTGTTAAAAGTGAAGCACTGAATAGAGGGTAGATCCATTATATCCATTTCCCTCCAATCTGTTCCTTGTCCAAGAACAGAACATTTCAGGAGGAGCAAGAATGCTTAAAAACACCTGAACTCAGGAATACTTTGAAGGAGAGCCATTACCAGGGGGTTCAAAATTAGGCAAATTCTGCTGTGGGTTCCTCTTTCTCTCTCCCAACCCTTGGAATACACATAAAACCTTAGGTCAATGGGCTGAGTCAAGATTTGAATTATTCTAAGAACATAAATGATTTTGTCAATTCTGCTACCAGGCTATCCCTAGAATTCTACATGATTTCCATACCACAAAAATCTATATTCCTCACTGACTCCTGTTGAGTTGACGGGGAGGAGGGGCTATGAGGACCAGTTTGCTGCACAGCATTTATAAAAATCCTTGGCTATTTCAAAATATCCTCGAACAAATGTTGGATTCAGTAACACAATGAAAAGTTTAGTAAACAATATCTAAACTGGAAAGTGCTAACCTATAGAATGGCCTTTCAGTTTTGATATGTAGTGTCTTGCAAAGTAAAATCAGATCAGTGAGTAATTAGACTAATATTCAAGTGATCAACCAACCTCCTAGAGTAGGTGGAGGTGGGCTGGCTTCAACCAGACTTCCTGGGTTGGAAGAACACGTAGTTTCAGATTCTTACTTTGTTCAGTGCTGATACCCCCTGGGTCACCTACTTACTAAACTCTGCCTGGTTCTTTGCCACTCACTGGTTTGGAAATTCCCTCAGAATATGTAGAGGGAATGGAGAAACTCTTGATAAAGGCAGAACATAGCAGCACTATGGAAAGATGAGTGATGACGCATGGTGAGAAAGAGTAAGGAAGGGACTTAATGGTGACCCACAGAGACAAGTGGACAAGTCTTGTATGGAAGTGAAGAGATGGTGAAAATATTTTGGTCTAACACCATGGTAGACCCAAGAATGCTGCACTCCCCTCCCCCAGTCTAAAGAACCATCATCCCACATATTCCATTGATAAGCAATTTCACTGCCCACAATCATCTAGAATAGCACGTCTATCAGGCAATTCAATTCCTGAGGGTTCTGTTCTACTTCAGGAGAGTGCTCAGCAAAATGACTCTACCAAATAGCTCTAACCCTTTCCACTCTGCCTTTTTTTGAAGAAGGCCAAAGCAGATCTAGAATTTATTTCTATTTTTAAGGATAAAAGAACTTTTAGTTTCCTCTGAGCTTGTTTTCAGGCAGAAAGCTCAAATTCAGTCCTCGAGGCCAGGCCACGGGTAACAACATTGCCATCTAAATCATCCTGTGTTTGGATTCCATTTAAAACAAGTCTCGGAATATTTAAATGTGTAGGGACACACACCAGGATAGGTTCAAGTATTTATTTATCCTTGCCTTTGTTCCAGTAAGGACTTCAGGTTGCTCAAACATGTGTCTAGCAAACATCCTGGCCATAGAATAACTGACTGCCCACTGCCTCTCTCCTCCCCTTCCCCACCTGCAACTCCAGACAGCAACCAAGCTGTCCACAGTGCCGCCTGGTGGCTGGTGTGAGGAAAGTCTACCCCCCGGCTTTCCCCACCCCAAACTCACCTCTATCCTGCGTCAGATGACCGTCCAAAGCAGGCCACTCCACTTTCCTTTCTCACCTTTCACAACTCAATTCTCATCCAATCTCTGGCCCTCCTCAGTTCTCTAAGTTCATTTTCCTCCTTATTTTTTTTATAACTCTCGCCTAATAACGTTAGATGGTCTCTTCTTTTTAATCATTCCTTGAAGGGAAAGAGGAAGAAGAAGGAAGGGAGGGAGGAGGTAAAGGAGAAGAAAGAAAAAATGAAATGAAGACAGATGGCCAGATCCTAAATGAAGTTGTAGCAAGGAAGAAGAAAGTTCTAAGTTTGGAAGAAAATTAAAATTCAATTTAATGAATCAGTGTCACCTTAAAACTACCCAGAAGCCTACAGAATCTCCACCTAAGACTACATCCTCCTCCTCAGCCCCTTTTATTTAAGTTCTAGACAAATGAGCCAGAGTCTACCAGATTACTTTAGGAATATTTTATTGTAACCTAGAAATAGCTATGTTCTGAGAAATCACTAAAGATACAGAAAAGGAAGAATTTTGGATGGACAGATTTAAATTTGGAATATTTCAATTTGATTCTGAAGGGTCTAAGAAGGACAGTTCTCACAAAACACACAAATATCACGAGGAGAAGACCTTGAAATGGAATTAATTTTGAATTTGACCAGCAATTCATTCAAGCTAATTTTACATAAAGTTGTGGTAGAGAGGACAGAGTTAAAATTTGCTAGCCTATAAAAAGCATGGGGGTAATGTAAAAGAAGCATGTGAACAATTTCCTAGTCTCTTACAGAGCACAAAACACTTCCCAGACATGACCTGAGATGTCCTCACCACGTTACCATTAAAAAAACAAAGAACTTGGGCCCGCCCCGTGGCTTAGCGGTTGAGTGCGCGCGCTTTGCTGCTGGTGGCCCAGGTTTGGATCCCGGGCGCGCACCGATGCACCGCTTCTCCGGCCATGCTGAGGCCGCGTCCCACATACAGCAACTAGAAGGATGTGCAGCTATGACATACAACTATCTACCGGGGCTTTGGGGAAAAAAAAATAAATAAAATTGAAAAAACAAAACGAAAAAAAGAACAAAGCACTCGTGGACAGAACACTTGGCTCTGGATCCTCATCCACCACTTACAGCCAAGAGACCTTGGACAAGCCACTCACCCATTTTTTATAGAAGAAACCAGGGCAGGTCTGAGAATCTTCTCTGTCGGCTTGGAAGTGAATGTACCTATCATGAATGTTTCCTAGAGCACAGTCATATGGCATCTTTGACATCCATGAAGTTTTAAGGTTCTAATGCCTGGCTCTGGAGCTCTCAACCCCTGCAAATCAGTCCAGTGCACCTCCTCATCGTTCTAAATGCAATGTACGTGACTCATAACAAAGTTCATTTTCCCAGCAATAAAAAAAAAAAAAATAGAACCTATAAATGTACCAGCTGTTACTTAGTTAGGCAGTCTTTTTTTTTTTTTTTTTGTGAGGGAGATCAGCCCTGAGCTAACATCCGTGCTAATCCTCCTCTTTTTTTGCTGAGGAAGACCGGCTCTGAGCTAACATCTATTGCCAATCCTCCTCCTTTTTTCCCCAAAGGCCCCCAGTAGATAGTTGTACGTCATAGTTGCACATCCTTCGAGTTGCTGTATGTGGGACACGGCCTCAGCATGGCCGGAGAAGCGGTGTGTTGGTGCGTGCCCGGGGTCTGAACCCGGGCCGCCAGTAGCGGAGTGCACGCACTTAACCGCTAAGCCACCGGGCCTGCCCGAGTTAGCCAGTCTTTTAATCTGAAAGAGCTGCATAGAAGATATTAGCAGAGGTCATATTTTGGAGCTGAATATACTCCACTGAGCCTGGGAAATGGTCAAAAGTCAAATTCTCCCCAATAGTCAATTTTTGTCCAATTTTGTTGATATCACATTCAACCACATTTCTTTTTGCTTCATTGCCTTCTTCACTTTCCCCATGATCTCTGCCATTTTTACCCTACAAATCTATTCTTCTTTCTTACTTCTACCCAAACTCTCTACTCCTAGCAATCATGCTTACCACCATTACATGCTCATTACCACTTTCAGAACCTTTGCTTATGCTGATGCATTTGCCTACTCGGGATGCCCTCCTTCCTCTCATCTATTACCTAGGCCCTACCCTTTATTTGAAGTTCTAAGGCTGAAGTTTCATTTCCCTTTTGACATTTTTTATAGCTCCAGTTCCTATTTATCTCCTCTCTGGATTCCTGATGGGTTCAGAGTTAGTGCCACACAGCTTAGTGCATCATTGTTCTCCAATACTTTCCCCAGCAGGGCTAAGTGAAGGTGCCAGTGTCCTGACAGATCAGAACGGAGCCAGAAACTCTGGAATCAGATGTTCTTCATGGTCATTGGAAGGAGGGACAGCCCAGATTGTATGCAGTGGGTAAAGGGCAGCAGTAATTTCAGAACATAATATGATTAGCCATATGGAACTGAGAAGATAGCCACTGTCTTGAAAATGCACCAGTGTACACATTGCCAAGGTACCCAACCAAAGTGGTGCCACAGCCACCTCTTATTTATCTGCTGGCAAATTATTCATCGTGATTTTCTTTACTCCTCCACCTCACTCTCTCTTGCTATAAGCAATGTTTCTTGGCTACTGCCCACTCACCAACCAATGTGTATATAATCAGAGGATGCAAATTAATTTGAATACATATTAGTCAAGCAAATCCCAGTGAGAAGGGTAGGTCTGCTGGGGGGTGGTCAACAATCATCCTCATATCAAAAACAGGGTTTCTGCAATATGCTGGGTTATATTATTCACATTATTACTCTCATTGAGTACTTATTAACACAGCTAAGACAGCTGAGTATAAAGACTTCTCCAAGTTATGGCAGATTGCAAACCACACTCATCCTGTCTCTTGATGCTGGGTCCTAAAACAGTTATACAGAGTATGTGCACTCCTACCAAAAGAGGAGGATTTAAGAAAGAAGTAAGACATCACATATACAGATAAAGAGTTCAGACAACTTGGCAATAATCCCAAGACTGGATTCCGATAACACAGTGAAGGGAAAAGCACCAAACAAAAGTACAAAATGGGAAAAGAATAGTAGGAAGGCGCTACGGCCAAGACGGGGAAGGGGATGAAACACGTGGAAACTTCCTGATATTAAATAAGGGGAAGCAGTCACTGTATGGCTAATTAAAGAGCAGCGCCATCTGCCAAGGCAGGTCATTTCGGGAACTTCCAGAGGTGGAGTGATGTACCAGCTGACCCTCTGTATGAGAATCTAGTACACGGTCTCGAGGCTATCAGATGAAGACAGTAAGGACAGGAGAAAAAAGTACTGAATCTTAAACAGCATAGGCCAGATTTAATTTCAGGGTTTTAGTTCACGGCAAAGTCATCTGGTTATCGTAGCTACTGTTAGTCATTTACACTTTAGTGTGAATGAAGACCCAAAAGTTTATAATGATGGGGCCCTGCCAACAATTGCTAGGGGCAGAAGTGTGTTAGAATTGCTTCCTCTTCTTCAGATATAATCTATCGAAGAGGGATAGGGGAGGTTTAACACACTCAGACTGAGAATAAAATGCTGGGGAGGTAACAGACTACAGTGAGTTGGGAGCATGGACTTTGGAATGAGGAATTCCGCTCTATGACTTCTGAGTTATGTGACACTGCACAAGTTATTTAACTTCTCTCAGTTTATTCATCTGAGAAATGGGATAATAATATCTAAGTCATTAGATTATCAGAAAGATCGAACAAGATACAGCAATTAGCACAGTACCTGGCATGGGGTAAGCACTCAGTATTAGCTATTGTTTTTATTTCAAAGTGACTTCCTTATGAATGGAGTTGATGAAAATTGCTGATTCAGAGAATGGAGATGGCCTATCACTTGGACGTGTTGGTTGAGGAAGGAGATGGCATCTGAGAAGGCCCTGAGGTTCAGAAGGACTTCTGTCAAGGAAGGTTTTCACCTTCAGGGACCTACCTGCCTGAGCAGAGGTGTGGAGGCAGGAAAACACTAGCCTGCCGGAGGAACAGTGAGCACATCGGTCTGGCTCGGGGAGCGTTGTATAAAAGGAGGGGAGCTGAGATCCTGGTGTGGGGCACAGTGGAAGGTGGGAGGGGGGGCTTTATGGTCCGGTGTGTCTCTGAATGTCGAAAGGACAAGATTCAAGTGGCATTTCAGGAGATGGTTTTGGAGGCCTTGGCAGCAGGATTGGGACAGGGTGGGGATTAGGGGCCTAAATCAAGGTTGTAGCAGTGAGATCAGAGAGGAAGGGGGCAGACTTGAGAGACTATTCAGGCAGAACCAACACCATCCAGTAACTGACTGGATGTGAGGAAGAGGGGAATGAGCCAAAAGGCCTGGGTCAGAGGAGGCTGCTATCCCATGAACAGAGCAAGGATGTCACCCTGAGGAAGGCAATGGATTGGAAAAAGGGGATGGATGGGTTTGGGCCTAGATATGCTGCATTTGAGGTATCACCTGGGCATTGAGGAGGCGCTGAACCCCATGGAGAGAGGGCAAAGGATACAGATTGTGGGGACCAGTGGTGTCAAGGTAAACACTGTCTAGTTTCCGTTTTAGCCCTGGGAAGGCTGGCGGGTTCCTTCATATGGAAGAAAGACAGCTTTGGCTCTCTCTTCCACGGGCAGCTTCTCTGGAGGGAATTCCATCAGCTCACTGCTGACCAGCTGACCCATCCGCACCCCACCCTGGTTAAGGCAGAGAAGGCATTGCTTAGCCACCAGCCACTTATTTGCAGGGGTGGTCCATCTGGAAGCAGGCTGTCCAATACGATTCAAACCTGGTGATGGCACACACAGGTCCTGTGAATTACATTTCCTGACTCCTAGTGGCCTCTGGGTTAATGAGACACCCAATGTTGGCTCCAATCTTTGACGTAGTAGACATCAAAGTATTCGGACGTCTTTCTACGATGACTCTGAATCTTGCAGTGTCTCAAAACCATCACCATAAGTTTGAACCGACCATGGAACATAACCAGAAAGTTGCTTCTTACAAGTTGTTGCTTGCAAACAAACTTCTTATTTGACTATGTTTTCTTATTCTTGTCCCCTAACTTGTATGGGTCTAGCACAAGAAAGCGTGGGGTATTGACCAAGGGTCAGACTCCAGGGCATGATTCCTACCCCCAGATTCTGGTACATGTGGCTGGGGCCCTCCTTGAAGGAAGCCTGCATTAGGTAAAGTGAATCCATGAGGGATTTAAAGCCAAGTTCAGCTGTGTAAGGTGGACTGATCACTCCGATAGCCGCGTGGTGGATGAGCTAACCTAGGCTGTGTCAGCAACACTGTCGAGGGAGGAGCTCAGCCGCTCAGCGGAGCTCCCACTGAGCTGGAATACCTCAACTACCATCATAATACCAGACTGATGTCCACACAAGGTGAATTAGCGGGCTAGATTTTTATTTGGTCTGAGCTATGGAAGAACTGACTGTGTATGGAGTACCATTATGAAGGGAAACTCCCTAGTTATGTGGGTGTATCTTCTTCATGTTAAGGTAGACTTGGAAATACTTTTTTCCCACATTGCAAGGCCTGTCCTGACTGGACTATGACTCACTTTAAATTCAATGTATTAAAATTCTGGGTCACTTTTTCCTACTCCACAAGCACTGAAGTGGGTGGGGAAGTTTCCACAGGAGGGCACTTATTGCCACCTGAGTCTGGGATTCCTAGAAACCTGGGGGACGATGAGTTCCCCCAGGATGCTTCATCTTTGAGTCCACCCACAACTCTCCTCTCACACACACCTAGTGCCTGGCATCATCAGGCATCAGGAAGCCTTTGCTGAACTGAGCTGTAAGGGGACGTCTTATCCACTCTCAAAGCTCAGTCTCCGTCCACAGGCCCTGTGCTGACCAACAAGCTTTGCAGTCTGAGCAGTCTCAAAGAAACAGATGTTCCTGAAGCCTGCCCCTGGGGGAAGGAGGTGAGGGACTCCCACATCTTCCTCCAACTTCCGGAGAGTTGGACTTGCTAAACCTGGTGTCTAGAACATCCTGAAAAGCTGAAGAAGGCTGAGGCCTGAACTTCCAGGAGGTCCTGGGAGGATACTACCACGGGGCCAGTTCTGCTCTTCCTGGTCCACTGGACAGTCAGGTACCAAGCTCCCTGGGGTCTTCAGTAGAAGACTGAAGTTCTTCAGCTCCCTGAGGACTAGATAAGCCCTCACTTTCACTCTCTGTCCAAGGAAGACATTTATTTACATTGTATGAGTCCCAGCACATCCCTCAGGCCAGGCTGACAGCTCCGGAAGCAGCCTGCAGGAATTGACAGCACAACATAGGGTCACTCTTTTAGACTAGGAGTTTTCAAAAAAGAGTAGATGTGTTCAGTCTCCAGAAGGTTACGCAGGTTGGAAAAGACCTTGCAGAGGGGCGTCTGCAGGAATCACAGGCACCAGACACAGAGTCAACAGGGCTCGCTCCAGCCACCCAGGGAACCGGCCTCTAAGAAGGATTCTGTCTTGTTGCATCTCACCCAGTGGTTGCCAATCCTGGCTACACATGGGCTCCCCTGGGAACGTTTAACTAATACCCAGGCCTGGGTTGCACTCCTAGAGTTTCTCATTGGTCTGGGCATGTGATCCGGCGCCGGTATTTAAAAAACACTCCCTAGGTAGAACCACACAATTAAAACAGGGCTTCAGAGCAGGAGACACTCAGATGATGAGGAAGACAGGAAGGCAGAAAGTGAGAGAGGAGGAGAGATTTGAAGTCATCATGCTCCTCAGTCTTTTCAGGGAGAGGCCAAGGACACAGGGGAGGTGCAAGTGTTCAAGGAGAAGAGAGAAAAGTCCAGAGAGCTGGCTCTGGGTGAAGAGTGTAGAAACCTGGTACCAACAACAACAACAACAACACTTTATTGTTATTATTGTTCTAGCCATAGGGAGGGACAGTGGGCAGTGTCTGACTTCCCCCTCTTTGTCGGAAGCTTTGAGTTGCTTCTGTTCCCAGAGTCTTGGCAGTTCTCCGTGCCACTTTCCATTTTCCTAAAATAAGACATTTGGTCCATGCCCCGCCCCGTCCCCGCCCCTCTAATTCCTCCCCCTAATGGCAGCGCGCAGATGGGCGCTCTGCGTCAGGAGTTGGTGGGTCCTGGTTAAAATCCCACTGAATCGGGATCCTTTCCCTTGGTCTTTTCGGGTCAGATGCCTCTCTGTTCAGACACACGCGACTGGGCTTTAACAGGCCAGGAGCAGGGTGAAATACAAGGGGTGTGTGTGTGTGTGTGTGTGTGTGCGCGCGCGCGCTCCACGCACAGAGCGCAGGGCCTGGCATTCGTACTTGGTGATGTTTCCGCCCTTCAGGCCCCAGCTCGGTCTCACTCAGAACTGCATGGATACAGTTACCTTCTTGGCGGACAACCCCAGACGTTAATCAGCCGAGCATAACGGCTGCCCCTGTTCCTTCTCAGTGTTGTTCCCTCTTCCACTCGTGCCCTCGGGTTATTTTCTGTACTCTTTTGTGATGTCCTTGGACGTGAAAGCTCTCAGCTATTTACCCCAAGTCTCATCCTTTGTTTAGCTCTGCTCTGCTGAGTGCTCTCTTCTGATTTCCTCCCAGCTTCCTAGTAGGATTTAGCATTTCTTCTCCCGTGTTCTGCATTTTCTAGCACTGTCTCTAAGGCTCAAACTGGAACAGAACACTCCTCTTATCTCGTGGGCTAATTCTTCTTCTGTGTGTGTCTTAGGTGCTTGTTACATGTGCTGTCGTGTACCTGCTTTGTGGACCACTGCAAACGTACCACGTGGTCCAGTACAACTACAGGATATTCTTTCTGAGTGCAGAGAGGAAATTCACACCAGAGAATGTGCTAGGTGTGGGGGCAGTGGACCATCTGGGCTTGGAAGAGCTAGACTGTTCAATGAGGCCAAACAACACTCCTCTGAAAATCAGAGAAATGGGTACGTGTCTCTGATCACAGGGTAGGAGGACCTAGCTAGCGGGAACTGGGGGATTTTGAATAAGGATTTCATATTTTCAATAGTTGAGGCAAGTCATGCTGGCTTTTATTGGTTGAGGGACAACCTGGAGTCCATCCTGTTGGGTGTGAGATATGAGAAATGGGAACCAGGTAAAGGAAAGCTATACCAACACACAGCAGAGTAGTTACGGTAGAAGACGGGACGCTGGGGGCAGGGGAATGCTCTTTGCTGCTCTTACTGGTATTTACAGGACTAGACACCTTTACTTTGGTACTTTAGTTTTAGGCAGTGATTATTTTTCTGTAATTAGTGGTGCTTTTTTTTTTTTTTGAGTTTTGTTTTCTTTGAGTTGTTAATTCCTTTTACATTGCAAGGAAAAACAAGGAAAGGGGTACTCATGGTTTCAATAGCAGATTGGGTTTTAAAGGTGAGGACACAGCATCTTTACAAGGACTGGGAGCAACTACATGCAAAGTATCCCGCGAGTGACGTGAGCATCGGGGAGGAGCCCGGGCCTGTGGTAGGACCCTCCCTTCCCTCCCCAGGTGTTCCTTCTAGAGCAGCCATCAGCTCCAGCCTTGGAGAATTTATTCTTTTGTTTAAGTAAAGGAAAATAATTTCCTCAGAGAGCAGCTGGGATTTCAGATCTGGCACCTCTTCAGAGCAGCCATACATAAAAGTAGGAAGCTCGTTCTTCACAGGCTTGGGGAAGAAAATGTCCTTGATCTTCCTGAAAGTGACGGGAAGCTGCAGTTTATGCCTCCTCAGTCCTTGCCTTTTGGGGACATTCTCAGAGGTCTCTTGAGCAAATCTGTGACCCCTTTAGGAAGCTGGGGGCTTCAAAGATGACGCTTGTTCACAAGGGGAAATGATGCTTGTTCTGCTTGTGGACAAGGGGGAAGAGTCAGCAATCCAGGCTTACCTAGTCCATGGGAAAGGATTGTGGTCTCCGAGTCTGTAAATCAGTCAAACCGACACTTGAAGAGAAAAAACTCAAAGTTGACTCAAATAGGGAAAATAAGCACAAGGCTCTGGGGACAAGTATGACATCGGCTAATCGGGCAACCTGTCTCCAAATTTCCGCCCACATATCCATGGGAGCTTGGCCTCTGTGAAAACCGAGGGTCATGATTTCTGGGGCTGAGAGAGATTACTCCCATTCACAGACAGTTCTGAGGAATTTTTTTTTTTTTTTTAAATAAGCAAGCAGCCTTTTAACCCACACAATAATAATGAAGCATAACAATTCCACAAATATTCCATAGTGTCAGCACTTGATAGCTTTCCCACCGTCACGTAACATGCTCAGAAGATGATTAAAGAACGGATCTTTCTGGAACATATTGATCATCACATGTAAAATTGGGCTAGCCAGAGGTTTAATTCCTCATAATTAGAGGGTATTAAAATAAAAATGTCATCTATTCATCATTAACTTTAAAATCTACCCCTGTAATTAGACCACTAACTTCTACTATTGCTTAAGTGAATTTATTCTTTAAGGGAAAATCCCTATGGAAAACGGTACAAAAGCTGAGAAAGGTCCACAACGATACTAACTAAATCACATTTCAGCATTGCATGGCAATAAGCAGGTAAGAACATGGAGTGGGTTAATTCATTCAGGTCCTCCAAGAACTAAGTGCTGGGCTGGGTGATGTGAGGGATGGAAAGATGGAAAGATGATGAGGTTGGACTCCTACCTGCTATGGGTTTACAATCCAGGAAGTGTAGACAAGTATACAAGTATATAAACAACTATAATATGAATGGAGTGTGACTGGTCCTATGATATAAATATAAATATAAAAATAAAAAATATTGACTGAGAAGGTCAGAAGCGAATTCATGGAAGAAGACAAGGGCCTTTAAAAGTTAATGATGGGGGGTGGGAGGGGGTAGGTAAGGAAATTCCAGGCAAGGGGATCTGCACGCTCAAAGAGGTCAGATGCCTCTTGCAGGAAAAATAGTAATATTTTATATTGGTAATAGGCTTTCTACCCCACAAAGAGTTTTTATATCCATTACTTCATTTTGATTTTCCCAACAGTCTTGAGCTAAGCTAGTCATTTTACAGATAAAGAAACTGGAGGTTCAGTAAGGTTAAGTGTCTTGTGCAAAGTCCCCCAGACTGGGAGTGGTGTGGCCAGGACATGAATCTAGGTTTTCTGAGTCCAAACCTACAGCTTTCCCTTGGCTACTGTGGTGCCTCCCTACATAATTCAGTATAACTGAAGTGTTCTGTCTTGCTTTGTTTTGTTGGGGGGTGAGAGGTTTGGGGAGAAGGAAAAGAAATTTTGACAACTGGAGGCCAGACTAGATTGCAGCGGTTTTCAATGTCAAGCCAAGGAGATTAGTTATGTCTGCAAGTTATCATGATGAAAAGAAAAACAAGAGAATAAAGACATTAATATATTTTGGAGAAAAGGTCACACGATTGCCAGAATCATAAATCGAGGTCATGGCTCACCATTCACACTCTGGCCTGAAACATTTCAGAGGTATTATCTAACTGGTTCTGGGTAAGTAGTTTGGACTTGAACCCCAAATAAGTGAGAATTATCCTCCTTATACTGAATGCTGGGCAGACGTTAACCCTACTATGACCACATGGCTAGAGTCCTACCCACATCTTAGAATAAAACAATAGGGGATTCTAGCTCTTTTTACTGGATTTTAATAGTTTCAATGAACGCTTAATGTGAAAATCAGTATTTGAAAATATGCTTCATGTTTTGTCTTGCAAATCATTAAGAAGATGCCATATTCTTTGAAAGCACCTTATATAGACAGGAATCCTAGGAGAACTTGAAAAGTCAATGTTAACACGTAGTAAACATTCCTGGGCAAAGCCAAGCAATCCTTATATTACTGAAAATGTTTTATCTCTGGGATTAGATACGTTTTAGATTTACATCTTCATCTTGAGAAAAATTTTTTAACTGCTGGAAAGGAGATAAGGATCCTAAATGAATACATTTACTATAAAATCCAGAATAAATAAGATGGCGTTGAGTATCTCTCAGTCTCATTTCTTGTCATGTGAACTCTGAGCTGCAGCCATATTGAACTTCTTGTGTTCCTCAAATGTGTCCTGTTCTCCCTAGCCCCTAGCCTTTGCACATGCCATTCCTTTTTCCGGAACATTCCCCCCATTTCCCATTCCTCCCCACCTTTGCCTGGTTAACTCCCAGATATCCTTTAGGTCTCAGTTTAGTTATCTTTTTGTTTGATAAACCTCCTCATCCCCCTCCACTCCTCATCCCCTAGTCACCCCCTGATTTGGAACAGGGGCCTCCTTCCTGGTTCTTATATGGCTCTCTACATTTACCTTTATAGTTGCACTTTCACAATGCATTGTAATTGTGTCTGCATACCCCATTAGACTGTGGGCTCAATGCTAGTAAGGACCCACCAATTTATTCTCTCTAGTTCTTTTCTGTGTCCCATTGCCTATCACTGCACAGATGATCAACAAACTGCTGAGTAGCTGAGTGAACCAGTCACTACCAAAATATACACCAGGTTTAGTATTTTATATGAAGGTTCAAATAGCAAGAGTGTAGGAAATATTCCAAGAAACCGGTTTTCTTTGTTGTTGATTATGAAAAGGACTTTGCAGGGCTAGCTCACTCTAACTACTTTTATTCCAGAGTTTGTACAAGGGCATGGTTTAGTATTTTGGAAAGGTTAAAGTGCAGAGATTGGGGCTGGCCCAGTGGCATAATGCTTAAGTGTGCACGCTCAGCTTTGGCGGCCTGGGGTTCACGGGTTTGGATCCTGGGCGCGGACCTACACGTCACTCACCACTCATCAAGCCATACTGTCGCAGCGTCCCATATGCAAAATAGAGGAAGACTGGCACAGATGTTAGTGACAATCTTCCTCAAGCAAAAAGAGGAAGATTGGCAACAGATGTTAGCTCAGGGCCAATCTTCCTCACCAAAAAATAAATAAATAAAAAACAAAGTGCAGAGATTTTGATTAACCGTGGCCTATCTAAAAACTGGTCCTTAGCTGTTCATAGGTACAAATATGTCAATGCTTAGGTGTGCCCTTCTTATGTTCCTGACTTAGCTACTTAACTAGATCAGTGAAATGGCCAGAGTTGCTGATTCTGTATTTTTACACTTATACTAATACAGATCATACATTAAAAATTTATAAAAAAGTAGCAATCCCTTGGGGCCGGCCCGGTGGCACAGCGGTTAAGTGCGTGCGCTCTGCTTTGGCAGCCTGGGGTTCGCAGGTTCAGATCCCAGGCGCGCACCGACGCACAGCTTGTCAAGCCATGTTGTGGCGGCATCCCATATAAAGTAGAGGAAGATGGGAATGGATGTTAGCCCAGGGCCAGTCTTCCTCAGCAAAAAAGAGGCAGATTGGCATCGGATGTTAGCTCAGGAGTGATCTTCCTAGAAAAAAAAAAGTAGCAATCCCGTTTAAAAATTTAGATAAAAACTGGGAGACAAAAGATAAAGACCTACTCTAGAGCAAAATACTGCCTTATTATTCAATTTATAAGATTTAAAAATTGGGGGTCATTGGTCAAACTTTCTGGAAGAACCAGAGTGAAGTTTGGGGCAACTATTCCAAAGCACAAAAGTGCAAGTCCGTGTTGACAAGCAAGAATATCGTATTGGAAAAGATGGATTTAAAAGAAAACCAGCAAAGCATAAGCTTCAGTTAACCAAAGATGTTAAAAACATTTATATGAAGTTTTAAGTGAAAAAAGTCAACTTAAAAATCTGTTTCCAAAAATGAAAGAACTGCTGATTCCACATGTAGAGGAAAGGCTCCAGCTGAGGGACAGGCCCTTTCTAGTGGGATGGGTGACAGGAGACAGTATTGAGATTCTCCTCTTGTGGTGAATAAATCCTTCCCTATTAATACTTTCATAGTCCTTAATTACCAAATAGCCAAGGAACTTCAGATTTAGAAGGATCCTAAGATCCATCTTGTCAAAATTCTCATTTTATAGATGAGGCTCTCGGGGAAGGGGGTGTAAACATTTGCCTAAGATCATTCTTGAATGCCGGCAGAAAAGGAACTAGAACTATATTAATTCATTTCCTTGCACTTTATTAATAACACAGAAAAAGCATTATCTGTTCTCAATCAGCTGGCCACCATTTAAACAGTGCGAAGCTGAGAGATTAGAAAGGCGCAAAGCCACTAAGCATCCACAGCTACATTTCCTAGGCAGATGGGCAGCACACAGTTTAGTTGTGGGAGTATTTCCAATTTGCATGAATGGAAGATGGACAAATAAGATAAGGCTGCCTCCAGGAAAGCAATTCCCTCGATTCCCCTGAGCCTTGGATTTGGAAAATTGCAGTCTCCTCTGAAATTTGGGAATATCACAAACGGTACTGGGCAGAACTCCCCAAGTGACCTCAGCCCACGCATGGAGGCTTGTCAAGGTCCAGGTGCTGGCTCGCCCACAGGCTATGGCTGAAGCAGAAAAACAAAGAAAAAATCCTCCCAAAACACACACACAAGCAAAAATTATCTTCCTGTGTTCTCTGCCAAGATAGCTGGAGCTAAAGAGATGAGTCTGAGACTCCAATTCATCCATTAAGACAAATAAACTCAGTCTACAGAGGTTAGGAGTGCAATTTAGGAAGTAAACACAAGTTCAGTTTTGGAAAGGGGCTTTGGAGAAAACACAGAGGCCACTCCTGGAATCTAACTCCATAGTGAAAACAGAAAAGGGCTCATTCTTAAGGCATGGAGTTCTGGAAATGCCAACAAATGAACACTCAAAGGGGTAACTCCAGAGGGAAACAGCACCAAGATGTTAGCCCTCCTCCCATGTGGAGGCTGGGCTCTGAGCCAGCTCCTCGCTGAGCTGAAGGAGCATGCCTAGTGGAGAAGAGGGCCCTGTTCAATTTCAGTAACAGCAAAGTCTGTAGTAAAAGGAGTGCAAGCTCTTTGGCTGGCCTGGAGCATCCACTCTTGTTTGCTGGTCAAAGCCATTGCTGTTACCTGTATCACTTCTTTGATGTGGCTGGCCAGTTGTTCCCCTGGCTTCCTGTCTCCCCACTAGTCCCCATGCCAACCACAGATGTGAGCTTGTGTCCACATTCTCTTTCTCTCTGTCTCCCAGTATCACTAGAGTATCTGGTCCAGGTCTTGTTCATCCCTTCTGCTGCATGAGTCTCCCCTCCCCTCATCAAATCCTCTCTTTTTAGGTGGAGCCTAATTCTGCTTCCCTTGAGTGTGGGCTGACTTCCTTTTAATAAATAGAATGTGGTAGAACTGACAATGTATGACTTCTGAGACCAGGTCATTAAAGGTGCTATAGCTTCCTTCTTGCTTTTTCTTAGATCACTTGCTCTGGGAGCAGCCAGTTGCCATGTTGTTAGGATGCTCAAGCAGTACAACGGAGAGGTCCGTGTGAGAGGAACTAAGTCCTCATTACAACAGTCATGTGAGTGAGCCAATTTGGAAACAGATTCTCCAGCCCCAGTCAAGCCTTCAAATGATTGCAGTCCCCACTGACACCTTGACTGCAACCTCACAAGAGACCCCAAACCAGAACTACCTAGATAAGCCAGTCACACATTTCTAACCCACAGAAATTGCATGAGATAATAAATATGCATTGTTGTTTTAGACTGCTAAGTTTTGGACTAACTTATTATGTAGCAATAAAGGACTAACACAACATCTTTGAACTTTCTCTACCATCAATTAGAGTTGTCCCTTCATTAATCATAATCTCTTTTTGGAGAATGAGTTTTTTGTTTGTTTTGGTTTTGTCATAAAGTCCTCTCCCCAAGGGTTAGGGTAAAAAAACCCACGTTTATACAGAGTCTTCATGGATGGACATTTATTAATTTGGGGCCATCATGGCTCAATCCCAAGGAGATGAATGCAATGAAGATAATATGCATTTCCAAGGACTATTCTTAACATGCACCTGCTATCCTAGAATCTTTTTATGTTACTTCATCATTACATAAAAAAGAAGTGGAACTTATATCTCCCCAGGATCCCCCAAACATAAGCCTTAACTGTGAGCATTTATAACCTTAAACAGCCCATAGAAGATATAGGGGACTTTTTTTTCTTAAGAGTCTTGTATGTACACTTTAAGAAATAGTGAGTGAGAATAACCTGCCATTTA
Source organism: Diceros bicornis minor (assembly GCF_020826845.1). NCBI lineage: Eukaryota > Metazoa > Chordata > Mammalia > Perissodactyla > Rhinocerotidae > Diceros > Diceros bicornis. The sequence continues at coordinate 44,555,369 of NC_080747.1, forward strand.
CTACAACGTGGATGAACCTTGAGGACATTACACTAAGTGAAATAAGCCAGTCACTGAAGGACAAATACTGCATGATTCCACTTACATGAAGTATCTAGAGAGTCAGATGCATAGAGACAGAAAGCAGACTGGTGGTTGCCAGGGGCTGGGGGAGGGAGAAATGAGGATTTGCTATTCAATGATTATAGAATTTCAATCATGCAAGATGAAAAGTTCTAGATATCTGCTGTACAACAACGTGTGTATAGTTAATACTGTACTGTACACTTAAAAATTTGTTAAGAGGATAGATTTCATGTTACGTGTTTTCTACTACAATAATAAAAAAAAAAGGAACTAGTGAGTGAGATTAAAATAACCTTATTCCAAAAGTCACAGCAGTGATTCTTTTTTGTAACACTCCAGAACTTCTCCAATACACCACTGAGTGTCACCATCCCCTAAACCCCTCAAAACTGAAAAACTTTTTACTTGTTTTTACATTAAAAAACAAAAATGTTGTTCTCCTCTTCCTGGAGGATTGTCAGGTTGGAAAAGCAGGTAGGATGTCAAAGAAATCAAACATAAGGATAGGATGTTGTTATTCCAAGAAGTTTGGGAACCACTGACCTAGAAATACATTGAGGGTTCAAAAGAAGTGAGCTTAAAAAAGAATACGTGAGTGTTTGAAAAGCTAAGATCCAATCAAAGGACTGATGTTTCCATTTTATCCCCACAGCTGAGACTTCTAAACAGAATACCCAAGAGAACAGGGCAAAACAGAAGCCAGTGACGACTCAGATAAGCAATGAGCTAATGCATAGATAAGAGGGGCCAAGCGCTATAACAGCAAAGGCAGAGAAAAATAAAGAAGACTGAAATACTTTTTTTTTGTCTTTGGTGAGGAATATTGGCCCTGAGCTAACATCTGTTGCCAATTTTCCTCTTTTTGCTTGAAGAAGATTGGCCTTGGGCTAACATCTGTGCCCATCTTCCTCCATTTTGTATGTGGGATGCCTCCACAGCACGGCTTGATGAGCGGTGTGTAGGTCTGCGCCTGGGATCCAAACCTGCGAACCCCGGGCTGGGCTGCCAAAGCGGAGCGTGCGAACTTAACCACTATGCCACTGGGCTGGCCCCTGAAACACTTTCTATTCATTAATACATGATTGGGGTAACAAATGAAGAACATATAGATGGCAAGATTCTGTTATATCATTTTCCGCAGAAAGAGGGAAAGAAAACATCAAAAGAGGGGAAGCGGGGGCTGGCTCAGGGGCATAGTGGTTAAGTTCGCGTGTCCCGCTTCAGCGGCTTTGGCGGCCTGGGGTTCACCGGTTCGGATCCTGGGTGTGGACCTGCTCACCACTCATCAAGCCATGCTGAGGCGGTGTCCCACATAGAAGAGCTACAACTCTACAACTATGATACACACTATGTATTGAGGCTTTGGGGAGAAAAAAGAAAAAAAGAGGAAGATGGGCAACAGATGTTAGCACAGGGCCAATCTCCCCCCCCCCCAAAAAAAGAGGGGAAACGGCACATGCAGGGTTGAAGTTTCAAAGTGTGTACACATAATTATCACTGCCCTGTAGTAAACCAGGAATGAGATTAGTGGAAGACATGGAGGGAAGTGAAAGGAAACTTTGGACTGTATAAGGACAAGGAGACAGGGGCAAATTATGACTAAATTCAGAACATACTCTAATGCTCTCAAAGTTGACTGACAGCTGGAGTATGCTTTCTCTTCAGTCATTCCTCAACTTTCTACTTTTCTTTTTACATTAAAAGCTAATCCGGTGAAGCTTTTCAAGTGCCACTCTCAGATGCAGAACCCCTCTGAAGGACATGAGAGAAGCCAAAGTTCTAAGGAAGCTTTTCTGGGCAAGACCAGAGAAACATTCTGAGCCCCTGCCCAGACATTAGGGAGGGTTCAAGGTGGGTGCCTGAGCTACTGGGCTGGTCCCACCAGGTCTATCCCTCTCAGGCTTCCTCTAGGTGTGCTCCCAGGAGTCAGGATGAAGGAGGCATTATATCCTCCTCTTGTATTATTTCAAGATGGAATATTACCATCAAGAGACACTGACTTGTGCAGTAAGAAAACTCAAATTGGTGTAGAAGCCTGAATGCCCATCTGAGTCTCCTGAGCCATCTAGGGGGTTGGAGGGAGCAGAAGAGAATAAAGACAGCAAATAAGCAGAGAGAAGTGGGGCAGGAAGCAAACATCTGCCAATTATTGAGATTTCTTTCTTTCTTTTTTTTTTTTTGCTGAGGAGGATTGGCCCTGGGCTAAAATCCGTGCCCATCATCTTCTACTTTATGTGGGACTCCTGCCACAGCGTGGCCTGATGAGTGTGGTGCGTAGGTCCGCATCCGGGATCCGAACCTGTGAACCCTGGGCTGCCAGAAGCGGAGTGCTCGAACTTAACCACGATGCCACCAGGCCGGCCCCTATAGAGATTTCTATCAATCTAGGTTGTTTACAGTCCCTTGCAACAAAACACAAGTGGAAGTTCCTCCATTAGGAGTCCTTTGGCACCAGTTCTCTTTAGATTTCTTCCTAGAGGAAACTTAGATGACTCTCTTTTCTTCTAGAAGTCCTCCAAGAGGGAGACATTTTTCCCTCAAAATGTTGATCAGACTCACTGCACACTGTTGTCTTATTAAGAAATTAATGTTACAAAGAGGAGGCTGGTTTAAACAAAAATGAAAACGAAAGAAATACTCATTTCATGTTTGACAGAGTTTTTTGTTTCTTCTATACTGCTCTCCTCCTAACCCCCCCAAAGTCTGATTGTCTTATTATATCAACACAGATTTTGTTTATCTATGCATTTCCATTACAGCTGGCAAATCGGAAAAAGCACATTTCCCACTGAAAATCACATTTAACAAATCCCTTTGGGGACAGAAAAAAGTGCAAACCACTTAAAAAGATTAGTTTGTGGGAGGAAGAAGTCAGTCCCAAATCACTCCTCTGCATTATGCTCTAGTTAAATGAGGTGGACGCCCCAGGCCACATTTATAATGACGGAAAGTTCTCATCTCTTACTGCAGGCCTGAACCTCCCTGAGACTGAAATTGTTCTCAAATCAAAACAGGCAAAATGTAAAACCAAAAGCTTAAATAAGAGCACCTTTGTTTTCTCTTATGGAAGTCGAAGACAATTCAAGCCAGGTCACAAATTGGGCTGGGGGGAGTGTTAACAAGCAATGAACACAGTGGGGGAGGCTCGGAAAAACTTTCTATATGATTAAGATTGGTTAATCCTGAAAAAGAAATGTGATCAATGTTGAACGGCACAACACACACATTTCAATATATTAAATAATTTATTGAAATAAAACTGCTAATTAAAAAGGCCGATTTATCTGCAGATGAGCTCTCCTCACACGCGTTCATTTGACACTACTTCCTCTTTCCTCTGCTGTGAACACACCTGGCCCACCAGGTTAACGAAGTCCCTCGGGTCCATGTGGATATGGCGGTGGCGAGGCCTGGCTGGAAGAAGTATGTAAACTGGTACAAGGTGGAGCATGAGTATATTTTGGCCAGAAGTGATGCCCATCAACACACAACTCTAGGTCCTACTGAAGGCCCGGTTTTTGATATATCTGGGGTGTGAAACACTAGCTTGGAATTTAAAAGAATGCTCCTCCTGCTACAGCCTTTGGCAAGCCTCTTCTGGTCCAACACTACATTCCATGCTGTCATCAAGGGCATTCATGTCTCATTAAATCAGGCGAGTTCTGCGCCCCTAAGGAGAGAAGGGTCAGGCAGTAGGAGGCCTATCTGGGGCTCTCACATCTGGCATGCCTATTTCCTTCCTCCGTCTGTGCTGATAAACAAATGTTCGCTTTCAGTCTGGCACTGTACCAGATTCTTGATCACTCAGGCTTAGACTAAGCAACCCCAGATCTCCAACACTGGTGAGTTCCAACACACACAAGGTAAGACGGCCTCCCTTTGTTTCTTCCTGGGTGATGGCTCTGTGGGGGGGATCCTCTAACAGCACACGCTGGGCCATCAGGCTCCCGGCCCACAGGCCCAGCGCCCAGCTCAGCAGAGGAGGCTGGCCTCGGCCAGCATCATAACAGGTCTGAGGGAGCCACATTGGTATTGTGGCATACTTGGCGTGCAGGACATCACGTGGAGGGTACTCAGGAAGGCGGGTCCACACTGGCTTCAAACTTTGGGTCTGCTTAGGAGGGCTTGTCTTGAAGAGCCTTTCTCTGAGGATTAGGAACCCTGGCTAGGGGAAGGGAGGTGGTTATAAAGAATGCCCCAGAACTGCTAGCGGTTACTAGGGTCTCTGGATCATGACGGTCAGACTAGGATGGGCTTTTTGGGTAGCCCCATAGACTTCCACGACTACGCAGAAACTGGGCAGGCTGTAAGTCAATGCAGACACCAACACCACAGTCATCACCACCACCTCCAACTTCCTCCACTATCACTGCCCATCTGTGGAGAACTTTCTAAAGCGTGCTATCTCACTTGAGCCTCAGCACAGTCTGTGGAATTGCCTGGGAGCCATAGTGACCCTTATTGCACAGAGGTGAGGAAATGGGGTGGAGTTGGGGGAAGGACTTAGTAACCTGCCTGAGGCCAGCAGCTCACACAGCCCACTGTCCTGGTATGAGCACGCCTGCCCTGCTTTCAGTTTTGGAAAATGTATCCCTAATGCAGAACAAAACCATTTTATTGTTTCTGCCCCTCCCTTCCTTCCTCTCTCCTACCTGCCTCTGAAGCTGTTAAAAGGTAAAAGTGAGCCATAACTGGCATTTGGGTTCTGCTTCTCATTCAGGCAAATTTGAAAGCACTACAGGCTTCACTCACTTCTCTCTCTCGCTACTTGAACATTTACTCTCCAGCCTTACCTCAGGGGCTAAGGCACTCTTGCCAACGCTCTCCATTCCTTTTCCTTTATCTCTTGAAGTTGGAGGAAGGCCCTTCTTTAATAGTACCCCTTGTTTTCTGTCCTCTATTTATACCATTCCAACAATTGAGCCCTCTTTTTATTTTTGCTGAGGAAGATTCGCCCTGAGCTAACATCTGCTGTCAATCTTCCTCTTGTGAGCTGCCCCCACAGCACGGCCACTACAGACGAGTGGTATAGGTCTGTGCCTGGGAACCAAACCCGGGCCGCCGAAGCAGAGCGTGCCAAACGTAACCACTAGGCCACCCGGGCTGGCCCCTGAGCCCTCTTTTTAAACGCTTTTTCAGACAGCTTGCTTCTTTTAAGTGTTTCAATTAAAAGAAAAAAGATGCAGCTCCTGAGTTAAAAAAAAAAGTCACCAGCACCCAAGAACTGTCACACCTCAAGAACTTAAATTGTACTTCATTTGGTATAATCTGTGTTAAAACAATATAGCATTAGCTACTTTGAATGCACTAGAAGCCCTCGGGTAGCGTTTTTATATGAGAGATATTAAATCTGGTTGGAACTCAACAAGAAACAGCGTCATGTGGGGAAATCCGTGCCTCCTGCACCCTTGACTGATCACATTTCAAAGCCTAGTGCTTTGCTAAAGGGTGTCTGACTTTAAAAATAAGCAATCCTGTTACTCAGAGCCTTTTCTGCACACCACAGCTTTGAAGGAATTTGATAGTTTGCAAATTCAAAGTTGAAAATTAAAAATCTACAAATAAGACTTCAATCCATTTATTCATGGTAAAATGAATATAGCTTTGAAAAGTCTCTCTGCATTAGGATCACTTCAGTGTAACCTGTGATCTGGTGTGAGGCTGCTTCACTAGCCTGTTGCCCATGAAAGGAGACCCATTTTCCTAAAACGTGCTCTGTCTTCAAAGGACTTAGGAGATAGCACAGAACAGTATTAACTGAAGAGCATTTCTTTCTCAATAATGTTTCATAGTTTTCTTTATCTGTGTTATTTTTATTTTGCCAGATTTAGAGTACCTCTTCCCTAACTCCCAAATGCATTAAAATAAATCCTGGCCCCCGCAGGAACGATCAAAGCCTCCCCATTCACAGAGGAATGTCCACTCCTCTGAGCCTGGGGAGGTTTCCTAACTAATGAACTGAACACTGTCAGATGTCTGGTTGCCAAGTAATATATTAAAGTGCTTTTCTAATGAGATTTCTGCAAGGTAACTATAAAACCATAAAAAGCACACCATGCTTCAGTGAAGCAAAAACATTAAAAAAAAAATAACCAAATGCATTTAAGAGAAAGAAGAGTTCAACGCAGCAGCTAAAAAGCTAAAGAGAATTTGACATGTAGAAAAATAAAGCCCAATAATTTTCAATCTGAGAAAAAGGGTGGGCATAATGCAGAGCAGTGTAGTAGTTAGATCATAAAGGAGCCAACTGAATATCTCAATATCTTACTTTTTTTTTGCTGAGGAAGATTAGCCCTGAGCTAACATCTGTTGCCAATCCTCCTCCTTTTGCTGAGGAAGATTGGCCCTGGGCTAACATCCGTGCCCATCTTTCTCTATTTTATATGTGAGATGCCGCCACAGCATGGCTTGGTGAGCAATGTGCAGATCTGTGCCAGGGATCTGAACTTGCAAACCCTGGGCAGCTGACATGCAGCGCGTGAACTTAACCACTATGCCACCAGGTTGGCCCCAATATCTGACTTTAAGTATCTCCCTTTCCATGCAACCTCATTTGTTTGTAACATGGATCCATGATATACAGAGCTACAAATGTCCCCTCCCCTATCATGAAAAGAAGGAACGGCTCTTCATTTTTAGAACTTTTGCCTGAGAATTTAGGAATAGTCCATAAAAATCTTGAAAACCAAGGATCTCTTTGTTAGGACTAATATAACGAGGAACTTGCACTTGAAATACAAACAATAGCAATGCCATGAAACCTCTACTATGGACCGCTCTGAAACAGTTCCGGGAAGTTCTTCCCTTGGCTCCCGCTTATCACTCTGCCTTCATTATTTAACCATGGAGCCCACCATGACATCAATGAGGCCAAGAAGCTAGAGGCCAGCCGTCTTGGTCTGTAGTCACGTGCACCTATGGCTCCAGTGTGGTCTGTACTGATCCCACCAGTCCTGCAGCTCTGGGTCCTGTTCAAGACGTTGAGTAGAACTGACCCATCAAAGGATGGTGAGGGGTCTGGAAACCAACGCAGAAGGTGATGCAGGTGTTTAGCCTAAAGAAGAGAAGCCTAGGGTGGGGAAGTAGCTGTTAAATATCTTCTAACATCTGAAGGGATGCCATGTTAGGGATGAGAAGTCCTGATTTTAATTACTCCAGAAGGAAGCACTAGGATCAAAGACCCACTCCATATTTAAGGTCAAGGCAACAAAGTGTTTGTCAGCAGTAAAAGATGTCCACAATAAACAGACTTCCTTAAAACGCTGTTGTATGTATATGAGCGATGGCTGAGAGTTGTCAGGGATGAAGTCTTCATTCTATTCACAACTTAAGTCAAATTCAGTCAAAAGATGGATTGAGGGCCAGCCTGGTGGTGTAGTGGTTAAGTGCTTGTGCTCCACTTTGGCTGCCTGGGGTTCGCAGGTTCGGATCCCAGGCGCGCACTGATGCACCGCTTGTCAAGCCCTGCTGTGGCGGCATCTCATATAAAGTAGAGGAAGATGGGCACAGATGTTAGCCCAGGGCCAATCTTCCTCAGCAAAAAGAGGAGGATTGGCATCGGAAGTTGGCTCAGGGCTGATCATTCTCATAAAAAAAAAAAAAAAAAAAGATGGATTGATTCCAAAGGAAAGTTTTTCATTGCTTAATATTATCATCTTTATTTATTTTTTTATAGTTCATATGATGAAGCAAATATTTATTGTTGGAGCGATAACTACAATTCTGTATTTTCTTGTTAATCAACAGCTGACTGATTTATATAAGCCTTGCTTCTTATCATGTCAACCAGGGACCAGCAGTGTTGACATCACTAGGGATCTTATTAGAAATGCAGAAGCTTGGGCCCATCCCAGATCTACTCAATCAGCATCTGCATTTTATCAAGATCCCCACGTAATTCCTGTGCACCTTAAAGTTTGAAACTCACACCTTTCTAGTACCAAGGAAGATACTCACAAGAAGATGGAGCTGTTTTATATTCTGTTACTGAGATATGTGCTAAACGTACGTCTCTCATATGTTAAACAATACAACCTAAAGCTGAAAAAACTCCTTCGAATAGATGAAAGAAACTTTGAAGCAACAAGAAACTGGTGTGACTGATTCATAAGCAAGCATGGCAATATTGATAGAAATCTATGTCCAAATAAGTTTAAAAGCTTTTCAATAAGCTCTATTTAGCTATTAAATAGATTCCAGTGATAAGAAAGCATTATGCTATAGTGTATTTGACAACATATTTTTCTTTCCTAGTGGGACATAAAATCAGGGTGTATCTTACTAGAGGTGAAACAATACCTTTGATAAAATACAGACAATAATACCAGTTCAGTGTATCACAAACCCACTAGAAACCTTGAAAATAATAGCTCTTGTTCATCATATTTATGCACTTGAGATAACTGGATAAACTGACATAGAAAATGATTAATTTGTAAAGCTTAAGAATTACCCTATAGATTATTATATTATTATACCAAGCTTTCTTTGCTAAATAACTGTTTACATAGGAAGAAGAGGAAGAATAAAAATACTAGCCACATTTTATCTTTCTGCTACATTAAATAATGAGAGTGGAAATTTTCTCTAAGTAAACATAATAGCTGCATTAATACTAAATTAGTTCATTATAATTTGTCACATATAATGAATATAAAATTAACGTGAATTTTTTTAACCACAAAAATAAAGCATGATAGAAATAGTTTAAGAAACTGGATCTAAATATCTGCTTTTAGTTTGATATTTAAGTGATTTATCTAAATGAATATCTCAAACATTTTTTCTTTGTTGACATTTAGTGTAACATACAAAAAAATCTAATTTAAAGGTAATCACTTTTTTCCAAATGATACTGAATAGCCCTTCTAGACTGTTATCCATGGGTTAAACCAGTAGTTGTTGACTGTTGGACTGCCTTCAGACTGTTTTTCCAGCTTTGCTTCTTTACTGATGATGATAATTATCTTAGTATAATTTTTGCTTAGCATGCAACGATGATGGGGTGTTTTTATGAGGTAGAAGAATGGAGGTTTGAGGAAAATTGTGGCAAGAACCTTCCCACCTTATCAAGATGGCTTTCTAAGTTCATTTAGTGATGAGCTGCCTGGAGATACAAGTCAAATGATGATGAGGCATATGGAAACCATTTGAATGTTGACACCGGAATGGGAAGAAGTTACTATGAATCAAACTACTTTTTTGTCCCGCATGTTGATTTTCTTATACACACAATATCTTAATAGTGTGGATGTTTATAACATTTCTTTTAAATAGCTAACCTCACTAGCATTGGGAAATGATTTATTCAAGAATAATAGAATTAAAATATTTTTCAAAATATGGTGCCCTGGATTTATATGGAAGAAACAAAGCATGGATATTAAATATTTGCTTCTATGAGACCACAGAACACAATATATCAGTCCTCCCTTTGCAGAGGTTCTTCAAGGTAAGTACATTTTAAAAAGCTAAATAATTGACAGAACCATTACCCTGGCACTCCAAGTCTAATGCAAATGCTGGGATGCCGCCTTCAGTTGAATTCTGCACCAAAGCTTCAGTCTTCAGGAATGTAACAGAAAATTGAATGCAAAGGAAAAGGAATTGCCATTTGCTAACACGATCTCTGGATTCAGACAGTTCTAGGTTCTTTTCTTCTTTTTTTTTTTTTTGTGAGGAAGATCAGCCCTGAGCTAACATCCATGCTAATCCTCCTCTTTTTGCTGAGGAAGACCGGCTCTGAGCTAACATCTATTGCCGATCCTCCTCCTTTTTTTTTTCCCCAAAGCCCCAGTAGATAGTTGTATGTCATAGTTGCACATCTTTCTAGTTGCTGTATGTGGGACGCGGCCTCAGCATGGCCAGAGAAGCGGTGCCTCGGTGTGCGCACCGGGATCCGAACCCGGGCCGCCAGTAGCGGAGTGTGCACACTTAACCGCTAAGCCACAGGGCCGGCCCAGACAGTTCTAGGTTCTAACCTAAGTGACCTTGGGTAAGTTAGTTAACATCTGAGCCTCAGTGTTCTCATCTATAAAATGGGGTGGTAACCGTACCTGGGCCTCATGGCATTGTTGTGATACATGCACAGGACTCCCCATGCTGTCTGGCACACAGTGAGCACTCAATAAATGGCCACCCTTATTTATGATTTCAAAATAACTATTTTAAAATGTGATAGGATTTGTTTTCCTGGTTAAGGAGGAGGCTGAACTAAGTGACTTTCATGGTTCCTTCCAATGTATTCTATGATTCCACGTTACTTTTCCCTCCTCAACTCACTCCTGCCCCCCACCTCCCCATCAGTGGCCATTAGCAAGAAGACCAGCAATACTTATTCATTGACTGCTCACTATGGGCATTCAGATGTGTAACTAATTTAACCCTCTCAACAACCCTGTGAGGTTGGAGCTGTCTCCCATTTTACAGAGGAGAAAACTGAGGCACAGGAAGTGGAGTAATTTGCCCAAAGTCACAATGCTCATAAATGGTAGAGCTGGGATTCACAACTAGGCAATTTGGTTGTAGAAACTAGGCTTCTAACCACTATCCCATATTACCTTATAGGTAACCTCAAATTCTGCCTTGACAAGTCCACCAACGAACATATAAGTAATCTACTTGCTGCAGCTGCTAGAAAAGTGGTAAAAGATCCAGTGTTTGCTTCCAATCTCCTCTTCTCAGTCTTCAACACAGTTCCAGCTCTAAATTCCAGAGCTTCCTTCCTAATTATCAATTTCTCTCCCTCTCTTCCCACAAAAAACCCCTACCCTTGATGGGCCAGTGATATAAACATGCATTTCTCATTCACTTCTCAGTTTAGGGTTTTAAAAAAAATTTGGCTCTACCCTGTTCCTTTGATCTATGCTTATAATGCAGACCGGGTGCACGGAGGGCTGGCTAAGCCAGAGTTTACAGAGCCCTGAGCATAGCCAGGCATTTCAGAAGTGCACTTGGATGATGACTAGGAGGTTTCTCTAACAACGGAAAGTTCCCAACGAAGCTGTTAGGGCTGCAGAGGACCAGCTCCACCACCCACCCCCATAGGCAGAGGGGGGGAGGTGCCACCTGGGCAAAGCTGGCTTCTGCCCCGCAGGGTAGCTGATCTTCCCTGCTCAACTCAATGCCTCCTGCTGCAGTTACTGGTTTCTTCTTGTCCCAAATGTTGTTCTCCAGCGCTGAAGGTTAATGCCTTCTATTTAGGGTGAGAATAATATCCTTGCTGTCATACAAGTGGGGATCATTCATTCCATCTTCAAGAGAAGTGCACAGCTACGTGGCTCAACTCAGAGTATTCCTCTTTGCTGTCTTCTTGCTAACGACCATCACTTCTTCAAGCAAGCTATTACAGTGTCCTGTGATTTCCTTTGCTTCTTAAAACCAAAACAAATTGCAGGTGATTCATTGCATTTTGTGTGGCTAAAATTCATGTCGCGCTGTATTTCATTAGTAAAAGCCCTTCCTCCCCCACCTTTCAACACCTCTCGATGAGATGCAAATATAACCATTTCAGTTTTCCAGTTGAACAGCCATGAAAAAAAAAAGAGCAGCGCTTTGCTTATCTCCATGTCACACATTAACCCGGTCCTCCTTTTGCAGAGGTTCCTCAAGGTAAGCGCACTTTAAAAAGTCAAATAATTGACAGAGTAATTACCCTGGCACTCCAAGGTCAACGCAAATGCTCGGGTGTAGCCTTCAGCTGAATTCTGTATCAAAGCTTCAGTCTTCTGGAATGTAATAGAAAATGAAATGCAAAGGGAAAGGAATTGCCCAAGTTCTCCACTGAGATGTGATCGAAAAAAAATAATAGAGCCCAAGGGAAAGCAAATGAGCAAGTCAAGTTCTCCATAAGATCTTCCCAGGTCTCTCCATCCAGCAATCTCTCTCCCGCAGACATCTAACCATGCTTTGCCCTATCGCTCATGTGCTACTGGTCTCATTAATAGTAATAACTGTTAATAATGAAAATTACCACCACCCTTCATACTGCCTCCACCACCATTTACTGAGCTTATATGCCAGGCACAGTGCAGGCTCTTCCTCATGTTATTTCAGCTAATTCTCACAAGAATCCATTGAGGTGGTTATGCTTATTAGCCCCATTTTACAGATGAGAAATCAGAGGCTCTGAGAGGTTAAATAACTTGCACGGAGTCCCAGGGCTTGTCAGTAGCAGGGCCAGGATTCTAGGGTAGGTTTTATTCCAAAACTTTCATCCTGACGGTGATTCCCAGTTCTCTGAGTAATGGCCCATGGACATGGCTCCATCCCCACAGAGCCTACCGTAGGGCTTGGCGGGCACTTGAATGAATGAATGACTTCGTGCATGAATGAACCAACAAGAATATGTGCTTTCTGAAGACTAGCTTTCTAAATTAAAGTACTTTATCTCAGTTAGAAAAGCAACAAATATCTAAAACTGAGTATGGGAATACCTCTGATTTCAAAATGAGCTCATTTCTCCTCCTGCTCCTCCTCTTCTCAAAGGAGAAGAATTGACACCACCGCGTTCTACCTACACCGGCCCCGAGTGCTCCCGGCCGCAGGGGTCATGGCCGACATAACCGAAGCTGACATATTCAAAACAATCTTGACACATGAAGAGTTTTACTAAAGTTAACATCAAAGTCTTTTCTTCCAATACTGAACTCCCCTCCCCCCATTTAGAAGGAGTTTGCTAAGTGACATTTATTTTTCTTACTTTTTATTTAGAATTGAGTAGAGAGAACATCAGTCTTACCCACACCTTCCTTCCCCCAGTGCACACCCATCCAGGAAATGTGACAGGAGAAACCAAACAGCAAACGAGAAAGAGAGTGCTTAAAGACGTAACTGGATCAGCACCACCAATGAAAGCGCTTTGGATCACAAAAGCTACGCCGCTTTCCTTTCCCCTGCCAAGGGGATATCTATGCTGGCTCTGCTCTTCAAGCTCTCCTCCCTGTCCTTGGCCAACGTTCCTGGAATTCCTCGCGTGGGTTGAGGATGCCGAGAGGTACCATCTGGTCCACCTCACCTTTCCTCCCCTGGGAGTCAACGCCCATTTCCTCTACAGACCTTCCCCGTCTTGTCAGCACAGGAAGCAAGGATCCCAACTGGGGTACTTAAGGTGGGCCTTGAATGGATACCTTTTGAAGCATTCTTGGCCTCAGAAATGGGAACCAAGGAAACTGGCCCCCATGTCAGGCTTGCTTGGTAATCATTTTGGAATTGCCTGATCTTCATAGATTCCATCCCTTTTCTTTTTTGGCCTGCACCCAGCTACGGATTCTAAATATGGAAGGCTGTCAGGGTATTAAAAATGGCTGCTGCTAAAATGCTTAAGAATTATGAAAAGAGGAAGCTGATGTTTAGCTTTATTCCCCTCTCCCCCCTCCCACTCACACCACAGACCACATAGTTTCCCCTCAGAAAGGAAAACATTCTTGACCTCTGTTTAAATGTTTATCAGAAGTTGTCTGGACGTGCAGAGACTCTGAAGTCACATTTTTCATTAGTCACATCCTTCTTGGTGTGTGGTGTGACCCTCATATCAGGCCAGGAGGAATGCCTGGACCTTGAGCAGAAACCATTTGGTGCTGGAAGCATCCACTACCACGCAGGGATTTTCACTCAGCCCAAACACAAGCAGAAGCTGAGCAAAGAACTTGAGCTTCCCGATGGCGGCTGGGCTTCAGTTTTGAATAGGGATGCAAAAAAATCTTCTTGGTTCCTAATCCTGTAGGACCTTGATTTTACAACAAAGCCCCAGCATGGAGCCTGGAACTAGAGGGAGTAAAGTGGAGGTTCTAGGTCCTCAGCACAAAATGAGGAGTCATTCAGAGTTTTATTCTTGCTCTGAAAACACTCCTACTTTGGAGTAGGAAGGCAAATCACTTTGCCTTCTGGGGCCTTCGACGTTGATAAATTAGTTTATATTTCAGAAGTTATATAAGTAGTATGCATCTAACAGATCTTGTATCAATGGGTGAAAAGCATAGTATGTAGAACCAACTAGATGATGCTTGTGTGTGTCTGCGAGAAAGGTGTGATTTGGGCAACAGAAAGTGCACTGGTTTGGCAGGTAGGATAAGTGAGTTTTGGTACCAGTTTTCACCACAAGCAGGTTATACATTCTACTTGGGCCTCAGTTTTTTCATCTGTAAAATGGGAAGGTTAAAGTAATCATCTAGGAGGTCCTTTTGAGGCCAAGAATCATTTCTGATTCTTTCTCTCTAATATCTGACGTGGAGGAAACAGGTGTAAGCTTCAGCCCAAAGGATATCAGTCACAATAAGAGACTTTCCTGACAGTAAACCTGAGTTTGCAAAAGATACTCTGGAATTTTCCTTTCTAGGTCAGTGTGGGTCCCAAATTGCGGTCTGAGAGAGCTCTTCTGGTACCAGTGTCTCTGGAGCTGCCATGTTGGAGATCTCCTGGACTGGGATAATATGAGAAAGTGGGCAGGAGTGGTTAATGATGAGCTGAAATATCACCTAAGAATCATTCTAGATCTATGAGTCTACACTTTAAATCTAATTAAATGGTTGATAATTAAAAGAAGGGAAAGAAAATACCTTCATAATTTTAGCAGCTTTTATCATGTTACATGGGGAATACCAATGCTGTAATGGGACAGTATTTTTAAAAAATATTTTCTTGGTATTTAAAAAAGAATACAAAAGTACATGCTCATCAGCATCCATTTATGATAAACATTCTCAACAAAGTGAGTATAGAGGGAACACACCACAACATAATCAAGGCCATATATGACAAGCCCACAGCTAGCATCATACTCAACAGTGAAAAGCTAAAAGCTCTTCCTCTAAGATCAGGAACAAGACAAGGATGCCCACTCTTGCCACTTTTATTTAACATAGTATTGGAAGTCCTAGTCAGAGCAATTAGGCAAGAAATAAAAGGCATCCAAATTGGAAAGAAAGAAGTAAAACTATACTATTTGCAGATGACATGACACTATATATAAAAAATCCTAAAGACTCCACCAAAAAACTGTCAGAATTAATCAATGAACTCAGTAAAATTTCAGGATACAAAATTAATATACAAAAATCTGTTGTGCTTCTACACACTAATAACGAGCTATCAGAAAGAGAAATTAAGAAAACAATCTCATTAACAATTGCCTCAAAAAGAATAAAATACCCAGGCATAAAGTTAACCAAGGAGGTGAAAGATCTGTACACTGAAAACTATAAGACATTGATGAAAGAGCTGAAGAAGACACAAATAAATGGAAATATATTCCATGCGCATGGATTGAAAGAATTAATATTGCTAAAATGTCCATACAACCCAAAGCAATCCAGATCCAATGCAATCTCTATCAAAATTCCAATGGCATTTTTCACAGAAATAGAGCAAATAATCCTAAAATTTGTATGGAACCACAAAAGACCTTGATTAGCCAAAGCAATCTTTTTTTTTTTTTTAAATATTATTTATTTATTTATTTTCCCCCCAAAGCCCCAGTAGATAGTTGTATGCCATAGTTGCACATCCTTCTAGTTGCTGTATGTGGGACGCGGCCTCAGCATGGCCGGAGAAGCGGTGCGTCAGTGCGCGCCCGAACCCGGGCCGCCAGCAGCAGAGCGCGCGCACCTAACCGCTAAGCCACGGGGCCGGCCCTGCCAAAGCAATCTTGAGAAAGAAGAACAAAGCTGGAGGCATCAGGCTCCCTGATTTCAAACTCTATTACAAAGCTATAGTTATCAAAACACTATGGTATTGGTATAAAAAACAGACACATAGATCGATGAAACAGAATAGAGAGCCCAGACATAAACCCACACATATATGGTCAATTAATTTACAACAAAGGAGCCAAGAATATATAATGGGGAAAGGACAGTCTGTTTAATAAATGGTATTGGGAGAACTGGACAGCCACATGCAAGAGAAGAAAACTGGACCACTGTCTTACACCATACATAAAAATCAATTCAAAATGGATTAAAGACTTGAATGTAAGACCTGAAACCATAAAACTCTTAGAAGAAAACATAGGCAGTAAGCTCCTTGACGTGAGTCTTGGCGATGATTCTTTGAATTTGACACCAAGAGCAAAAATAAACAAGTGGGACTACATAAAAATAAAATACTTCTGTATAGCAAAGGAGATCATCAAGAAAATGAAAAGGCAACCTACTGAAAGGGAGAAAATATTTGCAAATCATATATCTGATAATGGGTTAACATCCAAAATATATAAAAAGCTCATACAACTCAATAGCAAAAAACTAAACAATTCGATAAAAAAATTGGCAGCGGATCTGAACATTTTTTCAAAGAAGACATACAAATGGCCAACAGGTACATGAAAAGGTGCTCAACATCATTAATTATCAGGGAAATGCAAATCAAAATCACAATGAGATATCATCTCACAGGTGTTAGAATGGTTACTATGAAAAAGACAAGGAGGGGGCCGGCCTGGTGGCGTAGAGGTTAAGTTTGAGTGCTCTGCTTTGGCGGCCTGGGGTTCGCCAGTTCGGATCCTGGGTGCCGACCTACGCCCTGCTCGTCAAGCCATGCTGAGGTGGTGGCCCACATAAAGCAACTAGAAGGATGTGCAACTATGACAGACAACTATCTACTGGGGCTTCGGGGAGAAAAAGGGAAAAAAGGAGGAAGATTGGCAACAGATGTTAGCTCAGGGCCAATCTTCCTCAAAACAAAACAAAACAAGGAATAACAAGTGCTGGTGAAGATGTGGAGAAAAGGAAACTCTTGTGTACCGTTCGTGGGAATGTGAATTGGTGCAGCCACTATGGAACACAGTATGGAGGTTTCTCAAAGAATTAAAACTAGAACTACCATATGATCCAGTAATTCCACTTCCGGCAATGTATTCAAAGGAAACGAAAACACTAACTTGAAAAGATATACGTACTCCCATGTTCATTGCAGCATTATTTACAATAGCCAAGATATGTAAACAACCTAAATGCCCATTGGTGGATGAATGGATAAAGAAAACATGGTACATATATACACAATGGAATATTATTCAGCCATAAAAAAGAAGGAAATCTTGTCATTTGCAACAATATGGATGGACTTGGAGGGTCTTATGCTAAGTGAAATAAGTCAGAAAGAGGAAGGCAAATATTGTATGATCTCACTTAAATGTACAATCTAAAACAAACAACAAACAAAACCCCGAACTCACAGATACAGAGAACAGATCGGTGGCTGCTGGAGGTAGGAGGTGGTGGGTAGGGGAAATGGATAAGAAGGTCAAAAGGCACAAATTTCCAGTTATAAAATAAACAAGTCACAGGGATGTAAGGTACAGTATGGTGACCACAGTTAATAGTAAATTGTATATTTGAAAGTTGCTAAGAGAGTAGATCCTGAAGTTTTCATCACAAGAAAAAAAAATTTGTAACTTTGTGGTGATGGATGTTAACTGGATTTCTTGTGGTGATCATTTTGTAATATATACAAACATCAAATCATTATGGTGTACACCTGAAACTAATATAATGTTATATGTCAATTACATCTCAATAATAAAAACTTTAATAAGAAAAGATTATAAGCCTCATTGTGTAATATTATTAACCTATTACAAAAACTGTTGGGTTGAAAGGAATCTTAGCGTCGTCTAGTCCAGCCCTCAAACTAGATACAAGTCTTCTCTCCAACAGCTTATGATTCTCTGCCTGAATACTTCCAGAGGCTCTCACCCATAGTTCCCAAATCTATTGATGAATCACTGTTACTGTTAGAAAGTTCTTCCTTAGATGATCTTTTAAATCAGCCTCCCTGCAACTTCCACCATTGATTACAGTGCCATCCTCCAAAACATCGTGCAATAAGTTAAATTGTTTTTCCATATGATGTTAAAAAAAGTACATGCTCATTGTAACAATTCAAACAATATACAAGCATATATAAACAGAGGCAGTAAATTGTCTACTTTAATCTCATGATAATCCTAACCCCCCATTAACGGACACTAACAATTTATATGTACATATATTTTTCTCATTTTTTTTAATTAAAAATTTCACACCTGTTACCCTACAAATTGCCTTTTGTCAGGGATCAATACATCACATATTGATCTTATTAAATCAATACACGTCAATTCATTCTTTTCAACAGCTGCAAAATGCTCCATAACATGGGTGTACCTCTTTAAGAACATTCAGGATGTTCCAATTTTTTTCTATCTACAAACTGTGATATGGTAAATATTCTTATACATATGTCCTTACGTATTAGTGCTTTTGTTTCTGCAGGATAGGTTCCCAGAAATGTGATTTCAGGGTCAAAGAGTATGAGAATGTTTAATTTTAATAGACACTCCTAGATTACTTTCAAAAAAGTTGTTAGGAACTCTTGGACTTGGCAAGGTGCTCATTTCCTCACACACTTCCCAGCAGCGGGAGTCAGGAATTTTAAAAAAGTAGGCCAAGCTGAAAGGGGAAACATCGCATGTCACTGTTGTTCTAACTGCATTTTCTGGACTACTTGTGGGCTTGGGTAACTCTTCCCATGCTTACAGGCCATGTGCAGTTGCTTTCCTTTTCATTCGCTATTTATAACTTTTGCTGACTTTCCTATTGGGTTATTTGTTTACCAATTTCTATGAGTTCTTGTTTATTACAGATATTTACTCTTTATTGTACATTTTGCAAATAATTTCTCCAGGCCATCACTGTCTTTCAGTTTTGTTTACAGCCATGTATGTATGGTATTGGTTGCCACCTAGCATGCAAGCTCTTTGAGAGCAGTGATGCTGGCTGTTGGTACACTGCTGTATCTTTAGCATTGAGAACCATGCCTGGTACACAGTATGTTCTCAATAACAATAATGAATGAATGAATGAATGAATATATAAGCTTAATTTTTTTTTTTTTTTGCTGAGGAAGATTGGCCCCAAGCTAACATCTGTTGCCAATCTTCTTTTTGCTTGAGGAAGATTCGTCCTGAGCTAACATCCATGCCAATCTTCCTCTATTTTGTATGTGGGTCACCACCACAGCATGGCCACTGACGAGTGGTGTAGGTCTGCACCCAGGAACTAAACCCGGGCCACTGAAGCGGAGCATGCCAAACTTAACCAGTAGGTCAGGGGGCCGGCCCCTATAAGCTTAAAATTTTTAAGTAACTAAGTCTGTCAATCTTTTCCTTTATGGATTCTGGGTTATAAGAATAGCTCTATTTTATTAATTTTACTTTTTTGTAATTAATCCTTTAATCCATCTTGACTTTGTTATTAAAAAAATTTTTTTTTCCATTTGGAGTCCTAATCCATCTTGAATTTGTTTTGCATGTGGTATGAAGCAGGGTAAACTGTTTGACCCTGAACTTGGGCTACTACTTTGTATAAGAAGCATTACATACAATGCAAATTCTTTTTAGAATTTATTTTAAGGTATTCTATACATTAAATTATAAATACATCCTATCATCCATTTTATGCTATTAAAATATCTAAAATTAGTTAACCAAAAAATAAAGATGGTGACTTGCTTTCTGTAATTTCCTCATTCTGTTTCCCTCCCCAGTTTTTTTTTTTTTTACTGGAAAATTTTTTTATTTTTATGTAATTGGTGCTGAGTTGCTCCCTAGGAGAATTACTTGACAAGAGACCCAGATTCTTCTTGGGACTTATTCTACTTAGACAATAAAATCAGGTCACAGGCTTAAATGATGATGATTGTCTTTAAACTTACTATAGTTTAACAACCTTAAAGACCTAAAATCATACCTTATTGTTCTACATCCCACCACAATTCAAAGATTACTTTGATATATTAAGTAGTCAATAATACCTATTTAAATTAATACTGTGGTAGGAAAGCATGTATCTAATTTATCCAAGAGAATTGAGCATATTTTGAAAAGAGGCTCAAACACAACTGTATATGTCACCCTTGATAATATGTCTACCAACTGCAATTAACAGGAGAGTTCCCACAGACTTAGTGTGATTACCGTATTGGAAGCCTGGGAGCCACAAGACAACTGGGCATGATAGCTCATTAGGAGACAGCAAACTGCTGCAAATACTGCTGACTGTATACCCAACTGGCAGGCCCGTTCTTCCTTGACGGCAAACCAGACTTTCGTTTGGGTCTTCAGTCTCTCATGTGCTAAGGGAAGGTTAATTTTGATAATTATGGAGTGAATTATGACTGGCGTCGTCAGCCAGTCATGGTGTCTCATTCTCCTTGACAGTGACTGGTTCAGACACGGGCATGCGACCCAATTCTGGCTGACGAGACCCATAAATAAATCTACTAGAGCATTTCTCAGAAAACTTTTCTCTGATAATAAGGTGGAATGCATGAGAAGACGGGACTCTCTTCTTTTTCTCTGGTTATTGTTGAGCTGTCTTCAAATCACAAGGAGCTAAATCCCTCCCCCATTTTTATCTAGTCTTCTCTTTCCTTCATTCTGTTGTCTCTTCCCTGCTCAATTTTGATTCTACTCCTAGAAGTTTCTCCTTGCTGACGGACCCTGTCCTGGAAGGGTGCCCTGTTGGGTCAGTTCTGCGAGTTCCTTGGTCTCAGACTGCTCCAGCTCCTCAGACCTTCCTGTGCGTCCCTTGCACTCACCCGTTGATGGACTGGGTGCACCACACTTTCCAGTGAGTACCTGTTGGCCGTGTTTGTGATAATTTCCTATTATCAGGTCTGTCAGCAACTCATTACTTCCCTCTGCTTCCTTCCACAAAGATGTTGACATCACACAGGCCTTGTGATTTGTTTCAACCCATTTGTATTTTGGGATTTGAGGGGATAGCTCGTCACCTTTTGTGTAGTAAACGTTATCCATGGGATTTTGGTTTTGGTGTCTAGTGGCTTTCTTTTTATATATTTAAAAATAGCGGTAAAATACACATAACATAAAATTTACCATCTTTATTTTTTTGTGTGTGTGAGGAAGATTGGCCCCGAGCTAACATCTGTTGCCAGTCTTCCTCTTTTCGTTGAGGAAGATTAGCCCTGAGATACATCTGCGCCAATCTTCCTCTATTTTGTATATGGGACACCGCCACAGCATGGCTTGATGAGCGGTTCATAGGTCTGTGTCAGGGATCTGAACCTGCAAACCCTGGGCCACAGAAGCAGAGTGTGCGAACTTAACCGCTACGCCACTGGGACGGCCCATCTTAACTATTTTTAAGTGTACAGTTCAGTAGTGTTATGTACATTCACATTGTTGTGCAATCCATCTCTAGAATTCTTCATTTGGCAAAACGGAAACTCAATACCCATTAAACTCTTCATCCTCCTTTCTCCTAGCCCCTGGCAACCACCCTTCTAGTGGGTCTATCTGCTTTTATGAGGGGGTTGAATTCAGGGAGATCAACAAACTCCGCTGCTGCCACAGCCCGATGATTAAACTGTAGCTCCCGGAAACTGGAGTCTGTTCTATGCCCACAGCACAGTATAGCACCTGATACATAGAAAACCCTCATGTATTTAACTGATGAAAGAGTCATTCTTAATTCCTGTATCTTTTGGCAGGGTGATAGGATGCTTTCTTGTACTCATTAAAGTGATTGATGGTTAACATAAAAGTTGCCATCATTATCTGGACTAATACCTTTCCAGGTCAATATGCAACATGAGCTTCTAGATGGGAGAACACTGCCAACTCTTGATTACCCAGCTAATGAAGGGCAGGAGAGGAACAGACTATCTCAAATCGATGCTGATTTTAAAGTACTTTATATTTTGCCGTGTATGAATTTGTTGTGGCAGATTTCCCTACTAATTATGCTTGGTTCAGGCTAACGTTGTAACAGTAGTCCCTGGGCACTGCCTGCTGGTAGTGATTTGAAGGGAAGGGGGCGGGCCAGGCATACATGGGGTGGCCTATTTAAAAAGTAAACACTTGACACAGACGTACACAAGGCAGTTAACTAATTGGGCATATTTGAGAGTTGTTGCTACAATAATCCGTGAAATCAAAGGGAATTAAATCTTGCATTCATTTAGGGCTTTACAGTTACAAAGGGCTTTCAAATCCATTACCTCATTTATTTCCCACAACCCTAACCCTAACCCTTTAATACAGGCCCTGCGAGCTCCATTTTACAGGTGAGGAAATGGAAACGCCTGAGAGATTAAGTCAATTGCTCACAATCACACATTTAATCAATGTATACTTAGGATGCTGACTCTTCTAAATTTTCTCTTTTTTACAACGCTATCGTTATACTTGAAGAGTGGGGTAATATAAACTACTGACATCCCATATTGGAAGACAGGGTATAAATTATAAATATATGAAAACAAAGAGGTTCTGGACTAATTTGGGCAAGAATAGCCCCCATTTTCTCCACACAATCCCCCAAACCACTCCTACCACACACTTTGCCTCCACTCTTGATCACCACATCTCTAGGTATCCTTGCAGAAAGAGACAGGAAAAGAGGGAACAGCGAGGGTAAACATACCATGGTTTGACATTTTGGGGTTGTTCCAGAAGCATTAGCACTGCTACTAATGATGAAGGCACTGACCAGACTGTGAGTCCCGACTGTACGCGAGGCATCACGCTTGAGGCCTCATATAGGGTTAGTACCATCACTAACCCCGCAAAGTTGGCAACATCATCCCACTTTACAAACGACAAAACAGAGGTTCAGAGAGCTTAAGTAACTTGTCCGAGACCATGCATTTAGTAAGTGGGGATTCGAACCCCATGTGCTCCTAATCACTAATCTCTGTAATATGTGTGATTTAAATAAGCACAAAAAACATTACAGCAACAAGGAATTCACCACACTTGGGCTTGAGGATGAATTGAAGTTGATCCTTATCATTTATGAAAATCAAAGTATGCTTGTTTCCTAAGCATTTTTACAGCACTTATCCCCATAAACAATAAAAAACAAGTTTTCTTGTTATTGAGTTAGCTTCAAATGATGTCTTTCCACATATGAAAGCAAATCAGGCAGGAAGCCTCAAATCTGCTAGCTCTCATTTCTGTTAGGGAAACTGTTAAGAAGTGAAATGTCCTTTCTTTCAACATCGTCTCTGTGAAGATCTTCGACATCTTTTAGATAGGACATCTTCCCACCAAATTTTGGGAATGACATATTTTGCTACGAAGCTTGCCTCTTTTTTTTCCAGCCATGATCTATTTTATTACCTGGTTTTCAAAAGTGACTAATTTTGTTCAGTAAAGTCTGGTGGGGTCTGTGGACTCCAAAACACTGAACTTCCAGTCATCCTTTAAATTCGCCTTCAGCAACTGTTTCTGAAATGTAAAAATAAAAGAAACTGCTGCCCAGCTATGGCAGACACTGTAGGTAGGCTGACTCTACCTTAATCTCCACCCTCCTTCTCAGTCTTTCTTGCTGCTAGAGGTAGCCAGGTGACTCACGTCTGGCCAATGAAATTAGGCAGAAATTTGCTGAGAAGAGAGCTGCTGGGAAACTTGCTCACCTGATAAAATAGGACATATGACTGGCACTGCCCTTTTTCCTGTTCCTTCTAACTGCCTTGAATTAGGACTCAGTGATCAGAAGTGCAGCAGCCTTCTTGTGACCATTAGGCATGAAGACAAAAGCCAACTCGCAAAGGATGATAGAGCAGAAAGACAGAAAGAACTTGGGTTCTCCATGGCACTGTTGAGCAGTTAAACTCACACCAGCAGCTGTCTACACCTGGACTACTTGTTCTGCAAGCAAATAAACCCCTTTTGGGGTGGAAGCCACTGTAGCCAGGTTTTCTATTATTTGCAGCTGAGCACATTCCTTACTGATAGACCAGCCCTTGCCCTTTTGGGTGATCATTCTCTTCCTCTTCCCCCAATCCATCATCCATCCCCTTATATGTTGAAGAAATTGGTACAGAATAGCACTTGCGTATCAGGTACAGACTCACACACCTAAAAGTATTTACAAACTAAAATATAATACAAACTACATACAAACTAAATTACATGACTGATTCAGAAAATTGCTGAGAAATGTTCCTTCACCCCTTTGCCTAAGAGTTTCTTGAGGCTGAGATAAATGTCCTGCTTCCGTGAGAAACCTACTATTTCCTGCTTTTTTTGGCAGTGTCCACTTAGGCAGTCTAGTTCTTATGATGCACCCTGTTGCTTTTAGGACTTCTCAGTGGGTCACATTCTCATTCCATAGAGAGGAAACATACACACGCAAAGGAGTACACGTGCACACACACAAAACAACAATGAAATCTCCCCAGGACTCAATTTTATTCAAATTGATTGAAAATTTAATTTGTTCTTCACAAAGTTCTTCTTATGCTCTTCAGTGATATGTTTTATTTTTAGAAAACATGTGAAAGCAGCATTTATCTGATTACCTTTTCTGACTTATTTTGCATTCTCCTCAGAACACTGAATAACACTTTGGTTATTTTACTGAGTAATGCTAACAGATCCAGGCGGTGTGTGCTTTGGAAGCTGGACCACCTGTAATTAACCAGGTTAATCATGGGCATTTGAGGAATAATTTAATCATGCTATATTAGACGACTGCCACTGCCCAAACCTGGGATTTAAGTTATTTTCATTTACTAAAACAACAGCCTCACATTCTCTGGATATTTTTCTTCAAAAACACACACACGGTTTAACAAACAAGCAAAGCATATGCATTTCCACACAACGGTAATAATCAAAGTAACTGGAGATTGTAGAAATGTAGGATATTAGCAATACAGGAGATTTAATGAAGGAGACACATGTTTAGGAATGGAAACTGGAATCCACAGATTAAGAACTATAATGAAGCATCTCTTAAGTTCAACAGGCTCTGAGACTCAATTTTAGCTTCCTGTGGCTTTAAATATGGGCACATATGCGTGTGTCAGCGCATCCCAAATCCTTGTTCCAACTCCACTTGATTCCCATTAATTAGGGCTCTGCTTGGGCACTCAAATGCACTGACTCTTGGTTGCCTAATTTATAATGTGGGGATAACACTCATACCACAGGGTTCTCGTGAGGATTAAAAAGGTGATATACACACGTGACAATTCTTATAAACTGTGCTATACTATGTTGATTCAAGGTATTGTTAGTATTCCTATCTCCCTGTCGAGTATGGGAAAAATTCTGCCAGAACGATCACATGTAGCTTCTCCATTTTATAAATATATTCTCAGCACTCTTTAGTTCCTGTGTTAGCAGGAATGGCGGCCTGACAAAGGATTACTGTTGCTGAATGTGCTGGAGGTTAAAGGACTTGAGAAAAACAGAAACAAGGCTTTGCCAATCTCTTTAAGGACCCGAGGAGAGCTCCAAGGACACGTGCAGTAAAATGTTGTAAGCAGATTCTTTTCCAGTTTTAATAAGCGGATGCCACAGACTCTCCCTGAGAGGTGGCGAGTAACAGTACATCTCACAAACTGAGATGAAACAGGTGGTCACGCCACGGTCTCAGGATTAAGCACAGAACTCGTATTTAAAGAGGTGCTGAGAACCAACTGCGTGTGTATTTGACTGTAACCAAAGAGAGTTGTAAAGGCTATTTTTTTCCTTCTCTGAAAAAACGCTAAAGACAAAACCTCCACATTTCACCGAGCTTTTACTGTTTACTTCTCATGTAGGTGGCTGCCATTACGACAGACACTTTCAGGCTACTCTAGCAAGGATGCACATGCTTTTTATGAACCCCAATTTAATGACGTACAAAGGCATGTTCTTCCCATCTCCCTATTATTTCACAATATTTGATTGGCCAAATTGGACTTGAACAGAAGAAAAGCAATATAGCAAACACATAATAGCCTTTCCGCTCTTACTGGGAGAGTTCTAGCTGGTCTGAACCAGGAACTCCCGATGCCTGGCAATCTTGGATGCAAACTAGATAACTGGCAGGACTCTTGGTTTTTTGGCCAGTCTTACAAATTGCATAAATAGAACTGGGGTGAAGTTACTACTCTCAATGGTCTCTATACCATTGGAGAGGGACAGTCACAAGCAGAATACCAGTCTGAAGATAATTAAAAAGTAATTTCGACTGCACATTGGAATGCTTTGCTTCTGGCGTTTTGTTTTTGGAGAAAATGTGTCTAAATTATTCAGAAGTGGCTAATTTTTAAACTGGAATCACCAATGTCAATATGTATCAAAAAATTTAAAAAATGTTCATACCTTTGAATCAGTAATTCCAATTTGGGATCTAAAGAAATAATGCAGAAGAAAGAAGATCTTTATGTCCAAAAACGTGAATTTAAAGATTATTTATGACAGAAGAAAACTGGAGTAAATTATGGTTCATTCAAAGGATTATGCAGCATTATAAGTGATATTTATAAAATATTTTAACCACAGGGAAAATAGTTACAAATGAAAAACAAGATGTAAAAAATATATGGATAGCACTATCGAAATAATGATATAATATATGCCTAGGAAAACACTAGAATGTTTTTATATATGGAATATGGATCTGTACATATGTCCATTATATGTACATAATAATAAGGATAGACTGTATTTGTTCCTTTCTCTGTCACTGTTTAACTGAAAGGAAGGGGAGACTAGAAGTAACCTTTACTAAAGGTCAATTGTGGGCCAAACACTATGCTAATAAGCATTTAAAACACATATTAATGGGGGGCTGACCAGGGCGTAGTGGTTAAGTTCACGTGTTCCGCTTCGGTGGCCTGGGGCTCGCAGGTTTGGGTCCCGGGCATGGACCTATGCACTGCTCATCAAGCCATGCTGTGGTGGCGTCCCATATACAAAATGGAGGAAGATGGGCACAGATTTTAGCTCAGGGCTAATCTTCTTCAGCAAAGAAAAGAGGAAGATTGGCAGCAGATATCAGCTAGGGCCAATCTTCCTCACCAAAAAAAAAAAGAGTCCCAGCACAAAAAAAATTAAACAAAATAAACTCTTCAAAAAAACCCAACGGGGCTGGCCCGGTGGCGCAAGCAGTTAAGTGCGCGCGCTCCGCTGCGGCGGCCCGAGGTTCGCTGGTTCGGATCCCGGGCGCGCACCGACGCACTGCTTGGTAAGCCATGCTGTGGCGGCGTCCCATATAAAGTGGAGGAAGATGGGCACCGATGTTAGCCCAGGGCCGTCTTCCTCAGCAAAAAAAAGAGGAGGATTGGCGGATGTTAGCTCAGGGCTGATCTCCTCACAAAAAAAAAAAAAAAAAAAAAAAAAAAAACCCAACATATTAATGTATTTATATATTATGTATACATAATATATGTAAATGTATATGTAAATACATATTAATGATTTCAATGAATTCTATAAATTTTCATAACATTTATGTTTTTCTTCAATTAAAAAAAAGAACTTTATTGAGAATGAAATGAAATTAGCTCACATTCCCAGACCACACAGAAACTGCATGGCAGCTGAAATTAATTAACAAAGATCTATAAGTCCAGAATTTAAAATCCACTGTGGTTTGTCCAAAAATCTAAACATCTGACAATGGATCACTAAATGAACTAGTATCCTCACAGTCTCAGGAGGTCATTGCACCTATTTCAAATTTTGCTTTTACACATTTGCCAGGGAACTAGGGAGAGCAAAGTGAATTTACTGCATATTTTTTTTCTCAGTGTTTACCAAGGTATTTAAACACAATCTTTAAGATTCTTTTGGATCAATAGTCTATCCTTACCTCAATTCTGAGCAAACAAAAATAAAACTCACTCGTCTCTGTTCCAGAATGTCACTTTGGGCAAAGTAATAACTAATCCATTTACATATGACACATCTAGCCATAGTCACATTCTGTATAAGCTCATACAGTCTGTAATTAAATTACAGGCCACAAGAGAGTATATTCCTTTGCTCATTTTTCCCTTCCAGTAGAAATCGCACAGAAAATATATGCTGCCAATGATTAAAAATGGAGTTGAGGAGTGTATGTATGTGTGTGCATCTTTGCTCCTATGCATTCTTATTGACTTGACTTACATGGGGCTCTTTTATTGCAGTCTAACTGCCTGTTCTGCCTTCCCACACTTCACAAACCACCAGATGGACCACAGGCTTGCAGGCTCCTTAGAGAAGGGACATTATCTTTCTCCTCACTGCTACTTTCCTTATTACGGCACTCAGCATAGCATTTACAAGAAGCAGGCACTCGACATGAGTGACAGGGAATCGTTATAATTTTCCACATCTAATGACAGTGAGGATCCAGGTAACCTTTGTTTCCTGAGCTAAGTGATGGTGAATTCAGATGAGCCAGGACAGAGCCAGACTGCTGAGCGTAAACCTGGAGAGAGAGGAGAGGCCCAGTTGCAGGCCAGGTGAAGGACGGTGCCTGCCAGGCTGGCTCCATGTGAGGGAAGGGCAACCCAGGAGATGCTAGGTGGTAGGAAGGCTGGACAGAGAAATGAAGGGGACCTTCCTCCACCCCTCTGAAAACTTAGTGGAATCTATACTTCTCACTAACACCTGTGGAATGAGTGTCCTGCTTGCAGGTGGGTGCAGGGCAAAACCAGAGGCCCGTCACAGGGATAGGCGATACAGGGATGGCACATATGTTTGTTAAACTGGATCAAGAATCCAACAATTAGCTACTAAGTACCCGCTCTGTGCCCAGAACTATGTCATATGCTTTGGGGCCTACAAAGGAAGCATAACTCATACATGTACTCGGCCCTCAGAAACCCCGGTTGTTCCCTAATGCTTGTCACTGATCTCCTGACCATTTCCAGCACAGTCGAGCCTCCTTATTCATGGATTCTGTAATTATGAATCCATCTACTTGCTAAAATTTATTTGTAACCCCCCAAATCAAATCATTCTTGGACACGCACAGAGTGGCAAAAAATCTGAGGTCCCAGCTGAGGTCAGACGAGGCGACACTGCCTTCCTGTTTCAGCTCTCATACTGTAAACAAGTGTCCCTTTCACAATCTATTTAGTGCCACTTTTTTTTGTGCATTTCTGTGCTTTCTGTTGGTGATCTTGCTGTTTAAAATGGTCCCCAAGTGTAGTGCTGAAGTGCTGTCCAGTGTTCTTGAGGAAAAAAAGGCTATGATGTGTTTTACAGAGAAGATACATGTGTTAGACAAGCTTCGTTCAGGCATGAGGTCTAGCTTGTTGGCCATGAGTTCAATGTGAACAAATCAACAATATATATTAAATGAGGTGTCTTTAAACAGAAACACACATAAAACAAGGTTATGTACTGACTGGTTAACAAAAATGTGATCCGAGGCTCATAGGAACCTAACTCTATTGCTCCTAGGAGCAATGGTTCAGTATTCGCTAATTCAGTGTTTGCAGGACTTAATAGAACATAACTACCATGAATAATGAGAATGGACCATATTTGTGCCTTCCTCAGTTGTTGTTTAACTGAAGGGAAAAGCAGACTAGAAGTAACCTTTACTAAAAGTCAATTGTGGGCCAAACACTGTACTAAGCATTTGAAATACATTAACTCCTGCAACTCTTACAACCAACTTGGGAGGTAGGTAGTATCTTCATTTTATAGATGAGAAAACCGATGCTCAGAGAGATTAAGTAAATTTCCCAAGGTCACGCAGCTAGTAGTAGAATACCATCCCCACTGCCTGGGAAATGACTAGGGAGAGATGATAAAATTGAACTGAACATTTGTTCTCAGTCTGAGAATTTTTGCAACAGTAGAAAATAAGTATAAGGGGCAATTTGAGAAGATGCCAATGAGGAAGGTCTCAGCTAAGTGACACGGATTCCAGAGGGGGTGACAGAGATAGAGGTGGGCTTCCACCAGTGTGAAGGTTCCCCTTTCCAACAGGGTGCATTATAATCTACTCTTAATTATTCATTCATTTACTCACCAAGTATGTACTGAGTACATACATCCCAAGGACTGTTTAGACACCAGGGGTTCAACAGTAAACAAGACAGATAACAAGTAGCCGGCTCATCGAACTTACGTTCCAGTGACGTGATTGCAAGATTGGATTGTGTAGCTTTAGGTGAATACTTTTTTAAAGAACTGTGATACCTCAATTTTTACTAATACCCACAATACCGACAGATATAGAAGTATTTCCATTCTGTCTAATTCGGATAACAGCACCGAAAACAGCCAAGGAGATAAGAATTAGCCAGGGGCCAGCTCTGTGGCTCAGCGGTTAAGTGCGTGCACTCCGCTACTGGTGGCCTGGGCTCGGATCCCGGGCGTGCACCGACGCACAGCTTCTCCGGCCATGCTGAGGCCACGTCCCACATAGAGCAACTAGAAGGATGTGCAACTATGACATACAACTATCTACTGGGGCTTTGGGGAGAAAAAGGGGGGGGGGAAAGGAGGAAGATTGGCAATAGATGTTAGCTCAGGGCCAGTCTTCCTCAGCAAAAAGAGGAGGATTGGCATGGATGTTAGCTCAGGGCTGATCTTCCTCACACACACACACACACACACACACACACACACACACTCAAAAGAATTAGCCAAACCACCATGCTGCCTACACTACATTGAGTGATCCTGTTTTCTAGGGCTTCCTCTTCCCGTGGTGTACCAGTTATTCTGAAAAATCCGCCTGTCGCAAAATGCTAGATGCTGGATAAACTGAGCAAAAATTGGCCCATCAGTATTATAATTATCCCAAGGAAATGAGGCACCCCCAAAGTCACTTGAACCCTTTGTAGAACAATGGTTCTGGACTTGAGCTGGACATTAAATCATCTGGGAAGCTTTAAAAAGGCCTATTGCCCGGGTCACAAGCAAACCAATTAAATCAGAATCTTGGAGTGGAATTCAGGCATCAGAATTTTGTAAAGCTCTCCAGGAGATTCTGATGTCCAGCCAAGGTCAAGAACCACTGCTTCAGAAGGTGATAGAGGACATAGTACGTGGAGAGTTGGTAGTCCCAATGTTCTGCCAATTTCACTCAAAATTGCTGATGCTGGTGGATCTGACAAGTTATCCAGCTTCTTAAATCTCTCCATACCCTCATTTCTTCTGCTCTCTGCCCTATGCTGGGAGGTGGATATTACCACTTTTCAGATAGATGCGAAGAACCAACCTAAGCAGGTACCTCCCTGACTCTAAATATGCCTCTTTATCATTAAATGTTTTAATTAATTAATTTTTTTTTTTGGCGAGGAAGATTGGCCCTGAGCTAACATCTGTTGCCAATCTTCCTCTTTTTTGCTTGAGGAAGACTGGCCCTGAGTTAACATCTGTGCCAATCTTTCTTTATTTTGTATGTGGGATGCAGCCACAGCATTGCTTTGATCAGTGGTATAGGTCCGCACCCAGGATCTGAACCTGCGAACCCCTGGCCACTGACGTGGACTGGGCCGGCCCCAATGTTTTAATTTTTTAAATGAGTTCCTGCTAAGTCTCAGCTACATCTGAAAGCAAAAGAGATACATGAATTGCAGCGAAAGGGCTTTATTACGTCTACCAATAAGTCTCTAAAAGTCAAGGATAATACCCAATGTGTACCCAATGGATACTAATCATAGTCTTTTTCTGCCAATCTCTGAGATTTTGGTTCACATTCCTCTTGGAGCCAATATCTCCAACTTTTTTTTTAAATGAGCCAACAAAACACAAAACCAATTCCTAAGTATGCAAGGAAGAAACAGACCAATAATCACTGAATTCGAGCGCCCTCTGTATCCAAAACGTCCTCTGTACCTAAAGGGAGATATTAGAAAATAATGTGTGTGACCCTGAGCTAGAAGACAGAAACGGTCCATGCTGTAAAGTAAAGCGTACCCTCTGGCCAGCATCCTGGGTGGTTCCCATTTGTCTGCATTTGGGCTCTGGGATCTTGCAGAGATGGAGCAGGACTCCCTGTCTGGCATGCTTGAAGAGCAAGAAGAGGACCCAGATGGGAGTTTCCAGGAAACGTCTATAAGAACATTATCCTGCCATCTTGTTTGCACAGATCTAAACATAGGTTTCAGATCTAACCCTGAGATGCAGGAGGCAGTATTACGTCTAGATTGGTCAAAGTTAAGACATCAACACGTCATAGTCAAGGCACTTATAAACAAACCCGTACCAGGTTCCATAATGCTAACAACAATAAAAACTGAAACGGAACAGCTTTTAATGAGACCTTTCTATGTGCCAGGTACCAATGTTTTTCATGTGTTATCTTGCTTAACCTCCCAACAACGCTAAGTGGCAGATATGATTATTATTCTTGTACTGCAGGCAAGAAAACTATGAATCAAGGAGGTTAGGGTCACACAAGTAGTTAAGTGGCAGAGGGGGATTTGACCCAGGTGGTCTGACTCCAAAGTTCACATCCTTAAGCACTCTGCTCTATTTCCTCACATACACCAGCCAAGCGTTGGCTGCTGCGTGACCCAATACAGTCACAAGAGTTGAAGACAATTGGTAGGGTCAGCCCTGGAGACCCGTCAAGCCCATGGTTACCATGGGGTTGTGACTGTCTCCTCCAGCCCCTGGACTGGACCTCGGAGGGCCTATAGGTTTTGGGCTGATGCATGGAGTGGATTAGGATCCTAAGACATCGGAAAAAACTTCATCCCAAAGGAGCATCAAGAGTAGAAGGGACAGTCATCTCCCCTGGATGATGTGGACTGAATTGGCTGCCTTTCAGAGGTGGCATGCCAGTTTTTGCGTATTTGCGTTCTTATGGGGGAATGCCAAAGGTGGCTCATGAGTCTGGGGACGAAGTTAGGGGGAGCAGATAGAGCAGAGCTCACCATTTATAAAGTTGCTGGCCAAGCTCTGTAACCAAGAAAGGGATGGGGAGTGGAGAAGGAAAACCACCTTTCTTTGCACTCGGACGGGAAAAAGGGGCAACATGCAATGATGGGCCGAGCAGAGAGGGTGAAAAGAAAGAGGCCTCAGATGAGAGTACATCAGGAGGCAGGAATGAGGGGCGGGGGGTAACTTTCCCACATCACGATTGGGTGCCAGCAGGCCGCCCCTGCCCTCACAGTTACCTCATAGTGAACCAAAGGCTCTGTGGTGCAGACAGAGCCAAGGTGGATCCGCTTCTCTTTCCCGCCCTGCAGCTCTCATCTGAGACACACCTGAGCAGAGCGGGCCTCGGGCTCTGAAGCCCTGGCCTGTCAAAACCCGGGCAGCATCTTGATCTCTGCTCCAGCCTGCCCTCTCCAGCTGGGCTGAGCATCTCTAATAAGCGGCCTCGCTGCATGGATCCCCTCGCTTTGCCTTCTCTAACTCAGAGCGGCACTGCTGCTTCAGCATTTCATTTTCTATCACCTGCTCTGTGGCTTCCTGAGGGGGGTCCTTTGGAAGCCAGGGTTGCAGTGTAATTGCTGCAGCTGCTATTGAAGTTCACTTTTGGATTTGTTTCCTGAGCAGAAAGTTCTGAAAGCTCCAATGGGGAAGGAGCAGGCTTTGCATCCTGCAGGCTCGGGCTACCCGGAAAAATTCCTAAAGCCTCATTTCTGTGTGGTCTCCTTCAAAAACCTTCTCAATGTTCCAGTGATCTCTTTCTCAATAAATTTTTCTCCCTTGCTTGGGGTCAGGCCAGAAGAGAGCAGAACAGATGTTAGATCTAAAGATTTCCCATTTCAACCACTTGACCGCTGGCCCACTAATCTGCGGTGATGTAAATGAAATGCCTTTGAGCCTTTCTCACTCAGGGAAAAAGACAAGCCTCCAGAAAAGCTGGAGATGTCCCTTCAAGAAAAACAACATGCAAGAACAGGGTGATTGGAGTCGGCTGTCATTTCTGCCTGTTGGAATATTAAAGTGCTGTTTTTTTTTCCTCTCAGAAAGTCAAAACGGATTATGCTTAATTGAGTTCTCAAACCCCTAAATAGATTTTCCTTCTTCTGCAAGTTGTCACCTGACTGACAAAAAATATACTTCAATCCTCAAAAATGCAAATTCCCTCAAGAGAGGTGATCTATAAGGCACCACAGCTTAGATGTGGAGTAAATATTATTATCCCAGCTGGGAAAGTTGCCGGCAGAGCGGTGCTGGGGGGCAGGGCTCAGTCAGCTCTCAGGGCTACCAGCTCAGGTGAAAGCAAACACTTGAGCGTGTTGACAGTTATCTTAGTGATTTTCCTCCTTTTCTACCCTGCTTGGAGTTACCAGAAAGGCCTGGCACATGATCAAACACCACACAGAAACATTACGACTCGAGAGGTCCTGCTTGGGAAAATATTCACACCAGCTGTCCTCAGCACACTGGACCTTCAAGAGCCTCTTGGTTGCAAATGAGTAGCCTGGCTCTCAGATTTCTAATCTGGTCCTGGAAAGACTGACACTAGCCTGGGCTCAGGGATCTGTGTGAAGAAAATCGCGCCAACTCAAGCCCCCGCAGAGACCTTCATTCATTTAGGAAATGCCATCTTTCACTGAATGTAATATCACATTTATTATAAGGTGTACCACATGACCACAAAAAGCCAATTAAACGATGACAAACTTTATCATATAGAATTTCTATTTTATGCTAATTGAAAGAGCTCTTTTAGAGCTATTTAGACAGGAATGAATCATATTTCCCCCTTGTCAATTCGTCAAAAAGAAAATATAAGCAAAATAAATTCATTAAGGTATCCCTAAAACTTTTTCACATCCAAGAGTTTGACTCTTGTGAATCATTCTTGTTTTGAACTGTTTATTTTGAGATTAACAGAGGAGAAAGACAGCACAGAGAGCTGATGCTGCTGGTCTACCCGCCACATAGTGAACAGCAAGTCTTGAGTAGAAAACCGAGATTCACACACCAGAACTGCTCTTTACTGGCTCTGTGATGGCTGACTTTCAGTTACCTTATCTGGAAATTCCCCTTACCTTCCAAAGTTGCTGTGAGTAGCAAATGAGGAAACGTCCACAGAAGCCCTCGGTAATGTGAAGTACCATAAAGTACCACACAAATCTCAGTTCTCATTATCATGACCTACAAGGCACTATACACAGAGTTCTTGCCCTGAAGACGTTTACAGTCTAGTCAACAATTCTTTACATTTATTTGGTGCTGCATAGTTTAAACAGTGCTTTTAGATCTATTCTATAATTTGACCTTCATAATAATCCTGTAAAGCAGGTAGATGAAATTGTACCTTCATTTATTATATACATTATCCTGAAGTTTTGAGGTGCTGCTTTTTCATACTAGCAAACTCTACACTGAATATGTCAGCTTGTCCTTGGCCTCATCAACACTCTGACTGTAAGCAAGGAACTTTATAGCATACGAAAGAGGCCTTGTCAACACCGGGTTACTAGGTCTGTTTTACCCGGTCTGAACCTTTCTTACTTTTCAGGCACAAAACTCTGCAACCCTGGTCTGGTTTGGGGTCCAGCTGATGTCCTGGACTGCTCCTCTCTCTGGGAACCCACTGCTTGGCAGAGGTATCGAGTAGGTGGGGTTATTGCTAGCTCCAGCTGTTTCTAATTCACCTCACTCTGCCTTCCGTCGTGGAACGGTCCAGTCAATTCAACAAATTAGCTTTTTCAAAGGCGCCATATCATTTTGCCATTAATCCAACTTGGGATAAAACAGAGTTCAACTATTTAACACATCAATTTTAAATAAAAAAATGAACACTTTCTTCCCACATTATGAACCCTGGCTTTCTACTCCTGACCTCCCCACTTTCTCTCCGAGGCTTCGTGGAGGTGGCGGGGTGCTGGTCTTGATTGACCAGGAAAATCCACACAGAACAGGCCTGGAAAAGCTTTCCTTGCACTGCTTCTAGTCCCTCCCACCCCACTACCCTCTCTCATAAACAGTAAAGCACTCACTGGGAAATCTTTAAAATTGCCTAAAATAATCAGACTCATTCATTTATATATTCCTAAGTCTCTTTCCAACTCAAAGCTTTCTAACAGTGCCACTCCTGGATCTAAATTACAAAAAATGTTACACTCACATTCCCTGGCATGTTAACTTTTAATGTTAGACTCACATTAAAAGTTCTTTGACAATAGTTCAGGGTTCCCTTTTTAACAGTTGCTAAAAACAAGATGTTATTTGTCTTACAATTAAAAACACAGATGAGGTCAGATCATTTGCGGGGTAGCCTGAGGTAAAGGAAGCACCATAGTCTTATCCACTGGGGAGAGGAATTTAGAATGAGAGAAGGCCGGCTGGCCTTGGACTCTATCCAAGGGTGTTTTGTCACTCAACTACCCAAAAGAGAGCCTTATAAGGCAGTTTCTTCTAGAAGGCAAGTCTCCGGTAAACCCCGAGGGCAGGCTCTGGGGACAGGATGGAAATCATATTTAAGGATGACAATAAACGCCTGCTCAGCTTAATCATTCCATCTCGTAGCTCAAGAGTATAAAAGATCTTAAACGTTACAACATCCTCTCCCAGACCCTTCCCCTCCTCGCTTAGGATAAGTTATCTCTCAGCTCTCCAACACAGAATCTTCGAAACAGAATTCTCCTGACTCCCACACCAGCATGTAGCAGTATCCAAGTTTTTACAGGCAAGTTCCTCCTGGTGTGTAATCTAAATGTGCCTTGTGACTATCTAATTCCAGGCCTTTTAATTCCGCCTCCTGAAGAATTGTAGAACAGTAGGTCAGGCACCTTCCATTTAATAACTAATTCCCAAACTATGAAGAAACATTAACTTTTCTTTGGATTACCTTCCTCTAAAAGAATCTTAAGTCCTTTAAGCCCCTTCTTCAAGGTTGCCTATCCTCTTTTCTGAAGCTTCCTCAGGTTTTAAAATCTGTTCTAAAACACAGTGATTAAAACTGGGTAAAGTGATAAGAACCAGTGATTCACTCAACTTTCTAGAAGTTTCTGTGCTCAAGAAGGGCAAATGAGACCAGAAAAATTTTAAAAGCATTTCTATTGGGCTGGAGTAAACTCGTTGGGATTTGATTTTTTTCTGTTTCTGATCCGAACGTGGAGAGAGATAGGAATGGGGATTATAGGGGGAAAAGATTCCTGAAATGAGCAAGTAGCTATAACTTGGGAGCAGGGCTGGCTAATGAGTGAGCGACATGAGAGACCTTTGTGAGGAGTCCTTCAGTAAGAAAAAGCGCTGTACAGGCTTTTCACTCCCAAGTAACAAACTGCTTGCCATGGCAGGTTAGAAACTTGGATTTGACAATGCTTCTCAGATCTGAGAGCAAAACTAAAGGTCTCGTGAAAAAGGGGTCTAGGCATCTCTTGCCGGGATTATTGTAACAGCTTCCTAATGGGAGTCGCTGACCGCAGTCTTGCCACCTTCCAATCCGTTCTCCTAAGGGCGGCCAACAGAGATTTTTTTTAAAAGCACAAATTCAATTACATCACTTAATGGCTCCCACTGCTTTTGTGATAGTGTCTAAACTCCTTAACAGGCCACGAGGCCCTCCATCACTGGGCTCTGTTAAGTGTCCAGCTGCCATCTCTGTTCTTCCTCTCTGTGAGGCAGCCCCATGGAACCATGGGCTATTCCTTCTGCTCATGACGCTCTTCCCTTCTGCTCATAATGCTCTTCCCATCTCCTTTCTAACTCCATTCCAGCCTCCATGCCAGCTCTTTTCCAGTCAACTTCTACTCATCCCTGACTCAGGACATCACTCTTCCAGGAAGTCACTCCCGGCTCTTTCTCCACAAATCTGGGTTAAGGATCCTCCTCCTCTGGGCTCCCTAAGCATCTTCATGGTACGACCGTGTTAGTTTAACAAAGTATTACACTGACTTGCATTCCCCTGAGATAAACCAGACCGTTAACAATTTCATGTAACGTTGGAACCCATCTGTTTCGACTTTCAATGAAGTTCTACGATGCTGATACCAGTTACAGTGTGTGTTTTTTTCCATACTACCATCAATTCTCCAACACCAGCTGGGTGTCCTACAATTCAATTCAATTCTGACACTATTTACCTAAAGATAGTGTCAGATCCCCCAGGTTAAGGACTCAATCCTAAAAGACTGCCCCGTTCCCCCACTTCAGCTGCCAATCGCAAGTCAGGGTTGTCACCTGTCCTTCTGATCGATTGGCTACAGGTTGGAGCTTCCCAAGACCCCCTACTTGGGTTCAATTAATTTGCTAAAGCAGCTCACAAAACTCAGAGAAACATTTTACTTAGTAGATTACCAGTTTATTACAAAAGGATATAACTCAGGAACAGCTGGATGGAAGAGATGCACAAGGCAAGGCATGGGGAAAGGGCACGGAGCTTTAGCACACCCCTCTCCCCAAATCTCCATGTGTTCACCAACCCGGAAGCTCTCCAAACTCAGTCCTTTGGATTTGTATGGAGGTTTCGTTACATAGCCATGATTGATTAAATCACCGGCCATTGGTGATTAAACTGGATCTCCAGCCCCTCAATGGAGGTGGAGGAGTGGGATTTCAAGTTCCAACCCTCTAATCACATAGTTGCCTTCATCGACAATCAGACCCCTATCCTTAGGTGATACAGGGGCTTCCCCAAAAGTCGCCTCATTAACATAACAAAAGACACCTCCATCGCTCTCAACACTTAGGAAATTACCATGGTTTTAGGATACATGTGGCAGGAATGGGACTAAGACCAGATTGGTATTTCTTATTATAAATCACAATATCTCAAGATCATAAATTCACTGAAGGATAGTAATAGAACACAGGCATTTAAATGATGTTATCAACATAAAAATGAGCCTAAAATGAACTTCTCAAAGAACAAATGTTTGAAATCCATCAAATAAAATGAGTTTCTGAAAATCAAAATCTTTTTTGAAGCTTCTTCCATTTACAGCACAGTTTTTGTTGCTCCGAACCTAATTCTAACCAGCAAGGGGATGTGGAAATGTTAAGATTTTTTGGGGGGGGGGAGGTAAGTGACCACCTAATGTTAGAGTTCAGGATAACCGAGGACAGGAAGGTGGGTCAATGTCAGCTGTACTCCCTGGCATACTTTCCTGGAAGGCAGAAAATGCAAGGAGAAAAGGGAGTAGACAGGCAGGAGAGCCCACTGCCTGCATTTCCATATGGGAAGGCACTTTCTTAAGAGGATTCCTTTGTTTAATCAACTTGCCACCAAGTTGATTCTAAAGAATTACAAGATAGAGGTCCTCTTTTAGGATGCTCCCAGTCTGGCAGGGAAGACAGACATTCAAAGAGCCCTTTGGAGGCAGCATGGAGGTGCTATACGAACTAGGAGCGCTTGTTCTCCCCTCAGAGCCTGTGGCGTTGCTGCTCCCTTGGCTGAGATCCTCACACAGGCCCTTTGCATGGCTCAGCCCACCCCCGCTCAACAGTGCTCCTCCATCCCTAGTCTCTACCCTATTTCCCTGTTGAACACTCTTCATAGCCCATACCATTAGGTGAAAATATCTGTTGACTTGTTTCTGTCTAAAGCTTACAGTAAACTCCAGGAGTGTGAGACCTTGTCTATCTTATTCAAGGCAGCTTATCCTGAGACTAGAAGAGTGCCTGGTACATTCATATATGCATTCATTCATTCATTCAGCATACATTTAAAGCATCCTCTAGTGCAGACACTGATCTAGACCCTTGGGATAGATCAGGGAGCAAAAATGCCCTTCCCTCATGCAGCTTACTTCCAAATTGAATAATGACAACAAGGAATATTCATTGAGTGCTTCCTATGGATAATTTTCACAACATTGAATATTTACAACTCTATGAGATAGGTATGATTATAACTCTTAAACTGTATGACAGGTAAGGAAACCCAGGCCCAGAGAGGTCAAGCAATTTGCTTGCGGCTAAGTAAGTGGCAGAGTTAGATTCACACCCAGGGAGTCTGGTTCTAGAACACGATGTCAGCTATTCTGCTAGAACGCCTCTTGCTTACATATACACAGTATATGTGCAATAAATATTTGTTGAAAAAATGGCAAGAAGCCTACACAGAGCTGAAGAAGAACAAGGACGTCATTACGTGGGGAGGAGGAAGAGAGTCAAAGAGCTCACAGAGAAGGTCACCCAGCTGATCCTTGAAGGCTAACAGTTCAAAGGGTAGAAAGATAAGTGAGGGTGTGATTGCAAACAATAGAAAATAGTAAACAACTATTGTGGCTGTAGCAAAAAGGAGTTTGGAGAGAAGCCAAAATAACACAGTTATTGTAAAGACTGTATGCCCTGCTAAGTAGTTTGAACTTGGTCCTAAAGGTATTAACAAGGGAGACCCTTAAGAATGAATTCTGATCCCTCAAGCAAAAATTAATTCTGAGGGAGAAGAAAAGGGGATGGTACCCAAAGGGAACAAGGTGGCCGAAATGGGATTGCCAAGGAGCTCAGATTTAAAGGACCATGGACAAAAGCTGTAACCAAGAATCGGAATAAAGGAGCACCACACTCTCTCCCAACTGTGTGATTTTATTATACATCTCAGCTTCTCTATATTAACTTTTTTTTTATTGATTTCTTAATAGTTTATAACATTGTGAAATTTTAGTTGTACGTTATTGTTTGTCAGTCACCATATAAATGTTTCCCTTCACCCCTTGTGCCCACCCCCCAACCCCCTTGCCCCTGGTAACCACCAGACAGTACTCTCTGTCCGTGTGTTAGTTTATCTTCCACATATTAGTGAAATCATGTGGTGTTTGTCTTTCTCTCTCTGGCTTACTTCGCTTAACATAATACCCTCCAAGTGCATCCATGTTGTTGCAAATGGGACAATTTTGTCTTTTTTATGGCTGAGTAGTATTCCATTGTATACATATACCACATTTTCTTTATCCAATCATCAGTTGATGGACACTTGGGTTGGTTTCACTTCTTGGCTATAGTGAATAATGCTGCAATGAACATAGGGGTGCAGAAGCCTCTTTGGATTGTTGATTTCAGGTTCGTTGGATAGATAACCAGTAGTGGGATAGCTGGATCATAAGGTATTTCTATTTTTAATTTTTTGAGGAATCTCCATACTGTTTTCCATAGAGGCTGCACCAGTTTGCATTCCCACCAGCAGTGAATTAGGGTTCCTGTTTCTCTACAACCTCTCCAACATTTGTTATTTTTTGTCTTGGTGATTATAGCCATTCTAGCGGGTATAAGGTGAGATCTTAGTGTAGTTTTGATTTGCATTTCCCTGATGATTGGTGATGCTGAACATCTTTTCATATGCCTATTGGCCATCTGTATATCTTCCTTGGGAAAGTATCTGTTCATATCCTCTGCCCATTTTTTTCATCTGGTTGTTTTGTTGTTGTTCAGTTATGTGAGTTCTTTATTATGGAGATTAAACTCTTGTTGGACATATGATTTGCAAATATTTTCTCCCAGCTGGTGGGTTGTCTATTCATTTTGAACCTGGTTTCATTTGCCTTGTAGAATCTCTTTAATCTGATGAAGTCCCACTTATTTATTTTTTCTTTTGTTTCCCTTGTCTGAGTAGACATGGAATTTGAAAAGATCCCTTTATGACCGATGTCAAATAGTGTGTTGCCTATATTTTCTTCCAGGAATTTTTATAGTTTTGGGTCTCACCTTCAGGTCTTTGATCCATTTTGAGTTAATTTTTGTGTATGGTGTAAAGAAGATGGTCTACTTTCATCTTTTGCGTGTGGCTGTCCAGTTTTCCCAGCACCATTTATTGAAGAGAATTTCCTTTCTCCATTCTATGTTCTTAGCTCCTTTGTTGAAGATTAGCTGTCCATAGATGTGTGGTTTTATTTCTGGGCTTTCAATTCTGTTCCATTGATCTGTGTGTCTGTTTTTGTACCAGTACCATGCTGTTTTGATTACTATCACTTTGTAATACATTTTGAAGTCAGCGATTGTGATGCCTCCAGCTTTGTTTTTTCTCAGGATTGCTTTAGCTATTCGGGGTCTTTTCTTGCCCCATATGAATTTTAGTATTCTTTGTTCTATTTCCATGAAGAATGTCATCAGGATTCTGATTGGGATTGCATTGAATTTGTAGATTGCTTTAGGTAATATGGACATTTTAACTATGTTTATTCTTCCAATCCATGTGCATGGGATACTTTTCCATTTCTTTATGTCATCACCAATTTCTTTCAATAATGTCTTATAGTGTTCATTGTATAGGTCTTTCACATCCTTGGTTAAATTTATTCCTAGATATTTTTTTCATTTTGTTGCGATTATAAATGGGATTATCTTTTTGAGTTCTCTTTCTGTTAGTTCGTTATTAGCATATAGAAATGCAACTGATTTTTGTAAGTTGAATTTGTATCCTGCAACTTTGCTGTAGTTGTTGATTATTTCTAATAGTTTTCCACTGGATTCTTTAGGGTTTTCTATATATAAAATCATGTCATCTGCCAATAGTGACAGTTTCACTTCTTTGTTGCCTATTTGGATTCCTTTCGTTCCTTTTTCTTGCTTAATTGCTCCGTCCAAAACCTCCAGTACTATGTTGAATAAGAGTGGCGAGAGTGGACACCCTTGTTTTGTTCCTTTTCTCAGAGGAATGGCTTTCAGTTTTTCCCCATTGAGTGTGATGTTGGCTGTGGGTTTGTCATATATGGCCTTTATTATGTTGAGGTACTTTCCTTATATACCTATTTTGTTGAGAGTTTTTATCATAAACGGATGTTGGATCTTGTCAAATGCCTTCTCTGCATCTATTGAGATGATCATGTGGTTTTTATTCCTTGTTTTGTTAATGTGGTGTATCACATTGACTGATTTGCAGACATTGAACCATCCCTGTGTCCCTGGTATAAATCCCACTTGGCCATGGTATATGATCTTTTTAACGTACTTCTGTATTCGGTTTGCCAATATTTTGTTGAGAATTTTCTATCTATGTTCGTCAGTGATATTGGCCTGTAGTTTTCCTTCTTTGTATTGTCCTTGTCTGGCTTTGGCATCAAGGTGATGTTGGCCTCATAGAATGTGTTAGGAAGTATTCCATCTTCCTCTATTTTTTGGAATAGTTTGAGGATAGGTATTAAATCTTTTTTGAATGTTTGGTAAAATTCTCCAGACAAGCCATCTGGTCCTGGATTTTTATTTTTTGGGAGGTTTTTGATTACTGTTTCAATCTCTTTACTTGTGATTGGTCTATTCAGATTCTCTATTTCTTCTTGGTTCAGTTTTGGGAGGTTGTATGAGTCTAAGAACTTATCCCTTTCTTCTGAGTTGTCCAATTTGTTGGCATATAGCTTTTCATAGTATTCTCTTATAATCCTCTGTATTTCTGTGGTATCCATTGTAATTTCTCCTCTTTCATTTCTAATTTTATTGATTTGAGCCTTCTCTCTTTTTTTCTTAGTGAGTCTGCCTAAGGGTTTGTCAATTTTGTTTACCTTCTCAAAGAACCAACTTTTTGTTTCAT
Organism: Diceros bicornis minor; assembly: GCF_020826845.1. NCBI lineage: Eukaryota > Metazoa > Chordata > Mammalia > Perissodactyla > Rhinocerotidae > Diceros > Diceros bicornis. The sequence goes on from NC_080747.1 coordinate 44,598,550, forward strand.
TGATCCTTTCTACTGTTTTTTTGCTCTCAATTTCATTTATTTCTGCTCTAATTTTTATTATTTCTCTCCTTCTGCTGACTTTGGGCTTTGTTTGTTCTTCTTTTTCTAGCTCTGTTAGTTGTAGTTTAAGGCTGCTTATTTGGGATTTTTCTTGTTTGTTAAAGTGGGCCTGTACTGCTATGAGTTTCCCTCTCAGGACCGCTGTTGCTGCATCCCATATGAGTTGGTATGGTGTATTTTCATTTTCATTTGTCTCCAGATATTTTTTGATTTCTCCTTTAATTCCTTCAATGATCCATTGGTTGTTCAGTAGCATGCTGTTTAGTTTCCACATCTTTGTCACTTTCCCAGTTATTTTCTTGTAGTTGATTTCTAGTTTCATAGTAGTATGGTTGGAAAAGATGCTTGCTATGATTTCAATCTTCTTAAATTTATAGAGGCTTGCCTTGTTTCCCAACATATGGTCTATCCTTGAGAACGTTCTGTGCGTGCTTGAGAAGAATGTGTAGTCTGCTGTTTTTGGATGGAGTGCTCTGTTTATGTCTATTAAGTCCATCTTGTCTAGTTTTTCATTTAAGTCTACTATTTCCTTATTGACTTTTTGTCTGGATGATCTATCCATTGATGTAAGTGGGGTGTTACGATCCCCTACTATTATTGTGTTGTTGTTAGTATCTCCTTTTAGGTTTGTTAATAGTTGCTTTATGTACTTTGGTGCTCCTGTGTTGGGTGCATATATATTTATAATTGATATGTCTTCTTGGTGGAGTGTCCCTTTTATCATTATATACTGTCCCTCTTTGTTTCTCATTACCTTTTTTATCTTGAAGTCTAACATTGTCTGATATAAGTATGGCAACACCTGCTTTCTTTTGCTTGCCATTAGCTTGCAGTATTGTCTTCCATCCTTTCACTCTGAGCTTGTTTGTCTTTAGAGCTGTGTTCCTGGAGGCAGCATACTGTTGGGTCTTGCTTTTTAATCCATCCCACCGCTCTGTGTCTTTTGATTGGAGAATTCAATCCATTTACACTTAGACTGATTATTGATATATGAGGGCTTAATGTTGTTATTTTTTCGCCCATTTTCCAGTTCTTTTGCATTTCTTTTGTTTCTTATCCTTTGTGTTTCAGACTACCAATTCAGTGTGGTAGTTCTGTATGATGATTCTTTTAGTTTTCTCTTTATTTATCATATGTGACTCTGTTCTGATTATTTGTTTAGTGGTTACCATGAGGTTTGTATAAAAAATCTCATGGATTAGCCAGTCCTTTATCTGAGGCCCTCTTATTTCCTTAGACTAAGTCAATTCGATCCCTTTCCTCTTCCGCTTCTAATTTATTATTGTCACAACTTATTCCATCTTGTGTTGTGTGTGCATGTTTAAAGTGATGAGGTTATATTTATTTTTGGTGCTTTCCTTCCCTTAATCTTTGATTTTTACAATTAAGTATTTGCAGCTCTATATCAGAATAGGTTAGCAATTTTTCTGATTTTGTCTATCTATCTTTCTCCTTGCTCAAAGTTTTGTGTCCTCTTTCTCTTTTTTTTTTTTTTTCCAGGCATGAGGGCCTTCTTGAGCATTTCTTGTAGTGGGGGTCTTGTGCCAATGAAATCCCTTAGCTTTTGTTTATCTGGGAAAGTTATCATTTCTCTATCATATCTGAAGGATATTTTCACTGGATAGAGTATTCTTGGCTGAAAGTTTTTGTCATTCAGAATTTTGAATATACCATTCCAGTCTCTCCTAGCCTGTAAAGTTTTTGTTGAGAAATCTGCTGAGAGCCTGATGGGAATTCCTTTGTATGTTATTTATTTATTTTTTTGTCTAGCTGCCCTTAATATTGCTTCTTTGTCATTGACTTTTGCCAGCTTTACTACTATATACTTTAGAAAGGGTCTTTTCATGTTGATATATTTAGGAGATCTAGTGACTTCATTCACTGGTATTTCCAGATCCTTCCCCAGATTGGGAAGTTCTCAGTTATTATTTCCTTCAACAAGCTCTCTGCTCCTTTTTCCCTCTCTTCTCCCTCAGGAATATCTATATTCCTTATGTTGCATTTCCTAATTGACTCAGATATTTCTTGGAGAATTTCTTCATTTCTTCTTAGTCTTAGTTCTCTCTCCTCCTCTATCTGGAGCATTTCTGCATTCCTATCCTCAATAATGCTAATTCTTTCCTCCATATTGTCAGCTCTGTTCTTTAAAGATTCTAGATTTTCCTTTATCTCCTCCATTGTGTTTTTCATCTTCAACATTTCTGATTGGTTTTTCTTTATGGTTTCAATTTCTTTTGTGAAGAAATTCCTGATTTCATTGAATTGTCTATCTGTATTTTCTTGTAATTCGTTGAGGTTTTTTATGATAGCTATTTTGAATTCTCTGTCATTTAGGTTATAAATTTCTGTGCCTTCAGAACTGATTTCTGGGTGCTTGTCATTTACCTTCTGGTCTGGAGATTTAATATATTTTTGCATTGTGCCTGTGCATGTTGGCTTATTTTTCCTCATCCTAAAAATATCTAGTCACAGTTTCCACCTGCTGCCACTGGGTGGGGGTCAAGAGCTGTGTATTCTGAGCCCGATGAGATCCGTGGGCTCTCTGGCTGATGGGTTGTGCTGAAGTGCCAGGCATGCAGGGCAAGGGGCTCTCTCTTTTGCCTGCCCAATCCTGGGGGCTTCTCATTCTTCCCTTGCTATCTGCTCTCCTGGGGTGCTCAGATGTTGATGGCACCCCCACAACAGTTCAGTCTCCTCCGTATGGAAATTTCCCATGGGCTGTGAGAGAACTTGGAGAGTGACGGTCTTCCCATGGAGGGCCACCCCTCCCCACTCTCTTTGGGAGCTGCGGGGAACTAGAGTTGCTGATCGAACGGGGAGGGGAAGGATTTCTCCTTACCTCTCCCCACTTCCTCCAGAGGTTCCAGCACCTTCGCCTTCAGATATATGGCTGTGTGGGTCTCTCAGACGTTTTTGTGTGGTGTGAGTGTCCTTTGTTGGTTTGTGAATGTCCTTATTGTTGTATCTTAGCAGGGAAGAGTCTAAAGGGGAAAGCTCACTCCGCCATGATGCTGACATCACTCTCCTCTATATTAACTTTTTATTAAAATGAATTGTCAAATCCCCTCTTCCAGTTACCCATGACTTCAGGGACTTCTATAAGATCTCATGGCACTAAATTCATGATTCCAGTCCCAATATTTGAGATTATTAGCTCATTACCTTTCAGACAGATTTTCAAGAAGATGGCTTTGCATCCTATCACAGAGGTACAGAAAACAAGCAGACCAAGATCTCTCCCCAGAAGGTCAGCAAGTGGTGATCTTAGAAAAGAAGGGAAAGGTTGGGAGCATCTCCAGGGCTCCAGGGAAAGTGCTCTGCGAGGTGAGTTTGCAACTTGTATAGATACTTTCTTTTTTTTTTTTTTTTAAAGATTTTACTTATTTATTTTCTTTCCCCCCAAAGCCCCAGGAGACAGTTGTATGTCATAGCTGCACATCCTTCTAGTTGCTGTATGTGGGACGCGGTCTCAGCATGGCCGGAGAAGCGGTGCGTCGGTGCACGCCGGGGATCCGAACCTGGGCTGCCAGCAGCGGAGCGCGCGCACTTAACCGCTAAGCCACGGGGCCGGCCCATGGATACTTTCTTAATCAGCAAGACCAGATCTGTTTTGTGCATCCCTGGCTGTACAGCATCTAGCACAGGGCTGACCCATGCTAGATGCTCAATAAATGTATGTTACATCAGGCCAACAGAACAGAATGCAGATTGAACCACACCACTGTGGCTGAGTCCTGCGACGCCCCCTCCCTCTCAATACTCAGGGAAGCATAACTCAAGTTTTTTCTGATGGTAGAAATGGTTGAAGGAACCTAGAAAATGCATTTCCTATTCTTTGCAAAGCCCCAGTACTAAATAGTACAGAAGTAAATGGCACTGTCAGGTTTGCTTCTATAATTGTCAAAATACATCCAGGGGTCAGGAGAAATATATGAGGAGATCTGGTTTTGGCCTCATTTGTCTCTGCTGTGGAAAAGTACTCTGGTGGACCTCACATTCTTTTCTGCTCTCTCTGGCATTCCCCTATAAATGATCCCAGGCACTAGACTCGACATCTCTAAATTTAGGGTGGGAGGAAAAGGCTAATTTATGTCAATTACGGCCTCCAGTTTAAAAAGCTATTTCTCTTAACATTTTCTCAAACAGAAAGAAAAACCAGGTTCTTACTTTCATGCAGTTTACAGTCTGGAGAGATGCTGAGTTGTTGAGTGTACATGGTAATGAGGTTATATACTAGTTCTATATGACTATCATTCCAATGTTTTCTTATCGCACTGTGTATTTAGAAATTTAAATAGCAGGAGAGAAAAGGGATAAAACTAGCTTTGAATTAGAATTGACAACAATACTTAATTACCAAGCTAACTTTCTGCTCTGATAAGGCAAGTACCAGTGATCTGGAAAGACTGTGGGGAAAAGTTACCCTTGAAATGTTTATAAGAAAATCTCAATATTTGGAGTCAATTCTTAAACTATGCACTTTTCTCTTTTCATGATATGACTGATAAGTTAGATCCAGAGTAACAAATGACTGTTTCTGTTGGAAAAGTATGTGGATTATTTTGGGCTGTGATTTTCTAAGTTTAAGGTGATGATGATATAAATAGTTAACAGTAAGTTATGTGATTTAAGGCTTTCAATAGTGAACTCTGAAATTAGTGACATATGACCTATTAGCTTACGGACTTCTGAGAAAAGCTCTAAAAAAAAGATTTCTTTGGAGAGTCTGGAGAAAGTCTGAGCTGTGTTAAAGAAGCAACTGCTTCTGTCATTTCAGGAGAACTGCCTCCCTCTCTTTTTCTACCTTGGCTGGGACCAGGAGAGGGGCTGCCAAGGTTGGATTTCTAATTTTCCCTTGAAACTACTGCCTATGGAAAATGTTATTTCAGAAGTTAGAGTTAAAATCTCCGCCTCTTTTTTTTTTTTGGCAAGTCCAGACTCTCTTTATTTTCCCCTTTCATTTATGGCAAGCTTGGACTTGTTTGGAATAAAATAAAGGATCAAACATAACCTCAAAGGCTTTCTTGCTGAACAGTGCATCCTGGGGACAAATTACACAAGAAAGAAAAACAAAATGGTCATAAGGTTCACAACATAAACTACATCGAAAAAATTCTTCAAAGAGTTTGCATTTTATTTTTTGCCCACAAATAATTAGCTAGTTAGACTACTGTTGGAGAATCTGTAATTTCCAGTAAACGAATTATTTTCCTTAATGTCAGGAAACCGCAAAACGCAATTTTTAAAATTCTTACAATCTAGACAATTAAACATGGGACAAACTACTTCTCTCTGCAAGTCCTTACTTTGGATTTCATGGTTAAACTCATTTCCCCTATGTCTGAACTTCACCTCTGTCTATATACCCAAGCCAAGAAAGAACGACAAGAAAATGACATCTCTGGGTTCCCAAAAGAGTGGGGGCAGCTTTTGTGAATTGACTGTTAGCACAAGTTGGGTAAGCTGTTGGGATGTGGGAGTCTGTGATATCGGAAAATCTTTTCTATATACACACTCGTCCTGCAAGTCTTCCCATTCTCGGCGCACGCATCAAAACCTCAAAATAAAACCACCAACAAAAAGAGACCGGGAGGCGTCGCCCATCCCTCCCGGCATCCCCGCGGCTGCCAACTCCTCCCTCCCATCTGTGTCGTGGGATGCCCACAGGAGCAGCCGCGGGAACCAGCGCGGGGCACGGCGGCCGTGGACGCCCTGTCGGCTCGGACCCGCGAGGGGGCGCCCGGCTCTCCGGCCGAGCGGGGCGGGGTTGGAAAGGAAAGCGCTCGTGCCCACCTTGCTCGCAGGTGCCCTTGCTGACCTGGGTGATGGCCTTCTCGCCGCGGCTCTCGGCCCGCAGGCTGGCGGCGCGCAGCTGGCACCCGCTGGGGTAGGTGACGCCGTCGCTGCCGCACACCGGGTAGCGGCTCTTGCACACGCACACGCCGCTCACCCCCGGGCCGCCGGCTGCTGCCCCGGCTTTACCCTTCCGCCTCTTGCGGCTCTTCACGCACTCCATGCCCGGCGCGCAGTGCCCCCTGCCGGCGCCGCCGCCCCCGCACGGCTCGCCCTCGCCGCGGGCGCACACCGGGCAGCAGCCGCACGCGTCGCGGGTCTCGCCCAGCGGGCAGCCCCGCGGGGGCAGGGGCGGGCAGGCGGCCGGCTCGCACGGGCCGCAGGCGTCCGAAGAGGAGGAAGAGGAGAGGGGCAGGAGCAGGAGCAGCAGGCCGGCGGCGCCGAGGAGCAGGGCGCGCAGCGGCGGCCGCTCCATGGCGGGGCGCGGTGGCGGCGGCGGCGGGAGCGCGAGTGAGCCGGGTGCCGCCGGCCGGCGCCTTAAACCCGGCGCCCCGCCCGGCCGGGCCGCGGGAACCACACCCCGGGGCGGCGAGAGCGCGGCCGCCCCGCCCGCGCCCGTCCCGTCCCGGGACCGCGGGGCCGGCGGGGCTCGAGCGCGCTCCTGCTGGCGGGGCGCGGTGGGGGCGGCCGGTGTTTGCCTCCGAGCTCTCCCCGCCGGCTCCTGCTCGGCCCCCTGTGCCCGCGGGCTGCTCCCCAGGCCCTCCGGGATCGCCCGCAGTGGCGGCGCCTCCCCCCCCCTCTGGTTCCTCTCCTCTCCCAGTCCGGACGTTTATACTGCCTGTCAACAACAACGACGTTGAGACAGCTCCTTGTTTAAGCCATTAAATTCTCCGCGGGCCTGGGAGACCCGACTACTCATTACTCTGAGCTGTGGGAAGCTCTTTTAAGAACAATTCGTTTTTAAAATCCCACGTGGGGATTTTGTGTCCCCGTTGGCCGCAGGCCCCGTGTGGTCTTGGGTGCCAGGCTAAAAGGACAAATCGCTGCCAAATAGTCCTCTTTCTGGAACCTCCTAACTGCTTTCTGGAACCTCCCCGTGTGCTTTCTGAGGCCAAGTCACGTTTTAAGTATGAGTATTGAATCCGTGTGAGAGCTGTGTCACTGTCTTAAGTTCACGGTAAATTGTGTTGGACCCCCTTCAACCCTCTCCGGAGAACTGAGCACGCCTGGGGGTGTCATCGAAGCACCAGAAGCACCCCCAGTTTTCACCAGTGAGGTTTTTGGTACAAACGACCCACCATTCCTCCTCAGTCTTTCTGTAAAGTGCTCTGCAAACTCAACTTCAAAGCCTCTTTTTCCAAGAATATTGGCCCTTCCAATCCCTCCCGTCCAGACATGTCAGTTATTTCCATTTTTACTGAACGTACAACGCTGCAGGGTTCATCATCCTGCATGTCACATTTTAGTTCTGTTTTTCTTAGCATACATCCAAGGAATTATAGGATTGCTAATTCAAAGTGTGCGGTTCCCAATGCCGCCAGAAATATATATTGTCACTCCCACCGGAGTCTTCCTAGGATTATTGTTGTAAACTTTTTTGAAAATTAAATAATCACAAAATTCAAGGAGTAAAAAAACAAGCACTCTCCTACCCAGAAAACCTAGCATTGCTTTTTGGCCTCTCTTGAGCATATTCTAGAAAAGTGGCACTTTTTTTTAAAAGGTCATTTTGCCATGACAGTTGCTTATAGAATGATGAAAAGTCTTTAGAGCAGAGTTTTCCTAAATATTCTTGCCCTTGTCTCACAGTAAGAGATCCAGTTTACATGACCCAGTATACAGTACCAAGTTGAAACAAATGCAGAGTACAATCTGATAGTTCCTATTCTAGTTCAGTTTTATGAATTTGTTAATCAAGTTCCACTGGGTTGATTTCATGACTTATGACTGTTATCATTTTAGGTTCCGCAGAAGCTGACCTGGAGACAAGGATTCCAGTGCAAGTAGTTTACCTGAGAGGCCACATCAGGACACACCAGTTGCAGAAGGGAGCGGCCGGGAGTGAGCAGGAAGGGAAGACAGCCAATAAAGGTGCTTATCAAGTCAGCTCCTGGCAGGGTGCGATGTGCAGCCAGACAAAGCCCTCAGGGTCTACAAATTATTTTTATGTGTGTGGGGAGGGCATAGGGGCACTGACAGCAGCTGCACCACTAAGGGCTGTACCCCACCGTGTTTTTAAAACTCCTCATCAGAGCCAGCAGTAAGAACGCAAGCACGTGGGACAGTAGAGTCCCTTTGGGGGGCCCTCACTGCTTAGCAAGCAGAGAAACAAGCAGGGCTCTCGTCACTGAAGGGGGCACCTGGGCTGTGGGATAGCACCAATCTGGAGGACTTGAAAATAGGAACAGATGTGGTTATTCAGAGGGAGGAGGTGGAGCCTTTATGAAGAAATTTAACAACTCTTTCCTTCCAAGAAAGGTGATGTTGTCACCTCTTCAGCTTCAGTTCGAGTGAGATGAAAAGCATGGATGTGGCGACAGGATTATGTCATCTGCAAATAGAGAGAATTTTGCTTTTTCCTGTTTAATCTGGGTGCCCTCTATTTCTTTTTCTTGCCTAATCACCTTGGTTAGAACCTCTAGTATCATGTGGAATAGCAGTAGTGAGAGTGGGCATCTTTGTCTTGCTCCTCACCTTAGAGGGAAAGCTTTCAGTTCTTCACCATTGAGTATGATGTTACCTGTGGCTTTTTCACAGATGGTGTTATCAGGTTGAGGAAATCCCTTTCTATTCCCAGTTTGTTGAGTGCTTTTATCATGAAGAGGTGTTGAATTTTGTCAAATGCCTTTTTGCTTCTATTGAGATGATCAATAAAGATGTATTTTATTCTGTTGATATAGTGTATTACATTAATTGATTTTTGAATGTTAAAGCAAACTTGCATTCCTGGGATAAATCCCACTTGGTCATGATGCATTATCCTTTTTATATGTTTCTGGATTTGATTTACTAATATTTTGTTGAGGATTTTTGTATCTATATTCATAGGAGATATTGGACTTGAGTGTTTTTTTTTTTTGGTGTCTTTGTTTTTGGTATCAGGGCAACAGTGGCCTCATAGAATGAGTTAGGAAGTGTTCCCTCATTTTCTGTGTGTTTTGGAAGAGTTTGTGAAGAATTGATATTAATTATCCTTTAAATGTTTAGTACACTTCTCCAGTAAAGCCGTCTGGGCCTGGGCTTTTCATTGTGGAAAGTGTTTTGGTTACTAATTCAATCTCTTTACTTGTTATAGGTCTGTATTAGTTTGCTAGGGCTGCCATAACAAAATACCACAGACTGGGTGGCTTAAACAACAGAAATTTGTTTTCTTGTAGTTCTGGAGGCTGGAAGTCCAAGATAAAGTTGCCAGCAGGGTTGGTTTCCTCTGAGGACCATGAGGGCAAGATCCTTTCCCACTTCAGACAAGGTGCCACCCACAAAATACCAAACACCCCCCCTCACTAAACTAGACTGCTACTCTACCAATTATAGCTTTAAATTGCTCGAGTCTGCCTTTCCTATAGATAAGATTCATTGAGATACTCAGTCATAGATTTGTCTCATCCAGAGCTCTCATCCAGAGCAAGGCTTCCTTAGGAAGCCTTCCCACAAATTACTCAACCAAAGTCCAAATTCCGTAATAGGTTCTTTCTAACACCCTCTCACCGAGACTCCCCGCAGTACCATATGGAGTCTATTCTCTCTTGCTACGATGAGTAATAAACCCAACTTATTTGACTCGATGTGTGTTCCTGGTGGTCTTCGGCTGAGGGGCAATGACACACAAGTGATCTTCCCTCTAGCTCCTTCTCTTCTATCCTACTTCAGCTCAATATTCCCCTGCCCCAGCCCATAGTACACTCCAAAACCCTTTGCTGATGGGTCCTTGTACCTGGCAAGCACCCTTCTTATTGGGGCATCTCCAAGACTTCTCAGGCCAGGAAACTTTGATGACGTCTGTGGGAAATGCATGGTGCCATGCAGCCTCTCCTGCTGTGTCCCTCTGTGCCCTGCCTCCCCAGCAGATGTCTAACTAGAGAAGGGACTGTTTGTCTCCCTTTATTGCAAACATCACAAATATGTTGGCTTCTGCCCCCTCACTTAGCTTCTTTGGGTGGGAGGGGGCCAGGAATGGGAGAGGAGGAGAAGCCCCCGGCATCCTCCACTAGGGTCCCACTCACCCCCAAGCTGCTTATATAGAGTGGGGGTCTGTGTGCTGAGTTGGGTTGATTGTGGTAGGGCCATTTAGCACCGAGGAGTGTTCTGCTCCAGTTCTTGGTAGCTCATTTTTAGAATTTGGGGACAGATAGGATCTGTAGTTTTGGGTTGTGGATCATAGTGCCATTTCCAGGCAAAGGAAAAGTTGTTCTATTCAACAGCCTGTTACGGTGGTTATCCACCATCTTTATCATCATTTCATTTTTTGCTCCTCTCCCTCCTCCTTCTTCATCATCATCAGTAAGTAGATTGTCAGGTGTGGGGTGGGGTGTGGATGATCATCCCAGCCAAAACAGCACATGAAAAGGAGTGAAGCCAGTGGAAATCATTTTGGCATATTCCAGCAACCAGAAAAAGTCTAGCACAGCTGAAGCAAGGTGTGTATGGGGAGAAATGAGTCTGGAGAGAGGGCCGATGCCAGATGACCTAGGATTTTGCGCACCATGCCCAGGACTTTGAACTGGAGCTTATAGAAGACAGTGAGCTGTTGAAGGATGTAGGGAGAGGCCAGATCAGGTTTGCAATGTAGGAATGTCAATACAGAAGAGGGGAATGGATTCAAATAGGGATTTACTTGAAGAAGGAATGTAATTTCCACAGTGCAGGACCCACCCTTAGACTATGCAGTGTCTTTATCTGAGTTAGAAAACAACCCCCCGACTTGGCAGATGCAGCACAGAGGGTGCAAGACTTGGCAAGCAGATGGTGCCTTTGTGCCAAGAAAAAAGTGCCTCTTCCTCCTGGGAGGAGGACCCAGCCCACACCAAGGTGTATGACCTGGCAGGTGAAGTGGGTGCTGAATTTCAGCCCCACTCACTCCTTGGGCTAGGCACCCTTGTGCAGTGTGCAAACTGCACAGCCTTAGAGGGAAGCCCAACCTGGTGCCAGCATTGTGTCTGTACAGGCTTGGCACTCAATTAAAACTTTTAAAAAGTAATTGGATGAAAGGAAACGACCACTCCCATCCAGGAATCAAGGAGGGCTTGAAGTACGTTGTGGTGATGGGAATGGAGGGAGTGGACCATATTATTTGTTGTCCATCCTGGACACTTTTGTGAGCAGAAGGGGGCACTGCTCATAATTATTCTGGGACAACAGGCATAAATCAAGATTGTCCTGGACAACAGGGACATATGGTCCCCCTAACCAGAGGGGAAAGGATGGATGAGAAATTTTTAAGAGGTAGAACATACAGACCTTGGAAAGTGACTGTGAGAGGAAGTCAACAGAAACCTCGACGTTTCTTGCACGGGAAACTGGGTGAAATCTGCTCATAAAGCAGGCTTGTGTTGGGGGGAGGTGGCGAGCTTGATTTTTAACACACTGAGCCTTTACAAAACCAGGTCTGTCCTTTTAGGGCGGTTCTAGAAAGGGAAGGAGGGGCTCCCTCGTGATCATATCACATTGTTGTAGAGACAGAGGCATTTGACTTAGAGTAAGCCCTTGATGTTTGTTCTCTCAACATGTGTCAAGTCTCTCAATGATAAAATCTATTGTTTAATGAAGGACAGAAACAGATTTCTTATCAGCATTCTGTATCTGATCTCTTAAAAGAGCTATGGCTGGCTATGCAGGGAAATAGCTAATGATATAATTGAAAAGGCATTAATAGCCTATAAAATTCAGTAGTAGAGACAGAACTTGAAGGACTCTCTAGAGGTCATTTAAAGCAGGTGACACGGGAGCATGCCGCTAGCCCTGATCATGTCATTGGGGCACAGAGATACCTGAATAACTCCTAGAGATCATCAAGGAGGATGGTCTGTCTTACATTCTCTCTATTATTTGACAGCCTATCAATATTTCAGAAGGTCACTGAATAATAGCCAACTTCCAAATACACACAACGGCAAAGAAAATTTAGATTTAAACTCTAATCCTCACTATGCCATATATATCATGTGAGGCCGTTAAACCTCTAGAAGCTTCATTCCTGGCTTAAAATTCATTGTTTTACACTTTAACATTGAATTAACACAGACTTTTACATTTATATTTCCCCATAAAATAAATTAGAGAGCGTTGCTCTTTGTGACAACAAGTAGAAAGAAATCTCTTTGGGTTATTCCATAATTAGGCTCCATCCTTTTTTGTTATGGGGGAAATGATCTGATCATTTGGTGGTAAATGATGCAGTGCCCCCGTATTAATCTCCCAGTAGCATGATTCCTTAATTCACCTTGGCAAAGTAGAAAAATAAAAAATAAAAAATGTCTCCTCATCCCTGCAAGAGACCTGGGGGAACATCAAACTGGGATGAATAAAATATTTTCAGGGAATAAGTGGTTCAGTCACAGAGTTAACTGTGGGTAACACTTTGTGCTCAGGAAGGGGTTACATGGTGTCTTTGAATGTTTGTGGGGATGTTTATCCTGAGAACATTGATTCCTTCCCTTCTGAACAGATGATCAGCTAAGATGTTAAGATTTTGAGTAATAAATTTTCTTTCACTGATGCTGTTTTTTTTTTTTTTAAAGCTTCTTAAGGGATTAGAATAACACCATTCCTTTCACTGATGCTAAAGAATCACTTTTTTAAAAGCAGATAACCAAATGACATGATTGTTGCTTTATTTACTCCTGCACTGTAGCTACGTGGCTGGCGTGTCAGCCTCTTAGGTAAATGACAAGCTAATTCCAGTATTGTCACAATCTATAGCTATGAGGCTTCAAATCCAAATCCCTTAATGCCAAGCCACCTCCGTCATTAGTGCCTTCTCCTAGCTTTACTGTTTATTAAAAATGCTTGCTTTTAAAGAGAAATGTTGATGTGCCAGAACAGAGGGAATACTGGAAAATTTTAAGTCCCTTTTCTTTTTGATTCTGGTTGAGTGGAATTTTTTCAAGGCATTTGAGTTTATTCCTATACCTATTGAGAAGTAACATTTTTAGATTTTCTCCAAGGTTCAAAGGTGAAATTTCTGTCCTCATGGTACTTGACCTTGGGTCCTGGAAGCCCGTGAGATGCAATGGTGATTGGCTTGAAAGTCAAGGCCTTGAGGGGTGGGGAAAGATCCCCACCAACTTTCTTACTGCGGAAGAGTGGTTTGGGGTGAGACATTCAAGAGACAAGAGAGAGGATACACCTTTAAGAGAAAGGAGCTGGTGTCTCCTTGGCCCTCAGTGAAGGTCTCAGGAATTCATGGGGCAGGCTGGCACACGGCTGGGGAGTCTAGTGGAGGCTTGAACCGCCTCTGGTGAGGGAAGTAGACCCAACTGAGGTGTCCTGTTAGGTGTGCAGTGGGAGTGTTAGGAGGGGCTTTGCGGTGGCACTGATGCCTGTGTGGGAAAACCTTCCATTTCTTTAGCCATGTAAATGAGATGATGGACACTCATAAGTCCAGGAAATTGATGTTACCAAATCAGGCTCGTTTTGCCTGTCACATGGTATGCCAATCACCGAGACAATGAGTTTGCAGCAGAGAAAGGGTTTATTCACAAGGCAGCTAAGTGAGGAGATGGGAGAACAAGTCTTAAATCCATCTCCCCAAAAATGGGGATTAAGGATATTTATGGAATAAAAGGGCAAGACGGTCTGAAAGGTGGGGGATAGATGATTGGAGGTAAGGAAAAGTGAGGTAATTGATGCTCTGTGCAGGCATAGGCAAGCTTCATGGCTCTTCATGGGATGCATGTTCACAAGATGGTGGTATTAGCATGATCTGAGAGTGGAGTTTTTGGTCCCCTAAAATCAAGAGGTCACCTATAGGACACTCACACAGGTCCAGTTGATGGGTTGATGGTCTCAACTGGCCTAAACTGCCTAAACAGGTCTACTGTTACGTCCTGAAAAGCAACTCAAGCACCTGTTACCATGGTGACCCAAGCATCAGAGATGTTATCTATAAGGAACCTAGTGGGAGTCAGATAATATATTGCCTATCTACATGACTTTTAATGATAAGCAGCACAGCTAACAATGGGCAAGCAAACAACTAAAGGCTACAATTAATGACTGCCTGAAAAAAAATCTTTAGTTACCAGCTACCTAATCCTTAATGGCTAACCGTCCACGGGTTTCATTGGCTTAATATGGGAAAGTGACGCTTTACAGTTTTATGTGCCTCTCAGAAACCATCTTGCTGGGCCAGCCCCGTGGCTTAGCGGTTAAGTGCGTGTGCTCCGCTACTGGCGGCCCAGGTTCGGATCCCGGGCGCGCACCGACGCACCGCTTCTCTGGCCATGCTGAGGCCGCATCCCACATACAGCAACTAGAAGGATGTGCAACTATGACATACAACTATCTACTGGGGCTTTGGGGGGGGGGAAAAGGAGGAGGATTGGCAATAGATGTTAGCTCAGAGCCGGTCTTCCTCTGCAAAAAGAGGAGGATTAGCACAGATGTTAGCTCAGGGCTGATCTTCCTCACACACACAAAAAAAGAAAACATCTTGCTAAATCTTTGGTCACATTTTAATATAATTTTATACCAATAGCATTTGCAAGAAGAGGCTCATTAGACACCAAATAAAAACTATTCCCAGGTATAACTGCATCAAACCAATTAGAACATATAAAATTCTTAATCTGGGCCTCGTTGAGGCAGCGCTGGTCAATCAGGTTTATACTCAAATAAATACGCTTGATTTACCACCCCTAATTTGGTAAGAAGAGTGCCAGACTTCTTACAATTTTTTTTTATAAAACACTTTAAAACTTGTCCTCCAGCTGCATCACTCGACCCTTCCCCTTTGACCTCGCTGATCTGCCAAACTGAAAGACTTCTGGTTCCCTGGATGTGCCAACCTTTCTAGACTTCTCACGCACTGTTTCTTCTTTCTGGAATTCCCTGGAGAATCTGAGCATTTAGCTCCTTCCCAAGACCCTGTTTTCTTTCCCTGGGATGGAACCTTGCCTCCTTTGGCTGTTTCCCTTCTGGGAGTTGTCTGACTTCTGCACACCAGACAAGTCTGGACTCCTGCAATCTGTTGCCAGATCTGTCTGACGCCTGCCTGCCTGTGTAGACCTCTATGCATTGTCTGCTCCAGAAGTTCAGTTCCTTCCTACTGGGCCGCCCTGGGTTGGCTGCTCACTTGGACTGCTTTCAGTCATCTATGTCATGTTCTCTAAGTACATGTCCACACACCAGACATGCTCCCCCACGGCATCTGTAGCTGGATTTGCTCACAAGAGCTTCCTTCCTCCCAGCCTTTCCTAATCCATCTATCCTACCCTGCTCTGCCTTTGCCAGACTTTTCTCTTTCCCTGGGGGCTTTTAGGGTAGGAGGAAAAATAAACTATGACTGGACTCATTTGGAATTTGGCTGTCAGAGTCTTGTTCTTTTCTTCTCTTGGGGTTTATTTTTAAAACATTCAGGGCTCAAGGGAAGTGAAAATCCTTCTCAAGGGACTAAGGCACTCTGCTCTGACCCCCAGGGCATCCTTGCTCATCCTTCAGATCTCAGCTCAGACATTGGTCACTGTGGGAAGAGCCTTCTCTAACGCTCAGGTCTGGGGAAGGGCCCCTCCTAGACACATTCTCCATCTTGGCTTTACTGCACTGTATCTAACAACCGGACTGTGCAATCTCAGGATAATGACTAGCTTAAGAACTGTTACTATTGCTGTATCTCTAGCACTCAGCCCAATAGGTGCATGAATGAATAATTTGTCTATTCATCTTCCACTGGTTAGCTCTCTTGCCTAGACATCTCGATTTGTGTGTATGTGGGGGGGTTCCCTTTCTTCTCTTATTCCAGTTTCCAGCACTTTCTAGCTGCATGACCTTGAGTAAATAACCTTTCTGTGCCTTAGTTTTCTCGTCTATGACATGGGGATAATAGTAACACCTACCTCATAAGGTTGTAGGGGCATTAAATGAGCTAATACACATAGAGCACATGGAACAGTGCTCTGGACGTAAGTAACTGTCAATAAATGCTATTACTCAATTATTTCCTGTGCTTTCCTTGGTGTTTTCACAGAATTGCTAAACCAATGAATTGTTTTGTCAAAATTAATAGCATAAAATAAATCACTTGTTGGACCTTCTTCTTTCACTAGGTTGAGGCAGTTAGATAAACACAGCTTTATTTTCCTTTTTCTTTGCTCCTCCATTTGAATCCTCTTGTTTTTTGGAGGGACTCAGGGTATTGAGGGGACTGGATGGGTAGGTCTGTTGGTGGCTCTTAGGGCTAAATGGCTTTGCAGGCAACACTTGGAATATTAGAGATACCTAATGTTTGCCTTAAGTTTGAGAATCTTTCGAAAGTTTTACAAGGCCAAAATAAATAAATAAATAAATAAATCCTATCTGAACAGTGATAGAGTTAAAATGGTGACTGGGACAAAATGGAACCTTGTTTGTGTAGGGCTAGGGCTGGTCTTTCTAGCCCAACTTGCAAAGACTTACATGCTGGCCTCTGAGCCATCTGCAGGTGGGAAGGTCTCTGGGAGAACAGCCTCCTCCGTGCCCATGGAGTTCTTCAGTTTCACGGTTGCTGCTGTAGGACCTACCAAGATTTGGGGATTCTCCTTTCTCATTCTTTTAAAATAAGCAATAAGGCAAAAGGTTCTAAGGCATCACAGGGTTTTTCTATTGCTCTTTAATTCGCTATCTCAAAGAGTAGTAAATGATGTATGAATATTCCCCACACTGGTGTCAGCCCCCTGCTGGTGAGATACATTTTTCCAAAAGGCTAAGCAATTCTAGTCCTTCACTTTCACGGGCAAAGTGGACACAGAGGGTTGATTCAAAGGGATTGGGGGGGGCTGTTTTACCCCTTTTTATCATCTCCCGTGTAGCAGGAGTGATGGTCAGTGTTAATATGCAGCATGAATTTAATCACCCCATTTGAAGCAGGTTCATAGTGAAGTCCACCTCTGCTCTGTAGGAGCAACATGGAATAGCAAACTGGCACGGCTTTTGTGGAGAGAGGTGTCTCCCCGGAATCTCACAGGCATTACGTGTTCCACCTGTTGCCGTATTTGTCTTTTTGGGAAAGGTGCCTGCAGACCTTGGTGTAACTTGTGTCATATTCTTAGATTCTCAATTCCTTTTTTTCTTACAGAGAGAGGAAGTATTATTAATTTCATGGTGAGTGTTGGAGGGGTCTTAGGAATTTGATCAAGCAGAGCCACAATAAGAAAAGCCAATAGATGATTTGGAAATGCCATTATTCTGGCCTTAATAATGGAGGGGATGGTGGTTGTATTGGTTTTCTTTGGCTGCTTAACAAGTTCACACAAGTTTAGCAGCTTGCAGGATGGACTGGGTTCTCTGCTTAGGCTGAAATGAAAGTGTGGGCTGGATCGAGTTCTTATTTGGAGGCTCTAGCGGGAAGAATCCACTTCCAAGATCATTCAGGTTGTTGGCCAAATTTAGTTCCTGCAGTTGTAGGACTGAAGTCCCCACTTGCTTGTTGGCTGTTGGCTGGACAGTTCTCTGGTCCTTGCATGTGGCCCGCTCCATCTTCAAAGCCAGCAACTGTATTGTTGAGTCCTTCTAATGCTTCAGATCTCCTGACTTACTTTTCTGCCACCAGCCAGAGAAAACTCTCTGGCTTTAAAAGAGTTCATGCGATTAGAATAGGCTCACCTGAATCACCTTTTTTTTGATTAACTCAAAGTCAGCTGATCAACAATAGTTTAGTTGTATCTGCAAAAGTCCTTTTGCTATGTAATGTAACTTAATCACAGGCGCGATAGCTCATCATATTTACAGTCCTGGAGATTGGGATGGGAAATCTTGGGCGGTCAGTTTAGAATTCTGTTTACCACAGTTGTCAAATATTGTTTTCTGAAATTAACTCTTCACTGAAGCCAAGCTCCATGATGTCCCTTCCTTGCTCTTGTGTGTCTGTGACTTTGTAGTTTGTTGCCTATGCCCTCTATGCTATCAGTGGAATTTATCCTGTGGTTCAGAGATGTGCCGGTCTCCCAGGGCACTGATCCCTGGGGCTTATCTGTTGGTTTTGGACTTTGAGATTTGGGTCCAAAGCACCCCTCTTTGTTTGGACCACCCAAAGAGAGATATGAGAAGCAGAGAGAAGTCAACAGAACCCCTGCCAGCCTCCTAATCTGTATGTTTTAGTGTTACAAATAAATAAGAAATTGCTGCTGTATTCACAGACCAACAATTATCTCATTAAATAACTTCTCGGACCTTGATTTAGCCATTAGGAAAGATGTTTTGATAAAGAACATCTGGTGTTGTTTTCAATTAAATATTGTACCACTAAACTTTGATTAAAAACTGATTTAAAATTTTAATAGCCCCTTCGTTAGAAGATGGCTAAATGCAAAAAAGAAAAATGTCACTTATTTAAATTGTTTTTTTTCCTCCTTTGTTGCTCTATTTTAACTGGATTGCCATTAATGACTGTTTAAAACCCAGTTTTGGATGCAGTAAATCTAGATGCATAAATAAGATTTCCATAACAATACTGCTGTTCACACTCTTTTACTATTGATACCTCATTTTATTTTTATGCTTTAATTAAATTGAGTATATTTTATGTTTCAGTTTGCTTTAAAACAACTGCAGTGCGTGTAATTGACACTATTTCATCCTTGTTAGAAAGTGCTGAGTTGAATTAAACACACCAGTTCCATTTCCTTTTACATTTAATCTGTGGAAAAACTAAGACAGAAATAATATGAACTGTATTTCTTTTCCAAGTTGCCCTGATAGGTGAAAATAACTAACCACCTAGTAATTACTAATAAAGACTGAAATGAAATCTTTACTGTTAGCATAACTCTTATCTATATAAAAATAGATATATAGTAGCATAAAGTAATTTTTCTCAAATGGTATGTAACAAATAATAAACACATTATTGCTAGTCTATGTATTCCATATAAAGCATAAATCTTCAAGCACATATTTTGATATATTTTTACTTAAGCTGTCATGTTTAGCCTAAGTATTTTTGATGGGGAAATGATATTATGCCACGTTTCTATAGATCAGGGCTCAGCAAACTTTTCTGGTAAGGGGCTACACAGGAAATATTTTCAACTTGGCGAGCTATACTTATCTTGAAGCTACACAACTCTGCTTCTGCAGCATGAAAGCATCCATAAACAATATGTAAACAAATGAATGTGGCTCTATTCCAATAAAACTTTATTTACAAAAATAGGTGGTGGACCAGGTTTCATCTATGGGCAGTAATTTGCTGACCCCTACTATCAAGGATAAGGACCAAGCACTGGCTAATGTTCACAGCTGAGAAAAATCAATTCATGGATTAGAGTCCTGATTAGGATTTTGTTGTCACAGATATATTTTTTTCTGTCTTGCAATAGTTTGTCTTAGTTTAATCTGTTGATTCCTATGTTAGAATTTCTTCCCACATCTTGTATTTTATTTTCTTTATTTTTATTTTTTTGTGTGAGGAAGATCAGCCCTGAGCTAACATCTGTGCTAATCCTCCTCTTTTTGCTGAGGAAGACCAGCTCTGAGCTAACATCTATTGCCAATCCTCCTCCTTTTTTTTTTTTTCTCCCCAAAGCCCCAGTAGATAGTTGTATGTCATAGTTGTTCATCCCTCTAGTTGCTGTATGTGGGACGTGGCCTCAGCATGGCCGGAGAAGCGGTGCATCGGTGCGCGCCCGGGATCCGAACCTGGGCCGACAGTAGCGGAGCACACGCACTTAGTTGCTAAACCACCGGGCCGGCCCCCACATCTTGTATTTTAAAGTGGGGACCTAGGTCATCAACGTTTGCTCTAATTAAGTCTAAATTAAGTCAATGAATAATTATCTTGATTAAAATTTGCTATTTTCTCCTCTCTAGTCATTCAGACTATACCTACAATATGTTGTCTTCCACACAAACTTGACTTAGGTCAGGCCAGACTTCTCAAGCTCTCAGCTTCATACCATTGTATTTTAGATTTAATGCCAATTTTGGGTGGGAAGAGGGTCAAGTACAGTGAAAAGGCCAGGAAGCATTTTCTTAACGGAATTGGTAACTGGATACTATTATTTTGCTAATAAAAGACAGGAAGGGGGCCCGCCAAGTGGCACAGCAGTTAAGTGTGCGTGCTCCACTGCAGTGGCCTGGGGTTCACAGGTTCGGATCCCAGGCACGCACCGACGCACGGCTTGTCAAGCCATGCCATGGCAGTGTCCCATATAACGTAGAGGAAGATGGGCACGGACGTTAGCTCAGGGCCAATCTTCCACAGCAAAAAAAAAGAGGAGGATTGGCATCGGATGTTAGCTCAGGGCTGATCTTCCTCACACACACACAAAAAAGACAGGAAAGATGTTTCTCCTTGCCTTTTGTGCATGATGATGGTTTTCCCCTCGTATACAAATGTGCCTGAAAAATGTGATGGATGCCTGGCCCATGTTCATGTGATGTTCCCATAATGCCTTTGCCACCCATTGCTTTCTGTAGGCACAGCATTCCTATTCAAGAGCAGTTACTGACTGCTATGTCAGTTGCTTTGTGGCAGAATAGCTGCCTAGGTCTGTAGTTGCTGACACAAATGTTACTTACTAAGGGCATAGTGCCTCAATGAAAAGTCACAGTCTGGATGATGTTAATTTTCAGAGAAGTGTACCTCTGGCCTGCCAAGCGTCTTTCCTATATGACTGGGCCGAGGGGGCCTACTCAGAAACAAAGCAACCCTCTTCCTTAAAGCACTGATATTTTGTCACGTAGGCAACATTGCCTTACACGTTTAAACCATATGGTGCTAAATATCACTCCCCACTGGATTGTAGGGGAGGCATTAACAATACTTATATCCACCATTTCATTGAGGGTCTATTATGTTCTAGGAATTTTGAACGTCTTTTCTCTAATCCTTACCATAATCCTATGAGGTAGGAATTATTAGCACCATTTTACTTGTATGGAGGCTCAGAGGTTTTAAGTGACTCACAGAAGATGGCGAGGCTGGTAAACGGTAGGATTGGGATTCATGCCCAGCCAACTTTGGAAACAAAGCCCTTGTCTTTCTCTTCTGATATGTGCTTTGATATTGCTCCAGGCCAGTGGTTCTCAATGGCCATGCCCCACCTCAGAGCAATTAAGTCACAATCTCTAGAGTGGGGTCTGGACACGGATATTTTTCAAAAGAACCCCAGCAAGGTTGATACCCATTGGTCTCAGGGGTAAAATCTAGACACAGTCTGCATTTGGGTAAAGACAGGGCTTATCCTGGTTGTTAAGTGGGGAAAATGTATCCTTATCACCCTCACTGCCTCTTCCCATCATTTTGTGCTGCCACAGCACTCTCCAGTGCCCTCCTTCAGGAGCCCGTGCCCTCTATGGGAACACGCTCAGAGCAGCCTCTTGCACCCAGCATGGATGTCACACTTGAGTGCCATCTTCCTGTGAATAAATCTGTGGGTTATGACTGCTAGGGGTCTTTGTGTGGCATTTTATTTTCTGATTCTTACCTTTCTCTTGGAAAGAAGCCTGGAGTAAGTCCTTAATAGAGGTTGCAACAAGGTGGTTCCTCAGTTTTGGGAAAGGAATGACTAATTCAGAATGGCAGAATCTGGGGAAGGGGTGAAATCTGAGTTGAATTCTGAAATGAGGCTGTAACGTCTATAGACTGATAGAGGGGTTGGGCTAGTTGGGGGTGAGCCTCTCTGGCAGACAGGGCACAGCTTGAGGCAATATCTGGAAGCAGGGAATACAGGGTGACCTAACAAAAAGTTTTGAGTAGTGTCTTCATGGTGAGTGGCCCATGTGAACGGGGTAGAGAATGGGTTGCACACACACTAGTGGACACTTGTATGTAGTGGGAGGTAACTTTGCAAAGGTGGCCAGTTCCTCCCGAGACAAGTTTCAGTATCTTCTTCAACCATTGATCCCTCTGGAGACCCAGCACCTCCTATTACCCTTGGAAAGGGCAGTCTATGACTCTTCCCCCTTGACCTGGCTATTGCACCACAGACAGATCCCTAGAACTAAAGGCACAAGTCCGTTGCTGGCTGGAGAACCAATCAGATGATCACTCTTGGGAATTTGAACCAATAATCACAGAAATTTCATAGCAGAAGGCACTGGGTGTGAAAGGTCATGCATTTACTGGGTGCTGATTATCTGCCACTGCTGCTGTGATGTACAAGACAAAGTCCTACTCTCATCGAGCTTATGTTATTTACTTTTTTTTTGTGAGGAAGGTCAGCCCTGAGCTAACATCCATGCCAATTCTCCTCTTTTTGCTGAGGAAGACTGGCCCTGGGCTAACATCCGTGCCCATCTTCCTCTACGTTATATGGGACACTGCCACAGCATGGCCTGACAAGCGGTGCATTGGTGCACACCCCGGGATCCGAACCCGGGCCGGCAGCAGTGGAGCGAGTGCACTTAACCACCACACCACGGGGCCAGCCCCTCATCGAGCTTATGTTAAAGCAGGGAAACGGACAAGCAAATAAATAAGAGACTCGCAGGTAATTGTCTTAGTCTGCTCGGGCTGCTGTAACAAAGTACCATAGACTGGGTGGCTTACAAACAACAGAAATTTATTTCTCAGGGTTCTAGAGGCTAGAAGTCTGAGAGCAGAGTGCCAGTGTGGTTGGGTTCTGGTGAGGGCCTGCTTCCTCCTGGTTTGCAGACAGCCATCTTTTTGTTGTATCCTCCCATGGCAGAAAGAGGGCTAGGTAGCTCTCTGGCCTCTGCTTATAAGGGCACTAATCCTATTCATGAAGGCTCCACTCTCATGACCTAATTACCTTGCAAAGGCCCCACCTCCAAATAATATCACACTGGGGATTCAGTTTCAACATATGAGTTTTGGGGGGACACAAACATTTGGTCCATTGCAGTGATAAAGGCAACGGAATGATAAAACAGGGCCATTTGATAGGGTATAATTGGGAGAGACAGAGATCATCAAGTAGAGGGGTCAGGGAAGGACTTTCCAAGAAAGTGACAGAGCCTAGTGGGTATGGGGGGCATGGCAAACAAATAGGAAAATAGTTGACAGGAGGAGGAGTCTGTGAGGGACCTGGAGATGGGAGGGGCTCGGTGATTCCTGAGAGATTTAGGGAGACACAGGTGATTCCTGGTTCCTTTGAGCCCCAGAGCTATTTTCTCCCTTGGATTTCTTCAATACCATCTACACACACACACACACACACACACACACACACACACACACCTTCTTTTGAGCTAGCTTGAGTGGGTCTCCCATTTTGCAAGCTGAAGTGCTTCAACTAAAAACAGGGATAAATTGAGGAAGATCCTGAATGGCAGTCTGCAGTTTGGGACTTTGTTCTGTCTCAGGCTTTTGAGCAGTGTAGAGTGTGTCTTCACGCTCTGGTGTCAGGGAAAACGTTCCTTTTTCGAGGATGGAAAGCTGCTAATTGTACCAAAGCATGCATTCCTCTGCCAACTGCTGGAACAAGAAAAACAACCACCGCCACCCTGACTGCCAGCAATCTGGGCAGCCACCACCTGTTCTCAGCGCCTGTGCGTTGTGTTTAGCTTAGCTAGGCAGCTCCAACAGCACCTGGGATGCAAAAACATCCTGAATTTCTCCAAACACCGCAGAACGGCTGTTTAAACAGCACGATATTCAGGAAATAGTCATTATCTCCACACCTCCTGCATCCAGTGGGGTGGATTATTGGATGAGCTTCAGAGGGCAGCTTCAGAGAGAGCCAAGTCCTCCTGGCCCGGGTCTCCCATCCGTGCAGCTACGCTGCCAGTGGGGCGATGGAGTCACCTGCTCCTCCGGATGCTGGAGCGGAATTTGGGTGGGGGTGGGGTGGGGTCCTCTCCGCACATCAAATGAACTGTCGGTATCAGCACAAAAAATGAGTGCAGATTTGCCAAGGGAAGGGGAAGAGACTGCTGTTGTTGAACATATTTTCCAGAGGGGGCACTTTGGCCAATTCCAGGGGGGAGAAAGGTGGTGTTGGCGGAAGAGTCTCGTTTCTCTTCACTTCACAGGAAGGAGAGGATACACTGTCAGCCATCCCCTGGTGTCTTCTTCCCTTCACTTCCTCTTTCCCTCCCACATCTGGCAGCAATCAAAGCTGACCTGCAGAGGTAAAGCAATTGTTAGCAGTTTGGGCTGGAGGAGGTTCTCATGGGGGAAACAGAGGTTGGTAGTCAATAACTACGTGAGACTTTTAAAATAGTCTTCATTTTACAACTACATATGGTAACCCTCCGGGGTACTCTGATGTGCACGCCTGTTCTCTTGTGGTTTTTAAACTTTACTTAAAAGTCAAATCCTTTATTTAAGTGAATTTTGTGGAGCTGGATTAAGAAGCAGGTTAGCCAAGCTACTTCCTAGGGAGGCAACTATAAGGGATTCTGGAATAAATCAGAAATATGGTACTTTTTAATTCAGGTTTCCATCTGCTATTATTTTCAAAGGCGTCAAAATGTATATTGTTCGTAATGTTAATGAATTATGTAGAGGCCTTCATGTGGAATCAAAACCAAAAGTGAACACAACACACTCTTTGCTGGCAGTGGCCCATTTTGTCTGAATGTTGTTATGACTCCAGCACGTGTAAGTTTGGTCGGCCCCAACCAACCCCAGCCAGCCAGCTGACAGCGGCCTGAAGCCGGCAGCTGCAATCAGCTGAAATTCTGAAACCCAACAATGTGTCACTTGGTCCTGCTTACTGGGAACAGATGATTTATTTTATCATATAAAGTTTAAGCCCTTTAATGTCTCCTAAAATGGATCTGGTTTGGCTACATCCAGATTTAAATCCTAATTAAGAACCCACATTTCAGAAAACAGAATGTTTTGTTAGCAAGAAAGACAAAACAAAACAGGATAAAAGCGTATTGAAAAAGCCACATAAGCTGCTTCTCTCCCCAGTGAGTCTGAGGGGCTGGGTGTGAGCGCATAGTGCTTTGTAGCAGGAATAATGGGAAATCAGTGAAATGAAAGACAGTTGCAAATATTATGTTAATGATAAATATATGTAATTGTCTCTTGTTCTGAACATAAAAAGTATATAACTTTTATCAACAGAAGTCAGTTAATTTCTTTCTACTCTCACTATATACTCTCACCCAATATTTAAAGAATTGTCCCAAACCATTAGCCAGTCCGGAGGACCCGTGTGGCCCTGACTAGCCTGGTGAGGTGGAATCTCGGTATATGTCCGGCTGAAGTAGGAGTCTAGAGACTCACAGCCTCTGGTCTTCTCTTTCTTCCCTGCGGCTGCTCTACTGGATCATCCTAGACCCAGTAGATCCTGGTTCCTAATCTTCATTTCTTTCTCTATATTCACTAGTCTACCCTCCCTCCATTCTTGTATTTTCCCCCACCTCTAAGCTGGCGGTTCCCAAACACCAGTGCTCAGAGCAGCCCTGGAGACTGACCAAGTTCATCCTCCACAGTGAGTGGTGGAAGAAGACATAAATACTGTTTAGTAAGTTTTTGCAAAGCCGAATGATTCAGTTGAAAACATTGCCTTTCGTTACGAGACAATGTCTACCCTATTTATATGGTTGTTAAAATATTCTTTCTTTTATGAAATGATGTGGATA
This sequence comes from Diceros bicornis minor, assembly GCF_020826845.1. Lineage (NCBI taxonomy): Eukaryota > Metazoa > Chordata > Mammalia > Perissodactyla > Rhinocerotidae > Diceros > Diceros bicornis. The sequence continues at coordinate 44,624,098 of NC_080747.1, forward strand.
GCAGATTAAAAAAAATCCTTTTGGGGGCTAAAAATTAAATTATTAGCCCTCTGTTAGTCCCCAGGATTTTTATTAAAACTGTACTTGTTTAGAAAATTCTAAAGCGTGGGCACCCTGTTTTAAGGTACATTTTAAAGATGCTGTATGTTTTATTGAAAGAAAGGAAACATGACTTTTTTCCTCTGATTACACAGTTATACATAGTCATTAAAAAATTTAGAAAATACAGGTATGATAGAATCGGTGACATTAAAAAGTATTACTGGATAAGTAATCACAGCTTTCCCTACTCCCCTCCCTTTCTAAGGAGGTTAGGATCTAGTGTTTTGCTGTGCTAATGGAGGGAATATGAGGCTGCAGAACTGGATGGAAGAGAGTTACTAGACTGATATTTAGTCGGAAGAGCCTGGAGCTATTGAAAGCACAGAACAGATCTCAGAGAAAGTGGTTGGGGTGGGAGGGAGAGGAAGAAGGATGGAGTTTTACATGGAGCTGCTGTGGAGAAACATCAAAAACAGATTTAAAGAAGTTTTCCCAATTGTCATGCCATCTAATACCTCTTTTCCAGTCTCTTACAAAGAATTCCACAAAGATTGAAATTTCTTTTCAATGTCTTCTTTTGGATGCTTTTGCATGCAAAACTGTGTTGAGACTGACCATGAAATACCCAGTTTTATTTGAATTACAAAGAGAAAAACAAAGAAGAAAATATTAAATATTCATAATCCCATCTTCAGAATCTGTTAGGTTTTTAAAACATGATAAAGATAGTATTTCACATTTATTATCTTTTATTCTTCTGAGGAGAGCAAGCACGTCAGAAAATATGTCATGTTCTTTTCAAGCAGGTAGAAACTTACTAGCCACTGGCTTCTCTTGATAATTGTACTCTGGTGTCATCATTAGCTTCATCTCTGCTATGATGCTTCTTTCTGATAAAGGCCTTCTGGCTGTTGGAACTTGTGACCGATTCTTCAGGTGCAATCTCATAGGCCTTGAGACACTAAAACCTTCCTTTTCTCTTGCGGTAGAAAATCCTCTTCCACATGGAGAATTGTTGTCAACCATCTTTAGCTTAAATGATTATGTAGAGCTTCTAGTTCCAAATAATATATGGATTCCCTTCCACAACTATCTATACACTCTTTCACCAAAACAAATAAATGGTGAAAATTTTGGAGTATAAAATGCTACATGATTTTAAAACATCCAAGGCTAAAATCAGGACAGAGTCTCACTCAAGGAGGCCTTTTCGAAAGAGTTGGAAAGGACCTTCCCTAGGGAAGCTTCATCCTTCTATCTGGACTAAGATGAGAAGCCTTTTAGTTTCTGGAATTCTATGCCTGAGTATGTTTCCTTGATGTTCTTTCAGTTGATTAATCCTCCCTCCAATTTCTTCCTTCTCTTCTCCTTTCACTCAAACCAGATAAGTTTAAAATTCTTGCTGGTTTTTGACAAAAGAGAGGCTTGACATAAAAAAATATTTTATGACTAAAAATGCCCATTTTTGTAGAGTTGTTCAAAAAAATTTTTAATAAAAATTTCCTTTCTTAGAAGGACTAGAGAACCAATGTCAGAGTCCCTTGTTCTGGCGATCTTTAGTCTCTTACCTTTTTTTCTGCAGTGATCATGGCATCTCCTGCCTTACCCTTTTCCCTCTTGTGCATTTCTGGACAGTTGCTCTTGACTTCCAGGCATTTCTTGGCACTTCTGAAAACCATGTGTTTTTTCCCTCTCATATCTCCATGGTGTCTGATATTACCTTCCATATCATCTTCAGTTATCTCTGTTGCAAGTTAGTTCAACAAATATACAGTAAACGGCTTCTATTTACCAGATGTGTCTCCTGGGAGACAGAGACAAAGATGACTGAGATCATGGTTCCTGCCCTTGATGGTGGGAGAAGGAAAAACCTCACACTGATTCTCTATGCACAATCCCACTGAATTGTCAACAACTCATGCTGTTATATAGATATGATGGTAAGTTGGGGAACTGGGGAGGACACCTAGGTCTGCCTGACTCTAAAGCTCTGTCTGTGCTCTTTCCACTCTGTTGCACCTCCCCAGGCATGGCTGGAAGGCTGAGGAGCAAAGCCATCACAGCTGGAGAAAGAGACCCATATCTGAGTATCCACGATGTGACTAGCACTTTAGAAATATGGCTTAAAGGACATAAGGTTTAGTCATTGAACTAGTCTTTGCACTTCTACATGGAGAGAGGATTGAGATGTTCTTTTAATTGGGAGAGTCAGGTGCATATTTAGAGGCCGAGATAAGAGGGTCGAGGAAAAGGAGTATAATGGTGAGGCTGGGGGTAGAAAGTTAATATCACAAGATACAGCAGGAGGCAAAATGGAAGAGACCAAGAGAAAGTTGAGGTGTTTTTCTTGGAAGGGAGGTGGTATAGCATTTATCCCAAGATGAGTTTGAAGGAGGGATGGTGGATAAGGGGAAAGTACATCCAAAGATTGAGAGGAGAGAGTTTGGAGGATTTATCCCCAGGCAGGTTTTCTCAGAGGCCGGTGGGTCCTATGATGAAGGTAACACTGGATAATCTCAGATGAGTTTGACTGTCCTAAAACTCAAGAGGTAAACTATTTCCATTAGTAGTGGAAATCAGAGTTAAATAGAGACTATTATAGATACTCTATCTACAATAGTCACATAAAACAAGCCAGAAAAGAAAGTTAGTGAATATGGGAACTCTGAGCAATTATAGGATCCATAAGAGTAGAAGAGTTTCAGTCAGTAGAGATCTTCCTGGAAAGAGATGTTATAAAGGCCATGATTACGCCTAAGTATCAATTGATGGGGGGTACTGTCTCCATTCTAACTTGGGGAAAGGAGAAAGAGATTAAGTCATTAGTTAGACAAAGCAAGAGCTGACAACAGTGATAAAGCATTACTATATTTAAGGGGATTTTTTTGTGCTGCTCTAACTGCAATATTTTATACTTTTAAAAAAGAAGGTGAAGTCAACTAATTTATCTTGCTGACTATATAAAGCATTAAAAACCTCTTTAATGACACTCAATTATATTGAATGGTATGTTTCTCCTCTTCAAATCCCCTGTGCCTCCAGTGTGTCTACCCGCTGGTCCTCTTTCTGTCATTAGGCACCTGGGAGCAACCAATGAAGTGAGTTATAGGGCTGCAAAGGCACAGAAAACCTCTTCTGGGACTTGCTGAGATTCCAGGAATGTTCTGTGGAATTTTACTCCTTCTATCCATGGGACATTGCACTGGGACTGATTGCTCTTATAAACTGGATTGGTGTTTTACTTGAGCTGATCCTGGGCTAAATTGGAAAGTAGGCATCTGAGGTATCTTTCTGCATTTCCTTTCCACGACTCTCTTCCTGATCCTCATGTTTCTCCCCAGTCAGCGTGTTTCATATGCTTATAAAGAGATAATATTTAGCCCTCTCAGTGGTACTGGAATTTTTATAAGGGCCGTTGAGAGACCCCAATTTGAACTGTAATGAAACAAATCTGTCATGGTGAAATTTTTGGTATCATAATAGAGTGCTGAGGGAGTGGTTTTGGGTTAGGGGAAACTTCTGGGAGCCTCTGAATTCCATCCTGTGATAAACTTTGTGCTTAGAATCTCTGAGCTCACCAGACTCTGATGTCCTGGGGTTATGAGTAGCACGAAGCTGATGCATGGATAGACTATTCTCTTCCTCTGTGGACCAACAATGACCAACCACATACCTTCTGCAGGATTTAAAAGTATCTGCTGGGGGCCGGCCTGGTGGCGCAAGTGGTTAAGTGCGCGTGCTCCACTGCGGCGGCGCGGGGTTCGCCGGTTCGGATCCCGGGTGTGCACCGACGTACCACTTGGCAAGCCGTGCTGTGGCGGTGTCCCATATAAAGTAGAGGAAGATGCACATGGATGTTAGCCCAGGGCCAGTCTTCCTCAGCAAAAAAGAGAGGGATTGGCAGATGTTAGCTCAGGGCCAATCTTCTTCACAGAAGGAAAAAAAAAAACTATCTGTTAGGGGCCAGCCCAGTGGCGTGGTGGTTAAGTTCGTGCGCTCTGCTTTGGAGCCTGGGGTTCACAGGTTCGAATCCCTGGCGCGGACCTATGCACCACTCATCAAGCCATTTGTGTGTGGTGGTGTCATACATACAAAATAGAGGGAGATGGACACAGATGTTAGCTCAGGGCTAATCTTCCTCAGCAAAAAGAGGAGGATTGGTGACAGATGTTAGCTCAGAGCCAATCTTCTTTACCAAAAAAAAAAAAAAAGGTTTCTGCTAGCCAAATTAGCCAGTAATGCTTAACCTTTTTAAGCATCAGAAAGTGATAAAAACAAACAACTATTTCTGTGTTTGAGCAGCAAGGATGAGGTTTGGTCTGGCTTGGGGGAGATAATGACACCTGATATGTGTGCTGGTTTCCATTTGGTCCCATTCATGGCAAGCAGAAAGTACATACAGCCTAGGGTAGGTCAGGCCATCAGAGCTCTAAGTTGTTAAATGGTGGCTAGGTCCAGGGTGACTTTTGAAGAATTCAGTTCTGCAAAAGATTAAAGAATACGAAGGTGACTTCATCTTAGTCAAATGCAGGTAATCAATCTGCCCTTTGCATGCAATAAACTGGATCTTAGAAGTGAAGATCAAAACATCTAGGATGGAAAATTGGCTGGAGAAGGTCCAGCCTGACCTGGATGTAGACATTTCTCCTGCCTTGTCTTGTCTCTTGCTACAAATCATCCTGCAAGGAATAGGCAACAGCAACTTCAGTTCACACACACTTGAAGGATGGTGACTTCCGTGTTATCCATGGTGAAATTCACAGCCAACAATCAATATGTATTTTCAGGCAAAGAACCATCATTCATTTCTGTTATCGGACACTCTCAGACAGAAATCATATCTTTTGTGACTTGAATGCACGGCATTTTCAACTGCTTTATGACTGTGGCTGAGAATAGGACTTTGCTCTGACTGTCATTTCTTTGCTGCAGTTTTATGAAGTGCCATTTGCATTGGGGTATCCAGGACAAGTGTGGGTTTTGGGAGGTAGAGAAGGGGAGGAGAGGGAAACAAAAAGTTTTCTGTAGGGAAAGAGCTATTTTTGTTAGCTTGAAGGAGTTTAATTTGTTATCATTGACACTGAGTGTAATGTTGATTTAACTTTTGCATCGGGGGTATTGATTTTACATTGAACAGCCAGACACCAGCCATTGTCTAACAATGACCAGAGCAATCAGAATTTCAGACCCAGCATGATGTAGAGGAGGAATGGCTGCCAGAAGATAAAGGATCTTGTCCTGGCTCTTTGAAGAATTAGCTGGGTGACACTAACCAAATCACTTTACCTCTATGGGCTTCAGATTTTGCATCCATCAGGAGATAGATGTGGAATACTTGATCTAAGGTGCCTTCTAGCTCTAAGAGCCTTTGACTCTATGACTGGGGTTGAGTTTTACTCTTCGTTAACATCATAAATGCATAAAATGAGGCAGGTTTCTATGGAATGACACTAGGTTGTTTCCAACTCTTTGCTGTGACAAACAATGCTTCGACGAACTTCACGATTGTACATATACATATTTCCATACTTGTGAGAACATTTCTGAAGTGTGTATTTCTGGAGGTAGAACTGCTAGGACAAGAATTATGCACGTGAAAATTGTTTTTATAGATACTGACAAGTTGCCTACCAAAAGCTGTATCGATTTATACTCTGTACCCATTAAAATGTTTTTGGTGTCAGGTGATAGAAAAGTCAACCCAAAGTGGAGAAAAAAAATTTAATGGACCTTGTACCAAAAGGTCCAGAGGGGAGCTGCTTTCAGGCATGGTTGGATACAGGCTCAGAAATGATGTCATTTGGCTCCAGTTTCTCTCTCCTGGCTTCTCAGCTCCACTCCTCTTTAGTGGCTCCATCTCAGACAAGTCTCCCTTCACGAGACTGAAACAGTGGTGGAGTTCTAGGCTTCATCATTTCAGGTTATAGTCTAGTGAGAAATACCACATGTTTGTCCTAAAAGTTTCAGTCAGTGTCTCCTTGGCTTGGATGGGTCACGTACCCATCTCTGAACCAGTTAAGAGTGCCTAGGGCCATGAAGGCTTTTATTGGCCAAACCTGGAGCTGAGTTAGCTGGAGTTAGCTGCACCAGAACTTCATGGTGAGAGTGGCTCACTGTGGCTCACCAGTAGAGTTGGCAGCTATTTCTGGAAGGAGGGTCAGTGGAAAGAGTATGAAATCAATGAAGGTGTATGGAGAACTGCTATGGAGACAGACACTTTCATGTGGATTTAGGAGCTTAGATTTTGTTGCATCATAGAGCATCAGTTAGGTGGTATGATTTAAATGACATTCTTTGCACTGTTGGTTGGGACTATAATTATGTACTACTGAAATGTTTTTAAGAGCTATCGTTAGATAAGATTGGTTTTACAACTGAAAAAGGAACACAGTTCCTTTCAAAGAAGGAGCAGATGTATTTAAGAACAAAAGCATCTTAATGGTTTTGTTAAGGTTGCTATGGAAATGACTGAAGGTAAATTTTATTTTAAGTCCCTTAAAGTTAGCATCCGTAGAGAGGAGAGAAGTTTGGAGTTGAGCAGGTTGTTTTGTTTTAAGAGAGAGAGAAATGTTAAGGTTGGGGCAAAAAGTCTTGAGGGTTTTTTTTTTTGGTGAGGAAGATTGGCTCTGAGCTAACATCTGTGTCCCTCTTCCTCTATTTTGTATGTGGGATGCTGCCACAGCGTGGCTTAGATGAGTGGCATTTTGGTCCACACTTGGGATTTGAACCTGCAAACCCTGGGTTGCTGAGGCAGACCCTGTGAACTTAACCATTACACCACCTGCTGGCCTCTAGTCTTGAGGTTTTTAATCTAGAAGAGACCTGTGAGATCATTTAGTCCAGTGGTTCTCAAATTGGAGTAAGAATCACCTGGAAAGTTTGTTAAAACACAAGTTTCTTGGTTGCATCCCACAGATTCTGATTTAGCAGGTCTGGGCAAGGCCCATACATTTGCATTTCTAATGAATTCCCCGCTGATGCTGATGCTGTTGGAGTGGGGACCACGCCTTTAGAAGCACTGATCTAGGCAACTTCCTTTCCTCTCAGTTTACAGATGGGGAAATTAAAACTTGGAGAAGTGGGGGGCTGGCTCAAGGTGACTGAGAGTAAGCAGAGGAACTGGGTTAGAATCAGCTCTCCCCACCTTTTCTCCCCTCCCCTTCTCTACCCTCTGTAAGGAAACTGAGTTCCAGATTGGTTATTGCTAAGGTCATAGAGCAGTTAGGAAAGAACCCAAACCTCTTGACTTCCAGGCTTGTACCTTCTCCATATGTCTCAAGGGTTTCCACTCCTAGGGAAGCAATGCCCCAGGAGATGTGAGTTTTCCCTTTCAGTAGACAGATTATTCAGAAAGTGTTTTCCTTCAAAACAGAAAATAAGGAGAGCCTGCATTGTCGGGTAGAATGAATGCTGAGCCCCATGACAGAGGGAAACTTAATAGTAATCAAAAGGCTCTCTGGCTTGACACCTGTAGCTGGTGTCAGGGAGGAAAAACTTTCCTCTACCCTTTTATATTCAGTACCTGGGGGCCCGCGAATTAAACAAAAGACAGCTTGACAAGAGATGAAAAGCATACGCTTTTATCAATATTTTTTTTGCACAATAGTTCACAGAAAAGAAGTGAAACTTGAAGAATTGGTTAGCCTAGGGGGCTTATATACCATTTTAACAAAGGAAAGTGGGTTTGGACTTCAAGGGATGATAAATCATGGGGAAGTGACTAGGAAATACATAGGGGAACTCATGGAAGATAAAGGTTATTTAGTAAGGCATGTTTATGCAAACTCTTCTCAGTGTGATGAGAAGAGTTTTCTTTCTGCTATGGGATGGGGAGGGAAATACATTCACCAAGGGAAGTGTATGCCATGCTTTTAGGCAGGTAAGAGGAGGGCAGAGAACTCTTCCTGCACCTGTCAAGTTTCAATTGTCTTTAGCTCAAAATAATCTTTATGCCAAAGTGGCAAATTTTGGGGTGGTGTATTCTGGACTCCTTCACTGGGTAGAGGATTCAGAGACTTGCCAAGGTCAGGGCTGGTGAGACCCAGACTTGTGTGGGAGCAGCGTTGTGGTGTCATAGGGTGAGAGTCCGGGTGATGGTCATCCAGCCCGAGGGAAGCTACGATTAGATTAAGCACTTATTGAAAGGACTCAAATGAGATTTCAAATGATTTTATTTATTTTTATTAAAACACCTTCCCTTAATTGTGTGTTATATTTTAGAGACTAGCATGTAATGATATTGCTTAATGAAGACTTCTATTTTGGCTTTTAGAGCATATCTATGTTTACCATGCCCGTGTAAAGAATAGCTATTTTTACCACTAGACAATTACTAAGAGATCATTATCTACCTTAATCTCAATTATGGGCAATGTAACTAGGAAGAAATAAACAGCATTGGGAGTGTTGGACTTGCAAATGCAAATCTATAAAGTGACAGCAAGTGTCATGATCCTTCTGCCTTAAAATATCTTCCCAACTGGAACCCTCATGCTTGGGTTAAACATTAGCCGCTTCCTGAGTTATCTTGCAAAATGTACACACATTGTTGTTTGCAGGCCACTCTGAAGGATTTGGTTTATCGGATTACTTCTTTCATGTTAGGAGGATCCAGGGCAGCATAGGGACGGGGAGGCAAAGCAGAGAACGATGGAAAGGAGCACAGACGGGTGTCTGGGGGCTTACTCGTGTGAATACGTTAAGTGGATGCAATACTGTTCTCGGGATTCATATATTAATTTTTCCCTCCCATTCTGGAAGGAAAGGGATTGTAATCAGCAGTTGGCCAGGTGAGAGGACTATTTTGGCTGCAGGGGATCTTCCAAGAACCCCTGAAATCTCATCGAAAGGTGACTGCAGTTTTTCTCCCATCCCTGCTCTGCCCTTTAAGGGGCTCGCTCCTTCCCTGAATTTCTGCTACACATTAGGTCGTCAGAGTTCATTTGGAGGGTCTTCTGATCAGCAGGCCCTGGTGGTGGCATATACTGGTGCTGGACTGGCCGAGTTGAACCCCACTTCTGCCACCATGTGACCCAAGTTACCAAACGGCAAGTTACCAAACCTCTTAGAGCCTTGGTTTCCTCAATTATAGTTATACTAATAATATATATATCACACAATAGTGCAGATTAAGAGGGACAATGTATGTAAAATATACAGTATAATCAAATCTAGCCCATTACAGGTTGGGTTTTCGGAAGCCGAATCTGAGTTGGAGTTTGGGGTGCAAGACCTTTATTAGGGATCAGCTCCTGTGAGTGGAAAGAGGAGGAAGCAGCCCTGGGCAGAGGGAGATGAGCTGCAGGCCCCCAAAGCCTCCGCCAACCCAGGAGCCCCAGAGGGAGTACTGCCCATCTGGGTTGTCCCATGAGGGCCAAGACGGCGGGCCCTTCGCATCCCCGCCTCACTCAGCCACCAGCTGTGGCGGCCCTGGGAAGGGCGCGCTCTGGGGCGAAGCAGCTCCTGGAGCAGAGGGAGCCCCCGAGCTGACATCTGGAGGCTGTCTGCCGGCCACGCTCCTGCAGCAAAGCAGCAAGGCCTCTCCTGAAGGCTGGGCGGCTTATCTTTACATCTACCACACAGGCATTCAACAAACATGTCTCTTCCTCGCCACCAAAACCACCCTCTTTCTTACCTTTTCTCCGCCTTCTTTCCGTTCTCCATCACGGCTTCTCCTGTGCCTGCTTCCTCAGGCCCCGTCCTCCCCAGCCGTCCTGAGAGCTTGTGGTTACCCAGTAGGGGCCTGGAAGCGGTGTGTGCTTCAGCTGCTCTCCTGGCCAGTGCCATGTAAGCAGGAAGCATCTGAAACACTTTTTGTCTCATTCAGATAATTTACCAGTTACGACTCCTCTTTTTACTTTAGTAGAGAGAGGAAAACAGCCAGGCTTTATTCTGTAGAATAGAACAACATAGATGCTGGCGAATGTGCTGCTGGCCCGTGGCCTGCCAGCTGGTACTCACAATGGGGGAGAAGGCACTGGATGCCTCGCTAACAGATTTCCAAGAACGCTCTGGGCAGCCAAAAAAGCCATTTGGGCTTGTTTCTTTTCTCTCTGTCACCTTTCTGAGAGATAAGGATGCTGACGATGGGCCGGCCCGGTGGCTTAGCGGGTTAAGTGCACGCGCTCCGCTGCTGGCGGCCCGGGTTCGGATCCCGGGCGTGCACCAACGCACCGCTTCTCCGGCCATGCTGAGGCCGCGTCCCACATACGGCAACTAGAAGGATGTGCAACTGTGACATACAACTATCTGCTGGGGCTTTGGGGGAAAAAATAAATAAATAAAAAAAGAAAAAAAAAAAAGGATGCTGACGATCATGAACGGGAACATGGATTTGATAACATCTGGGAGGAGGTTAATGTCAAGGGCGCTAGGAAACCAACGTACAAATTAGAGAATAGGGAAGATGGTAGAATCCTAAATGCCTATAACATTCAGAAGCTGCTCGTATGGAAAATGTGAAGGCATGCAGACAATGGGAAACCAGACCATGGACAGAGGACTGCAAGCAGCTGTGAGGGCCCCAAATGAGTTTGTGATGGTCTTCCTGATGGGATTGATCCTGGCATCAGTCCCTGGAGATGCCAGCATCTGTAGGTGTCCCCGTCCACATCTCTCTGAGCTGCTGGGATAATTCCAAAAATGGGGGAGAGAGTAAGAGCACACGCAGCATTCGGTCTCATTATGAGAGCACCACTGATTCTATGTCCTGGCAGTTGATGTGCTCGACATGACGTCTCCTGTGTCTGGGCTAGAAGCCCATGTCAGGGGCTGGAAAAGACCACCAGCTCCCTCCAAGGACTGCAACCATGAAGTCCACCGTACAGCGGCCTCCCGTGGACTAGCTTCCTTCAGGGGTCCCCCGACGTTCTAGGGAAGTGGGGACTCCCTTTCAGACCCCATTCAAGCCTTAGCCATTCTTTTTAAAGAGCTTTATTTTGGTAAAAACACTTAACGTGAAATCTATCCTCCTAACAAATTTTAAGTGCACAATATATTATTCTTGACTATAGGTACAGTGTCGTACAGCCAATCTCTAGAGCTTGTTCATCTTACTTAACTGAAACTTTGTGCTTGTTGATTAATAATTCCCCATTTCCCCCTCCCCTGCTGCCACCACTATTCCAGTCTTGGATTTTATGAATCTGATTATTTTATTTTATTATTTTTTTTTTTGTGAGGAAGATCAGCCCTGAGCTAACATCCGTGTTAATCCTCCTCTTTTTTTTGCTGAGGAAGACCGGCTCTGAGCTAACACCTATTGCCAATCCTCCTCCTTTGTTTTTTTTTCCCCCAAAGCCCCAGTAGATAGTTGTATGTCATAGTTGCACATCCTTCTAGTTGCTGTATGTGGGATGCGGCCTCAGCATGGCCAGAGAAGCGGTGCCTCGGTGCACGCCCGGGATCTGAATCCGGGCCGCCAGTAGCGGAGCGCGTGCACTTAACCGCTAAGCCACGGGGCCGGCCCTGAATCTGACTATTTTAGATACCTCGTAAAGGGGAAACAGAAGTTCTGCCTTTCTGTGTCTGGCTTATGTCATTTAGCATAATGTCCTCAAGGTCCATCTATATCGTCACGTATTACAGAATTTCCTTCTTTTTTGAGTCAAGCCTCAGCTATTCCGTGGAAGAAGCTAACAGCAGGACCCCAATTTAGTTCCATGTTTGGGGAGTTCAGCCTGGATCCTGAAGTGCTCTGTGCGGGAAAAGAGTCGTGTAGGGTGTCACAGTGCTCAAACTCGATTCTGCCCACAGCACTCCATTTCATTTGTGAGAACACAGACACTTGGAGGGATTGAGTGACTTGCCCCAGGTCTCACCAGTTGTGAACAGAGGACGGGTGCCAAGTTTCTTGCCCATCTGGCTCCATAGACTTCAGGAACATGGTGACCCTGGTTCTGATTTTTCTCAAATCAGAGAAGACATGGGAACATTGGCCATTTAATCCGTGGAGTCTCAAATGAGGCTCACTAAATAACCAGGGCTCAGAGGATGCCACTCATCCTTACTTCTAAGTAGTCAGGCATCATGCTGCCGTCCTCTGGACCTCGCTGACCATCAGCCACATGTGGCTACTGAACACTTGAAAGGTGGCTGGTCCAAATTGAGATGTGCTGTATGTGTGAATTTCAAAAGCTTAGTATGAAAGAAGAAGGTTAATTTTTATATGGATTTTAATAATTTTTAATAATTTTTGTATGGATTATATGTTGAAATGATATTTTGGATATATTGGGTGAAATAATTATATTAAAATTATAATTTATATTTATAATGATATAAATTAATTTCATCTGCTTCTTACTTTTTAAAATAGTGGCTGCTAGAAAATTTCAAATACCCATATGCTTCACATTTTATTGGGTTACTCTAGCTGCACCCACATTCCTAAATGCCATTTCTCAATTTTTAACTTCTGCTTCTTCGTCACTGTTACTGGTGGAGACTGGGTAGGTCATCTGCTTTGGACCTTGAAATTGAAGAGGTGGTTCACAGCATGAGTGTTATTTCATACTCAGGTAAGCATGGTCATAATCCGGTGCTCGTAGGGGACTCGGCAGTTTAATGTCAATGAAGAAGCCTCTTAGGGGTCATGCCTCATTCATTCAACAAATATTTATGTAACGTCTTGATGACAGATTATTATGACAGGTTCTGGGACTATGTCTGAGAACAAGAAAGAAATAGTCACTGGTCTTGGGGAGCTTACAGTCTGGTAGGGGCAATGGGCATTGTGATGTTAATTTTATTTGTCAACTTGACTGGGCCAAGGGGTGCCCAGATATTTACTCTAACATGATTCTGGGTGTGTGTGTGAGGGTGTTTTGGGATGAGATTAACATTTGAATCACTAGGCTGAGTAAAGCAGATTGCTCTCTTTAATGTGGGTGGGCCACATCCAATTAGTTGAAGGTCTGAATAGAACAAAAATCTGAGTGAGAGGAAACTTCAGCAGCCTGACCCCTTGAGCTGGACATTGGTGTTTTCCTGCCTTTGGACTTGCACTGGAACTTACACAATTAGCTGTCTTGGGTCTCCAGCTTGCCAACTACAGATCTTGGGATTTTTCAGCATCCGTAGTCACATGAGCCAGATTCCTGATAATAAATCTCTTTACCCCTTTCTCTCTCCTTATATATATTTTTATATATATATATATCCTGTGGGTTCTGTTGCTCTGGAGAACTCTGACTAATACAGACATTAAACAATTTGCATACTGAATAATTATACAACTACTTGGGAGTGTGATGTGTGATGAGTTGATATGGAAATATCTAGGGGCTGAGTCTATTCTAACATCCTCCGGGTTACCCTAGACTCTGGCCTTTTCCCCAAGAGTCCTGGACCACTGGATCATCTCCCACAATTTGGCCACTCCTTGCAACCACAGGGCAAGAAATGACCCAGCCAGGTCTACACTCTTGGTCTGGCCTGGAATGGAAAGGCTCTCCCTGTGCCTTGACCAGTCTCAACTCCAGGTGGGAGAGGCCAGAAAAATGAAATCTCTATTTTTCAGTTCCCCTCATTTCCTTTTTATTATTTAAATGTCTTTTGATAAGATAGGTTAATGAAAATACACACCTTGAACACCTCTGCCACTTGGTGTTCTGCACATTTCATGTAGTTGTGACAGTGAAGCTAAAAATGTCATCATTCTTCATATACCTCAATGCCATGCTTGCAGTTTTAGGAATAGTCTTGCATTCCTGGCAGAGAGCCTGCGGTGAGTGGCTGGGTGCTATATTGTGGGGGAAGCACGCAGGATTTGGATGTGGTGGGAGTGTGGTCAGATTAGCTGGATGTCAGTCCTGGCTGTGTACTGTCTATGCGACCCTGGGTAAGTCATTCAAAGTTGCCTGACCCCTGCTTCCTCGTCTGTACAATGGGCCCCATACCACACACCACGTCTCTCTCTCCTTATATATATTAGGAGGGTTAGAGATCAAGTATAGAAAGCACTGTGCACCACTAGCATATAACAGATACTCAAGTAATGGTCTCTATTGATATGGTGGTTAATTTTCACAGGGAGACCCCTATGTTCTTCTCTGGTCCATTGGTCCTAGGCTGGTCAGGTTGACAGGACAGAATCTGAACACTTAAGTTAGAATGGTGTTCTGGTTGTCTATGAGAGCATAACACACTACCCCAAACTTAGGGGGTAAAACAACCGCCATTTTGTCACGTGCATGGATCCTGTGGGTCAGAGATTTGGAAATACGCAGGGTTCACCTGTCTGCTCTACCACGTCTGGGGCCCCAGTGTGAGGACTTGAATGGCTGGGGGCTGGAATCATCTAGAGGCTTCTTCACACGCATCTGGCTGGGTGTGACGTGGTATCTTATTGCGGCTTTGATTAGCATTTCCCTGATGGCAAACTATGCTGAGGATCTTTTCATATGCTTATTGGCCGTTTGTATACCTTCTTTGGAGAAATGTCTACTCAAGTTCTTTGCCCATTTTTAAATTGAGTTGTCTTTTTATTATTGACTTATACGAGTTTTTATACATTGTAGACACAATTTTCTTGTCAGATATTTGACTTGCAAATATTTTCTCCCATTCTGTGGGGTAGCTTTTCGCTTTCTTGAGCGTGTCCTTTGAAGTACAAATTTTTAATTTTAAGTCCAATTTATCTATTTTTACTTTTGTTGCTTGTGCTTTTGATGTCATATCTAAGAAGGCTTTGCCTACCCTGGGTTCATAAAGATTTACTTCTATATTTTCTTTTAAGGGTTTTACAGTTTTTGCTCTGATGTTTGGGTCTATAACCCATATCGGATTAATTTTTGTTTATAGTGTGAGCAAAGGGTCCAGTTTTCCCAGCACCATTTGGTGAAAAGACTATTTTCCCCCTATTGAATTTTCTTGGTCAAAAATCAATTGACCATAACTGTTAGGATTTATTTCTGACTCTCAGTTTTATTCCATTTATCTATATGTCAATCTGTGCGCCAGTACGACACTTATGCCATGATTACTGTGGCTCGGCAGTAAGTTTTGAAATCAGGAAATGTGAGTCTTCCAACTTTGTTCTTTTTCAGTATGTGATGTTTTCGCATCAAAAACACATCCCATCATCAAAGCCAAAACTCTAGGTAAAACTGAAATAGGCAATTTTGGGCAACCTGCCTCCTTTTCTGTATCTTGTTTCTTTTTCTTGCCTGTGAGCATTTAGACCCTCTGCGTGATTTCCATCCATCTCTTTATCAAAAGCTGCTTTCTGGGGAAGAATATAATAAACTTTTTCTTACTTAGGTATAAATGACTAAAAAAGCTTAAAGTTACTACCATTCTCAGGAGAATTTGCTTTTCAAAAAAGGGAACAAAAATGTCTTAAGCCTAGGAATTATTCTCTAATGGTAACATTTTCTCTAGAAGCAGGCACGAAAAATTCTTTTTTTCAGGCAGGGAAGTCCTCATATTGCATCTGAAATGATGTTATGGACAGTCCCTTATGCTGCCTGTGCCCAAAGCTGGCTTTGTGCAAAGTTTATTGATTCTCCCTCTCCCACTTGTGAGTTTTAAACCCATCACTTACTTGCTTTGTGACCTCGGGCAAATTAACCTCTATGAACTTCAGTTTTCTCTTATGTCATATGGAGAAAATCATGCTCATTGCAAAAATGTCCAGCATTTGTTCTGTTTAGCTGCTAAAAATCAGACCGACATACATTTTGACTTGACACATGCAACTTCAAAACACAAATGCCCTCGTGGTTCTCTGGTTATTGTTCTCCAGGGACAGAGGTGAGCTTTTTGTTAAAGCGATTTAATTCTTCCTTACAACATCCCTAGGGAGAGTATGAGAGGACCATTCGGGAAAGCCTGGTTTTATTGAAGACAGTACCTGGGAAAATGGAGTGGAGATACTCAAATTCTCCCCTCAACACCAACAGCTGTGGATGTGGGACCTCTTGCTTAGTCACCTCTGATTTGGAGCAAGAGATTCCACTTGATCACATCTAGGGATGGATTGTAGCTTTATACTTCCCACGCTCTTTCCAGGGATCTGCATGTCTGATCCTCAAAGCACTCCTGTGAGGCCAACTTTATCGCTATGTTACAGATTAAGACACGGAGCCCGGAGAAGCTAACAGACCACACCCAAACCTTCTTTCCGTGCACTTCACAGATCTATAAGGATGAGAATGACCTTGGACCCTAAGGCCACCACCCACACCATTCCGGATCCCAGAGACTGGTCTGCTGTTTTGTACACTTATTGGAGATTTTATCTAGTTTGGCATGGGAGTGTTTCTGTTTCTAGAAGCTTCTTTGTTATTGTTATAAGATGGAAAACTTAAAACCCCCAAACACAGAACACCCGCATCTTTTTCTGAGTTGCTGTCTGAGTCAGTGATTCCCAGTGCTGCTAACCCTGAAAAGCGCCCGCTAACAACAGATCTGGCGCTACTGTTGAGCTGGACGCCGCGCCCTCTGCGTTGGAGCGGCCGGCACCTGGGCCAGCGCTGAGCAGGCCGAGCACTCCTGGGTCTGTCCGGTAGATGGCAGCATTGTGCAGCCGATGCCTCCTCTCCCCGCGCGAGCCCCACTTTTGCCCTCCCTCTATCCCTGTGCTTGGCCGCGAGGCGCAGGTAGCAGCGCCTCCAGACTCCCCGATGCCCGCTGTGCCGCACCGTCTACAGATGGTCTGTGCCTGGCGGGTCACAACAGCTCTGAATCACAGCACGGGGCTGACACAGACTCAGGTGTTTTTGTGGCTCCGCGTGTAGCCGTTGCTTTGGCTAATTGGTCCAGTTCATTTGATATTTTACTGCCTTCACCAAGGAGAGTGCAGGGAAGGCTGATAAACGTCCCCCATCCAAATGGTTTCTTTCCCCCCTCCTCTGGTGCTGTGAGCCTGATCCATAAGACCCCGGTGTCCGCCCGCCGCTCAGGGTCCCGGCGAGCAGGGGCTCCGCGTGCCCTGCGATGCTGACTACCGCCACTAGAGGGCACCGTCGTCACGTGCTGCGCGGGAGCCGGCCCGGGAAGGTGGCGCGGTGGTCCCGCGCGGTCCGCGTCCTAGGCATGACCTTGGGACCCGCAACTGCCTGTGGCGGGGCATTCCCCCTTCCCGACTATGTGGGATCCTTCACGGCGTGCTCTGGGTCCCATACCCTCAGAAATCTCATTCCACCCGTCCTCTCCCTTCTCGCCTGTTTCTTAACCTCTCTGAATAGATTGGACCTTTCCCACCAGCTTTAAACATCTTCAAGTAAACCTCATCTTGGGGAAAAAATTCTCAGTGACACTAAGTTCCCCTCTACTGTCCACCCCTATCTCTCAGGGCATTGCCCCCTCTCCCAAGCTTTTGAAAGGCCAACTTCCTCAATCCCCGTCACAGCTCTTCCGCCAG
The DNA here is from genome assembly GCF_020826845.1 of Diceros bicornis minor. NCBI lineage: Eukaryota > Metazoa > Chordata > Mammalia > Perissodactyla > Rhinocerotidae > Diceros > Diceros bicornis. Next base: position 44,641,505 of record NC_080747.1, read on the forward strand.
CTCCCCTCCTCTTCCCTGAAGCTCGTCCTTATCTCATTTGATCTCTCTAGAATTGGCACCCTCTCCCTCTCTCCAAACTCTATCCCACCTTCGGTGGATTCTGATTTGAGACGTCCACCACTCTGGCTGTTCCTTTCTATTCTTTAAAGGAATTTTCTTCCTTTGCCAACTCTTTGAATATCCGTGGTCCCAGTATTCTGTCTTTGGTCTCCTTCTCACTCTCTTCACCCTCCCTGAGAACCTGTCTATGTGCATAAAGCCAAAACCCACCACCACCTTCTCCACTACCGCCAGCATTTATTGGTCACAAATCCTGATGATGCCCACGTTTTTATCTCCAGTCCAAATTTCTCTTTTGAGCTACAGCCCCATTTCTTCATTTAGCCAGGCTCACGGGACCTGCTTGGAAATAATGCTTAGAAAGTAGCCTCTGGGCTCTTACGCTGAGGATGGGGGGCAGTATTTATCTCCTGTACAGCGATGCTTTGAATAAGGATGCTTCACCTCCAACCAGCTGGTGCTTCTGTCAAGGCTTCTCCAAGATTGAAAAACATCCTTACCTAGTGCCTAACTGGAGATGCAGCCACTGAGCCCAACCATCCCTTGTCCCTCCACCACCTGTTGAGGTAACAGCACATGATCACATGATCCGAACACCCTTCCCAGCCCTGGCTGATTGGACCTGGTAGGAGACCTGAGCTGAAGCTACAAAAATGGGGTGGCAATGGGACAGTCGGAGTCTTATTTTGAGATTCTGGGACTAGAACAATGAAAGGAATGATCTAGTTAAAATAGGAGGAGCTGAGCTGAAAAGTCATGTAGATTGAGGGGTGTGTGACAGATGAGTAAACTGAGGCAGCTAGCTGAGTAGGAGGAGGAAGAAAGAGGTGGGGGTTAGATAGCCCCAGAATGTTTCCATTTCCAGTTTCTCAAGAAACCCAACAGTACTCTCTGCCCTTGGTTTCTGGAGGTTTTTGTACATTCTTTCCTTCGGTTTCTGGAGGTTTTTGTACATTCTTTCAGTAGCCTCTTCACTTTGAGCCATCCCGGAATTGTAGCTAATTCATGAAGAAGCAGAGGGCAGTAAAAGCAAAGAAAGAAAAGACAGGCAGCAGAGAGGACTAGCAGGATCTAGCTGGCGCCCCCAGTGGACTCCAGAAGCAGGGGAGGCTAGTGGTTGGGGTGGGGTAGGGGGGAAGCAGAGAGATTCAAGGTCCCCACGTGGAATGACCACTTCTGTTACTGAGAATTGTCACATCCCACCTACTGCTTGATCTTAGCAGGTTGGTCAGCCATGGCTCCAAAAGTCTAATGTTTTTTGAAAAATATCACTGGATTTGTGGAATGGGATAATACCAAAGACAGAGCAACATGAAGCATTTATCAAATGCCTATTTTATGTCAGGACCTGAGGTGGTTTCTGGGGAAATAGAGGTGAATAAGATATGGTCCTTGCCTTCAAGGAGCCCATAATTCTTCAGAGAACACAAATGCCTAAATATAACACAGAGTGAAAATACTAAAGTAGAATTATGTACAAAATGCTACAGGAATATAAGAGAAGGAGTCATTAGTTCCGCCTTTGATGTGGGTGGAAAGGACACAGGGTGACTTTCAAAGGAGAGGTGACTTTTGAACTGGACCTTGAAGGATGAGTAGGAGTTTGGCAGGCAGAGTAGAGGGGTTTGCATTCTAGGGAGAGATAGCAAAGGCTGAAAGATATACGAGCACATGGTGTGTGGGAAGACTTGTTGTATTGTGTGTGTGTGTGTGTGTGTGTGTGTGTGTGTGAGGGCGGGGTGTCAGCGGCAGCAGATGCCAGGGAAAAGGCAGACGAGGGCCAGAACATAATCTTGAATGTCACAATTAGGAGCTTGGACTTCATCCTGAGGACACTGTGTAGCCGCAGGTTTTTAATCGGGGAGTCTTGTAATCAGAGCTGCCTTTGGAAAGACAGCTAGAGGCGGAGTAGAGGACGCCTGGAGGGAGGAGGTCAGCCACAGCCCTGATCTCCGCTGTATCTGACAAACTCTCCAGCAATATCCTGGGGCTAAGATAAGACTGTGGGCAGATCATAAATTGTAACTGATTAGAGCACTGTCCTCAAGGAAGGCTGCGAATCCGTGCGTGCTACCATCAGCACAGGGGGCCGGTGGTTCTACTGCTGCACCACCGCGTGCTGTTTTTATTCACTCATTCACTCATTTGTTCAGCAAATATTCACTGAATGGCACTTTGGGCCAAGTACAACACTGGGTGCTGGGGATGCCGTGATGAGAAAGCAGGTGTGGGCCCTCCTGTCATGGAATCTATTGTTGAGTGGGGGAGACAGCTATAAATCAGATAATTTCGTGACCAAGTGCATGAATTTCCCACTGGAAGGAAAAGAATGTGGTTCTGTGAGTGTATGACAAAGAACTGCCTCTGACGTCAGCTTGAAGGACTGTTGGGAGCTCACCAGGTGAGGGAGGGGGTTTCAAGCGAGGAGTGGAATGTGTCAAGGCCCTGTGGCCTGAGAGAGCAAGGTGTGGTTGAGGAGCCTAAGTGTGAGGTGAGCTGGTGAGAGACACGAACCAAGCCATGGGGCCCCGTCTTGTCCAGGTCAAGCTTTAGATAAAGTATTTGTTGAAGGAGAACAGGTCTGTTAAATCTGAATGACACAAAGCTGGGAGGAAAGGGGAAAATTTGAATTTCAGAGTCAAGATTCAAGAAAATCTCACAGGTCTAAATCAAAAGTGATGAAGTTCAACAAATGTGAAGTTCTACATTTAGGTTAAAAATTTTAATTGACTTTCCAAGATTCATGTATAAGGGTGTTTATCATTGCATATTTATAATAGTGAAAAAATGTGAAAAATGAAATGTCCAACTGTAGGAAAATGATTAAATATCCTGTGTATACAAAACTGGATTCAAATGCTAGCTTCTCCATTCACTAGCCATGTCATTTGGACAAGTTACATAACCTCTTTGTGCCTGTTTCCTTGTCTAGACTATAGCGTTAATACACTACCTCACATAGCGAATGCTGCATAAGCACTATGTCAGTGTTAGCTATTGCTATTATCTATTAATATTTTGTTTCCAAATATGTATAATGTTATTGGGAAACGCTCAGTCTATAAAGATAAGTGGGGAATCTACATTATGCAGTTTATTCCCCTTTGTTACACATTAGGTGGGTCTGTGTTTCCCGTGGTTTCAATCTCCTGCTTTGTCAGCTTGGGTATCAGATATGGTCACGTGTCTCCGGTGAACTGAGTGGAGGCCCTTTCTCACTCAGCATGAAAATTCCCTTCTTGTTCCTGGTGATCCCCTTCTTGTGACAGTCTGTGCCAGTTTGTTCAGACTAAAGAATCAATGATACTCCCAAGCGCCTGTGGAGAGAGCTCTGGAGAATCTGAGCAGTCCGCTGTGGGCCGCTTCTGCTGCTCCCAGCACTGGTGTCTGGTGAAAGCAGGCGGCCACCACTGCCGTGGGCCATCCCTGGCTGTGCTGTCACAGCTGGTCAGGGGATGGTTCTCATGGTGCCAGCACGAGGAGATTTCTTCTTATTGCTCTGTACCAACAATGGCCTGGGCTTTTGGTATTTCAGCTTCTTAGCTGAAACCCTCGCACAGATTTTTCTCAAACCATGGCCTTGGTGCCCAGTGGCTCCTGCAGTAGAAGGTTCCTGTCTTGGCCTTGTGCTGTGCCCAAAATACCTTCCCCTCAACATTAACGATTCAGTAATCCAGGCTCCTGTATAAGACCAACTGAACTCATCAGAGAGGTTTGAAAACGAGTGAACCTAAGGAGAAATGGTTGGGGTCTTGATATCTTTCCTCCTAGGAAGCTTCCAGGCTCTCTCAGATTGGCTCACCTACTTACCAGTGACATTTGGTTTAGTACCAGAGGATGAGATGGACAGCCTTTGTCAAGAAAAACATTATCCTGTGACTGACATTCTTGCCTCTGGATGATGGGTGCCTCTGCCTTCCATCTGCAAAACTAAAAGAAACTGCCCATGTGATTGTTCCAGAACACAAATATGTCCCAAGATGACTTGTTAGACATGAAAGTGGCTGGCAACTTTTAACTTGCAGATTTTCTTGCTAACAAAAAATTTTTAAGTTCTGTCTCATTAGGGACACTGCTGAATATTCATGAAAAAGAAATTGACTGGAAAGAACTATAACAATATTAACCGTGCTTACCTCTGGGTGGTGGGATTCCAATGGATAGTTTTCTTTTTTATATACTTTGTTATGTTTTCTAGATTTTTGACAATGAATAGGTATTACTTTCACAATTAGAACCATAGGTCCTGCCAATAAATTTATTAAAAAAAACAGTCATATGATCGGGCCGGCCCGGTGGCGCAAGCGGTTAAGTGCGCGTGCTCCGCTACTGCGGCCCGGGGTTTGCCGGTTGGGATCCCGGGTGCACACGATGCACCGCTTGTCAAGCCATGCTGTGGTGGTGTCCCATATAAAGTAGAGGAAGATGGGCACGGATGTTAGCCCAGGGCTGGTTTTCCTCAGCAAAAAGTGGAGGGTTGGCAGATGTTAGCTCAGGGCTAATCTTCCTCACAAAACAAACAAACAAACAAACAAACAAAGAAAAACAGTCATATGAATGAATACCAGATGGGGATATCTGTGTGAATTTTTGCCCCCATGTTAGATCCATCCCAGTTATTCCAAATGACAACCTGTTTTCTGCAGGCGGATCTGGCTTTCCCCTAGGACCAGTGAGAGGCCGGTAGGTTTGTTACGTAAGAGTCCCATATGGCCACAAAGAGGGAGGTTTGGAATTAGTCTTTGTGTTGGATTCTATGTCTGAGTTCTAGGCCCTCCAACAAGGCTACTGGTCACAGCCACCCCCTCACAAATTCTGCCTTTGGGAGGTCTGTGTGGGGTCTTCAAGATTGCCTTTAGGTTCGACGATTTGCAAGAAGGACTCACAGAACTCAGAAAAGCTGTTATACTCACAGTTAGGGTTTATTACAGTGAAAGGAGACAGGTTAAAACCAGCAAAGGAGGAAGGTGTACAGAATGGAGTCCAGGAGAAACCAGGCACAAGCTTCCAGTTGTCGTCACCCAGTGGAGATGCGTGGACACCACCTACTTCTCCAGCAATGATGCCTGATAACACCCCTAAAGCATTGCCCCCTTGAGCCTTGGTGTCCAGGGTTTGTATGAGGGGTCAGTCATGTGGGCACTCCATGACTCAGTCTCCAGCTTAGCTACTCAGTCTCCAGCCTCTCCAGAGGTCAAACTGATAGTCTGGCCCAGGGTCCCAGGCAAACAAAAATAGGCATTTACCATATATCATATTTTTGGCATAAACTGTGGGTCGTGGTGCAGGCTCCAGGTGTACACGGATACTCTTCTCAGGCAGGGTATCCCACGGGCTTACAGTTTATCTCCCAGGAGCTGGTCAAGGGCCAGCCCTTTCTCTGGGCTGTGCAGAGAGTGAGCACCCCGAGCCTGCAGAGGAACCCTTTATTGCACGGAGGCCAGGTTCTGCAAGCCTGGGCCGAGCTCCCTCTGTCCGGATTTCTTCGGTACTTAGAGTTTTCCTGTTTTTCATCCTTTTTCAGATTGTGGGGCCTGAAGTCAGGTGGGCAAAGCCCTGCTTTATTCTCCTTATGGCTTTATACACTGTTCTCTGAGGCCCTGTTGGGGCCAGAATTCCATGTAGGGCCTTGGGTTAGCTTGACATTCTCATAGTCAATATTTTATACCTCTGAACCTGAGTCCCTGCTCCAGTCTCCACACAGGTCTTTCTGACACTCCTGGAAATGGGCTGCCTTGGCTACGTGTCTGCTTGGATTTGCATTTGGACAGTTGAGCCTATACTGGGGCCACAGCTCTGCCCATACAGCCCTGTACCCCTCCCAGCCTGGTCCAGCCCCTTTCTCCCAGCATGCCTTGCAATGAGTGCCACTACCTTGCAAAGTAACTTACTCCTTGCAAATTCCTAAATATGTGAAGGCAAAAGGGGTCCGGGGATTGTAGTTGACTACAATTTTAATGAAAGAAAGGGAGGTAGTCATTAAGAAAATATTATGTAGTATGGCATATTGGGAAGACTGACAGCTTTGGAGTCAAACAGAGCTGAATTTGAATCCCTGCTTAGCTATTTTCTAGTTCTGTGAACTTGAGCAAGTTGTTTGCTCTCTGAGTTTCAATTTTTTCTTTTTTTTTTTTTTGGTGAGGAAGATTAGCCAGAAGCTAACATCCATTGCCAATCCTCCTCTTTTTTTACTGAGGAAGATTGGCCCTGGGCTAACATCCATGCCCATCTTCCTCTACTTTCATATGTGGGACACCTGCCACAGCATGGCTTGATAAGCGGGGCATAGGTCCACACCCAGGATCCGAACCTGTGAACCCCAGGCCGCCGAAGTGGAGCACGTGAACTTAACCACTCTGGGGCCGGGCCCCAGAGTTTCAATTTTTTCATCTGTTAAATGAGAATATTAAAACTGGCCATGGTTATGATCGGAAATAATGTACGCAAAGTGGCTAGCCTAGTATCTGGCATGTGGTGGATTGTAATGAATAGTAGCTACTACTAATGTTATTTGGCTGTACTAACAGAGTAGGTGTTCTAGATCAAAGAAGGTAGGTGACACACTACCCGGTTTCATCTGGGGACACATGTTTAATTTGGGGCACTCTACTCTAGGATGTGTGTGTGTGTGTGTGTGTGTGTGTGTGCATGATTGAACATTTAGAGTCTTTCCAACAATGGTGATCAGGAAGGCAAAGAGTCACTTTGTGCTGCCTTTAAATATTTGTTGGGTGACCATATAGATGCAGAAGTAGACACATGCGGTGTAGCTCCGATGGGGAAACTCTAGGGAGACTCCACCCTGCAAGAAACTATTCTAGCTGTCTAACGGTTAGAGCTGCCCAATAGTAGATTAGGCTGCCTCTGAACTGTCCTGTCTCTGGAATTATGCATTGGAAGATGTGTGACTTGTGGGAACATGGAGAAGATTTCATCGTTGGAGGGGGGCCTGGCAGGGAATGAACTCCAAGGCTCCATGTCTTTAAGTGGCTGTCTTATTCATTTTTCTTGTTAAGATCCTGTAGGAGGCACCACTCATTAAAGCCCCTTGATATTAAATACCATTATAACTTTGAAGGAGCTGTAAACACCCATAGAATGTGAAAAGTGAGGTCCTCTGATCCTATACCTAGTTATCTCCCTAGAAGGAAATTTCAGCATGGTTTAGGAGAGAGTGTCCCAGCAAGTGTTTCTCTTCAGGATGATGAAAGTCTTCGAGTCCATCTGGACTCATTCATTTTAACTATTCCATTTCCCAAGAATATCATCTCATTACTTTTTCAATGACCCAATATTTTCAGCACAAGTGAATGAGTCTGGAAAGTCATTTCAGCCATTGATTATTTTTGGTAACCTTCTGATCTGTTCTGAATCCCTTTTCTTTTAATTTCCATTTATGTCCTCCTGTCTCGTCATCTGTTCTGAGCTGAAAATAGGAACTTGGCTTGACCTTATTATCTACCATTTAAGATTTTATAGTCTTTGGTTAAATCTCATCTTAATTAGTGTTGCTGGGCTGTAGACTATAGTTATTTTTTTTAAAGGCTGCTCTTTGGGGCTATCTGTTATCACAGGACGAACTTGATTGTCCTTCTCTAAGTATGCCAAAATCTCGCTTCATTTTTTTGATAAGAGCTGGCTTCACAGTCAGTCTTAATAAGATATACCTGTTTGCTTAGAAACAAAGAACACCTCCTCTTGAGCCTTCAACTGTCTCTCAAATCTGTTTGTGAATATACCAAAAATCCTGCCTACATGTGATTCAAAATGCCACTGGAAAGGGCAGCATACCAAGTGGTGTTAGTTAGATCTTAATGTGGCTGAATTAATCAACTCCTTTCTTAGGAGTAAATTTCCATGGGAGAGAAGAGATAGGGCAATAGAAGAACTCTGGGTATTTATTTGGCCAAACAATATTCTTTTAGAAAACATTTATTGAATGCCTGGCTGTGATTTGGCAGTAGGATACAGGAATAAACGTCAAAAAGACACAATAGTTGACCTCAAGGACACACTGTGCAGGGTTGTGGGGCTATGGATTAAGATACAGAAGAAAGCAAGGGAGTTTCAGAGCTTAGAAGACAAACTTTAGATTTTGAGAACAGGATCTTGGTAGCACAAAGTCGTTTTCATACTCAGAAGTAGGGAGAAAGGAGGCAGAAAGTAGTAGAAAATAATAATTTTCTTCCGGCTCTTTGGGATGCTTTTTAAATTGAGGAATATGAGTTTCTTTAGATTTTTAATTATCTTTCTAGTATGTCCTGCCTGGGTGGGCATCACTCAAACCATCCAGTCCTTTGAGGTTTGGGCAGACTCCTGATGCATGTCCTCAGAATCTGTCTTGGTTGGCAAATCCAATTTAAGAGCAGGCAGCAAATCAGCAGGAAAGGAAAAGACTTCCCTTTCTTCATGGCCAAAGTCCTCCTCCGTCTTCTCTGGGTCACCAAGTCCTCTTCGTGTTCCCAGGTCCAGCTCACATTCCACCTCTCCTGGTGTACCTTCTCTGAACACCCAGCTGGAGCTGAGCTCTGCTTAGCTGCAGTGCCTTCACCCTTCGTTCTCCAGGGCTCTCCTGCGGTGCTCACGGGCTGGTGTTGTCGGTTGTCCTTTCTCACTTAGGGTGGAGGTTGGCCATGATCTTATCACCATCATCACTCTCAAATAGTGGCAGAAAGGCTGCCGGGTCAAGGTGCTGAGGTTATCATAAAGGACAGCACTCGGGCCAGCCCTCCATCGAGGGCTCACATTCTAGTCCAGTCTGTCTCCAGATGAGGTTTGCTGGTATTACCTGAGGTCTATGAATTCTATAAGAACTTTTAAAAATTGTGTTTCTCTTTCAATAATAAAAAGATATTTTTATGAGTTATAAAGGTTGAAATTATATTTTGCAATGATAATTTGCTACTGAGAGACGTTTTCAAAGAATAAGAACAAACGTTCTTAAGACTATATTATTTAAATTGGCATTTTGTAGATAATCTCTGGGGTCAAAAGACTTATTTCTCTAAAATAGGTCCTTACGTCACTCAAGTTTGAGAGACATTCGTTTAGTTGATTTCATTCATTCATTCAATAAACATTTATTGTATGCCTATTAGTTATGTGCTGGGCACTGTGTCAGGCCCATGAGCAAGCGGTCAGGACATGTTCTAGTCTCCAGAATCCTACCTGTTACTGACTTACCAGGAAGAACCTCCCACATGGGTCAGGCTGTCAACTTCTCTATGCTTTGCTTTCTCCATCAATAAAACAAAGGCGAGAGTATTTTATCTATTTCTGTCCTCTCTGAGGTGTATAAAAACATACCCTGGCATTTAAAAAAAAAAAAAACCTGCAAAGAATTACTTGTATCCAAATGTGGTGTTTCCAAGTCAGCTGCACAAAAGCTACATCCGCATCTCTCTCACCTCCTGCTGGTCTCAGTGAGGGAGCCAGGACCCATGCAGGGTCTCAACCAGCGCAGCAGAAATGGGTTCTACACTGCAGAGCAGAAGATTTTTCACAAGAGCTATTTTTGGATTTGTTTATGCTGCCAATGACCTCCAATTTCACATTTCACAGACTCCTGTGGGGCCGAGGAGTTACTCCCTGGGAACCTTCTCTGCTTAGCAGGAACTCAAGGGCAGTGTGCTGTTGGGTCTCATGTTCAAAGAACGATCTATCACAAAGCTAAGGGGTTTATTACTCATTCTAACACTGAGCGCTAAATAAACACCAGACTAGAGGGAGGTATAACCTGGGACCTTTTAACACAGAGCTAATATGAATAGCCATTAAAGGAGCACATTTGCAAACCCACCACACACTGAAACCGTTCTTTGTTAAAAATGCTTAACCATCCAGCATCCAGTTGCAATGCAGTCATCAAGAACTACCGCATGACGCTTCAACGTCAGAGTACATCTCTAAGGCCGCTACTACTGCACCATTACTGGAGTAGTAGGTGGGATGCACTTTGTTTTAAAGGGAGAAATTCCTTTTTAAATATGCTAACAGACAGATGTGGATCCAGGTCACTCAGTCCAGTTGGGCAAGTGATTCTGATCCTGAGCATCACGTTCATCAGGGCAAGGTTTTGTTCCCAGGCCTGGAGCCAGACTACGGGTACCTAAAGTGCACAGTGTGTGGGCACTGTGGGAGATATAGCATGGTCCTATCAGTGGGCTACATTATTTGTTAGGGTCTGCACTCTCGTTCTCTGTGGAGCAAGAACTAGGGCGTTTGTGTGGGGCATGATACCTTCATTCATTCAGCCAATATTTATTGAGTGTCTACTTTGTGTCAGATACCACACTAGATGCCAGGAATACAGAGATGGGTAAGGCACAGTCACTACTTTATAGATGCTTATAATCCAGGTGGAGATACAGACAAGTAAAGAGGTGATTCTAATACAGAGCAGTCAGAGTGATACAGGCTGCTTGACCCAGTCTTGGGAGGGTCAGAAGAGGCTTGTGGGAGGATGGGTGTCGAACTGAGACTGGGAGGATGTATAGGAGTTAACAAGTCAACGTGAAGGGATAGTGAAGTGTACAAGTCCCAAGGTATGTGACAGCATGTCAATTTGGAAATTACATGTATTTCAGGATGGCTGGTCATAGAGTGCAAGGTGGTATGATGAGAAATGAGATGGGAGAATTAAACACCCTTGATTATATTGACTCCTAGTTTCACTGCACCACTCTTTCCCCAAAGCAGATATGGCAGGTACATCTCTGTGTGTGTGCATTTAAAAAAAAAAAAACAACAAAAAACCCCTCGAGTAACCTTTTCAACTGAATGTTTAGTTTGCTTGGTTGAAGGCTATTTAGAAGTAAAGTGATGGTCTCTTTACTTGCTCCAAGTCAGGTTGGGGAAAACATCACATGTGAGGCTAATTATCACAGGGGCTGTGACCTGGTATTTGCCAAGCTTCCAAATGCTCAACCAAAAGTTCAGTTTTTAAGAAAGAAAGCTACCAGGGAGTCTCGGTATAGAAACAGAAGGAACTGTGCCAGAGGGATGCTAGGAGCAACTCTCACATGCGAATGCAAGACGTCTGAATGTGGCGTTGTGCAGCCTTTGTGACCTGCCAAAGCAGAAATTGTGGTCCTGTGAGTAAGATGGTGTAACACGGGTTGTCAAATCAAGATGACAGATGTAATTAACAGTAAGAACAATATCAAGTCTTGGCATAACATTCATTATGTTTATACATTCAAAGGATGTTGCAATAGGTAGGATATTGGTTTAGTTGCTATGACAGAGAACAAAATAACAGTAGATTTGATAAAATAAAAGGATTATTTCTCTCTCCGATAGACATCTGAGCCGGTAGGTGGCCTGGGGTGGTAGACAGCTCTGCTTCAAGAGATTGTACAGGACCCAGACATCTTCTATTTTGTTCATCTACCATTCTCTAAGGTCAAAGATAACTCACGACCATGTCAACTTCCAATTTGCAGAAAGAAGGAAAGGGGAAAATAGGGCAAACTTTTTTTAAAGGCATGGCCTGAAAATTGCAGATATAATTTCTCTTTGTATTGCATTGGCAAGCCGTTGGTTGCTTGGCCACATCTAGCTGCAGTGAAGGCTAGGAGCTGTAGTTTCTGGCTGGGCAGTGTATATTAGAGTTCGGGGTGTTATTGCCAAGAGAAAGGGGGGAGAATTGATAGTGGTAGACAATTGGCAGTCTCCACCATAAAGGTTTATCTCCATCATGCCATTTGATCCTCTCAACAACCTTGTTAGAAAGGAGGCAGAGATTATTTATTCTCCTTTTTGTAGATAAGGAAAATAAGACAGAAAGATTAAGATACTTGGTGAATATCACTCAATGAGGCCACGTGGCGTAGTAGGACAACCATAAAAATCTTGGTCATGAGGTGCCCTGGTAGAGCATGTTATTAATCACTGAGTTTTCTAAAACTTATTCCTCAGCCTGGGAATAGTGTTCCCAGTGACTATAGCTCCTTTCAAGAAAAATCTTCAAGGTAGGGCCGGCCCACGGCGTAGAGGTTAAGTGCGCGCGCTCCGCTGCTGGCGGCCCCGGTTCGATCCTGGGTGTGCCCCAACACACCGCTTCTCCGGCCATGCTGAGGCCGCGTCCCACATAAAGTGGAGGAAGATAGGCACAGATGTTAGCCCAGGGCCGGTCTTCCTCAGCAAAAAGAGGAGGATTGGTGCAGATGTTAGCTCAGGGCTGATATTCCTCACACACACAAAAAAAGAATAAAAAGAAAAAAAAGAAAAATCTTCAAGGTAAACATGAGTTAGAGTCCCAAGGAGCACAAGTCCAAGGGCATGTGCAACATGGCCCCATGTGGATGTGGTCTGGGCTGAGCATGTCTTATTTTGCCTCTTCCAATCCAAGAAAAGACGCGGGCAAAGAGGACAATGGGGCTTAATGGAAAGAACATTGGATTAGGGATCAGGAGTCTAGGTTCTAGTTTGAGGTCTGTGACCAGTGTAGACAACTTCAACCAGACTCAATTGTGTGCTATGAAATGATAGACAGTGAGCTTGATGCCAGCACACCTTCTCATTCAATCTCAGAACAACACTGTGAAGAAGATGTTATCTACATTTCACAGAAGATGAAACTGAGGCACCAAGAGCTGAGTGGCCCAAGATTATATAGCTTGTGGGAGGTAGAGCTGGGATTCCAACCCAGGCCTTCTGACTCCAAGCCCAGAGCTCCTCCTACTAAAGCACACTGTCCTATATGCCAAGCAACCGCTGGGTGAGCTCGATCTGAAGTGAGATCCATGACCGGTTGCCTACACGACCAATAGCACTTCGGTTGGGACCCATGTACTTAGGTTGTGCCCTTTATGACTCTGCCTTTTTGTGAAAGAAGCCCCTATACTGGAGGGCGGATCCCCTAAATTGGCCTTCCTCACACAGACAGTCTGCTTCTTGATGGGATCTCCCTGGGTGATTCTTTTTTCTTTATTAATTTTCTTCTCTTTTCAAAATTACCGAAGGAATACATGCTCATAAAATTCAAATAATATGGAAGGTCTAAGATAGATTGTGACAGTTTCCCCAGCCTCCCCACCGCCCCTCCCAGTCCCTTTTCCCAGAGATACCCACTGTTAGCAATCTGGTGAGCATCTTCACGTAATTTTGCCTATGCATTTATTTTTGTCTAGATTTTTTAAAAGTAAAAATGGGAATGTGCAGAATGTTCTGCAATTTGTTTTTTCACTTGAAAATACATAGTATTTATCTTTCTATCCTGGGACATTAAAATTGACCTCATTCTTGCTGGTGGTCTTGTGTTGGACTGACCATGTAGCTGACTTTGGATCCTGATGTTTCGGTTAGTGACAGACGGCATGTACAATGGTGGTCCCATAAGATTAGTACCATATAGCCTAGGTATGTAGTAGGCTATACCATCTAGGTTTGTGTAAGTACACTCTATGATGTAAACACAATGACAAAATCGCCTAACAAGGCATTTCTCAGAACACATCCCCATTGTTAAGCGATGCACTATATATGATGTGTTGTCACTAGTGTGAAATTTGGATCCGTACCATCTCCCTTCTGAATCCTGGATCCATCACATATTAGCTGAATGATCCTGGGAAACTGACTTAACTACTCTGTGCCCCAGTTTCTTCACTTGTTAAGTGGGGTTAATAACAGTAACCTCCTTCATAGGCTACTTGGAGGACTAAATGAGTTAACTCATGTAACATACTTAGAATAGATCTTAGCACATATGTTATATGAGTGCTACATGAGGGTTAGCTGGTCTTTTTACTTGGATAGTATTTCATATTATGTCCGGTTTCCTATTACTTGACATCTGTGTTCTTTCTGATTCTTTGCTAAAACACTATTGTGATCAACATACTTTTACATATAATTTTGTGCACGTGTGCAAGTGTTTCTGTAGCATAAATTTCTTGGAGTAGAATTAGTGAGTCAGAGGGTATGAGCATTTCCAATAGTGATATAAGCTGGTGGGCTTTGCCTGACCATGCTTTTCTTGGTTCTCTCACATGAGCTCACCAGTAGCAGCTATTGGGCATCCTGCCATTGTCCTGTCCTCCACACGGCCAATGGTTGGCAGAGCTATGTGGCAGCAAGCATTCCCCTTTGTCTTCCGAGGGCCTGGCCTTTTGTGAACATACATTAGACTGGATGGCTTCCTGGTGATCCTGATGGGGTTCTGAATTGCTACTTTGTGTAAAATGTGGTGCACAGAGGCCTGATGATCTTGGCCAAGAAACTTGGTCAGATCCCACATACTCATTGTTAGACTGAGGATGAGATGGCACAGGTGGTCAAGAGAAGGGGCATGTGGTTTCCCTCCTGAGTCTGTCCAGGTTCACTAAGGGCTCGGTCATGCTTTTTTACCTGGCCATCATGTCTTAGCCGAATGACATGGGGGAATAAGTAGGGTAGATGTGGATGTGATGATTCACAGGATGCAGGGATCAAGGTGTGCTCCTGGAAAAATAGGAAGTGAAACACAGCAGTGCTGTGCATTGCTGCTATGATATTTCTCTTGATCTAATTAACACAGGAGGGGCTAAGAAATAAAGGTGATAATCTGACTTGGGGACTAAAAGGCTGGTGATTTATTTATCTAATTAATGAACACTTATTGAGCAGTTACTTTGTGTTGGGCAATTCCTACCTTTGAAGACATCACAGAAGCTTTAGAAGTCCTTAAAAAGACTTAAATTTTCAAGAATGTGATAATAATGCAGATGGGGCCTGAGTTCCAATGTGGATCTGAGTCTGGGGGTGGGTGTGAATGGGAGTTTTGAGATCTTTTTGCAAAGTATTGATTAATGGGGAGGCTTTCCTGTACAAATATTCTAAATTAAAAATTACGTTCTATTTTCTTTTTCTCTGATCGGAAAACATACATGTTCAGTATAGACGATTTAGAAAAATGTGAAGGAAATTAAAGATCATCTATAACTCTCTCATCTAGAGGCAACCATTGTTAGCAGTAAGTCTTTGTTTGATCATATTTATATGTAGGTACATTTCTAAAAGAAAATTGGGAATTATACATTACATACTATTTTGTGACTTTTCACTAAAACTCCGTATTAGGAGTATTCCACATATCTTTCATATTCTCTGATAACATGATATATAATGGATGTATGGTGTTCTGTTATAAATATATTTTGTAATCTATTTAGTCATTTAATGGTTTTCTGGACTTTTAGGTTATTTCCCTGTTTCTACTCTTATATATTATCTTGTAATGAGTATTCTTTTTATTAATCTTTCTGTGCATTTCTCACTCTTTTCTTAAAATATAGTAATAGAAGCAGAGTAACTGGGTCAAAGATTTTGGACTTTTAAAACTTTTATTACTAAATTGTTCTTTAGAAAGTTTATGCCATGTGGCATATTCAGTGAGGGTATAAGAGAATGCCAATGTCCCTGCATCCTCAGCAACACTGCATGTTATTAAAGTTTGTTTCTGTCAGAAATAATATGCAATGATGTGTCTGTGTATTAGGATCTAGGATTTGAGGTCTAAAGATTCCAGATGACACTTTTTACAACACACTCTAAATTAAGTGATGGATGTGAAAGTGCTTTGTCAACTCTACAAGCCACACAAATATAAGGAGATGTTGTGATTGTCATGTCCACACTGAGGTTGGTCAAGCTAGGTTGTGCTGAGATGCGGTCTTACATAGTAGAAAGAGCACTGACTTTGTATCAAGTTCTTGCTCCATTACTTACTAGACGTGTTACTATCTTAATCAGCTTGAGCTGCTATAAAAAAATACTGTAGACTGGGGGGCTTAAGCAACAGACATTTATTTCTCACAGTTCTGGAGGCAGGGAAGTCCAAGATCAAGGTTCCAGCTGATTAGGTTCCTGGTGAGGTCTTTCTTCCTAGCTTGCAGACGGCCGCCTTCTTGCTGTGTCCTTGTATGGCTGAGAGACGTCAGCTTTCTCATGTCTCTTCTCGTAAGGTGCTAATCCCATTCATCGGGGCTCTACCCTCGTGACCCAATTCCCTCCCAATGGCCTCACCTCCTACTGCCATCATACTGGGGGTTAGGGCTTCACATATGAATTTTGAGGGGACACAAACATTCAATCCATGGCAGTAACCTTGGGCAATTTATTTAACATCCCAGAGGCTCAGTTTCTTCATTTGCAAACTGGGAGAATAATGCGTGCTCAGAGGGTTGTTGTGAAAATTACATTATATAATGTGTATGCACATAATAGGTACTTGATCAAAGAGAGTTATTAGCTATAGAAATGACAGTTCCATAATTACCAAAAAGTAATCACTCTTTATGTTTCTGGATATTAGAAGGATCATATATTTAGATTATTAGAAGGATGGTATATTGAGAAACCAAAGTGGAGTCCACACCTGCACAAATAAAGCCTTTAAAAATTATTGAGAAATGTACACATAACACACACACACACACACCCTTAGCTGATATAAGAACAATAAAGGCGGCAGGGATTTCAAGCCTTTGTTGACAGATGTACTATTTTGGGTTCCTGGACCCAATTCCGGTACTTGTGTGTGTGTGTGTGTGTGTGTGTGTGTGTGTGTGGCGGGGGAGGGGGCACTCGGGGGGCGAGCAGGACAGGGTGGGGGACTTCCCACACAATACTAAGCAATTCTCGGACAACAGCAGGGTGTGTTGGAGAATTCATCTCAATTCTGACACTATCTACAGAGATAGCATCAGATTCCACAGGTTAAGGGTTCAGTCCTATAAGACTGCCCCTCTTCCCTTCAGATGCTAGTCACAAGCTCAGGTTGTCACCTATACTTCTGATAGACGGGCTATAAATCAGAGCTTCCCACAACCTCCTCCTTGGGTTCAATTACTTTGCTAGAGCAGCTCACAGAACTCAGAGAAACATTTTACTTTCTAGATCATCAGTTTATTATAAAAGGATGTACCTCAGGAACAGCCAGATGGAAGGGATGCATACGGCAAGGTATGGGGAAATGGCTCGGAGCTTCCATGCCCTGCAGGCACGCCACTCTCCCAGCATCCCCATGTGTTCGCTACCCCGGCAGCTCTCCGAACCTTGGCCTTTTGGGTTTGTATGGAGGTTTCATTACATAGGCACGATTGATTACATCATTGGCCACGGGTGATTGATTGACCTCCAGCCCTTCTCCCCTCCCCGGAGGTCAGGGGGGTCGCACTGGAAGTTTCAACCCTCTTATTATATGGTTGGCTCCTCTGGTGACTAGTCCCCATCCTTAGGTGATCTAGGGGCTTTCCAAAAGTCACCTCATTAACATAACAAAAGACACATTTATCACTCTCCTCACTTAAGAAATTCCAAGGATTTTAGGAGATCTGTGCCAGAAATGGGAAGAAGACAAAATACATACTTTTTATTTTAAAGGGTAATTTTATTCTATTCTTTTTTTTTTCCCCCCAAAGCCCCAGTGGATAGTTGTACGTCATAGTTGCACATCCTTCTAGTTGCTGTATGTGGGATGTGGCCTCAGCATGACCGGAGAAACGGTGCGTCGGTGCGTGCCCGGGATCCGAACCCCGGCCGCCAGCAGCGGAGGGTGTGCACCCAACCGTTAAGCCATGGGGCCCGCCCCATACTTCTTATTATAAATCACAATATCACATCTACCCCGGGAGGTGGCAAGTCTATTGTTGATTAACATTGTCATTTCTCCGAGTACTCCTGTTTTTGCTTTATTATTGCTTTTTTAAAGACACAGAAAAATCTAGAATTCTGAGCGTTTAAGTCCCCCCTTGCAAACACTACCCACAGGTACGCAAAGCAACATGATTTCACTTTCTATATTCATTTCAGTCTTCATTTTAAATGACCACCATTGGAAAATTCCTTCCTAGAACTTCATTCCGGCTTTACCTCTGATCTGATTCTAGGCTCGTGGTCCAAACTCCCCGCTTTCCCATTTTCCCTGTCCACTCACCTGGTGCCTGTTTCTCCTTTTTCAGACACCTCAGCCGCAGCTGATTCCGGAAACATTTTTCCTCTTTATGTCTGCTCCACAGGCCGCCCTCTTCCCCTCATCATTTCTCATTTCGCACCGTGAAAATCTCTCCTTTCTCTCTTTATGGCATCCTGAGACCCGAAAATAGAGGTAATTTAAATTTGGTAATTATGACGACAATGAAATAACTTTTGTGAAAAGCAGAGTTTAAAATTCAGGAGTTTCCTGCTGTTGAAACCGAACTCTCTCTTTGCCTTCAGTCTGTGGATACCCCTGCAGGGGTGCCTCTGAGTTCACCCCGGGGTGCTACAGGATGAGGAACAGTTGCCACCGGCAGGCACCACACACAGGCACTTGGAAGGGTGGGGGTGGGCTCAACCAAAGCTACCAGATTCAGGTTCAGCCTGGCTTCCTCTACCTAGAATGACCTTACTCGCCCCCATGTGGAATCTTTGTCCTCCCCCACTCTATACCCTGCACAGGGACTGTCCCATACTCCAGCCACGTGGTGGCATCAGGTAGCTGGAATCATGGAGTGGGGGATTAGGGAGGGTGCCATTCCTTCTCTGCCAATGACGGGTGAGTCACCTTCTGTGGGCTGTTCATGGCAACCTTTTTTTTTTTTTTGTGAGGAAGATCAGCCCTGAGCTAACATCCATGCCAATCCTCCTCGTTTTGCTGAGGAAGACCAGCCCTGAGCTAACATCTATTCATGGCAACCTTTTCCTCCATCCCGGAAGCAGGCCCTTGTGAAGACTTCACCCCCTCCGTTGCAAAGTGCTTTGAGCTCTCCGAAAGTCAGCAGTGAGTGTATATGTGCGTGTTACCATCTTACTTTCCCGGCACACATCTAGGCTATCACTTAAACAACAGGCTCCAATTCTCAGTAAAAAAAGATCTTCTAAAATCTGGTTTCAGAAGGAGGACAGGGGAGGCATATAATATTGAGCCCATCTCCCGACGGGCGCCATCTGTTCTCATCAGAGCCATCTAGCAGCTTCAGCTGAGGAGGGAGGGGCCTTCAGGTGCTCAGAAGGACGTCTGCTCTCACTGTCCGTTGAGGGACTTTGCTTTTTTTCTTTTGTTTAGTTTTGTTTTCGTCTGGTAGACTCAAAGAGAGACTGTCCTACTTTCCAAGAGAACAATCGCTCCAACATTTTAAGAAATTAAGTTCCTGGGAAAAAAATTTCAATCGAGAGGGCTTGTAAGTGGCTTCTTAACCACACACTGTGCTGCCCAATTTGTAACAGAGAAATAGTACAGAAGTTGGGAGCCAAAGTTGGTGTGCACAGCCGCTGCTTAAAAAGGGATAGATGGTTCCTGAGGATAGTGATCCTCCCCCTGGACCCCCCAGCACTTACTCAATCTGGAGGGAATCTGTCTGCCAGGCTCCCACTCCTACATTCCGGGAAGAGCCAGGCCCATTCATTGTCCTCTGCATTCGGAAAGCGATAATGATTCCTCTGCGACCCAACGGGGTTTGGGAGAATGTGATCAAAGTCCTGCTGGTGATTGGAACTGCTTTTAGAGGGGAGGGTCCTCCATTTTGCAAGTGTCTTTCTGTTGCCGGCCTGCAGGGATGCCCACAGAGTCAAAAATGTGTTACCATGAAGATATTCCTTTGGGGGGTATCTTATATCACATTGTAGGGAAAGGCAGATGAAATAACAAGAGTGCTTGGCCCCCACTGTGAAATGATCCTTCCCTAGATTTTATATTATAGACTTTGCCTGCAAGATTGGCCTGCGGCCTAAAGCGTGACTTCAGTCTCCCGCATACTTGTAATATCCTCCTCCTCTCTTGGGGTCTCCTCCTTGTCCCCCTCACCGCTTACCAAGCTCCTATTCTGCCTCCCATCAAGGGCTTGGTTTGTGTATCCTGTCCTGTCAGCCAGTTTCTGCTAAAATGTTAGCCGAGGTTAGGATATTCTCCTGGGGGAATATTTGCATTTTAATAGGTGGCTTGAATATGGAAAGTCTTTGGCCTGAAGCAGCGAAGACTCCCTGGGGAAGAGGCAGGCAGTTTTGGATGGGGGCGAGGGCGTGTGAGATCTGAGGCGTGATCAGATTGTGCTGTGTATATTCCATGGAACTAGCCCTTCTTTCTCTTTTTTTCTTTTGTCCCCAAACCTCAGAGTAAATGGCACCTCACACACTCTTAAGGGGCAGAAAGGAAGCCTTTTACAGGCAGGTAGGAAATAAGACAGCAATTTTTCCAAGAATGCTGTAACTCAGCATGTCCCAGGGTAGAAGAAGTGCCACTGTGGAGAGCTCACTGCACCTGCCCCTATTTAGGGGGGCGATTTAAGAAATTTTTTTTAATGCCAAGGTGAAATTTTGCTTTGGGATTTGGGGAGGAGAAGCACTGATGAGGAGAATGCCTCTGAGGAGAAGTCAAAGACTGAATGAAAGGTGCTTCTTTCTGGCCCAGAGCCTAGGAGCAAATAGGGGCTGTGGCGGGGGGAGCACAGTCAGTGACCACGCAATAGTGCCGTCAGGTTTAGCTAATACAAATACAAGACGCCCAGTTAAGTTTGAATATCTGATAAGCAATGAATACTTTAGTATGAATATGTCCCATTCAATAGCTGGGACGTATTTGTGCAAAAAATTCCTGTTTATTTGAATTCAAATTAATGGGATGTCCTGTATTTTATCTGGCAACTCGCTTCTGTACTAGCCTTTTGCAATTCCTTGTGTTATGTTAAAAAATAACTTCTAAAAAAGGTAAAATTATAGCTTATAATTATACAAATATAAAATGAACATGTGTCAAAGATTTTTTAGCTCATTGATTAATGAGAGAACCAGTAAGATGTCACAGCTGGTTCAAAGGAGAATTCAGAACACACAGACACACACATACAGATACACACACATATATGTAGACAGTCAGGAAATACTGAAATGAATTTGTTAAGAGATGCAAAACTAGCCATATTCATAGGGTAATAGTTAATTGCATTCCATAGGGCAAAATTATTTTGCATTTCTATGGACAGGAATCATCTGCATTACTTTCAGTTTTCTACAACTTGCAACAGTCAGAAAATAGGTCAAAGATAATGAAAGGCACAGATAACCAGGAAGGGTGTGTTAGAACATTCGGTAATCATTTTTGCCTGTTTCAAAGTCTTTCACAATTTCTCCTGACAGTGTCATGCTCTTTCCTGTCTCAGGGCCTTTGCACATGATGGTTCCCCTACCTTTTTAGCTGTCATGTACTTATCATTGATATCTCAAACATTATTACTTCTGAGAATTCCTCCCTGACCCTCAATCTAGGTCATATGCCTGTGTTATATGCTCTCCTAGGAGCATGTTTCTTTCGTTAGAGCATTTATGTAAGTTTATAATTTATGCTCCTTATTGAGGTCTATGATCTCTTGTACAAATTCCTAGCCCCTGTTCTCATCAGCTTCCCTTTCAATAATTATGCTCTGGTCATACTTTTCTCCTTTCTGTTCCTTGACCATAACAAGCTCTTCCCTGCCTCAGGGACTTTGCACCTACTGTTCTCTGTGCCTGGAATTTTTTTCTCTTGGCTTTTGCATGGCATGTTTCTTTTTCATCCCTCAAGTCTCAGTTTGAATGTCAGAAAGGCCTCTCCTGATCATCTTATCTAAAGATGTTCCCCTCCCCATCCTCACTTTCTGTCCCAGTGGTTCTTAAACCTTAACTCAGATCAGAATCCTCTGGTAGCCTTGTTAAAACACAGATTGCTGGGGCCCACACCCAGAGTTTTTGATTCAGTTGGTCTGGGGAGTGGCGTGAGGATCTGTGTTTTAATAAGTTCTTGAGTGTTGCTGATGCTACTGGTTTGGGCACCACTCTTGGAGACACTATGCTCTGATTATTTTCTTTCAAGATATAACATTAGCTTTTTTTTTTTTTTTAAGATTTTATTTATTTATTTTTTTCCCCCAAAGCCCCAGTAGATAGTTGTATGTCACAGCCGCACATCCTTCTAGTTGCTGTATGTGGGACGCGGCCTCAGCATGGCCGGAAAGCGGTGCATCGGTGTGCGCCCGGGATCCGAACCCGGGTCGCCAGCAGCGGAGCACGTGCACTTAACCGCTAAGCCACAGGGCTGGCCCTAACATTAGCTTTTTTCCCCCTTTACTGATTTTCTTTCTGTCTCCTATACAACTGAAAGTTCCACATGGGGAGGGACATTGACTCCCCTAATCTCTGCTTTGCCCAAGTACCAAGGGCAGTGCCTGGTTTATAAAAGATGTCCAATATTGTTGAATAAATGAATGAACTATTTTCTCTCTTCCTCTTCTGTGTTGTCATAAAGGATGTGTTCACCAAAGCACTGCTGAATTCAGGTGCTGGGACCATGCCAAAGAGATGGGCTTTCATCACTAAGATGAGTTTGTGGAGGAGTGGTCTTGATAAACCACACAGATATCTGATCAGTAGCTTGGATAAAGGCCAGCGATTGTTGGGGCCTGTGCTGTCCCATAAGTGTGCCCTTCTCGCTAGGGCCAACGTCACTAGCCAACAGTTGGTTAGATGACATCAGGGCTTTGGGTACTATTGGCAGGGCCCAAGTTGACCTGGGTTTTGCTAAGAGCAGCAGCTACAATGACTATTCTGGAGACATGGGAAGGTGGGGGTGGAGGGCGGGGCTTGTGCTGTAGCCTCAGGTGCCTCTCGAGGAAGAGAGAGAGTAGGGAGCAGGGGGCACCCTTCCTCTGAGCTAGCCTCTAGGTAGTGCTCTCACATCTTTAGTCTTGGCATCTTCTTAAATGTGTTAGGGTCCTTTGTCTTTCTGATCCTAACTCCTGGGCCTCCTGATATTAATATTCTGTTCCAAAGGCCCACACTTTCAATGGGCACACCCTCAGGCCCTTGCCCCTTTCGGGCTCCAGCTCTTTCTCTTCTATTCTCTTCTGGACCATTCCTCTAGGCTTTCATCTCGCCATGTTATGCGGTAAACTGATGGGTCCTTGAGAGGGAGAAACAATATACCAGCCCCAGATTCTCATCTTACTCCTGCTAAATACTGTGTGTCCCTGAGAAAGTTATTTAATTATTCTGTACTTCAGATTATGGGGATAACAATAGCACTAAATCACAGGGTTGTTGCAGGTATAAAAGAGATGAGACTTGTAAAGAGTTTAGTCCCTGTGCCTTGTAGCTACCGGGATAATAGCCTAGTACCCCTCTGTGGAAGCGGCTTTCCATTTTAACAAGGGACTTTGGTAGACACGTGCCTTGACTGCAACTGTTTTGGCAGGTCAGATATTTGGGGGCCTTCAGAGGACAGCATGTGAGCAGATGCCCATTCTGTGTGCAGATTAGAGGACGCTTTGCGGACCTCTCTAGGGGATAGAGTACTAGATGACTTAGCCATTGTCTCTGGATCTAAGAAAGAAGCCCTGGGCCGGCCCCATGGCTTAGCGGTTAAGGATGTGCGCTCCGCTACTGGCGGCCCCGGGGTTCGGATCCCAGGCGCGCACCAACGCACCGCTTCTCCGGCCATGCTGAGGCTGCGTCCCACATACAGCAACTAGAAGGATGTGCACCTATGACATACATCTATCTACTGGGGCTTTGGGGAAAAAAAAAGGAGAAGGATTGGCAATAGATGTTAGCTCAGAGCCAGTCTTCCTCCGCAAAAAGAGGAGGATTAGCATGGATGTTAGCTCAGGGCTGATCTTCCTCACAAAAAAAAAAAAGAAAGAAGCCCTGCACAGACCCTGGCAATTGAGGATAAGACAATAATTGCAATGTTGTCTTCAGAAGCGTTGCTTTAAATAATCCTTCTCCTTAATAGCTTTGCCCCTGGTGTGTGACAGGTGTTTACATTATTAAGTAAAAGCGCTTAAACAGCGACCTCCTTGGTATAAGGGTGAAGGAGATTAAAATCCAAGCAGTGCTCCGGCCATTTAAATCAATGAGACTTGTCAGATCTGTAACACACGAGCTACTTAGAGGGCACAGGCACCTATTGTTTTTGAGCTTCGACTAATATCTCAATATGCTCGTTCCTTCAAAGTCTGCCGAGGCCCTGGGATGCTTGTTAAATGCTGGTCTGGCCGTGGCCTCTCTCCCTTTGGAACCAACGTTATTTAATAGTTGGCTAAATGTGCACGAAGTAGTTAGGCTATTAGGGAAGGTCAGAACTTGGGTTCCTGCTTAGAGAAATGACCTTTCAAGGAATGCTAGTGGTGAAGTCCCTTAGCTGATCAGAAGCGGGGACTATGAAGGCTGCCCCTCCTTCACTAGGGGGTGCTAAACCAGGCTGCTTGGCTCCACACAGTCACCCTTTCCTGAGTCGCGTCATCCCGGCCTTTAGCCACAACAATGGGAAACTCGTGTCTACCAGCAACATGGGGGAACCAAGTTTCTGAGACTTAAATCTTGTTTTTTTAAAATTTTCTAAACTTCGTGCTGTCACCATGCACTGGAAACTTCTCTCTCCCTTAATAATCAAACCTAGACCCTTCATATTGGCAGTGGAGGGCAAATCTCTGTGTAAGAATTGCACCTGGAACTTAAGGATCCAACTGTTATTTCTCAAGATGTATCTTCCCGTTGAGAGTCCGCAGCTAATTTCTGCAGGCCCCTCCCACCCTGCAAGCTGATTTCAGGGCACTGATTCATTATTAACGCTCTCGTTCTATAGGGGACACTCGACCCTTCTTTTTTTTTGAAGCTTCAGTGCATGGTTGTGTATCCTAGTTGTTAGTTTTTAGTTCTCTATGTGAGCCACCGCCACAGTATGACAACTGACAGATGGGGAGTGTGGCTCCACGACCAGGAAACAAACTCAGGCTACGGCAGTGAGAGTGCCGAATCTTAACCACTAGACCACCAGCGCTGGCTTGTGACCCTTCTTCTAATTCCTGGGATTCACAGTTGAGTCAGGTTGGCCATCAAAGAAACTACATGCAGGAAGGGTTACAAGGCAGAGTCTACTTTTCTTCCAGTTGTGGCCCATCTGTCAGTCTGCTGGGGGCAGGATCCCTCACCCTGAGGGACTGCTCAAGCTTCAGCTGTGGATGTGTTGGCCCAGCAGAGGGTGAGGAATTTCCTCTCTAGATGGTCTGAAGAGCTTTTTCCCAGGTGACTGACTTTGGGAATATTCTCTGCTTCAGAGGAAAGCCCTCTTTCAACTCATAGCAATGTCTCTAGTCTCTATAGAACTTCTTTGTCAAAATGCAACATTGAGGCCTTCACGTTGAAAAAGAGATACATGTAAACAGCACCTGCCACTGCAGTACTGGGACTCGCGGCATGGGCATCCCCAGGGAGCTTGTTAGAAATGCAGCATCGCAGGCCCCCGATACTGAAACAGAATCTGCATTTTAACAATCTCCCCTGTGATTTGTGTGCACAGATACACAGAAGCCTGAGAAGCACTGATACAGCACAAAAAGGGCCATTTTGTCCACACTATCTTTCTCCGCTATAGGAAACAACTCCATTTAAGCCTGGCTCAGGGAAGAAAGTCTTGCGGCATTGCTGTCCCTTGGAGCTGAGGAGTCAACATGGCCTCCGTGGGGGTTTTCTGAATTATAGCAGAATGACTGGGGGCTCTTGGATTTCTGAGACTGTTTGAAGGGAAAAGGAATGTTAAGGACCTTTTGCTCAGAGCAAGGGAATAATGAGACCACTGCACAAGTTCATTTGCTTCTTTCCATAATCATGGTCAGTACCTCCAACATCATCCTACCAATGGTGTGCAGGCCCCCAGGGGGCCTGGAGCAAGACCAGCACCCAGGTAGCAGCCTCCTAGGAAAAAACTCTACGCAAAGCACAGGGAAGTCTCTCAGAGAATGCAATACTCATTCAAGTCAATCAATTCTGTCAAAAGTCCATTCAATGAAACAATAGCTAGTGGGTATTTGGCTGCGTAGTCAGTTGAGTCTCCGTAGCAACTTGGAGGCCACCAGCAAATGCAGTCTTAGGTGTTGAAGAAAATCAGGTATTTATTCATGGAGGCAGTAGAGACCCCTATGTACTCTACCCATTAGCTCTGTGATTGGAGGCAAGTATTTAACCTCCCTAACCCTTAGGTTCTCCATTTTAAAGTTGATTATCAGGATGGTACTGATCTTATAGCCAGCCCTGGTGGTCCAGTGGTTAACATTCGGCACTCTTACCACCACAGCCCGGGTTCGTTTCCGGTCAGGAAACCACACTGCCTGTCTGTCAGTTGTCATACTGTGGTGGCTGCGTGTTGCTGTGATGCTGAAAGCTATGCCACCAGTATTTCAAATACTAGCAGGGTCACCCATAGTGGACAGGTTTCAGCAGAGCTTCCAGACTAAGACAGACTAGAAAGAAGGACCTGGCCACTCACTTCCAAGAAAATTGGCCATGAAAATCCTGGGAACAGCACTGGAGCATTGTCTGATACAGTGCCAGAAGGTGAGAGGATGGCGCAAAAAAACACGGAAGGATCCGCTCTGCTGTACACAGGGTCACTAGGAGTTGGAATCAAGTGGATGGCACTAACAATACACAACAAACCGATCTTAAGGGTGTGTTGTAAATGCTAAGCTTAGTATTCACTCTGTAGTATTAACTCGACATTACTCAGTCATCTTTATAGGAGGTAAGAATTATATTTCAGGTGTGGAAAGAATCTTGAAGTCACCTTATGGAAAGGGGATAAGAAAGGAAAAACCACAAAGACAAAAAAGGCTTCTGTTTTCATTTTGCCAGAGCCACGAGTTCTAACTCTAGGTCTGTCCTGCGTCACCATAGTCCCGAACAAGAGTAACTTCCCAGGGCCTATGAGGAACTCTGGAGGGAATGTGAGCTGGGAGCAGGAGTGTGGCTGCCGCAGGTCAGTTGGAGGCCACAAAGCTAGTTAATGGGGAAGATTGATGAATGTATTTATTGTGGCAAAATACCAGATGGTCTGAGGTATCACTAGTGTTGGAAAATAATATGGTGGTTGATTCTTGATAATCAATATTAGGAGGAGAACTGCACAGCCAGACACCATGTTGTGTGTTATAAATACCATGCTGTGGTTTTGCAAGGTGGCTCACTCAGATGTGCTCACGTGCACCCATGCATGGCCTCTGCCCCTCTCCTGCCTGACCCTACCTCCACATCCCATGGCGTGGTTGGGTGCCAGTGGGCAGGAGGAGGTCCCATCACGGAGAGGATTTCCCAGAGCCATCAGCAAGCTTGCCAAAGACATGTACTGTCTCAGGAATATTCACTCTCTCAACTCGATTCCTGGGGCTTACATAGCACACGCTTTCCACTGACAGATGATTTCAGGTGGGGAGATCTTGTGACCTTGCAAATATGGCACGTACATCTGAATTTTTCATTCAGAAGCTAACTGCTGAAGGCAGAAGAAAAAAAAAAATTATCTCCCTCTGTCTTATCTCTGGGAGAAGCTAAAAATATGGAGAGGGGTTTCATTTGGCAGCGATCTGGGCGCCGTCAGATGGCCTGTTTTTCTTCTGAGTTGAGCTCTCATTTTCAGGTTGCCGTCCCTTTGATCTCCCATTCTCTGTGTTCAGGTATCCCTTTGTGCCTACCTGAATCAAGCGTAACAAATCATCTTCATTACTTCAGGCCTGGCTTCCTCTTCCAGTTCTCATTTTCTGAAATTCTTGCGATGCTTACCAAATCAATCTGTGTGGGGCTCCAGCCCTTGGAAACAGCACGGAGGCACCCGCAGCAGCGAGAGGAATTTCAAAGTTAGTTAAAAGGCACAGGAGGAGTGAGAGAATTGAATGAGAAACCCCCTGGTTTTCAGCCTGGAGATGTAATGCTGACTAGACTCCAAGTCCATGTTCATTGCAGGGCACAGCCCTCACACCTTTGCTGGTAGAAGAGAGAATAATTAATGCTGTGCCTCCTTGGCTTGGTACCCAGAGCTCTGCTTCTATCAGCTGTGCCCCACATACGGTAGAAACACACACCCTGTGAGAAAGCCCAGGTGGGCAGAGGAGGAGGAAGGAGATGATGGCGTGCTCTCACCTGCTGGGGCTCCCCGGCTTAGCCAGTAGGGGGCCCCAAGCAAGCAGAGGGTGGCGGGAAAGTGGGCCAACTCCCGGGACCTGTCACTGAGTTGGAGCCGGGTTGTGCGGGGCTGCGTTTTAAGTGGGCCATTCTGAATGAAGAACCTCTGGCAGAGAGGTGCTGAGGCAGACCAGGCTGTGATCCTGTACCCTGGGCCGTCCAAAGGGAGGGAATTGGGAGCAACGAGCTGAAACTGCGGAAAAGAAAATATAAGCCTGGCAGCATAAAAACCTTCCTGACAGTGATGTCTATTAGCTGATGGCATCCTCTCCTAAGGGAAGTTGCGAAAGACCCATTACTGGAGGCATTTAAGGGGGCCCTGCTAACACCCCGGGGAGTGGGTTGCGGGAATTACATCGCGCCTTCTCAGGGACGGCGCCCTACCAGAGCCGGCTTGAGGCTAATTGCTTGGACCCCCACCACGTCAGTGCTGTTGGAAGGGCCACTTAACACCATTTCCTTCAGCGGGATCACGTCACCTTGGAGTGATTTCTGCCTCTGCAAAGGGAGGGTGCTGTGTATGCACGTCTATAAATACAGCACACCCTACAGCCCCCCAGGTGTGCAAGGGACTGTTGGATCCAATAAGAGAAATTTTGAAAACAAAACTTTCATTTGTTGGGTGACAGTTTACAAAATATTTTTGAGGGAGTCTTGTTTGAGGGGGATAGATTTGCTCATCTAGCACACATTTTTTTTTTCTTTTACCTCTGTTTTAATGGTTATGATATGGATTTGTAACAGAATGGTAAATGTGACTCTTTCTGTTGACTCCATTTCAGCAGAGGCCTCAAAAGTCCAGGGAGGGAACATTAAGAAAATATTGCAAAGCAAGGTGCTGGATCATCTGTGGCACACTTCACTTTTAAAACATGGTGATGAAACAGGTTTGGGTCCACCACGTAGAAGGTGTCACTCCTCTACCCCCTCTTTTTGATGGCCCCAGTGTCCTGGGGGACTTTGGAGGTCACTCAAGTGACCAGGAAGTGTGTTAGGCACCCTAGGGAGACAAAATGAATTAGATTTAGACCACCCCCCCAACCCCACATGAGGGCTTTGCACTCTCTTCCCTTATACCCTTCCTTCCCCTCCTTTAGAGGGGCTTTTGGCAGCTCCTGGGCAGGCAGCTGTTTAGAATGCAAAGCTGGATTAATTAAGTAAACAGCTTGAACTTGTAGTTGCTTTGGGCTCCAGCTCACTCTTGGTTCTCCTAGGCCATCAGTCCCATAGCCCTGTTGATAGCTTTTCATAATATTGCTCATGTTCACCATCTCCATCTCATGTTAGGTGATCAAAGGCTCATTCCTGGATAAGTACCATTGCAATTAAGTGACCTTCCTTCTTTATACTTCTTCCTTCTAACCCATCCTTCTACCATAGCCAGGTCCATCTCTGGAAAGTGCCCTTTCATCATGACCATCATTTGTGCAAAACCTGTTAATGGCTCCCCATGGCTTCCAGGGCAGAGTACTGGGCTGGAAGGAATGTCCTTTTCTACCTATAAAAATGGTTGGTTATGGTAATATTTTGAGAGATTCAGATCTATTCATTTCAGGAATTGAGTAGGGTTGACAGTAAGGACTGGCTGTTTCCTCTTCATGATTTATGATTTTAAAATATATCTAAACATTGGCATTGATAATCAAGTTACATTCCCAATTCTTTACCTTCTTAAGCTCAGCCTCTTCTAGTAAGATGAGGGGGTTGTAGTAGACCAGTGGTTCTTAGCCCAGGATGCATGTTGGAATGATTTGGGAGCTATTGCAAATTACAGATGCGTTGTTCAGAATCTTTGGAAGTGGGGGTCTGGGTATCAGAATTTTTAAGGAACTCCCCATCTAATTCAAATGTGCAACCATTGTTGGGAATTACTATATTACATTACCTATAAGACCCTTGTCATTTCAGATATTTTTTTGTTTCCCTAATTCTTGAACTCTTCTAGGTCAGCTAAATACTTCTTAGGCAGCATGAAGTAGGATCCTTTTAGTTACAGTCGAGATACAATTTTTGATCCAAATCGACACTGCTTTTTTGTGGCCACTATAACCCCAAACAAGATTCTCTTTTTCTCTGATTCCAAAAACACCTCCACTAATTCACCCATTCTACAAATGTTTGTTGAGTACCTACTATATGCCAGAGGTCCCAATCTAGACGTTGGAGAAAGATACACTGGTGAACAGGCCAGACAAGGAGCCTGTTCTCTTGGAACTTACATTCTAGAATCAGGTCCAGATCAATATGAATCTCTCCTTTATTTTGTTTGAATCTCTTTCCTAAGCTTTCCGCCATATTCTTCTGGCTACTCATTCCTACTTTCACCCAGTGCATCAACATAAAGTTCACTTTTATACTTGGTTATTTTTCATCTATAGAAAAACACTAATTCAGATAAGAGATAACAATTGTGAAGTACAGTATGTAATGGGGATTATGGTGTTTCCATAGCAGGTGGGATTAATATCATTTTGTTACTAAAAAGGTTAAGGAATCTAACCATTTGGTTGCATATATTTTGCTCTATGTGTTTAAAAGTAAACCTTACTTCCTATTGGTAGTAGACATATATTGCTGCTATCATCATTCATTGACTGTCTTGTTAAATGTTGGGAGGAGACATCTATTCCCCATTCCTCCATTGTTGTGTGTAGAGACTTCTTCAGAGTAACAATCCTAGCTCCTCTACCTCCTTACTGCCCTCTCTTTGCCCCAAAGGAGGAAGAGTGACTTTACTCATGGGTGAGTTTTGGTGCAGTGGCTGAGCACGTTAAACTCAGCCCCTTTCTCTCTTCATCACCTATCAGTTTGCAGAGAGCATTCTCTGCTTCTTCATGTCATAAATCCAACAGGGGCAGGCCCCCATGGGAGACTGCATGTCTGTGATGGGGCAGGTCCATCTAATTCAGGAATTAGCAAGCCCACTTGGTTAACAGACCTAAAACCGTGTAATGAAGGTGATATTTTTGTGCCTGTCTACCTGGCTCCTGGATCCTTCAACTGGTTCAAAGGGTGGGACATTGAGCCTCCTCAACCCCCAACAGTAACCATACTTCAATTCTCATCTATAGAACCCCTTTCTCCAACTCATAGTTTGGATTAAGTGAAACTGACCCCACACGGGAGACCCACAATTAGTTCCCCCTGGCTACAATGATTAGTTTAAGGATGAACATATGACCCAATCAGATCCAATGAGCCACAATGATGTTTTCCTCATTGAGGAACTCTTGATCTTATCTGCTGGACCTAAGGAGGGTGTGGGGGTTAGAACAGTTGCTGCCGTTCCATTCCAGCATGAAGCTGAGAGACGGAGAAAAACAGTCCTGACGACATTGGTTGAGCTCAGGATTCAGCCATGAGTGAAGCTAAGTATGCCTCTGGACTTTTCATCCTAAGTGAAACAATAAATTCTCTTTCTGCTTAAGCTAGTTGGGTTCATTTTTATGCTACTTGCAATGGTTACTGAGCCACTTCATTTTATTTTTACATTGTTAGTTTTAATTGATTTTAGAAGCCCACAGATCACCTCTATAACTCACTTTAGATCCCAGGAGCTACAGATGACTTTGGAAAGTATCAATTCACCACAGGGAGAGTGGTTTGGTTATAATGTCACAATATTAATTATTTTAGGCACTTTTCATTATTTATTTCCTTTGTCTATTTTTTGAAAACAGATAATTTGATGTGATACTTGACTCTAGTAAGTCTTTAATCAAAAACTTTCAAAATGCAAACAGCTTATATTTTCCTTCTGATTAACTGGAGAAGAATGAATCTTGTTCTTTAAAGTTATAATGATCATAATAAATATCCTCAAGGAAACAACAAACTCTTTGGGGAAAGTTACTTTAGCTACTTACCAAGATGAAAGACTGGACAGTTTTTTACTGGGAATTCTGGTGGGGATGAAATATAACCAGAAGGGTGTTGAGGTTTGGGTGGGCAACAAGAAGGGAGAAGGGCCTCCTGGTAATGGAGAAGGAAGTTAGGAGAGGAAGAGTGAGCCATATTCATGGCTGCTGAGGTGGAGATATCCACAAAAATGTGTGTTCTTCTTGTTATTGGAAAGTGGCTTTCTCACCAGAGACTACATTTCCTAGCATCCTTTGCATCTAGATGTGGTCATGTGTTTAGTCTTCACCAATGAAATGTGAGTGGAAGTGATATGTGACACTTCTATGCTAAGACTTTTAAAAAGTGGCTGATTTCTGGATACCTTTCCCTGCTTCCATCTGTTTATGGTCCTAGTGGTTAGAAGAGATGTAAGCTCAAAAGAACTTGGGTCCCTGAATCACTGAATGAAAGAAAACTTGCTTTGGATTTTTTTGTGAAGGGGAAATGAACTTCTATTGTGTTTGGCCACTATACATTTATAGATATATTTGATACAGTGAGAACTTGGTGATGCTCAAAGTGTGTTTACCAAACCAGCAGTATCAGCATCACTGGGACTTGTTAGAAATGCAAATTCTCACATCCCACCCTAGACTGACTGAATCAGAAGCTCAGATGCAGAAATCTATGGTTTTTTTTTTTTTTATTGATGTCTTAATAGTTTATAACATTGTGAAATTTTGGTTGTACATTATTGTTTGCCAATCACCATATGCATGTCTCCCTTCACCCCTTGTGCCCACTCCCCAACCCCCTTGCCCCTGGTAACCACTATACAGTTTTCTCTGTCCATGTGTTTGTTTATATTCCACATATGAGTGAGATCATGGGGTGTTTGTCCTTCTCTCTCTGGCTTATTTCACTTAACATAATACCCTCCAGGTCCATCCATGTTGTTGCAAATGGCACAATTTTGTCTTTTTTATGGCTGAGTAATATTCCATTGTATATATATACCACATCTTCTTTATCCAATCATCAGTCGAGGGATATTTGGGTTGCTTCCACTTCTTAGCTACAGTGAATAATGCTGCAATGAACATAGGGGTGCATAAGCCTCTTTGGATTGTTGATTTCAGGTTTGTTGGATGGATTCCTGGTAGTGGGATAGCTGGATCATAGGGTATTGCTATTTTTAATTTTTCGAGGAATCTCCATCTGCTTTCCATAGAGGCTGCACCAGTTTGCATTCCCACCAGCAGTGTATGAGGGTTCCCATTTCTCCACAGCCTCTCCAGCAATTGTTGTGCAGAAATCTATGTTTTAACAAGCTCCCAGGTGATTCTAATGCATACTCAAGTTTGAGGACAATGGCCTTCATTACCAGCTTTCCTGCCACCCTAACTGATCAGTAGACATAAGTTGTTTCTCTCCTCAACTTTGCCTTTTCTTGGTTAAACCCTCAAAGTGTCTTAAATTTTTGGCTTTATTTAGGAATGGTGGCTGAAAGTTAAGCATAATGTTAGAAACTGGTGCAGTTGGGAAGACATGGGGTGAGTTTGAAGTTCCATTGAATTTTGAGGAAGAGAAGCATCTTTGCTTAGAAGCAACTTTTGTTCAGTTCCTTTTTTTTTTTTTGTGAGCAAGATCGGCCCTGAGCTAACATCTGCGAATCCTCCTCTTTTTGCTTGAGGAATACTGGCCTTGGGCTAACATCCATGCCCATCTTCCTCCACTTTATGTGGGACGCCGCCACAGCATGGCTTGACAAGCCGGTGTCAGTGCGAGCCCGGGATCCGAACCAGCGAACCCCGGGCCACCACAGCGGAGCGTGTGCACTTAACTGCTTGCACCACCGGGCCGGCACCCTGTTCAGTTCTAAATATTTTCATCTTTTAAAGGGCTGTCCTAGAACGGGGGTCACAAGCCAAATGCCTACCAGGTAATCTAATCAAGGGAAGTGGGCTGAGTGGACAGAAGCAACCAGTACTAAGCTACTGATGATTATTAAGAATGTGAGGCCAATGTTTTCAGGTCTAAATATTTTAAAGAGAATTGAAAATTTGGATTTTCCTGTCGGATCTTCTGGTTTGTACATGTTGGCTTACATGACAAAAATAAAAGAAACAAAACTAGAAAACTTTGTGTGGTCCAACATGCCTGTGTTGAATTTGGCCCCTGGGCTGCCAGTTTTATAACCCTTGTCTGGAAGAACCAGGGAACCAGTCATGCTGGCTAATGTCTCATCTTAGTCATTAGGAGGCAAAATAACTTTTACACAAATGATGAGCTTCACAGGAGGGAGGAATAAGAGCTGTACAAAGTAGTTGCCAAGGTAACATCTTGCTGATCAGAAAGGGACGGCAATTGGGTTTTATGTAGACGCAGTGGGAGAATGGAACTTAATCTTTCTCTGTATTCTTTCTGTTTAAGATCAGTGAGGAAATGGATGTGGACGCAGTGCGGCTGCCTGCGATTAGCAGGAAGCAATTCTTTTCCCATTTGGAGGGACCCCAGTGAGACCTGATCACCAACTAGCAACATATGGAAGTCACACCATTAAATCTTCCAATTTACTAGCAGCAAATCAATGAACTCTGATAGCTACTGCCCTAAGCTAGCATCCAGGGAACTGTGGACAAGCTATTTGATACCTGAATTTTAGTGAAGGAACGTTAAAGCTTTTTCTTAAAGCAGGGGGGAAAAAAAGATCGTATTAAGCAATGAGAGAAGAGAGTTGTGAAAGAGTCAGTTGTTTTAAATTGTATCGTTACTTAAATGTGTTGGGAAATTATTGGTCATTAGTGTTTGGTTGTATATTTATCCTAACAAATTAATAGGAAAGGCTTTTATATTTTATTTCATTTAATTAAAGCTTTATTTTTTATTTTGCAAATAAGACGTTGTCGTAGGGCAATGTCTCTTCTCTCTGGGCAAGATCATACTTTGGTATGTTTTCAGCACAATGAGACGGAAATTTTAGAACATGAAGAGACAGATACTTGCCTGAGGAGTTTTACTTTCCCTTTAATCCTTATCAAATACCCAGATATTACCTGTACTGCCTTGGCATGCTGCCTGAAGGTGGGCTTCTTTGATTATAGGAAGAATTCTGGGCCCAAGAGGTGACTTTGCTTACTTTGTAATGGGGCAAATAACAGGATGTTACATGACACAGTCAAGCCTCTTTTTCACTTAACCTATTTTGGACATCTTTTGGTAAAGATCTATCTCATCCCTTTTAATAACTGTGTAGAATCTTGGACATTTGGAAGTCTCCAAAATATTGGTTGTCATTTATGGTATATTCTGTCTTTGTTATTATGATAATATTGCCATAAATATTGTAGCAACCCATTTTTGCTTACTTGTAATATAGTATTTTTAAAGTATAAATTCTTCCATGTGAAAATGAAAGGTCAAAGTATATAAGTATTTAAAATTTCAATAGTTATTATCTACTTTCCTTTTAATGGGATTATAACAATTTATACTTCTGTCAATAGTTCACGAAGCTGCTGGTTTCCCCTCTGCCTTACTATATATCACAAAATTTCTAATCTTTTCCAATCTGATATGAAAGAAATGGGTTTCATTGTTCTAATTTGTTTTTCTTTTATTATGAGAGAATTTGAACACTCCTTCATGTTTTAGATACTTGCATTTCTTTTTCAGTGAAATGTCTCTTCATATACTTTGCTTTTCTAAAAATTGTTGACCTTTTTTTATTGACTGTAAAAGCTCTTTGTATATTAGACAGTTTAGCCTTTTGTCATGTGGGTGTTGGTTTAAAAAATAAATGTTCTAAGTATTCATCCTCTCAGCCTAAGGCACTTGGGGAAAATCTAGACAATGGCTACACACAGCTAGCTGCTCAGTGAAAATTGTATGAATCTCAGGCATAGGGAAAACCTGGACAGACCCATCCTGCATATGCAAATCTATAAAGGAAGACAAAGTCTTAAGACTGTTTGGAGACAATTTACTGAGTGCTTAGTGGAATGTCATGGGCATGGGTGATTGTTGGAGGTGGTGGGATGAATGCATGGTAGGTGGGGAAGTCAGGGCTAGGTCTGAGGTGGGATTAGTAAGAATGATGAATATGTGGGCATCTTAGGGTTAGAACTCTCATGGCAGGGTTTCTTTTTGTTCGTGTTCAAGGACAGCCATTTTGCCTCACTGCTTCTTGCTTGTGCATGGAGGACACTTGGTTTCCTGTGGATCCCTTTTGCTGCCAATGCCTTTCCAGGCTAGTGCTTTGCTTGCACTCAGAGGGATGCTTGTTCAGGCCAGCAGCAGACTGTCTTGGGGATAAGAGGCATATTTTCTTTTGAATACTCTGTGTGGTCTCCATGCGACTCTTTCCCTCATTTTGGGGCCCAGATTGGCCTAAAGCTCTCCATTAAGGCTAATGGGAAAACCACAATCAGAGTTAACCCAATTTTCCTCCTTTGGTATTTATAAAAAGCAACCCTTAAAAACCTTGAAATTTACTTAACTAACAGCAAAAACCACTGCTCCGTTAATTCCTTCCTGGAGATGGTTCTTTCTTCTCAAATAGGCTACTTTTCAGACTGGAAATCACCCCAAATCCTCAAATAGCCTGATGTTTTTCACGTGTGATTCCAGCAAATTTCTGTTTGCCTGATGCCTGGTGGGGACTCACTTAAGAGCTGGATTTGTTACTATTTACTGACATTTTAACATGGCCTTTTCAGCTGTGTAAATAATTGTAATATTTACCAGAAAAAAGAAATAAAAGAAATGAAAGGTACCTAAAATTATTCATATCTCAACATTACATGCCTTAATTTCCTGCCTGAAGCATGGTGAATGACTTTAAAAATAAGTCATCTCGAGCTACTGGGAGTCTATGGTGATGTAAATAGATGGTTTATAGATTGGGAAAATCAATGAATATTGCAGATTGTCAAGATAGGTGGTGTGATTATAGAATAATGAGATCAGCTAAAACCACTGGGTTTCAGATATCCAAATTGTAAGGAGGAAATGAAGACTAGAGAGGCGGAAGGAATTTGCTCACAGTCTTGTGGGTACCGAGCAATAGAGCATTATCCCCACTGTGTCTAAGATCTTCTGCTCTTACCCACACACTGCTCCTTTGCC
Source organism: Diceros bicornis minor (assembly GCF_020826845.1). Taxonomy (NCBI): domain Eukaryota; kingdom Metazoa; phylum Chordata; class Mammalia; order Perissodactyla; family Rhinocerotidae; genus Diceros; species Diceros bicornis. The sequence continues at coordinate 44,678,477 of NC_080747.1, forward strand.
CTTACTGCGGGCTTAGCCAGGCCAGGAGATGGCTTTGCAGGAGCAGAGGACTGTGAACTGGGCTTTGGGGGATGCGCTTTCTGGTTTTACCTTGGCTATACCCTCTCTGGGAGAGGCCTGTGACAAGTATTATCATTCTTGGTGGCCTAGTGTCTAGTTTAACCAACCTGTAGACAGAGTGGGGAGGCCTTGTAATTTGAACAAGTAGAAAAATGCTTACTTGATCAAAAAATACTTTTTTCTCCTGATAGAAACTGCTATCATTAGAGTCACCCCTTATGGGCTCATCATTGTATAGATGCATTTTAGTAGGCTAAGTACTCCTCTAACTGGGAGGGATAATGCATTAATAGGTAAATAAACATCTCAGTGTTATATCCTCCCTTCCCCTATATCTGGTCTCATAAACCCACATGCATTTTTAAACCTCTAAGTCTGTGCTCATGTTATTCTCTTGATCTGGAAAGACCTTCTTAGACTGGATAAATGTCATAATTTTCCAAGGCTCAGAGCAAATATCATTTCTTTCTATGATTTTCTTGATCCTTCCTCCCAAGTAGAAATAGCACCATATATACACCTGTACAATTCATTTGTAATTGACATAAACCTCCTTGTTCTACCGAGAGTTTGAGATCTCTTACCAACATACCTATGAAAAGATAAAGGAGGATTTGGGGTCAGGAGGAAACAAGGGCAGCAAAATTAATGCCTACCACCCACACCCGTACTGTTGTTAGAAAAGGACTACAGATGTGGTCTTTCCTAGGCTTCTGGCAGCTAAAGCAAAAATGGAGACACAATGAGTTATGGGATTTCACTGTGTTCATAAGACAAAAACAAATGAGCTCTTCTTGAGTCTGAGATCTGAAAAGCACTTCTCCATGGGGTCCTTAGAAAATCAGCACAGTGTGTTGTAGGGGAGGGCACTGTCAACATCCCTATACTGGGTACATATTTAATTTCATTCAGCAGTTTTTAAAATGTTGCTCAATCTAGGCAAATGATGAGACACCAAAGTACAGCTGAGTAAAAGCAGTTCTATTGAGGTGTGAAAACAAGGCCTTGGATCATGTTGTTTTAGTTCTTCATAGATTTTTTTGAAACTGAATTATGCTTTTATGTACATGAATAGTAAATCTTAGGATTTCTAAAGTAATAAATGGGCTGTTTGTCTTTTAGGTAAACCTCCATAAATTATTTATTGTACGTATATTTGATAAGAAGTATGTGACTGAGAGTTCAAGGTTGCATTTTTTTCCAGCAAGAACCAAGAGTGCAGATAACCTGCAGCCAATTGAGGACAGATCTATAGGTTTGTCAATCAATCTGTCAGAATGTACCTGTATTGTAGCACTTATCACTTTGTTTTATAGACATCTGTGTCCCTGGCATAACTGCATACTCTTCAAGGGCAGGAACTATTTCTTTTTCATCTTTGCATCCCTAGCCCCTAGCATAATGCCTGAAACGTACCATCTCCATAGAAGACTTTGTTGAATTGAATAAACTTAAAAGCTTCCATTATCATTCAGTTCCACTTGGCAAAAGTAAGAGCCCTGAGGAGACAAGGGCAGGGAACATAGGCTAGCTAAGATTTGAAGGAAGGAAAAAGGCAAAGAGGTAGGAAAGGTTGGGAACTTGGAGTACAGGCTGAGAAAGCAAGTCCAGGTGAAAGATTCCAGTGAAGGGTGGTGAGTGGGCCTTACATGTACAGCAGATAACATTGGGGCATCGGCTGATTAAAATGAAGGGACTAGAAGGGGTTCTAAAAGAGCAGTTGGGGTAGGGAGGTATGGAAATGACTGGAAATAACCTTTTCCTATTGTGCCAGCTATTGTCTGTCATTAGTCCTATTCTAATCCTTATTTCTTCTCCTCTGAATGGCAAGCTGCTGGAAACCTGGGGAGTGCATTTCTAGGCTCCCTTGATGGCTGGACTTTAGGTAGGGTTTGTCAATGGGAACACTCGAGGGAGATTGGAAAGTAGTAGGAAGGGAAGGCCACTCATCTATCTGTGACAGTGGTAGCAGTGGGTGGTGCCAGGGTGACTGGGGCTGCAACAGCTCTGGTGGTGGTTCCAGCATCATCAGTGGGAGCTTGGGCTCCTGGGTTCCTGCTAAGCAGCTGTGATCAATAGCTTCCAGGATGGCCTCCAATGATCCTTGCCTCTTAGTATTTATGGCCTTGTGTAATCATTTCCCCTTTTGTAACTTGCTGCTAAACAACAGAATGTGGCATTGTTGAGGGATGCCACTTCTGTGACTGGTTACAAAAGGTTTTGACTACTGTCTTGCTAGAAGACTCTCTATTGTCTTCTCATCTTGCATGCTTTGATGAAGCAAGCCATCATGTTCATGAGACTGATGGTGCTCAGGGCAAGCTACCCCAGGAGGCACCACTCTAATATGCGGATTATTTCGAGCTGAAGACAATAAGGACTCAGAGAACTCAGGAAGAATATTTGAGTTTCCCCTCCCAAACTGCCTAAAGAATTTAAAACAAAAGATCTGTTTCAAGAAGGAGTTATCATCATGATGGTTGTAAAGATAATGTAGGATAGAGGTTACAATAGGAAAGGCACCAAGCCCCTTTTATCAAAAACTCTGTCTCTCCCTGACCACATTATCTATAGGTGACCCTGAAAAGAACTGTCTTCCTGCCCTCTGAAGTCCCAGACCGCTACCCACCCCCAACACGTTCCTTGCCTTTAGCTGCAATACTTAAGCAAGCAGCTTAGACAGGGGGATGAGTTGCTCATTTCTGAGTTTCTCCCATGTATACATGTTATTAAACTTGGTATTATTTTCTCCTGCTAACCCGTCTTGTTAATTATTTGGCCAGCCATAAGAACCTTAAGGAAAAGGGCAGAGGGAGATTCTCCCTCTTTCCCGACAAGACCCACATGGCAAGGAACTGAGGGTGGACTCGGACCAACAGCCAACAAGGAACTGAGGTCCAACAGCCTATAAGGAACTGAATCCTGCCAATAACTACATGAGCCTGAAAGTGTATTCTTCCCCATTTGAGCCTTCAGATGAGTATAGCTTAACTGACACCTTGATTGCAGCCTGTGAGAGACCCTGGAACAGGGAAAGGACTCAGCTAAGCCATGCCCAGATTCCTGACCCACAGAAACTGTGAGATAGTAGATATGTATTAAGCCATTACGTTTTGAAGTAATTTGTTACATGATAGCAACAGATAACTAACACAACGTCAGAGCCATCAGTTCCAACAGCGGCATCAAGTGTGTGCTGGTGGACTCTGGGTAGCACCACGTTCACCCCTTTGTTCCCCCAGCTATAGGGGCAATGGCAACTTCCTGCAGTTGCTGATCTCTAGGTACTGCCACCTTCCCTTTAGCCAGGGTTTTCAATACCTTTGTCATGCTTTTCTCATATTAAATCCCCTCTCTCTGAAATATCTGAATGGTGACTGATACACACACATAACTATTTTTCCTGGGAAGAAGATAAAGGTGAACATCACATTATTCTAAAGGCAGTCATGTCTTTAGATGTTAACAAAATGTAATGCAACTTTTGGTTTGTTTTTTTAAAAGCGAATAGAGGCTTGCTTCTCTGCAGGTCTTGGTTTCTGGGGAAGGTCAACTTCAAAAGGTGGAGTCATCTGAACCTTCTTTCCTGGGTGTAGTTGGTATATATCCCTGCCCACCCACAGGCAGCAAAGGCAATGCCTAAGGGATTCTGAAGGACACACAGTGGCTTCTTCTCCATTTTCACGTGGGAGTCCATAGAAGTGCAATCACCACATGCTCCCTGTAACTAGAATAAAATAACATGGTGTGTGTGTGAAGGCAAACTCTTAACTCAGCAGGTGAACAGCCACATCGACTCCATTGCCCCTTGAGACTGTGAAACTAGAAAGAAACCTACATATCAGGCCAGAGCAGCCCTTGATGAGGCTCAAAAGAGAGGTGGCAAACACACAACTACACAGGGAAAACCAAGTCAGAGGCAGCAAAAGCTGTGGCTTAAGAACAAAGGGAGAGAAAAAGACTAGTCAAAGAGGCCATATCTACCCACCCACAGAACACCCAGTGAAGAAAATGAGCTGCACTTCTGCCACTGGAAGGCTTGGGGGAGGGAGACATTCAGGAAAACCACAGGGGCAGAAAATTAGAGCGTTTATCTGCAACTTGAAAAATGAACTCAAGTGTGCTTTTTATATATGGCTGAAAGTGAGGACAAAGGCGAAACACCAACGTATACTTGGCATTGGAAGGATGCCTTTTATCCAAAGATCTCAAAGCAGTTTGAGTCTATTAATTGACTTGTGAGACAGTGAAATTATTACTCGTTCATTTTGATGCAGCATTTTATTCTAAAATTTGCTAAGCGTTTTACAACCCAAGTACGTTGGTTATTCCTCAAACAACCCGATAACGTGCAATGTGCCCATTCCTGTTTGACACATGTGGAAACTGACCCTCAGAGAAGTTGGGTAACATATTGAGGATGAGAGGAGGATAGAAGATCAGAAATGAACGTATAAACACTGAATAAGGAATGGGGAACTCTGTGGAGACAACTCAGTCTTTTCTTTGGTTAGTGCTTCACGGCATCTGTGGGAGGCAAAATAACGATCCCCCAAAGATGTCCATTTTCTAATCCCCAGAACCTGTGAATATGTTACTTTCCATGGAAAAGGGGACTTGGCAGACGTGATTAAGTTAAGGATCTTGAGATGGGGAGATTATTCTGAATTATCTGGGTGGGCCCAGTGTAATCACAAAGGTCTTTGTAAAGGAAAGATGAAGGTAGGAGAGTCTGAGAAGGAGATGTGATGATGGAAGCAGAGATTGGAGTGATGTGAGGCCATGAGCTAAGGAATGTGGGCAACCTCTAGAAGCTGGGAGGCGCAAGAAACATTTTCTCCTCTAGAGCCTCCTGACAACCCATTGGAGTCTTCTGAATTCCAGAACTGCAAGATAATAACTTTGTGTTGTTCTAAGCCATTAAGTTTGTAGTCATTTGTTACAGCAGCCATAGGAGACTAATATAGCATCTTTGAAGAGTAGCGATCTGATGATTTCTTGACACTACAAACCTAAAATTTTGTTTTCTGAGTTATTTGGATAACACAAAGAAGTTTTTTGGGGCAAGAATTACTTGGGTATTTAATCGTGATAATAACGAATTTAGTGGTTTGGAGGAAAGAATAGTGGCAGTGACTGCAGTAATAGGAAAGGGTAATAGTTGCTGAGGCCTAATATGTGCCGAGTGCTGCGTCAGGCTCTTGATGTGCCTTCTCTCTGGTTTCTTATAACAGCTCTGTGAGCTAATAATTGTCCTCGCTTTACAGAAGATCGAACTCAGTCTGAGAGAGCCATGCAGGTGGTAAGGGAGTTGGCATTTGCACCCCAGAATATCTGACTTTTAGCCACTACTTGAAATGGCTTTTCTAGAGACTTCTTAATTCACTGAAGGGAAGGAACGAGTCATGTGTGAAGGCAGGTTGTGCCAGAGATTCGAGGACAGGCCTCCTTCTGGCACTGAGGAGGTGTGATGACTCTGCCTCAGCCATGAGGGATGGGAGAGACAACTTCTCCCTCCCGTCGTTTCCTTCCGGCACTCGAGCCAACCATTTGATAAAGTACCCACCATTAGAGGGCAGTGTCTTTCTCCCACTCTTTGGGGCCAAGAGTGACAGTGCTATCGGAAGCAAGCAAGCCATTTCACATTCCACAAGGATGCAGAGGATCCTCTTCTGAGGCTTCAGCTTATGTAAGTGGGGAGGGGGCTTCAGTGAGTGGGATCAGGAGGATCTGAGATGAAAGGACTGCAGTCTAAATGCGGTGCTGCTGGAACTAGCATAACCAAGTTTGGTATCAGTTGGAGCTGAACTAATTCAAAATGTTATAGGCACTATTGTAAAATGGACATTTATAATAACCCCTACTTCATAGAGTAGTTGTGTGAATTGAGTTAATAAATGTAAAGTGCTTTGAATAGTGCTGTAAAAGTGTAGCTGTTACTCCACTGCACCCACCACTGCCACTACTCCTGCTGCTGCAAATGCTGCTATGATTATCGCCACTGCCGTGATTACTACTATGCCATTGCTACTACCACTGCTCTGTTACTACCCTACCACTGCTATAACTACTACTACACCATTGCTACAACCACTGCTCTGTTACTACCACTACCACTGCTACGACTACTACTACACCATTGCTACAACCACTGCTCTGTTACTACCACTACCACTGCTACGACTACTACTACACCATTGCTACAACCACTGCTCTGTTACTACCCTACCACTGCTATAACTACTACTACACCATTGCTACAACCACTGCTTTGTTACTACCCTGCCGCTGCTACAACTACAACTACACCATTGCTCCTACCACTGCTCTGTTACTACCCTACCACTGCTATGACTCCTACTACACTATTGCTGCAACCACTGCTCTGTTACTACACCTACCACTGTTACTACTACTACTACTACACCATTGCTCCTACCACTACTCTGTTACTACCACTACCACTGCTACAACTACTACTACACCATTGCTACTACCACAGCTCTGTTACTACCCCTACCACTGCTACTACTACTACTACTACACCATTGCTACCACCACTGGTCTGTTACTACCACTACCACTGCTACAACTACTACTACACCATTGCCACTGCCACCACTATGATTACTATACCATTGCTATGGTTACTACTACTATCACAATTACTCTTACTGCTATTACTATTGACTACTTCTGCCACCATCACTATCATTTCAAATACTACCATTACTACTACTATTAATACTACTGTTACTACAATAATTATTACTATCACCACCCCTACCACTACTGTCAATGTCCGGGTATGGCAAATGCTTCCATTACAATAAACTAGCAACACAGCCTTCTGTACCTTCAAAAAGCGGTGGCTCGAGCAAATCCTCAGGGCATCCTGAGTTTGCCTGGCAATACTTCCCTGTCTGGTTCTTTTCTTTGGGCTGTGGCCATTCTTTTGCCATGCTCAGGCTTGAACAAAGTGGCTGTCATTGCTGTGAGTTCTCTGAGGTAGCAACTCTGCCTGCTTCACTAATCCTCGTCAGTGACAAACGCTCCTCAGATCCATTCCCAATGGCCCTTTGAAGTGGACAAACAATTCCACAGCCAGGAAATATCATGTTTTAAGTAGAAGGCACTGTGTCAAATGTCATCAGCAGCTCAGCCATGGGGCTGCTGATCTCAGACTGATTCAGATAGTTTGGGGATAATAATAAGAACTAACATTTATCGAGTGCTTATCAGAACTGACATTTATTGAGTGCTTATCAGATCTTATCAAGTGATTTCGAGGCACTAAACACAGATTGACTTATTTAATCCTTCACAGAACCTTATGAGGTGGTTCCTACTATTAATCACAAATGAGAACATTGAGGCACAGAGAAGTTGAGACACTTGTTCAAGATAACACAGTACATGGCAAAGCTGGGATTTCAACTCAGGCAGTCTAACTCCATGGAAGATGCTGCTGGCCTGGCCACCACAGACCAGCACACTGGCTTCACTGTACACAGCATTCTAGTCAAGGGAGATCAAGACCTAGCGAAGACAGCTGCCCATAGTAGGTGCTCAATAAATGCTAGACCAGTGAATGAATGAATAAACAATGAGTGGAATAATGAGAGTAAGCTAACATGTCATTTGTATGAGTGAAGAAAGGAGGAGGCATTATGAGTGTTTTAAACCAAAGGGGCAACTCAGTTATTGGCAGGAACAGATTGGAAGGGGAATCACAGAGGTCGAGAAGAAATTGATGAGGAGATATGTGTAAAGACCTACTTTGCTGGAGATCTAGGGATATTCCTGGGCTTCCTGAGTCTGCTCGTGGCTGGGCAAGTGGAAGGCAGTTCAGTGGCGGGAGGCGGGGGCACTTCTGCCCGCTTGACCTTTCCTTGGACCTGCCTGCTACAGCGCATGATATGGTTCCATCCCCTACAACAAGTCGGCACCTTTCTCTGATGTGGAGAGTGATTCGTTGGCTTCTCTTAGGTATTAAAAATCATGTGTCCTGGAATTTTAGTGCTGGAAAACTCCTTAAAGGTCAGCCTTTCTCCTTTTACTGATGAGGAAACTGAGTCCCCAAAGGGTCAAGTGACTTGACAAGGTCACAAAACTAGCGAGGGGCAAGTACTCTGATTCTCCAGGCACTAAGCCTCACCTTTACTCATGGTTTATTTGTTTGTTCGTCCTGATCTGGAGGCAGTCCCTTGTGCTGATTTAAATGCTTTGGTGTTTCAGATAAAAAGGCTGGCTTGAGCTAGGGCCATAGGCACACTTTGCCTTTCCTAACATTGGAGACAACAAAGATCTAATTAGCTAATTAATCTACACTGCATTACCTTGATACAAGGTCATACAACTGTCATCTTTAAGATGGACAAACTAAGGTAGTTTGCATTTTCCTTCATTTAATATTTAAAACCTCCTTATAAGAGGAAGCGGCCCCAAAGGATTCTATTTGCACTTATATTAATATCACTGAATTAAAAACATTTGTCAGCATTATAACAAATAGAACAACTGCCTTAGCTGTAATATATGTTCTTCTAGCAGCAAAAATTTGCCTCTTTACATAGTTAATAAATGCGAGCATCATAATATTGTAATAAATTATTTAGAGGATATTTACTTTTAATTATTATTTTCTCAATAAATTCTAAAATTCAATTCCAAAGAACCTAAGATGACTTAGTTACATAGAAATGTTTCACACTGGACTCATTTTGGCTTTCTGGAAGTGACTACATTGCTTTATTAAAAATTTCTTTTGCCTTTAATAAGGGAGAAAGGGAGAGACCACAGTGTCATTTAATCGCTCACTCTGTCTTGCCTGGTATGTTAACTTCTCTGTAATTGTATTTTCCCAAAGTTCCTCCTACTGAATAGAAAATATCAAATCTCCTCACCAAATCTTCACTCTAATCATTACTCCTATCTGACATGAAACACTGATTAAAGTACCTCATCTCTAGAACCAATTTGATATATGACAGTAAAACTTTCTTGTCAAATTCCAATGTGATCTGAGTGATTTGGCTGCATACATAGCCTGTTAGTGATTTTCCTCTCTTTGATAATTCAGCACTACTTGTCTTTGGGTTCTCTCTAGCTCAAAAGGAAAAAAAATGCCATTTTATTCTTACTCTCACCACACATTTTTATTTTTAAGTGACCATTTGGTAGAAGTCACATAGATTCTGCAGTATTTTAAGTCTGGTGAGTAACCCAGTTCTAATGCGTTTGGATTGTGGATGGGCACACACATTTTTGCTGGTTCATGGCTTACAATTCAACCTGATCTCAAGACTTTCTCTACTTCCCTCCCCTCTTCTATTTCTCTCTTCCGTGATTCTATGATTTGATGCTTGTGGGATTGATATGAGTTAGCACAGAAAATGGAACTCAAGCGTCTGATTTTAAGCCTCTTTCTTCCTTTGTAGAGCTCACAGCAGAGAAAAATGTAGGTCCAGGAATCTCTTCCTTTTATTTGTGAGCTGCTATTAATTTTCCATTTTATAGATGGAGATATTAAGACAGAACCAGCTTGGGGACTTGCTCCAGGTTATATAGCGAATACAGGTTGCAGTAAAGAGGAACAAAACATAGGAATCAAAGTCAGTTAAATAAACCCATTGCCCCATACACAATATTAGCTGAAAATGCTAGTATAAAACTCAAGGAGGATTTAAGTAAAGTTGTGGATGATAGAGCCTTAAGAGGAAATTAAGAACATTTAGGAGTTGCTTCTAAACTTGTAAGACCATGATTGTGGAGGAAGTCGCAACACTTTGCTACAAAATGTCTCTTGGTACTATTGTCAGACAGTTGGTCTAAGCCAGTATGGCAATGCTTATTTTGTTATGTTTCCCAAAACCCTTCTGGTATTTTATCTACTGGAGCATTCATTTGAGACAAACAACTTATGTACTCTCTCTAGCCAAGCAGAAACGAGAATGAATGAGAAAATCGCCTAAGAAAATCTGTCCTCCTAATTTCCGACACGAAACTGGCTGGAGAGTCACTGTTCCCGACAGAGCCTTTGGTAGGCTCTACAAATACTCCTCAACTGCCTGGTTGTTGTGAGGATGGCAGCAGCTGCTGCTTCCACTTCTTCAAAATAAAAACTGCAAATAAATACATTTAAAAAGTATGTCCATCCTAGTTCATCTTTCCAACTGTTTTTCTGGTGGAATTAGATTAGCAGTGTAAGTGAAATCTTTTCTGAACCTCTTTGAAATCCAGACTTTCCTACTTAGTGGCTTCATTTATTGATTTTTATTTATTTATATTTATATATTTTTCTTATTTTTATGAACATTTACTATGTACCAGGCACTGTACAAAATGCTTTATATCCTATCAGTCAGTTTGGGCTGCTTTAACAAGATACCATAGACTAGGTGGCTTAAACAGCAGAAATTTATTTCTCACAGCTCTGGAAGCTGGAAGGTCCAAGATCAGGGTGCCAGCAGATGTGGTATTTGGTGAAGGCCCTCTTCCTGGTTTGCAGACAGCTGTCCTCTCATTATATCCTCACATGGTGGAGACAGGGAGCCTTAGTCTCTTTCTCTTCTTATAAGCACACTAATCTCATCATGAGGGCTGCACCCTCATGACCTCATCTAACCCTAATTACCTCCCAAAGGTCCCATCTCCTAACCACCACTTTGGGGATTAGAGTGTCAACATACGATTTTTTGGAGACACAAATATGCAGTCCATAACACATATAATATCTCATTTAATCTCAAAACAGCCCTACAAAGTAGGTATTATTATACACAGATGACAATGCCATGTTTAAATGACTTGCTGAGGTCACACACCTGGGTGGCAGACTCGGGTGTGGCTGACTCCAGGGCCTCAGTTCCTAATCAGGATGCTCCACGCCCCCCAACTGGGGACTTTGTTTAATAGTCTACAGTCTTGCTGAGTTGAACCTCTTCAGTGGTCCTTGCAGATGCACCACCTTGAAGATGGGTTCTTCAAGGGCCATTGGCACTTATAGGTTTAGAAAATTCTTAGTGACTGGTGGTAATGACTCAGGCTTTCTGTGGCTCAATTTTCATGTGCCTAATTTGGCTTCAGTGAGTATTGATCTGGCCCCAGACCTCCTGGTTTGCATGTTTGCATTGAGTGTGTCTATGTACATGTGTGTGTGTTCTCTGGCTTGGAGAGTTTGCAATTACTGATGATCAGAACTTCCCTCATCTCCTTTTTAGGAGAACTTATTAGTGTTCCTTTATCTGAAGGTCAAGTTAAGTATGTTCTCCCAGAGATCCTTTCCTCTTAGTTCAGCAAAGACAAGTGGAATATTTTAGAAGAAAACAAAGGTAAATGCAATCAACACCAACCCCCAAACACTTATACACATGCACCCAAAGAATAGACGCAATGTAGGTGGAGATACATTTTCAGAACACAGATTGATTATCTGAAGCAAGGTAGACTAATAGTTTCTTGTCAGCATCGCAGGGACTTACTTCTAAGCCTTTATTTCTGCATGTGAGCCCCATGGTCATCCTCTCTGGCACTGGTTAGCCTCTCCTTCATCTGTACAGTCACTCTGCTTCCTAGGCAAGTCCTCCCTGAATGTGGAAGGCTTTTCTCTCCGTGTTCCACAATCCCTTCCTGGAATATAGGCTCTCTGGTGCTCTGATCGTACCTTCCCTTGTTTGCACACCCTTCATTTACAGCCTTCCGCGACACTTAGCTGCTTTACTCACTGGGCCAGGGCAGTGGCTGGGCTTGCTTTCTCTTAAGGCTCTGGAGCCTCTGCGGTTGGAGGATCTATCCTGGGAGCCTCTTCACCCTAGTTCAGCTTCCTGCCAGGGCGGGCAAAGCCTACTTTTCTTCTCGTTTCAAAACTTTGCGTCCCCTGTTGGGTTTCTTACTACGTTCCAAATTCAGTCCTAAGGGATATCTCTTGTGCTTATTTGCAGGGCTGGGATTATTGCAAGAACTCTACCCAGTTACCAGTCATTCCACTTCCCTGTTACTCTTGGGGATTCACCCAACCAGAGAAACGGATAACAGTAGAAAAATACCTCACACATGGAGCTGCAATAATAAACCTACGAGAGAAAGAGTATTCATTTTCTGTATGCCTTTCTCATATTATTATAAGATATAAAATAGGAACCTTGAATAACAATTAGCTTTTTGGAAAGCTTGCTTTTTTTCCCCTTAGGGTGTTTCCTATTCTGGGCATCAGTCTCACGTTCATGGAAATCTCGTAATGGTGGAATTACCAGTTACTGTGTTTTGGGTTGCAAGTAACAGAGGTCAACTCTGACTCCAGAGCAAAGAAGGGACATATGGAAAGCAGAGTGGAGGTTGGGAGAGCAGGTTTGGAAAATGAACGTGAACCAGAGTCATGAAGCAGGAGAATCTGGCCATGCCACTGTTGTGGTCATGCTGCTGCCATGAGCACATTTAACCAACCCTTTCTCTTTGCTTCACTTGCCCAAAATTCAGGTGAATGAGAGCATCTCACAGGCTGAGCCTAGATTGTGTGCCAGCACTGCGTACCAGGGTGTGGAGAGAGTAAGGATTGCATCTCTGTAGCTTCCTCTGTGGGAGCTTGTGGGGCCCTTTAAGAGTATGCTCAAGGAAGTAGGTGTGCCTCAAACCAGGAAGGGGGCAGGTTGGATGCCAGACTGCCATCAAAAAAAAAAAAAAAAAGATGAAGACAAAGGACTACAATGGGAGAAAAAAAAATCCGTTGGCCAGTCCATAGTATTTCCTCAGTACTGTTTTTTTAAAAATCTTAATTAGTATTCTTAACACTGTTCTCAATCTCTGTAGCCCTCCCTTTTGTTCTCTTTCTTAAACACATACTTTTCAGGTTAGCCATTGCTTGAATACTGTCAACATTTTACACTGAGACCATACAGTCGCTGTTAAAGTATATAGTCAGAATTGGATTCAGAAGATTGATGTCCTCTTCAGGCTGCAGACCATCTGATTACTGGATCTCCTCTGGGCAATGAAGCTGCCTCCTTTTTCTCCTCTCTCGACTGTCAAGCTTGCACCACAGTAATAATATTTAATAAGAGCAGCAGTAAAACTATGTCATTGCTTCTCTGATGGTCAGAGTGGAATGCAGCACCAAATAAAACAGGAGTGATTGTCATACGGATAATACAGTTGTTTTAGTTCTCTCACCTTGAGAAAGAATGAGGTATCCTGAATGTTGATTGATGCTTGTCTCATAGCCTGCTGGAGTAACACATTAGGTGTTTGGGTGAAATTGTGAGGTACACTTGATCACGTATTAAACATTTGTGAGCTATTTGCTGCTGTACATTCTGACTGGATCTTGAAAAACAGCCTTGCTAGTACAGGATAAAGAAACAAAGCTTTAGTGTTTTTGCCTGCTTTACCTGAATCAGGTGACTTTTTCTGAGTGTATCCAAGCACTTTGCCACATTCATCTGCCTTTTCCTCATATCATCCCAGAATAAGTGAAGATATGTAATAATTTCATTTAAATCTCATTTAAAAGAAACTTCTACATACAGAAATCTGAATTAACAAAACAGAAAAATTGTGGGGAGGTTGTTTACATTAGAGAATAATTTTCTTTTTGGTTTTACAAAAGGATTCACAATAGGACTTCTTTAAATAGCAAAGTCCCTTACTGGATTAAGAATATGACTGAAACTCTCTCAGAGATCATTTAGAGGAAGACATTTCACTGTAACTCTTTTGAGCCTTAATTTTCTCACCTGCAAAATAAAGTTTTTTTTTAAAATTGAGATATAATTGACATGTAACATTATAATAGTTTCCGGTGGACAACATAGTGGTTTGATTTCTATATATACAGATGGCCCCCGACTTACTACAGTTCAACTTATGATTTTTTGATTTTATGATGGTGCAAAAGTGATATGCATTCAGTCGAAACTGTACTTTGAATTTTGATCTTTTCTTGGGCTATTGATATGCCATATGATACTCTCGCGTGATGCTGGGCAGCGACAGTGAGCTACTGCTCCCAGTCAGCCACACGATCATGAGGGTAAACAAACGATACACTTACAACCATTCTGCACCCACACAACCATTCTGTTTTTCACTTTCAGTATAGTATTCAATAAATTACATGACATATTCAGCACTTTATTATAAAATAGGCTTTGCGTTAGATGATTTTGCCCAACTGTAGGATAATGTAAGTGTTCTGAGCACGTTTAAGGTAGGCTAGGCTAAGCTATGATGTTTGGTAGGTTAGGTGCACTAAATGCATTTTCGACTTAATATGTTTTCAATTTATGATAGGTTTATTGGGGATATGTAACCCCATGGTAAGTTGAGGAAGATCTGTGTTGTGAAATGATCACCGCAAGAAGTCTAGATAACATACAAAATGAAGATTTTTAACTAGATAACCCGAGGCTTTTTATAGCTCCCCAATTTGCTACTTAGTTCTTTATAAGAGTAACATAAATCCTGTGATTCTGAGATTATATCCCCTTTCCTTTGCTTAATTCAAATCCTACATTAAGGCATTAATTGATCTATTCTATGCTTTATCTTCTCATCTTATAAATATACTTAGTGTTTTTAAAGCCTGTGTCCAGACTTGAAGCTAGTTAAAGGTCTGAAGAATAGTGCAAAAGACTGTTAGGTATACCTAGATTTTTTATTTTAATGAAGAACAAAATCTTCGATTGCACCACACAGTGGAGGTGCAAAAAGAATAAAAATTTAAGGGAGGAAAACTCATTGAGCCAATGAGCAGATTTCCCTCTGGTGAGGGTCTTGAAGCAGCTGTGGTGGTTCATCATTATCCTGCATGAGCGCTGGATCTGGTGAGTTCAAGTCAGATCATCTGGTTAAGAGAGACTATGAAACATGGACACGGAAGCAACAGCCCTTAGAGAATTGTTGCTTGTGAAAGCCATGTGATGGTCAGTTCTGAATTCTAAAAACATCTTTTAGGGCCGGCCCGGTGACGCAAGCGGTTAAGTGCACACGCTCCGCTGTGGTGGCCTGGGGTTCGCCAGTTGGGACCCCTGGTGCGCACCAACGCACCACTTGGCAAGCCATGCTGTGGCGGCGTCCCATATAAAGTGGAGGAAGATGGGCACGGATGTTAGCTCAGGGCCAGTCTTCCTCAGAAAAAAGAGGAGGTTTGGCAGATGTTAGCTCAGGGCTGATCTTCCTCACACACACAAAAAATAAATAGAAACATCTTTTAGCCAAGTAGAGATGAATATAGGATTTTCTACATAGCTTTGAGCAATGACTTCGGATGCTAACTACCCCGACTTAGGCCAAACTTCACAGGTTAAGGGCAGAGTCCTCCACAAGACTGCCTGACTTCAAACACCAGCCACAGTCTGGGGGGTTCTCAGGCCATGGTCACTTATCACCAACTGGCTACAAATTTGGAGGTTCCCACTCATTTGAGATAATTTGCTAGAATGATTCACAGAACTCAGGAAAGCACTATACTTATGATTACCATTTTATTACAGCAAAGAGGATAAAAATCAGAATCAGCCAAAAGAAGCAATGCGTAGCATGAGGTGTCCTCTCCCTGTAGAGTCAGGATGTGTCACTTTCCCAGCTCATTGATGTGGGGTACCGCCAACCAGGGAAGCTCACCTGAGCTTCTGTGTCTGGAGTTTTTATTGAGGCTTCATTACCTCGGCATGATTGACTGAATTATTGGCCAAAAGGTTAAATTCAATCTCTAGCCCCTTTCCCCAGAGGTGAGGCTGATATCACCTGGCTCAAAGCCCCAACCCTCTAATCACATAGTTGGTCTTTCTGGTGTGGCCAGCCCCCATCCTGAGTCATATCATTAGCTTAAACTATTTAGGGCTCACCTTGAGTGATCTTGTTGGCATAAACTGTCAGGGCCTGTTAAGAATAACAAAGGCATTCCACTTGCTCCAGAAATTCCAAGGATTTGTTGGATCCCATCAAGGAACTCAGGACAAAGACCATCCAAATTCTTTATTATGCAACACCTTGCTTTTGTTTCTTCTGTAGTCTTTGTAAAGAGTACAAGTTGCTAGTTCTGAGATAGGTAGCTAGGTAGACATGAGTGGGGGATCATGGCTGGAGACCTTGCTACATCAAACAGGCATCTTGCTGGCATCGCACAACATGCAGATAAAGGGGAACTAAGACCCACCCGCACCACCACTGGAGTCTGAGACCTTCAACCACGACGATAAAGATAACAAGTGCACAAACAACACATACAAAGCCTTCTACTATACATCTCTAGAGGGCATTGACCTCTCTTTAATTTACATACAAATTCCATATGCATTAGCCCCCCTTCGACAGGCGATGACTGCCATGACCCTTCTGGAGATGTCCCTAAAAGATCAAGAACTCTCCCTCCTGACATGTGGGTGGAGGAAAAACCATTATTGGCGGATAACCTGATAATGCTAATTCCCTTCTAAACAGCCCAAATAAAAATAAACCTAACCCAAGACACGGGGTGATGCGTTCTCTGGCACTGCCCACTCCTCACTTGGAGTGTATCTGACCTTTCCTCTAATAAATCTTGGCTTGCTTGCTGTTGCCCTCCAGTCGGTGTCTGAATTCCTGTCTTACACTGACCAAGAACCCGGCCAACAGGACTCTTCAGTCTGGTTACAGTTCCGTGTTTCTCTGAAGGGAGAAGGGACTTCAGGACTGGATTGAGGTCATTAACTGGGTTATAGATGAGTAGCTGAGTGGTTAACAGCATGGGCTGTTTTGGGTTGCTGCACCCTAGGACCTTGGCAGAAGTCCTATTGGCACCCCAGGAGCCAGCGCCCATAGCCCCTGCCTTAGTGCCTCCTGCAAGGCCATAGACTTGTGGCCACACATGCGCAGTTCACTGCCCCAACAGCGCCTCAGGGGGTCCTGCCCCTGCACCTCGGTTGGGCCAGAGCACTGTCCCCCACCCCCAACCTAGCTCTTGGTGCGAGCCGCAGCAGAGCTGTGACTGATGGGGGTGGAGGGGCACGGAGTGGGGAGATGTCCGTGAGGATTAGGGTTCACCTGAAAGGTGGCACAAGCCAGAACCCATACTGATGAGTCTGGGACAAGAGGCCTCTGGCAACTGGGTGTTTCTCAGCCCAGGACTTTCGCGCCCACCCCCACTGAAGTCCTGAGATCCCCCAAGATCTGGCTCCCTCCGGGAAGAGTAGTCCCGGCAGCTTGGGCCTGCTTCTGCCGCCCTTGCAGCCGCCCCTGATGTTCACCGCATCTGAGCCCATCCTTTTCCTGCCTCAACATCTGGACGTGGCCTTACTTCCCCTCTCTTCTCTGTTCATAGTCACCAGGGGCGCCCTGAAGGCTCCAGCGTGCCTCTGCGTCCCCTCCTGGGGAAACCCCACATTTCACCCCCTCAGACCAGGCCCTGGGGGCGTCCACCATGCTGTTCAGGAGAAGAGAACATGTCCGGATTGAGGGGCTTGGGTGAAGGGGCCGGCTGCCCCACCGCACTGGTGCTGGTGCTCGCGCGGGGTCAGAAGGAGAGAGCAATGCCCTGAGGCTGTTCCTCGGTGGAAGGGCTCCAGGGTCTGGGGGTGGTGGTCTCCTGGAATTACTTCTGCGCCCCTGGCTGCTGCTGGGCCCTGCCGGAGGGGCAGCTGACTGATCGCTTCGTCTACGGAACTGCGTGTTTTGGGTTGCCGCGGCCTTAGACCTTGGCGGACGTCGGATTGGAGTCCCAGGAGCCGCACCCATAGCGCCAAAAAAAAAAAAAAAAAAAAAAAAAAGGGAGCTTGGGCGGCATGGTTTCATCCTGGTTCCATCACTCGCCGGCTTGATGATCTTGGGCAAGTTACTTAACTTTCCTAAGCTTCGGTTTCCTCATCGGTAAAATGGTAGCTTACCATGATGGAATAAGTTCAAGCCTGTAGTGTGCTAGCTAGTGCTGGGCACATAGAAGCTCAGGGTTTGCCATTAGCGATTGCTTTTGGACTTTTGAATACCCACTGAATATTACTAAATGTTTACTTTTTTAAGGTGGCATATCCTAAATATCTCCAGGTCAGTGGTTTTATCAGATTTTTAGAAGTTGATCTCTTTGTTAAAAGGAAATCTTTCACAAAATTCTAATTATAAAGCAGATAACATCTATGCAAAGCCATGCTCTGGTTGAAGAGGGTCCGGCTCATCTAGCCACTCTTCACTCCAGGGTCTCCAGGCAGGCTTGAGGAAGTCTGTTGGAGAATTGGTCTAGACCATTGCCAATCTGGCTCTCCTCCAGTCTCCCCTCAGCCGGCTCCTGTAACAGGGTTAACAGACTTCCTCTGGAGATAACGGAGCACCATTGTACAGTGTCAAAGTCAGGCTACAATTTTCTTATTTCAGTTTCTCCATGAGCAAAATGGAGAAGATAATGCCAGCATTGTTATGATAGTGAATTAGATAATGTCTGTAAACTATTTTGAGCCTTTAGAGATCAGCTTTAGGGACAAAGTCCCTTGCTATCTTTAATTTCTAGCTTGCTTTTTAAATGTGGTATTCTAAACACACTTAAAAATGGGTCAGATCCTTATTATGTGTAATTTTAGAATAGGATGGAAGCAATGACTTAACCCAGGAAAAAATGTTTTCTTGTTAATTGAGAAGAGAGCTTTTTGAATTAGAGTTATTCAGAAAGTCTGTGAGGATACCTGGAGAGAGAAGGGTATGCGGCAGCGTCTACAGGAAGCTGTTTATGAAACTGGGTGATAATCTGCTCATCCTGGTCCTTGCTGTAATTAAATGTCCTTTGCTGAGACAGACCCTTACTATGGGTTCCCTGTTCCAGCATGACTAGTTTCACAGCCAGGCCTCATGTAGTCATTCTGCACTGCAATAATGGGAGGTGAGAAGGCATGGCAGTTAACAACATACGCTCTGCTGCTCGACTTGAGTTTGGTCCTATTTCCATCGCATTTCCAGAGGAAAGTCTGTAATTTATTTGAGCATTGGACGAATGGAAATAATATCTATTTCAAAGACTTGCTGCAAAAATTACATGAGATAATATATGGAAAGCACAATGCCTAATACATAGTAAATGATAGATAGCAACTATTTTAAACATCATCAGTATTTATTATTATTATCATGTTTTTAATCTTTTTTTATTGAGATGTAATTGACATAATGTTATATTAGTGTCAGGTATATTTGTATATGTTGCAAATGATCACTACAGTATGTCCAGTTAACATCTATTGCCCTACCTAGTTACAAAAATTTCTTTTTCTCCTGAGAACTTTCAAGATCCACTCTCTTAGCTACTTTCAAATGTGCAATACAGTATTATTAACTATAGTTACCGTGCTGTACATTACATGCCCGTGACTTATTTATAACTGGAAATTTGTACCTTTTGTCCCCCTTTACTCTTTTCACGCACCCCCCCACCTCAGGCAACCACCAATCTGTTCTCTATATCCATGAGCTCAGTTTTGTTTGTTTTGTTTTTAGATTCCACATATAAGTGAGATCATATGATATTTGTCTTTCTCTGTCTGACTTATTTTACTTAGCATAATGCCTTCAGAGTCCATCCATGTTGTTGCAAATGGCAAGATTTCCTTGTTTTTTATGGCCAAATAATATTCCATTGTGTGGGATATATATACCACATTTTCTTTATCCGTTCATCCACGATGGGCATTTAGGTTGTTTCCATATCTTGGCTATTGTAAATAATGCTGCAGTGAACATGGAGGTGCATTTATCTTTTTGAATTAGCATTTTCATTTTCTTCAGATAAATACTCAAGTGGAATTGCTGTATCATAAGGTAGTTCTATTTTTAATTTTTTGAGGAATGTCCATACTGTTTTCCATAGTGTAAACTGCATCAATTTACATTACTACCAACAGTGAACAAGGGTTGCCTTTTCTTCACTTCCTTGCCAACACTTATTTCTTGTCTTTTTGATAATAGCCATTCTAACAGGTGTGAGGTGATATTTCATTGTGGTTTTGATTTGCATTTCCTTGATGATTAGTGATGTTGAGCATCTTTTCATCCACCTGTTGGCCATCTGTATGTCTTCTTTGGAAAAATGTCTATTCAGATCCTCTGCCCATTTTTTTATTGGCTTGTTTAGTTTTTTGCTATTGAGTTGTATGAGTTCTTGATATATTTTGGATACTAACTGCTTATCAGATACATGATTTGCAAATATTTTCGCCCATTCAGTAGGTTGCCTTTTCATTTTGTTGATGGTTTCCTTTGCTGTGCAGAAGCTTTTTAGTTTGATGTAGTCCCACTTGTTTGTTTTTGCTTTTGTTGCCTTGCTTTTGGTGTCAGATCCAAAAAATCATCACCAACACCACTGTCAAAGAGCTTACCACCTATGTTTTCTTGTTGTGGTTTTATGGTTAAAGGTCGTACATTCAAGTCTTTAATCTATTTTGAGTTGACTTTTGTGGATGGTGTAAGATAGTGGTCCAGTTTCATTCTTTTGTATGTGGCTGTCCAGTCTTCCCAACACCATTTGTTGAAGAGACTGTCCTTTCTTCATTGTATATTCTTGGCTCTTTTGTCATAAATTAGTTGACCATATATGCATGAGTTTATTTCTGGGCTCTCTATTCTGTTCCATTGATCTTTGTGCCTGTTTTTTTGCCAATACCATACTGTTTTGATTACTATGGCTTTGTAATATAGTTTAAAATCAGGGAATTTGATGCGATTATTATTAATTATGTTTGTTATCGTGGATGCTAAATATGTGCCCATCTATATCTATGACCTTGATCTGAAATTCTAAGTTCTAAAATCATCAAGAAGTTAGAACTTGAGAGGTAATGCCCTTCCACAACTGGAAAACCTGAAGCTAGGAGAGATATTGATTTGCTCAAAGGTATTCTGGGAGTCCTTGTTATTTAAGTCTTCATTATCTGGGCCCTTGCAGTTATGAGCTTTCACGTGGAGAACAGAGCTCCCTATACTCCCCCCAAAATGAAGTAACTGCTTACAATATTAATCCCCATTTCAATATCCTTGGGTAATGTTAGTTTCTATCTCTGCTCATCTTATCAACATCTTTTTAAACTAGTCTCTTGTTGATTGCCTCAAGTTGTTAACTTTGGACAACAAATAAAAAGAAAAGGAAAACTGGTTGCAAAGTAAAATTGCAAATTTCGTAAGGGATGCAGGATTTCATGAAGGTGACCAAAGTGATATTGGAGAACTGTTGAATCAGTCATTAATTTAAAAATTTTTATGGGGCATCTGCCATGTAGCAGGTACTAGGTATTGGAGACTAGCCCTGAATAAGACAGATACAATTTCCATCCCTGATGGACCCGACATGCCAGATTTATACAGAACCAATGACAAATGGATTTGGCAGAAGTCATCCAGTCAACAATCAGAAGAGAAAATCAGCAAGGAAGATGACATGATAGATGTTTTTGGTAATTTTAAAACATGCCCATAAATTCTTTGATTCTCCACCCACAAAAGGTAGAGCCTAATTTTTCTCCCCTTGAAAATGGGCTGGCTTTAGAGATTTGCTTCTAAGGAATAGAATGTGGCAGAAGTGATGCTGTGTGACTTCCCAGGATAGGTCATAAAAAGTAATATGGCTTCTGCCTTCTCTTTCAGGGGCTCTGAGGTGCCCTGTAAAATCCAGCCACCTGAAGCCACTATGCTGGGTGGATCACCATGTGGTGAGATCAGAGAGAGAGAGAGAGAGAGAAGCCTGAGGAGCCCTTGCTGTTTCGGCCTCCAGCTGAGTCTTGCCAGCCTAGTGGCCAGCCATGGGAATGAGCAGGCTGGCAGATGATCCCAGCCCTCAGACTTGGACTGCTCTGGCTGATCACAAGTGGAACCGTGACCAGCTGTCCCCACTGTGCCCTGCTCAAGTTACCTGTTTGTGAGCAAGATAGGTCTTGCTATTTTAAGCCACTAAATTTTGAGGATAATCTGTTACGCAGCCATAACAACTAGAACAATGCCTCAAAAGAGAATGATATGAATATCAAAGGAAAATAGAGACCCATGAGAAAACTGAAGAAATCTTTGAATATTTTTGCAAAAATAACCCTCTTTATGATCATTCTGTAAAAGTCAAATGGGAAGTGATGGACCTTAAATTGGGTTGTCATTCAATTCTTTTTGGGGAAAATAAATGAAAAAAACTCTACATTAAGACTTAAATGTTTAAAGATGTTTAGAACCTGCATTCTGTTAAATGTAAGATATAATACACACTTTTATTTTGCTAAATAAGGTCCTAATCAAATCCTCCGTGCCCACCATGATGTACTCTCTGAGTTTGTTCTCCATATTAAGTGGTGTCACATTAAGTGGCCTTTACTCATTTACCTGCTTTCTCAGGACGGCCTGTAGCAGTGATGAGGAGTTTGGTTTATTATGATTGTTATATAGTGGCTTTCCTCTGGTGAGCTCTGGGGAAAGTATGGAGCACCTTCTTATAGTCAACTTGAAGCACAAACAGTGAATCAGTTAAGAGGAGGAAGAGTACATGTAGGGACATTGTTGCCTTTAGGTGTTGTAGGGAGGTGACAGTCTTATTAGAGGGTGCTATAAACCTAACCAGTCCTTGCTGAGGGTTCCTGAAACAACGGCCCTCCAATTGGAAGCAGTTACAAAGGGTTTGCCTTACATCAGACTATAACAACACAATCCGGGGTTCATTAGAACAAGCTTTCACTTTGACAACCAAAATATATGAGTATCTCAGCGAGGGTGCCACACAGAGAATAAGGGGTCAGCCACTTAAGTTCGCAACTGAGCTGCTTAGAGTTTTTGTTTTGCAATCAGGATCCCTGAGGATGAACCTGCTGTTTTCGTATTGATTGCCTTCTGCACTAATGTAGTTAGGGAGGAGAGAGAATTTTTGCAGAACGCGGAATTGAGCAGAGAGAGAATGTATTAGACTGGCTGTGTTTCCTCGCCTGTGGGTGTGGTTTGCTTCTTGAAGGTTAGAGCCAAGGGGATTCTTTATCTTCCAACATTTTCATTTAGGGCAATCAAACACCACAGTTTGCAGTCTTCAGCTTTAGGGAATCTCAGACTTCAATAAAGAGGGTAGTTTTTTATTATCTCCTCGGGTTGTTTTAGGAACTTTGAAAAAAATCACACAAACACTTCTACTGACTGGACGACTATAATGGGGCAGAACAAACCACTCGAGTCTAGTTTCACATAGGAAAGCAATTTTCATTGTTCAAGACACTTGTAGTAAGGGTACTACTACAAGTAAGGTTTTGGATTTCTTAGAAACCTCTTCCTTAAGTAGCCAGTACTTCCATTTCATTGAGAGCACAGAGACGCTAAGTGGTAAGTCAAAGGAATTTTTCATGGTAGATGAATGGAGGGCTCCAGAACTTTTTCAAGCTCTTAATTGCCCACACGAACTTGATTTACCCACTGTGAGATTTTTTTCCCTTCAAAAATAAATTTACTCTGAAATCCTGTAGGAGGGAATGTGGGGAGATGTGCTGATGTGCCTGAATGTGGAGTCAAAGGTTTTGGTCCCAGCCACAGCTCTCTGACTGCTACATGACCGTGCTTGAGCCACTAAACCCATAAAGTCTCAGTTTCCATGTGTCTAAATTAGGGGTAATAGCTTCCTTGCAGGTTGGATCAGAGGTGGCTTGTGTAGTGGCCTCAGACAGTACCTGGCATATAGGAGGTGCTCATGAGTATTAATTAGCAACCTACATACTCCTCTGAGCCTCACCTTTCTTATCTTTATCATCACATCAGGAGGCTGTGAGGATCAGATGTGTGTGACAGGGAAACTGTGATACAAGAGACAAATATAAGGCATGTGGCTATTCAGTTCCATCTATGGAATAAGAAGGGTGTCGGTAAAAGAAGGAAGAGGGTGCCCTGAGTGAGCAGTCTTTGAGGTGATCTGTACAACAGGCAGGAGCTAGGTCGCTGGAAGAGTCAGTCATGAGGCTGTTAGGACCTAGGCTGAAGGACTGATGTTCCCATCACAAATGTGGACCCTACCCTTTATCGTTAAAGCAGAAGGGAACATCACTGTCGTTTCTCAGAAGTGAGCTTATCGTTCTTGGGCCTGTGGCGGGTTTGTAGTCCTCACCTCACTTGAACACTGGCTGGAGTGCCTGGGCTCTCGTCCCTGATTTACCTGGAGTAGTCCAGTGGGTGGCCAACACATCTTCTTTGCCCAGGGGCTGGTGGCAGCAGTGAGGGTAAGATGCCGAGCCGTAAACACTCCAGGGGACACAGCGGGGAAAGTGCTGAGTCACAAACCAGGTGCTGGGGCAGGTGCTTCTTCCCCTGGCAATGTGGTTCTTCTGAATAGAACCACCCTCCCACCACGCACACACTTAAGTCGTTGGTTGATGTGGGTTGAGTACTGTGGTGCAGTAGACGGACAGCGAAGGAAGACGAAGTTAGAGGTCAACCCGTTGGGGGAAGAATGGATTTAAGTTATTATAGTTAGGTTTGTGCCCCACCTAGGGGGCAGTTTACTTGTTGCATCTAACAGAATAGACGTGAAACTTTTTCTTAGCTTTGGGTTCTCCTTCCGGCTCTTCTCTCTCTGACTTTGTCTCCATCCTTAGCCCTCTGTCTCTGTCTCTGTCTCTGATTCTCTCTCAGTCTGTTTCCCCCTCCCTGTCTCGCTGCCTGTGTCCTATCTCTCTGCTGCCTTTCTCTTTCTTTTGTCTCTCAGTCTCTCTTTCTCTGTCTCTGTGTCTCTCTCTCAGAGGAAGGAAGTTTTATTTCTCCCTATTTTTTATTAAGTACAAAAAATAAGTGAATAAAAGCAACCTACTCCGTTGCCTATATAAGAGTCATTGGATCCTGGCACCGTCTCCTTCTCACGTTGGCTGGGAGTACTCCATAGCGTTCAAAGCACTCTCATCTATGCTGGCCTTTAGTAGTCTTCATGGAAACTAACCCTGGAAAAATGCGGGGCAGGAATGATTATCCTTATGTTTTAAGTAGGTAAGTCTCAGAGAGGTTGGAAACTTGCCCAGGGTCAGCCAGACAGTGGGCTGGCGGCAGAGTCAAGGCTGGAGCATTGAGGGGCCTTCCATCTTCCACCAGAGGGGCCACTCCCTCCACCACAGAGATGGATTCTGATCTGGACAAGGATGTTCCAAGCTAGGCCCGTCTGGTCTGATCTGGAGTATAAGACCTGGGTCCAGGTTGAGGGTCAATACTAAGGGTGCTGTGTACACTACCTTCCAACCATTTTTCTTTTTTTTTTTTTTTTTTGAGGAAGATTGGCCCTGAGCTAACATCTGTTGGCAGTCTTCCTCCTTTTTTTTCCACAAAGCCCCAGTAGATAGCCGTAAGTCATAGTTGTACATCCTTCTAGTTGCTCCATGTGGGACACTGCCTCAGCATGGCTTCATGAGCAGTGCGCAGGTCCGTGCCCAGGATCCGAACCACTGAAATGGAGTGCGTGAACTTAACTGCTACACCACCAGGCCAGCACCCCCAATCATTTTTATCTGGATAAAATTAATGAAAGAGAACACTGAGGGGAAAAGAGGGGTGGGGTGGGGGAAGAGGAAGAAATTGCAAAATGGAACTTGCATCCTGAGGGGATGTGTGGAAGGGTGTGTTTAATTTCATACAAACTGGAATCAAACCGTTTCCTGGCTTCAGATCCCAGCTTAGACCACTAACTGTGTGATGTTGGGCAAGTTACTTAACCTCTCTGAGCCTCTCCTCATGTGTAAAATAAGGATAATTATGTTACATACATAATAGGGTTGATTGTGAGTATAAAATGAGACAATCCATATCAAAATGTCCAGTATAATGAAGTAAGCACTCAATGAAGGGTGAGGAAAAGAAGCCCCAGTGTTTTTGTTTTGTTTTGTTTTATTTTTAACGTTAGCTGGGACTGGTGCTAGCCCTTCAGGCTGCCTCCTGAGTCACTATATTTACTGAGAACTTCTATCAGCTAGGTATGGTGCCAAGTTCTGCAGAAACAAAAGCAAACTAAACCTATTTTCTGATCGCAGAGATATTAGTGCCTCTTGAGTGAGACATGCCATCGTGTTCCCGGGCAGTTTCTATACAGTGTGAATGATGTGTATTGAGATGAGGTAAACATGGGGCAGCATGGGAATCCAGAGTGAGGCATCTCATCAACGCTCCCCATATCCAGACCCTGGTGCTCCTCCTCTGATTTGCAGACCCCAGGCACACTCTGCACAAGGCCCCCATCTTACTAGGTTTAGCAGATAGGAGTCACTGACGAGGGGGAAGGTCTCAAATGTAGGGTCACCTCGTGGGTCAAAGCCCTGCCTTATGGGACAGACACGGCCACTGGAGCACACGGCCTTCCTGGAGTTTAGAACATTAATAAAAACGGAGACTAATCCTTTCCAGCCATTTTGTTTGATCTTTTGTGACTGCCTTTCCACAGCACGCACTGCAGATGGAGATGTTTTAGCAGCAGGGAGAGCAAGCAGTGCTCACAGCTCAGAAGGGCCTCCCATCGGCACAGTTAGCAGTGGCAGGCGTTTTCGCATTTTGCGATAGCTACAAAAGGCACTTTCAACAGGCCCCCCATTCCCAGCTTTCTCGCCTTATGAGTCTCTTCTCACAATAGCGTTTACAGAAAAGAAACGGCAGGGTATAGAAAAAATAAAGCCATGGCCTGCTCTCCAAAGGCAGGGAGGATGCTGGAGTGGAACCATAGTTCCAGTTCCTCGTGGGAGGCGTCAACAACCCTGACGGCTGCTACCCACCCGGAAGGCAGCAGAGGGCTTTGCTGCACCCGATGGAAATGACAGGTGTTTGGGATTCAGCATGTCCTTGTCTCTGCATCTTCTCATTGTCTGCAATACGACACTGTGCTTCCATTCACATGTTTTCTCGTTCTTGGGAACAAGAAAATTTTATCCCAGATTGGACCAACAGTTTTAAATGGAATTGTTGGCATTGGAACATAACGACAAAGTGAACACCCCTCTGTGAAGAAATTCATTGTTGCTGATTTCTTTTTCACGATTATTGATTGCCATGTGTTATGAGAGGTTCGGGGATTCGATCGGAGATGTAAAAGACACTTTCCACTCCAAACAAATGGACTGAAGGTATATTTTATTATATAGAGGATAGTAAAGGTGACAGTCTGCAAACAGATCCAAATAGGTCAAATATTAAGAGGGAAAAAACATCAGCCCGACTGGAAAGGGAAAACACCCACATCGGCTGAAGAGAAATGACACAAATCAACCGGAAAGAGAAACACCAGGTTGACCAAAAAGAGAACACATCAAATCAATTACTTCATATCAAATCAATTGCTTCACATCAAATCAGTTACTCACAACATCCATGCCCCACTGCCGGGAGAGCCCTGTCAATCGACACGGCTGGGCAAGGATCACACGTCCTGGGCAAGGTGTCCCTTCCACAGGTGGAACTCTCACCGGGTCTCAGTTTCCAGCAGTTTTTATACCATCAGTAATTTTCAGAGTAAGCAATTACAGAGTTTGCAGAGCAAGCATTTAGTGTTCCCATGTACAAAATGGTTATCAGTGGCGTACGTGCACTGAGCCCCCTGGCTAACATCCCGGCCCAGTAGTTGTGTACGTGCATTGTTCTCTTTGGTTATCGTCCCAGCCCGGCACAGATGGCCAGTCCATCCCGTGCTACGACGCTTCAAGAGCCTTGAAATGTTACAACTTGCAACTCCCTCCGTGAGAGAAAGGCCAGTTCCCACCACACAGAAAGCAGCTTTTATATTTCTTTTTGTGCTGGTGGCTGTAGGTCAATGGAGCGGCCAAACATGGCTGTACTCATGTCAAGACATATTCGGCCGTGGCCGTCTCCATTAACCATAAGACACCATACGCACAGACAATGAACTTCGTACACAAGTACATAAGGCACATCCAAGAATCCAAAATCCAATGACTACAATAATTATAAAACTATCTCGCAATAAAGGACCCAAACCCCAAGGTAACCAATCAAATAACCCCTTAGAATATGAAATGTTATTAACTTGATCTTGCAAATTATGTACAGCATCAAAGATAACATTAGATAAGGTAACTTAGGCCTAACAAACTAGCTTGTAGAAGTCCAGATCAGCCCCCATCACGGAGGGTAACAGAAGGCAGGGTAATAGAGAAATTATAACTAGTTTTGCATGACTGATCAGATACAGGCTTATACCGAGAGATTGTTTGATGTTTCTGAGACCAAATTTCTCGGCCATTCATAGTCCAGGTTATAGGTCCCACTGGTGTAGAACAGTTGGTCCAGCAGTGCAGGGTCAAAAGTTGTCCTACGGAGACATTAGTTGGCATGTAGGTCTGCAGCAGACATGGAAGTGCAGCACAGCATAGCAAACACAGCAGGAATATCTATTCACGCAAAGAAACAGAATTTTTAGGAACATGATATAATTGTTCATTTCCTGGATACATAACTATGAGCGTTGCAGTGGGCCCTTGGGCCACTACTTCTGCGGCACGCGGAGCCGCATTGGGTGGATGTGTCACCCACACCTTTGTTCCAGGTTTCCATCCATCTGCAGACCCAAATCCTTGCATTCCTCTTTTAGTTAATTCACTTGGAGGTTGTCCTTGTGACACATTTGGAGTCAGGAGGGGAAGCACCAATAATTGTCCCACTCGTTCCCCAGACTCTACAGTTAGTACTGTGTCACTACCATTATATAATATAAATTTTATTTCTCCCTGGTAATCTGGATCCATAACTCCTCCCAGTACATCAATACCTTTTGCTGCCAGTCCAGAGCGTCCTTTTAACAAACCAAAGGTATTTTTGGGAAATTGTATCCCTATCCCAGTAGGGACTATAGACTGCTTCTTAGGGGGCAATTGAATAGAATGAACAGTAGATAAATCCAATCCAGCCGCTTCGGCCGTGGCACGAAAAGGCGGTTTAGCAGACTGAGTCAGGGGCCAATAGGTTAAGGTCATAAGCTCATGGGTGGCGGCTGCCACTTCTGTTATCTTTGCTGGTAACAACCTTGACAGAGGAGTCTCATTAGGGCCTAGTGGCCTGTTATTTAACACATTTAGAGCAGTACTTAGATGGTTGTGCCACCCCTTTAATGAGCCATGACCAAGTTTCCTCAATTGTTGTTTAAGCAATCCGTTCATTCGTTCTATGAGGCCTGCAGCTTGGGGGTAATAAGGTATATGATAAATCCATTCTATGTAATTTTCCTTGGTATAGGTTTGAATCAACTTACCTGTAAAGTGGGAACCATTGTCACTCTGAATTTGCCTTGGTGTTCCATAATATAACTTAATTGTATCTAATAATTTTATGGCACTCTGTTGGGTGGCCACTTTAGCTGGTATAGCCAAGAAATAACCAGAATATGTATCAACAGCAGTGCAGGCATAAGTATATCCACAAGAATTTGGCAATGGTCCAATAAAATCTATTTGCCAGGTATGGGCGGGAAATAATCCCTTTTGGATATGACCTTGGTAGGGGTGTGGAACTCCCCATTTATTTAACTGTTGGCATAACTGACATTGTTGTACTGCAGTGGCAATATCATCATGGGTGACAAGGATTCCCCTTTGTTGTGCCCACCTGTATGAAGCTTGTTCTCCCAAGTGTCCACTCTTTTCGTGGACCCATTGTGCTAAGCCTGGGTTGTGCGTTGCACGAATCTGCACCAGCTGATTAGCATGAGAATTATGCTTTCGTTCTGCAGAAATTAAAGAACTGTGAGCATCAACATGAAATACAGTAACAATTGTGTTTTGACACCATAACCATATGTCTTCCCATAATTTCTTTCCCCATATTTCTTTATCATTAATTTTCCAATCATGTTTTTTCCATTGTGGCATCCACGTTGCCAAACCTTGTGCCACTGCCCACGAATCAGTATATATATGACATTGTTGCCCCTGTTCTTGTTGAAGTGCCTGATACACCGCATAAAGTTCAGCATATTGGCTACTCATATTATCTCCAGTGGTGACAATTGTTTGTTGGGTGAATGGGTTATAGGCAACTGCTTTCCATTTCCGTGAGCTCGATATCATTTTGGCAGAATCATCCATAAACCAGGTATGTTTTTGTTGTTCTTCAGTCAATTGATCATATGAGACACCCCATTTAACAGGAGATTCTGTTATATCAGTCTTGGGTGACACGGTTGGCTCACTGCTATATTGAGACACTTGTTCATGCAATAGAGACAACCCCTTTGGGCCAGGTTTGGCCCGGTCTTGAATATACCATTTCCATTTGATGATATTAAATTCTTGTGCATGTCCAATTTTATGAGTAACAGGCGTGCTATGAATCCATTGCATGATGGGTATTTGGGGCCGCATAATTACCTCATGTCCCAGGGTAAGGCTTTCTGAGTCTATTAGAGCCCAATAGCAGGCTAACAACTGTTTTTCAAAAGGACTATATCTTTCACTGGAACAGGGAAGCTTGCGACTCCAAAATCCCAGAGGATAACGTCGGGCATCTTGTTTTTGCCATAAACTCCAGCTGGCATACTGATCAATGACATCTACCTGTAACTCAATGGGTCCCGGTTTAATTGGGCATAGATCTAAAGCAGTCTGAATAGCATGCTTGGCTGCTTCAAAAGCTTCTTTTTGTTCCATTCCCCATTCAAATTCATATTTTTTTCTGGTAACTTTATATAAAGGTGCAAGGAGCCGACTTAACTGTGGAATATGTGCCCTCCAAAATCCAAATAACCCAATAAATTTTTGTGCTTCCTTTTTGTTACGGGGTGCTGCAAAATCTAATATCTTTTGTCTAGCTTTAGGCAAAATTTCTTGTTTTCCATTATTCCAAAGTACTCCCAAAAATTTAACATTTGAACTCGGGCCCTGAATTTTAGCTGGATTAGTTTTCCATCCATCCTCCTCAAGTGTGTCCATTACTTTTTCTAACTGTTGTTGTACTTTTTCTTCTTCATTTCCTTGGATCATAATATCATGTATATAATGTACTATTTGGACATCATCAGAAGCAGGTACCTTTGCCAAGGTTTCAGCAACCTGTAGATGGCAGATAGTGGGACTATGCACATATCCCTGAGGAAGTCTTGTAAAGGTATATTGTTGTCCCAGCCATGTGAAAGCAAACTGTTCTTGGACACTTTTAGGTATAGGTATGGTGAAAAAGGCATTAGCCAAGTCTATGACTGCATACCAAGTGCCTGGATAACATTGCACTTTTTCTATAAGAGTAATCAAATCAGGGACGGCTGCTTGAATAGCCGGAGTCACTTTGTTTAGCTCTCTATAATCTACAGTCATTCTCCATGTCCCATCACCTTTTTTAACAGGCCAGATAGGATTATTCCAGGCTGTAGTTACTCTGCGAAGGACTTTTACAGCCAAATAATCTTCTATGGTCTCAGATATTTCTTGTTGTCCTCCAGGGATGCGATACTGTCTTTGATTGATCACTTGCGTGGCAGGTGGAATTTCTACTTCATGATGCAAACATCCCACAATTACAGCATTAATATGGAAAGACAAAGCTCTAATAGCAAACTGGTATTGTCCATCAGCCAAATTTAATGTCAATCCTTTTAGAATATCAATCCCAATTATATATTCTGGTATTGGCACAATCATAACTAGATATGTGCACTGGGGTAGTTGCCCAATTTGCATAGAAAGATTAGTGGTAACTGCCTGGATTTCTTTTCCTCCCAATCCAGTTATCAGAATTGATGTACCTTGAAACTTAGTTGGATTCCCATAGATAAGGGTGGCCTCTGCCCCTGTATCTACAAGTGCCTTCACACTAGTTGTAGATCCATTCTTCCAAAATATTTTAATTGGTACATGTGGTCTAATATCTTTTCTTATAGTGGCACTAATCGATACAGAGGTTTGGCCTTCCCCTCAATCACGTAAGTCAGCAAAAAGAGGATCCGAGGGAGGAGGCGGTGCACTAGGTGCAGTAGGCACTGGGTTGGAAGCATTCTCTATACTGTCCCTTCTATTCACTTGTTTTACATTCAGCCCTTTTTCTTTATATAGTTTCCATAATTCTTTAGTGTCAACTCCATCAATCTGGTCTTCACCTCGAGTCATTTTATCCTTTTTAAGGAATGTTTCTCTTTTTTCCCTTCCTGGAGAATTTTCAGTTGTCTGCCAGTCTCCCAAGTCTGCTAGCTGCATAATCTTATCTGCAAGTGTTGATATAGGGCTTTCAGTTTCATTCATGAGAAGGGTTGTGATTATTTGTTTGTATGCCGGAGGTGCAGTTTTTATCAACTTGTTTCGCACCTGGACACTTAAAGTCATTTCATTTAAAGCTTCACCACACCCCAGAAACACAGCCCGTTTCATGGTTTCTTCTCTCATCTTTCGAACACAATCTTTTAAAGTATACCATGGTCTATTAGTGTCTGGCCACATATCATCCGTGGGGTATTTATCTTGAGCTCCTTTTACTGCAAGAGCCAATAACGTTGTACCATCAGTGTCTCGTCCACGATCATTTGGGGGGTGAGCATTCATGCTCCAGTCTCTGAAAGCTCCCCGTATTACTGGATCATTGGACAAAATTACAAATTTAAAAGCATCTCCTGCATCCAGATTAATTCCTGTAGCGCCCATATCATATAGGCGAACAAGCCAGGTTATAATGGCTTCTCCAGGCTTTTGTGTAGCCCGGGCTAAAATATCAGAAATTTCTTGTTGGTTAAAATCCTCAATCACATCTTTCCTTACAGGATGATTACCATCCATTTCCATCCGCTGACGGCGAAGAGGACGTGCCTCTGTGCGTTTGGGCGGTTTTTCCTCTTCCTCATAATCAGTTTCAGAATCATCATCCCAGATATCACCATCCCATGTGTCCGGGTCCCACTTAGGACCGGCCGATGCTATGGCCATATGAACTTTACGTTTGTTTACCTTTCCTCTTCTCTTTCTATATTTATATTTGGCAACTCTTACAGCAGCCTTTTCTGCTATAGCTTGGTAGTTACGAGCCTGATCTCCCAGTGCAAGATATTGACATTGAATCATAGCCAAGCGAGACTGCAAATCTAAATTTTCTTTTTCCGAGAGTGCCTTCTCTGTCTGTATCTTATCCCTATCTTCTATAGCCCGGCGATAAGCTGTTATGAGAGGTTCGGGGATTCGATCGGAGACGTAAAAGACACTTTCCACTCCAAACAAATGGACCGAAGGTATATTTTATTATATAGAGGATAGTAAAGGTGACAGTCTGCAAACAGATCTAAATAGGTCAAATATTAAGAGGGAAAAAACATCAGCCCGACTGGAAAGGGAAAACACCCACATCGGCTGAAGAGAAATGACACAAATCAACCAGAAAGAGAAACACCAGGTTGACCGAAAAGAGAACACATCAAATCAATTACTTCACATGAAATCAATTACTTCACATCAAATCAGTTACTCACAACATCCACGCCCCACTGCCGGGAGAGTCCTGTCAATCGACGCGGCTGGGCAAGGATCACACGTCCTGGGCAGGGCGTCCCTTCCACAGGTGGAACTCTCACTGGGTCTCAGTTTCCAGCAGTTTTTATACCATCAGTAATTTTCAGAGTAAGCAATTATAGAGTTTGCAGAGCAAGCATTTAGTGTTCCCATGCACAAATGGTTATCAGTGGCGTACGTGCACTGAGCCCCCTGGCTAACGTCCCAGCCCAGTAGTTGTGTACGTGCATTGTTCTCTTTGGTTATCGTCCTAGCCCGGCATAGATGGCCAGTCCATCCCCTGCTACGACGCTCCAAGAGCCTTGAAATGTTACAACCTGCAACTCCCTCCGTGAGAGAAGGGCCAGTTCCCACCACGCAGAAAGCAGCTTTTATATTTCTTTTTGTGCTGGTGGCTGTAGGTCAATGGAGCGGCCAAACATGGCTGCACTCATGTCAAGACATATTCGGCCGTGGCCGTCTCCATTAACCATAAGACACCATACGCACAGACAATGAACTTCGTACACAAGTACATAAGGCACATCCAATAATCCAAAATCCAATGACTACAATAATTATAAAACTATCTCGCAATAAAGGACCCAAACCCCAAGGTAACCAATCAAATAACCCCTTAGAATATGAAATGTTATTAACTTGATCCTGCAAATCATGCACAGCATCAAAGATAACATTAGATAAGGTAACACTTAGGCATAACAAATTAGCTTGCAGAAGTCCAGATCAGCCCCCATCACAGAGGGTAGCAGAAGGCAGGGTAATAGAGAAATTATCTTATATTGCGAAGTTGCTTGTTGTTTCTGAGACCAAATTTCTTGGCCATTCATAGTCCAGGTTATAGGTCCCACTGGTGTAGAGCAGTTGGTCTAACTGTAGAGGGTCAAAGGTTGTCCTACAGAGGCATTAGTTGGTGCGTAGGTTTGCAGCAGACATGGAAATGCAGCACAGCATAGTAAACACAGCAGGAATATCTATTCACGCAAAGAAACAGAATTTTTAGGAACATGATATAATTGTTCATTTCCTGGATACATTACTATGAGTGTTGCAGTGGGCCCTTGGGCCACTACTTCTGCGGCACGGGGAGCCGCATTGGGTGGATGTGTCACCCACACTTTTGCTCTAGGTTTCCATCCATCTGTAGATCCAAATCCTTGCATTTTTCTTTCAGTTAATTTATTTGGAGGTTGTCCTTGTGACACATTTGGAGTCAAGAGGGGAAGCACCAATAATTGTCCCATTTGTTCCCCAGACTCTACAGTTAGTACTGTGTCACTACCATTATATAATATAAATTTTATTTCTCCCTGGTAATCTGGATCAATAACTCCTCCCAGTACATCAATACCTTTTGCTGCCAGTCCAGAGCGTCCTTTTAACAAACCAAAGGTATATTTGGGAAATTGTATCCCTATCCCAGTAGGGACTATAGACTGCTTCTTAGGGGGCAATTGAATAGAATGAACAGTAGATAAATCCAATCCAGCCGCTTCGGCCGTGGCACGAAAAGGCGGTTTAGCAGACTGAGTCAGGGGCCAATAGGTTAAGGTCATAAGCTCATGGGTGGCGGCTGCCACTTCTGTATTTAGAGCAGTACTTAGATGGTTGTGCCACCCCTTTAATGAGCCATGACCAAGTTTCCTCAATTGTTGTTTAAGCAATCCGTTCATTCGTTCTATGAGGCCTGCAGCTTGGGGGTAATAAGGTATATGATAAATCCATTCTATATAATTTTCCTTGGTATAGGTTTGAATCAACTTACCTGTAAAGTGGGAACCGTTGTCACTCTGAATTTGCCTTGGTGTTCCATAATATAACTTGACCTTGGTAGGGGTGTGGAACTCCCCGTTTATTTAACTGTTGGCATAACTGACATTGTTGTACTGCAGTGGCAATATCATCATGGGTGACAAGGATTCCCCTTTGTTGTGCCCACCTGTATGAAGTTTGTTCTCCCAAGTGTCCACTCTTTTCGTGGATTCATTGTGCTAAGCCTGGGTTGTGTGTTGCATGACTTTGCACCAGCTGATCAGCATAAGAGTTATACTTCTGTTCTGTAGAAATTAAAGAACTGTGAGCATCAACATGAAATACAGTAACAATTGTATTTTGGCATCATAATCATATGTCTTTTTTGTAATTTCTTTTTTAAGTTAAAAAAACTTTAATTTTGGCAGAAGTTTATCAAAAATATCAAAAGATTTTAAAACACTTGGTCAAATAGGAAACAATGCCTAGTTATTTATTTAATCAAGTTGACAACAGAAACAGTTAAAGGCAAACAGAGAGTTAAAACAGTCAAAAAACAAAAACAAAAACCTTAAGGGAGAGACTTCAGTCCTTTTGAACATAGGAAATTATTTTAACAAAACATAGGTGTTTTGTCTTTTACATAGACTTACTCAAAAGAACACCTTTTAATCTCTATATAAAGAGCAGACTAAAAGTTTAAGAAAATTACCTTTATAAGAGAGAAAGCCAAATTTTAATTTTTTATCAGCTTCAGCTTACTCTAGCCAACTTGATCATGTGCAAAACTCCTCAGGGCTTTACTTTCACAAAGCTTCTGTCACTTATTTTTTTACATTTAGAATTTGTCCTACGCCTTTTTTCTTTTCTTAGTACTTTAGGACAAATTTATTTTTCTTAACAAAACAAACATAAATATCTCTATTCTTTATACCTTCTTTATGGACAACATACCTTTTGCTTTTTTTGTATACAGATTTTCCAGAAATGTGTACTTTCTCATAGAAAATTCCTCAACATGCACATAACATGTTTATCAATAAATGTAAGCATCTTTCAGTTTTTCTGAGATAAGAAACCAAAGGTAGACAAATCTATGCTTAGTAACCAATTTTTAATGTTTTATCTTATGTGGGAATGACCAGAGACTCAATAAATTTTTATCAACTTAATTTAGCAAAACTCTAAAGCTTCAAGTTACCAAAAAGATTTTGGAAGCTGTTTTTGAAATAACTTTGTCTTTTAGAAGTCTCTGTGTATTAATTAAAGATTGTATTTCATCGTGAGAGGTTTTGAATCCTCTCTTTTAAGAGTGACCCTTAAGGTGAACTCATCTGAAACAGATTCTCCAGAATAGCCATCCCAATTTCAAATTACTTCAAAAGTTTACTTATTTTCACTTGCTTAATTTCAGATCAGAAATTCCGGGGGAGTTGAAGCGGGGAAGCTCAGCAAGAGAGGGGAGGGGAGCAGCAGATTCAGCTTAGGCTGCTGGCATGTTTAATTGCTTAATTATTTTCTCTTAAAGAGGCAATACAGTATTTTTGATTTTGTTTAAAAACCTCAAAAGATTAAAATAGGCTTCCCACTAGTGGTTTAACTTTTTAGTTGGCTTTTTTCAATTGCATAAGCAAATACATCAGTTTTGGTAAATTGAAATTGCCCCATTTTGGCCACTTTTCCTCTCTGGAGTCTATGGAATATTGTGGCAATGTGGTGTTACAATAAAAAACCCTATCTTCTTGGATATGGGCTCCTAGCTGAATATAGCCCGTTTAGCCAAGAGGTGGCCCAGAGGGCTCTCCTTGGGGACAGATGGAACTTCCCCCCTTCAAAATTACAAACATACAGAATAGACAGTTAAATGGGATCCCAAACAGAACAGATAGATGCATCTAACAGATTCCGGGTAAAAGTCCTACAATTATTCCCACTCCAGTAGGGATAGCCCTGCCTCTTAAAGAGACAGGACTCCAGATGGAGGGGAAGGGAGTTGTTGGTGTAAGCAAAAACAAACAAATAGGCAAACAAACAAATAATTCTAGAGCCTGTTTCCCTGTCATAAGAAAAATGTGCCCAGGATCAGCGGTGCCAGGTCAGATGGAAAGCACTGGGAGCAGTCCCTAGGGCAAATCACCTAGGCAGCTGCTGGACTGTTTCCCAGGACATCCCACCCAGCCCCGGCCCACCGAGCCATGGACAAAGAGCCTCCCGGCTGGCTCGCCAAATTATTATTGGATACACATTTAGGCTCACTATTTGTCACTTAAGAGGGGCCAAATAAAACTAGAATGCCAGGCTCACGGCAAGGAAAGAGTTTCTATTTTGGGTGACATCAGCCGGGACTGTAAATTTGAAACTTCTTTTTTCAAGAGTACATTCTCCCTTGTATTTTATCCCTATCTTCCATAGCCCGACGATAAGCAGTCAATAAACATTAACCTCGCCGTGCCAGAAAAGAAACATTATCTCTTTTTTCCTATTGTCTGCAAAGCTTTGGTCACATCCAATGGTTCATATCTCGCAGACGAACATCCCAAGTTTCACATAATCCTGACCTGTGAGTCTACTCCCCAGCCAGAGTGCAAGAGGGAGGGTCCTCCCATCCTGGAATTTCTTCCACCTTGGCTTCAGTTACCTTTCGTTTGAATAGGAAAGGCATCTCCTTAATCGAATCCTGCTCACAGCGCCAATTATGTTATGAGAGGTTCGGGGATTCGATCGGAGACGTAAAAGACACTTTCCACTCCAAACAAATGGACCGAAGGTATATTTTATTATATAGAGGATAGTAAAGGTG
The DNA here is from genome assembly GCF_020826845.1 of Diceros bicornis minor. Taxonomy (NCBI): domain Eukaryota; kingdom Metazoa; phylum Chordata; class Mammalia; order Perissodactyla; family Rhinocerotidae; genus Diceros; species Diceros bicornis. Next base: position 44,716,499 of record NC_080747.1, read on the forward strand.
ACAGTCTGCAAACAGATCTAAATAGGTCAAATATTAAGAGGGAAAAAACATCAGCCCGACTGGAAAGGGAAAACACCCACATCGGCTGAAGAGAAATGACACAAATCAACCAGAAAGAGAAACACCAGGTTGACCGAAAAGAGAACACATCAAATCAATTACTTCACATGAAATCAATTACTTCACATCAAATCAGTTACTCACAACATCCACGCCCCACTGCCGGGAGAGTCCTGTCAATCGACGCGGCTGGGCAAGGATCACACGTCCTGGGCAGGGCGTCCCTTCCACAGGTGGAACTCTCACTGGGTCTCAGTTTCCAGCAGTTTTTATACCATCAGTAATTTTCAGAGTAAGCAATTATAGAGTTTGCAGAGCAAGCATTTAGTGTTCCCATGCACAAATGGTTATCAGTGGCGTACGTGCACTGAGCCCCCTGGCTAACGTCCCAGCCCAGTAGTTGTGTACGTGCATTGTTCTCTTTGGTTATCGTCCTAGCCCGGCATAGATGGCCAGTCCATCCCGTGCTACGACGCTCCAAGAGCCTTGAAATGTTACAACCTGCAACTCCCTCCGTGAGAGAAGGGCCAGTTCCCACCACGCAGAAAGCAGCTTTTATATTTCTTTTTGTGCTGGTGGCTGTAGGTCAATGGAGCGGCCAAACATGGCTGCACTCATGTCAAGACATAAGCAGTCAACAAACACCAACCTCGCCGTGCCAAAAAAGAAACATCATCTTTCGCTTTCCTTTCCACCGTCTGCAAAGCTTTGGTCACATCCAACGGTTCAAATCGTCTCAGACGAGCATCCCAAGCTTCACATAGCCCTGACCTACGAGCCCACTCCCCAGCCAGAGTGCAAAAGGGAGGGTCCTCCCATCCTGGAATTTCTTCCACCTTGACTTCAGGCAACTGTAAATCTGAATATTCCTTTTCCAAGAGTGCCTTCTCTATCTGTATCTTATCCCTATCTTCTATAGCCCGGCGATATTCCATTTCCAAGAGTGCCCTCTCTGTCTGTATCTTATCCCTATCTTCTATAGCCCGGCGATACTCCGTTTCCAAGAGTGCCTTCTCTGTCTGTATCTCTGTCTGTATATTATCCCTATCTTCTATAGCCTGGCGATACTCCGTTTCCAAGAGTGCCTTCTCTATCTGTATCTTATCCCTATCTTCTATAGCCCGGCGATACTCCGTTTCCAAGAGTGCCTTCTCTGTCTGTATCTTATCCCTATCTTCTATAGCCCGGCGATAAGCAGTCAACAAACACCAACCTCGCCGTGCCAAAAAAGAAACATCATCTTTCTCTTTCCTTTCCACCGTCTGCAAAGCTTTGGTCACATCCAACGGTTCAAATCGTCGCAGACGAGCATCCCAAGCTTCACATAACCCTGACCTATGAGCCCACTCCCCAGCCAGAGTGCAAAAGGGAGGGTCCTCCCATCCTGGAATTTCTTCCACCTTGGCTTCAGTTACCTTTTGTTTGAATAGGAAAGGCATCTCCTTAATCGAATCCTGCTCACAGCGCCAATTATGTTATGAGAGGTTCGGGGATTCGATCGGAGACGTAAAAGACACTTTCCACTCCAAACAAATGGACTGAAGGTATATTTTATTATATAGAGGATAGTAAAGGTGACAGTCTGCAAACAGATCCAAATAGGTCAAATATTAAGAGGGAAAAAACATCAGCCCGACTGGAAAGGGAAAACACCCACATCAGCTGAAGAGAAATGACACAAATCAACCAGAAAGAGAAACACCAGGTTGACCAAAAAGAGAACACATCAAATCAATTACTTCATATCAAATCAATTGCTTCACATCAAATCAGTTACTCACAACATCCACGCCCCACTGCCGGGAGAGCCCTGTCAATCGACACGGCTGGGCAAGGATCACACGTCCTGGGCAAGGTGTCCCTTCCACAGGTGGAACTCTCACCGGGTCTCAGTTTCCAGCAGTTTTTATACCATCAGTAATTTTCAGAGTAAGCAATTACAGAGTTTGCAGAGCAAGCATTTAGTGTTCCCATGTACAAAATGGTTATCAGTGGCGTACGTGCACTGAGCCCCCTGGCTAACATCCCGGCCCAGTAGTTGTGTACGTGCATTGTTCTCTTTGGTTATCGTCCCAGCCCGGCACAGATGGCCAGTCCATCCCATGCTACGACGCTCCAAGAGCCTTGAAATGTTACAACTTGCAACTCCCTCCATGAGAGAAAGGCCAGTTCCCACCACACAGAAAGCAGCTTTTATATTTCTTTTTGTGCTGGTGGCTGTAGGTCAATGGAGCGGCCAAACATGGCTGTACTCATGTCAAGACACCATGTTATCCAACATGGATTCAAAACATCATTCTTGGGCAAGAGAGCAGAGTGGTTAAAAACACAGAGTCCAAATGCTCTGGCTCCACTACTTACTGTGTGACTGTAGGCCAGGCCCTTTACCTCTCTGCTTCAGTTTCTGAATCTGTAAAATGGGCATAGTATACTCCCTGCCTCAGAGGGCTATTGTAAGGAAAAGTTAATTATTGAAAATGGTTACTGGCCCACAGTGAGTTCTGTATAAGAGTTTGTTATTATTATTGCTGTGAATACACAACCAAACTTTTCATGCTAGATATTCTTTGTGGTGAATTTAAATATATTTCATATAGCAGCCAGCATGTTACTACCAGCTCTGGGGTGAGTTGGATGGCTCTGAACCCCAGTTTAGTACTTACCAGATGTATGAGCTTGGCCAAATTATTAACCTCTCCTTGTTTCAGTTTTCCTAGCTGTAAAATGGGGACAAATAATGGTAATTCCCTCAAAGCATTGTGGTGAGGATTAAACGAGATAATACATGAAAAATGTCACTTAACTGCTCTGTGCCTCAGTTCTCTCAGAGGCAAAATGGAGATAATCATGGAACCTACCTTGTGGGGGCTGTTGTGAGGATTAAATGAGGATTAGACACGGGTAAAATGCTTAATAGGACAGTGCCATGAACATAGTGAGCACATGATACACTTTAGCCATTATTTTTATTAAATGACTACCACCCCCATCATATCATTATAATATTACTATTACCATTTATTGAATGTATATTGTGCTTTAAGACTCTGATATAGTGACCCACATATTCCAACTTGTCTCACTCTCTATTTCCTTGGGAACTGGCAGTTTTGAATCCCCGCACCCCCCTCCCATTTTGTCCTGTTTACCCACTCTGATTTTTTATTGACTCAGTTACTGCTTCCCTGAGTACCATCCACACACACCAAGTTAATGGCATGTTATTTGCTGAGTGAGGCTTTTCCCCCATCTTACTTCAGTCTGTGAATGGTCTCTTGAGCTCCCTCCTAAAATAAAGAGTTCAGGTGTAATGTTGTTAAAGCTTCCAGTGGGCTCCTGGTGTACCTCGGTTTTGTGACTATAACTGCTTTTAAGCAATTTCAGAATGTTATTAGCCTGAGGCCTTTGCTCAGGCAGGAAGAGTTAGCATTAATTAATTAATGCTCCCCCATCTTGGGCTATTTGGAATCGCTGTATGTTTTGCCTTCCATGGTAGTTGTCAGAACATATAAACTCTGACTCATGTAATTAATTCCTTAACCTCCTCAAATCCTTTCTGGAAGCAGCAGAATATAAAAAGTGAATAATAATAGTTTAAATCTTCCCTGCGTCATTCACTTATTCATTCACTATTTGAAGCATTTCTTGATGCCTACTACATGCCAGGCATGTGGGAAGGAAGTAGAGGTGACAAAGAGAAGGCCGAGGGAAAGAGAAAGATGTCATAGGAACGCCCAGACCCATCTCTACAGTATAATAAAGAATGGAGGGCCGGCCCGGTGGCTTAGTGGTTAAGTGCGCACGCTCCGCTGCTGGCGGCCCGGGTTCGGATCCCGGGCATGCACCGACGCACCGCTTCTTTGGCCGTGCTGAGGCTGCGTCCCACATACAGCAACTAGAAGGATGTGCAACTATGACATACAACTATCTACTGGGGCTTAGGGGGAAAAATAAATAAATAAAAAATTATAAAAAAAGAATGGATAAATGAATAAGAACAATAATTAACCTTTATTGAGCTCTTAGTATGGGCTATGCATGCCTTGCCTTATTCAATCCTTGAGAACCACTTTCAGTGTTCCCATTTTCCAGAGGTGGAAGTTGAGACGTACCTCCAACAACTTGCCCAAGATTATGCTGCAGAAAGTGGCAGAACCATGATTGCAATCCGGGTTTGTTTAGTTCAGAGCCCACGATCTTAAACACTACAGTTTGCTGCTTCTTCAGTGGTCAGTCATGCAGCTGAGGCGTCAAAGTCAATGATCTCTGTTCTCATCCCTGAGGGATAATGAGAGGCTAAGAGGTCATGCTGGTTCCTATGTCCCTGCAGTGAGAGAACAGCCACATCAGATGCAGAAGAACAAACTCCTGCCTCCTCTTCCTTTACCTACTTGCCAAGTGAGTAAAACAGCCCCATCTGATGCCTTTGCTGCTTGAGACTGGTGCTTTGTGACCCAACTATGCTATTTAAACATAATGTTGACGATAAGAATAATAACAGCCAATAATTATGCAGCGGTAACTAGGTTCTATTCTAAATATTAATTTATTTAATCATCACAACAACAAATGCCAGTCTTAGTTTGGGTTCCACAGTAGCCTACACCGAGACTAGGATTTCAGTATAAGTAGTTTATTTGGGAGGTGAGGAAACCCCAGTAGGGAAATGGAGAAGGAAGGCAGGGAATGGCAGGCAGCCAATAAAGGGTGGGCAACCAGAGCTTAATGTAGCTGGGGACTCTCTGGGAACTGGCCTAGGAATTATCTCACCGGAGGGCAAGGGGGCTGGGGTACTCATATACCAATGTGTGTCGGGCCTGGTTGAGGGCCCTCCCAGGCAGAAGTTCCAAAGAACACGGCTAATTAGTGGTGTTATGGATTGAGCTGTGCCCTCCCCACCCCAATTCATGTATCGAAGAACTAACTCCCAGTACTGCAGAATGTGACCTTATTTGAAAATAGGGTTGTTGCAGATGTAATTAGTTAAGATGAGGCCATTAGAGTGGGCCCTAATCCAATCTGACTGTTGTCCTCATGAAAAGGGGAAATTTGGACACGGATACACACACAGGGAGATCGCCAAGTGAAGATGAAGGTGGAGATCGGGGTGATGCTTCTACAGGCCAAGGAATGCCAAAGATTGCCAGCAAAACACCAGAAGCTGGGGGAGAGGCATGGAACAGATTCTCTGGCACAGCCCTCAGATGGAACCAACCTTGCTCTCAGACCTGCAGCTTTCAGAACTGTGAGACAGTACATTTCTGTTAAGCCACCCAGTTTGTGGGACTTTGATAGGGCAGCCCTCACAAACTAATACAAGTGGTACTGTTACTTGTTTATTATGATTTCCATCTCTAATCTGTGGGTACGATGAATGTGGTGAGAGGTAGGAGGAGAATGGGAGCTAGCAGGCACTGTCAGAATGTCGTTGTCCTTCTTGCTTCCTCCTTGTTTGTCTCTTCCCACTTCTCCTCCTTCTTACCACTAAACATTTATTAAGTGTGCTGAGCTCTGTACATGCATTACTCCATTTAATCTCCACACAGCCTGACCTAGAAGGAATATTCCATCTCTCTTTTACAGCAGACAAGGATTCAGAGAGGTTAAGTAACTTGCCCAAGGACATGGAGTAGATCACTGGCGAGCTAGGATGCAAACCCAGGCTGTCTGACTCCTGCTGTGCCACGTCCTCCATTGCAGCAGCCAGACTGACTCACGTCCATAGAACAGACATCTATTTCAGAGCCTTCTTAGGGACCAATCAGAGATGCTGCAGAGGAGACCTGACGCACAGGGATGGAAAGAGTTTCTCAAGGACAAACACCTAGCAGCAGAACATTATGCGCCATCAGAGCACAAAGCCCTGAGTGGATTATTTGAATGGTGTCTTCCATTTTGGGTACTTAAAGGTCTCTCCTCCTTTTCTGTCTTTGTCAGGAGACGTGGAGAGGAGACATTCTGCTCCTATCCCAAAGGTGTCCTGTGAACACTTTATCAGGATAGAGTTAGAGTAACTGTGAGGACGTGATTCTGCAGAACCACACTTGTCCCTGCCCCTGCCTGGCCCCCCCACCCCACTGTCAATACTGCAAGGAATTTGGTTCTACTGCTTTGTCAATTTTTTCAGCCAGAATAATGTTCTGCCGTGTGTCTTTTGTTCTTTTTCTGAGGCGGCTGCAAAGTTATAATTTACTGGCATGTAGAGAAAAGTGGATTTTTTTCATTGCAATTCCATTTCCCCCCTCCTTTGGGATTCTTGGGAAAACTTGATTAAAATGTCAGCCAGAAGAATGGCTGGTGATTCTTTAAAAGGACTGATTAAACCAGGATGACCCACAGCACTAACAGGAGAAGAAAACCCTGTGGGGATCCGAGCATTGTAACTTTTTAGTTATTTGAGTATAGCAAAAAAAAAAAGTCAGAAAGATGTAAGAAGCTTTGATAGAGAGGAAGGGTGATATTAAAATTATTAACAATGCTAATAATAAATGCCTCTTGAGTAGTTTCTGTCCTAGGCCCTGTACTAAACTCTTGTCTATATTATCTATAATATCTATACCCTTGGAGGTAGGTGGGATTGCCCCTAATTTTTGTAAGAGTGTAAGTAATGTGCCTGTGGTCATACAGCCAGGGCCTGGGGCCTGAAGGTTGCACTTAGGGTGGGCGTGAAGGCCTTGAACAGGAGGAGACTGTCACTCCCAGGATGGCGCTGCATGGTGCTCGGAGACTTGATTCCTTCTGCCTGGGATTTAAGCACTAACTCCTTCCCTGCATTTCTGGGACCCGGCCTTTTTGCCCTGATCTTGCTCCTGCTTTCACAATTTCTTACCAGTTGTCTTCTGTTTAAAATTCTCCCTTTGGAGCAAAGCTGATTGCAAATATATGCATAGAATCATCTGGTTCCCTGTAGAAAAGGAAGAATTTGTTGACTTAGTTGCAGCATTCTGATTTTGAGTTTGCTGAGAACTGCGTTCTATGTGTTGAACAATCCAAGGGGGGAACATCAAAGAGAGACCAAAACCTGTGGCCTGTTTGATTTCCCCTGAGGTTATTTGTGGCCCCTACTGCACCATATGGCTACATGTGGAAGTGAGGCCAACAGGAGGGACAGGATGGGTTGTCCCATTGACTTTGGCCAGGCTTATCTAGAGACTGACCCCACTGGCTTCTCTTTCTACTACCATTCAAGGCCTAGTCCGGGTTAAACCACACAGAATCTCTTCTCCTTCAGTGCTAAATATGCTCGTCATTTCTATGGCATGAAGCACCATATTATGTTACTCTTCAATTATTTTATTTTATGGTAATAGTCTTGTCTGCCCGATAGATTGTGAATTCCCTGTGGGTTCGAACAGATCTCTCTTTACTGTTCCTGCCTTTCCTCATTCCCCCTGTCCCCTAGTCTTCACCTCTGCCCTGATCACAGTGCTAGGCACGTAGAAGGCACTCAGAATCTATTGAATCTAATGACTATTAATGTTTTTATTTTATTTATCTTGTTGCAATTATCCAGTTACCTGTTTTTATTTAGAGCGATAATTTTTATAATAAAGGATATGTTCTGTAGAGTGAAGAACTGCTCTGTTTTCAGGGAGGGAGTGAGTTTGGGGAGCATGAAAGAGAAAATGTTGGAAAGAGGAGCAGTGACCCAATAGACCACTCTTCAGCGCAATTTTGGGGAACGCCCTTTAAAAATCCCCGGAGATGGGGCCGGCCCTGTGGCTTAGTGGTTAGGTGCACGCGCTCCACTATTGGCGGCCCGGGTTCGGATCCTGGGCGCGCACTGACGCACCACTTCTCCGGCCATGCTGAGGTCGCGTCCCACATACACCAACTAGAAGGATGTGCAACTATGACGTACGACTATCTACTGGGGCTTTGGGGAGAAAAAGGGAGGAGGATTGGCATGGATGTTAGCTCAGGGCTGATCTTCCTCACCAAAAAAAAAAAAAAAAAAAAATCCCCTGAGATATCCCTGCAGCGGCAGGGTGTGTGATGAACAAATGGCGATTATTAGCACCTGTTCTTAGTTGTGGTACACTTGTGGGCTCCTTTCCCGAAATAGGCTACATATTGGCAACAGGGAGGAGAATGTGTATTACCTGAAAAATCCCCAACTCATAACTCCTTCTTTGTTTACAAAGGATGGATTTCTATAAAAGTAGTGAGATAAGCCTACCCTCCCTGTGTTGGATGAAATAAAATGTAGTTGGATATCCCCATGGGTCCCCAATCTCGATTGTGCTGGGGAAAGTCGTAAGTATGGGTGGAACACCTCCTCTACCCTGAAGAGTTTGCAGGTTGGCTTCAGAATTTTGGCTTCAAGGAGCAGAGGACCAGTCTTATTGCAATTATCCAGTTACCTGTAGGATCCCTACACACCTAAAGAATCCCATCTGCTAGCAGAGGGCAGAGGCAGTGCAGGAAAATAAAGAAATGTCTTTCTTTAGCCCACATTTAATAGAATCTAAAGCATGGGTCTCGATCTCTTGGGTCCTGCAATTTTCTCATTACTGTAAAAAAAATACAATCAAAGTATTTTCTTCCCTGGAGGGTGGTGACATCAGTAGTTTGTGTGGAGCCTAGACCATGCATTCTCTTCTGTTTGGTCTTTCCACTTATGCTTTCAACATTCTTATCATATATAAATCAAGAGACTCTATGGAAGAAATCTCAACTATCAGTCATTCTCTTCCTCTTTTTAGTCATCCCATGTTTTTGTTTTGAAATCTACCCCAAAGGGAAGAATTGAACTAATTTTAAGCAGATTTTTTAATGCAAAAATATACACAAGGGAGCAAAGGGCAAGAATTTAAATTACGTGCGATGAATTTTTTTCAGACAATAGTTATTTGATAACACTAGCTCGTCCTGAAATTTCTCATTTGCGGTTAGATGTGTGCTGCTTTTTTGTATTCAGGAGAAAATGTTACCAAATAGACTCGTGGGGTTTAAAAGATTTACATTAAAAATGAAACCAAACAAAACAAAACCCCCAAACCAGTGGTGCTCAATTCACTGGGCATAGGATACTAGAAATATGACCTTGTTTTCTTAAGCATTTGCTGACCTCCCTTGGTCTAGTTTTAGGAGTCTGAGCATCTTATTTTAGCATCTTTGTGGTGGTTCACAGAACTTTGGTATTTCAGGGTTGGTAGGAGCTTTGACTAATATCTAGTCCAATCAAATACCCAGTGCTTGAATCCTCTCTTCAGTATCTCTACCAAAAGGTCACTCAGCCTCTGCTTGAATACCTACTGAGGAGAGCTCATTATCTACTGAGGTATCTCATTTCATCAGTGGACAGTTGTGTAGGAAGTTTTTTATGTTGAACGAAAATCAATTCAAATGTATTTATTGAGTGCATACTATGTTCCAGATACTTATTTTAAGTTCTGAGGATACAGCAGTAAAAAAAATAGACAGAAATCCCTGTGTTCTTGAAGCTTGCTTTCAACAGGAGGGAAACAGTGAATAAGGCAAGTAAAATGAAGAGCCTGACAGGAGATAAGTAAGCTAGAAAGACAGAAAGTGCCAGGGGTGGGCACTTACAATTTTAACTAGGGTGGTCGGGAAAGGCCTTACTTTCCCAGTAAGTGACTTTTGAGAGGAGTCCTGAATGAGCCATATAATCGATTATCTGGAGAAAGAGCATTCCAGGCAGTGGAAAGAGTAAATGCAAAGGCCCTGAGGCAGGAGTGTGCTTAGTGTATTCATGGAGCAGCAAGGAGGCCAGTGTGGCTGGAGTGGACAATGCAAAGGGGAGAGTGGTGGGATATGAGATTAGAAAGGGAATGGGCGCCAAGTCATGCGGACCATTGTAAGGATGCTGAGTTCTACTCTGAATAAGATGGGGAGTCATTGGAAGGTGTTGAGGTAGGAACTAATATGACCTGATTTATGTTTTAAAAGATTTTTTTTGCAAGTAGACTATACAGAGAAAAGGGTGGACTTAGGGAGAGTAGTTAGGAGGCTGTTGCCATAGTTCAGACCAGAGATGATGATGTCTTAGATGAGGGGAGGTGTGCAAAGGGGAGGTTAGGTTCTGGATATATTTTGAATAGTGCCCTTCAAGTTTCACATGCTGATCCTAGCATTATCCCCTGGGAATTATTTAACACATGTAGTCCTTCTTCATGTATTTGTACTAAAATAAAAATAGGACAAATCTTCTCTTTTACTATCCCTCCTCACTCCTCATAGGCAAGCATCCTAATATGTGTGATGTGTGTCCTTTATTTGTATGAGTGCTTGTAAAACAGGCATTGTGCTTTTGTCATAGATTTTTAATTCAAATAGATGGCATTGTGCTACAGATTACATTTTCTTTCTTTTTATGTTTTAAAGATTTATCTGTGTTGCTGAATGTACCAATAGTCTGCTGTTTCTGGCTGAAGCGACTTCTTCAAATGAGACCACTGAACTGTGAAAATACTGTGCTAGCACATGTTTCCCCTGCATTTTCTCCTCTCCAGCCCAAACCTGCCCACTTCCTCCAACTGTCCCCAGATACTATAGCTTTGAGCCTTCTCCTGGCCTGGCCACTCTCTTCTGAGTTCCCATGGGCTGTCTCTGCTCACAGACCTGGACTTCTGAGAGTGGCATCTATGTCTGGAAATTCCTTGCCATTTGTCAGACCTGGAAACAAGTTTTAGTAGCTGAGGAATGGGTGTAGGGACTCTGGGGCTAAGAAAATAGAAGCTACCACCAGATTCCAAATGTCCCCAATGTAGACCTTTGCTCAGTTTTCATGGGCATTATAGAGTAGTGGTTAAGAACTTGGGCTCTTGGATCCAACAAATGTAGGTTTGCCCTAGAGTTCTCCTTCATACTGGTTGTGGGACTTTGGATTAATCACTTAGCCTTTCTGAGCTGCATTTTCCCCATCTGTAAAATGGTGATAATCACAGTACTAATTTCATAAGGTTGTTATTAGTGTTAGATGCAATACTGTATATAAATCTTTTGGTACAGAGCCTGACATAGAGTGGGCCCATGGTAAATATTGGCTGTAAGTTTCACATGTAAATTTGTACAAACCCAGATTATCACAAAAAATGAAATGTGGGTGTTTATTTGCATAGCAAAAGATATCAAGGGATTCTCTCTAATAGCAGTTTCTCCAGTGCACTTACGATATGCTTTAAATGACCCAAGTTGGGTTTACATACTGCTATTCAGCAGTACAGACTATAAAGGTCGGTTTACCTGTATGATCACAGGGAGGGAGATGTACCACATGACAGTAAGAACTGTATTGCAAGCTTCCTGCCATATGCAGACATGAGGACGTTATTGTGGGTTCTCTCTCTCTCTCTCCCCTCCTCTCTCTGTCTCTCTCTCTCCCTTTTTCCTCTCTCTCTCAGACTCTGTAAAATTGTAGTCCCAGCAGTGGGCTATACTTTTAAAAAAATCTTGAAGAGGGCCTGGCCTGGTGGCACAGTGGTTAAGTTCACATGCTTCGCTTTAGTGGCCCGGGTTTCACGGGTTCGGATCCCAGGTGTGGACCTATGTATCACATATTAAGCCGTGCTGTGGCGGCATCCCACATATAAAGTAGAGGAAGATGGGCATGGATGTTAGCCCAGGGCCAATCTTCCTCAGCAAAAAGATGACGATTGGCAACAGATGTTAGCTCAGGGCTAATCTTCCTCACCAAACAAAAACAAAAACAAAAACAAAAACAAACTTGAGGATAACACTATACTCTCAGAAGTGATGTACTCTCTTTTTCCGATGAAAGTCCATAATAATGAAAATATAGAAGGAGAGGCTTGGAGAGATGGGAAGAGTTTAGTGACACTGAAATCACAGGACTGGAAGGGAACTCAGAGGTCGCCAAATACTCTATTCTTTCTATAGATGATGACTCTGAGACTTATAGAGGTGGGATGACTTGGCCAAAGTCACCCAGCTTACAAATGGCCCAACAAGGGCTCAGATTTCCTGTCTAGTATTCTTTCTTCTAATAAGCCTAAAACGGATTGGGTTTTAATCACCCATTTTTGGATTATTTGTTTTGTCTTAAAAACTCAGGGAATGGAATTTGTACCTTCCCGTGGTAATCTATCCCAGTGAGAAAGTTTTTCCTTAAACACAGTCCAGCTGCCTTTTGGAGCAATTTAAATGCCCAGAGTCAGGCCTGCCACAGAACTATCAGGGTTCCATAACATTCTGGATATGGTCAAGAGAAAGAAAACACAGTGTAGGCTATACACATTTAGTCTGCTTTTGCCTCCTTTTGCCTCCAACTTGAACCTCTTAAAGGCTCCACCTTTGTTCCTCCTCTCCTCTATTTGCTGTCTCTTCCGTTAGAATGTGAGCATCGTGAGGGATGGGGTCTTTATCTGTTTCATTCCCTGTTGTATGAACAGTGCCTGGCATAAATGAAGTGCTAAGTGTATGTTTGCTGAGGGACTAGTGAATTTATCGAGTACCTACTATAAGCCAGGCACTCTTCTTGGCATACTGGGTGCATAGCCTCCCTTAGTCCTCAGAGTAGGGAAGAAGAGAGAGAAGATGTATCTGTCTCTCATAAAGAAGCAAGGTTTAAATTCACCCTACCTGTCCCTGGCGAACTGAGAGGAAATCTTTTAACTAAAGAGCAAGCAGCTTCTCTCCCTCATTCTCACATCGTAATAGCACAGCACACCATGCCTCAACACGCTACCACAGGTCGCATGCATGTGAGCATGCTCACACACACATTTGTGGGTCAGTTTGCTGTGATTTAAGTAGCACCTAAATTCTCGTCTGTCTCCCTGATATATATTTCTCACAGCCTTGGCTAGTACCTAAAATCCTCATTATCAGAATGATTCTCTGGGTTAAGGAACATCTATAATAGACCCATTTGAAATGATAAATATTTTACCTAGAGACACCAAACATTAACTGTTAGCAACACCAATACCTTCACATGAATTAGCTTTTCAGGTTAGTCATAGAAAAGAGCAGAGCATATGGGAAATGAGCATCAAGCAGCTATGTTTTATTGGAGAGAGAGAGAGAAGAGGGTTGAGAATGTTCTTAGAACACTGCTACTCAAAGTGTGGTCTGGGGACTGCTGCTGGTCCACCATGAGATAAGTAGCTCGCAGGGTCACTAAGCAGTCTTTTTGGTTAAGCTGGTTTTTTTTTTTTTTTTTTTGGTATCAAGACTTTCGTGTTGAAGGAAGCAGCATGTTGATCTACATTCTAGTGCAAATCTCTTATTTCATCATTGTCTGCAAACAAACTGCTCAGGGACCTGCTACTTTGAGTAGCACTGATCTAGAAGACTGGCCACAGACTGGGTATGTAGCCCTAGTGAGGCATTTTGAGAAGATCCCTGGGCTTACGGGGGGCAACATGAGGACTCTGTTCCTTGGAGGTGTGCAGCAAGGTTGGAGGAGATCCATTTGGCTTCACGGCTTTGCCTAACGATCAGGCTGATTTAAATTTTTTTTTTATTTGCTTCAGCATCTTGGCAAATGCGTGCTATAGGAGATACTTAACACTTTTTGTTGAGCATCAGTGTGGTGCAATGGAAAGAAGAAGGAGCCAAATAGAAAAGAGTTCCAATTCATGGTACTCCACTTATTAGCTGAGTGAACTTGGGCAAATTACTTAACTTTCCTGTTCTCTCATTTATAAAAATTGGAATAACAGAAGCCACCATATAAGTTTTATCATAACGGTTAAGTGTAGTAACATCCCTAAAAGCAGAGTTCCAGGCACATGGATGCTTTTTTGAATAAATGGATTGAGTGATATTTCCCATGCATTATCTTATTTGTTCCTTTCAACAACTCTATGAGGTTGGAGCTATTATAAGCCCATTTTGTAGATGAGGAAACAGAGGCTTAAAAAACAAAGTCTGAGAAAAGTTAAATAATTTGCCTGAAGTTGGAGCTGGAGCCCAGATGACTCATAAAGCAAAAGAACTGCTCTAAAGCAGCACCCACAATTTTCCTGAAGGCATCTTAGGTATATCTGATACTAACCACCTGGCTCTGTGGGCAGCGACTTGATGAAGGAGCATGAACTGAATCATTAAGCCCTCACTTGATTGTCTCCACTTTATAGACTACGAAACTGACTTAGGTAGAGAAATTCCACTAAAAGCTTTAATATGGAAAAAAAGAAAAAAAAAAACGAGGTTCCTCTAAATAGCTTTGCAAAGGTCAATAAGATTAATATACCCTTTGAACATGGTTATTTTAGCTGAAGTAAGGAAATGGCATGCGGGAAACTTCACAGACTACTTGTGTGATAGAAATGTAATGCGTTTGCCCTTTTTCTCTTCCTTTGTGGTGAATGGATGATTACATGAAGCAAGTTGGTAGAATAAATGGTTACACCAGGAAGTTTTGCTCTGGAAATGGGTTGATTATCTGTAAATGTTATTTTACGTTCTCAGATTCATCAGAATCATCAACTCATGGTACCTTGAAAAGAACAAATAGATAACAGGCAGCTTAAAATTGACGGATTGGAAGCTCGGAGAAAATGTGTGCTCTTGGGGACATTTGCAATTGCCTCCTAAGTTCTGTATAATTTAAACAAACTACCTCTACTCACTTCATAGGTCAAAGTTAATTTTTAACCTCCTGTGAAATAAAAATTAACCTTGAGGTAAATTCTTAGAATTTCCCAAGTAGAAATTAGAGTCCTAGCAGACATTAATAAGTGTTCCCAGAAAAAAAGGTTATGTAGTTAAAAAGTTTTGAAGCTGCTGGGTTCAGCAGAGTTTCATAGATTTCTTTGGTGAAGGACTTCTCAGAGCCTCTGAGTGCTAACGTGGACCGTGAGCCTCCCAGAGGGCTGCAAATAGCATAAACGTATTTGACCACGCAAAACCCTCTGAGGCTTTTTTCCCCCTGAATACTTTTTAACATCTTGTGGGGTTAGTGTCCTCTGGAAGATACTTTGAGAAATATTGCTCTTTTCCAACCCTCCTCATTTGATAGTTTAGGAAATCGAGTTTCACAGAGTTATCTGCCTTATATTCAATATCTTATTTTTTGTCTGTTTTTGAGGTGTGACTGTAAAGTGATACAATTATAATTTTGTGATCATAGAAATACTGCTTGGAGATGAGTGTTGTCTTTCAAAATGGAACCCTTGAGTGTGTTTACACTGAGTGTCTCGATGATGGTGCCTTTATTCAAAACAGTTGCAGAGCTTCTCTTTTGGATAGTGCTGCACTCAGGTTGCTAGACCTGCCCGCAAGACAATCAGCCTCAGGACTGCAGAGCAACAACTGACTGGTGTTCTCACGGTAGAAAGAGCATTGGATTAGGGCATCAATGGAACTTTGGTTCTTTTAGTCTCCCCTCAACCATTAACAAGTTAAACGACTTTATCGCTTAAACTCTCAGACCCCCAGTTTCTTCATTTGCAAATTTGGTCATTAGAATAGCTGCTTCGTGGGGACCTTGTTTGGATTAAATGAGGTAATGCTTGTGGACATCCTTTTGAGGAGAGGTGTTAGTTGTGGAGGCTCTGGAGCTGACTGCTTGAGTTAGATTCTCAGCTCTGCTGTTTACTAGCTTTTCGAACTTGGGAAAATTATTTTATTCCATTTCCTCACTTTTAGAATGGGAATATAAGACTTTCTAACTTATAGGCTTTTGTGGATTAATAAAATAATACATGTAAAGTGCTTAGCACAGTGCCTGACACATAGTAAATGTCCTGTAAATGCTAGATGCTGTTAATCTAACCTGTAAAGGATGAGATAGATTCAAAAGTGGTTCCCTTTCAAGGGAATTCTTGATTTTATTAAGAGTGCATAGGTGGGAAAGCAAGGTAAGGAAAAGATAATTAAGAGGGCAAGATTTAAGAATGATATCTTGGGTTAAAAAATTACATGTTATACTGACTAGTCCAGGCTCAGAATGACCAATGTCTGTGCATTAGTTATCTACTGCTGCGTAATAATATTACCACAAGCTTAGTTTACAACAACACACGCTTATTATCTCACAGTTTCTGTGGGTCAAGAGCCTGGGCATGGCTGTAAGGTTGCAAAATATTAGCTGGGGCTGGGGTCTTATCTGAATGCTTGGCTGGGTAAGGGTTTATTTCCAAGCACACATGGTTGTTGGCAACATTCAGGTCCTTCCAGGCTGTTGACTCAGGGCTTCAATTTCTTGCTGTCTAGGCCATCCTCAGCTCCTTGCTATATGGACTTTCCCGGAGTGACTACTTGCTTCCTCAAAGCCGGTAAGGGAGAGAGAGTCTACCAGCAAGATGGGTTACAATTTTAGGTAATGTAATCATGTGCATGTAATTGTGTATATCCTGTCACCTTTGCCGTATTCTATTGCCTAGCAGCAACTCACAAACCCCACCCACACTCGAGGGGAGGGGATCACACAAAGGCTTGAACACCAGGAGGCAGAGGTCATGGGGGCACCCTAGAGTCTGCCTGTTATGGGTTGTTTCCAAAAATCAAGCACAACTTAAAAAGATGAAGATTTTGACAGACTATGTCCCTGAAACCATTTTAAAAGACGACATTTTTGGAACAAAAGCAGCATAGTTGGAATATGTATTGTCTCCCATTTTGAAAGGAGAGTAGTACCTGTTTCAACCAGAATTTACATCTTATTTTGTTGTTAGAAGCCAGTCATATTATTTCATGGTCAAATTTCATCGATTCCAAAACTAAAAGGATTTTCCTTATAATCCACATTCGTTCATGTACTTTATGTAACCCTTGGTGTTCTACCTTGCATGGATTTTCCCCTAAAGACCTGTCCAGGCTGACAGATAGGTTGACCGAAGGTGCTTTTATTATGCAGCAAATCTTAGATATGACCTCTCATTACCTACAGAGATCTGAAAAGATAAATCTGCCTTTATTGAAATTTCCATGATTTTGTGTGTGCAGGGCTCTGAATTTACCACATAATAGCACAAGTATCTGCTTCTTTTTGGCTGCCTAGGCCTGTGGGAGTTGGTATTCAATAGCTCCAATGGCCTTTATTATAATGAGATACAATCACCAGGCATTTGGTATTGAACCTCACGACATGGAAGAAGTGTTGTGTAGAACTATGTCATGCTCACCTACGTGATAAACACCTTGAGGAGAATGACACACACAGGCATCATAAAGAAACTGAAAGTTGATAAATATCTTTCTAAACACAATCTTGGGGCATAAAGTCATCTTAACTTTGGGGTATAAGGAAGCTCTAAGATAAACAAATCATGGGGTGTAAAAATCTCTTAATCAAGCTTGATGAAGACAGATTGTAGGTTGTGCTTGAATAAGGGAATATGAGGTTACAGCCAACCACATGAAAAATGGAAGCTAGTAAGAAGGATCTTGCTTAGTTTCTGCCCCATAGAAATCTCAGTGAGCCAATAATAAATGCATTTGGATGCTGTGATGGCTCCCTGGAATAAAATCTTCTGTGAAGATTTTTCAAAACTCTGATCCATTCTCCAGAATTTGCCCGTCATGTTATTGATTCATTACTTTCACTTCATTTGAAGCATTATTCATCTATGACTTTGGTTTGTGGTTGAGTTTTACTGAGAATAAAATCAGCAAAATGTTTCACTTGAACTTCATTTTTCTTTGGATGTTTCTTTGGATGTTCTCAATAGTACCAGCAGAACCTGGAGCGTTTTTGTCACAAGCAAGTATACACTTGTGTATATTGAAATCTAATATATTCCTCATTGAAACTTTAGGTCAAGGTAGAGTCTGCCAGCTGTATAAAAATTTATAAGTAAATCCAAGTTTTCTTATAAACATTATTATTTTGGCAAATTAATATTCTTGGGCTTATACTTAAAAAAATCACATTCCTGGAATGAATCAGCTCAAGACCCTTTCAGTTTCATTATGATGCCTGTGTGTGTCATTCTCCTGAAGGTGGTTATCATGTAGGTGAGCATGACATAGTTCTACACTTCTTCCATGTCGTGAAGTTCAACACCAAATGCTCAGCTCAATACTGAAAGACAAAAACTCTAATCCTATCTACGACAACAGCATTGAACAACAAAAGATCTCATCCCCACATTAGATTTTAGTCCTAAATCTGCCCTAAATGCAACACTGGGCAGAGTACTTAACCCCAGACTTGGGTATTATATAAAGGGCATTTGAGATCTAGGATCCCATAACTCCTAGGGAGACAGAGGGTTAGCAACCTTTTACAGAGAGTCATATTTCTAACCTTTGATCTTTTGGTGTTTTCAAGGGATAGCTGAGGTCATTTTGTGCTAATTCCTATGAGCAGGGGCGAGAGAGGAATTACAGGGATGATAAGAGGATGAATAGTGAGTCCCAAACCTTCAAAGGGAAAGTGTTATTGATAAATTCAGCCACATTTCTTGAGCATTTTCAAGTTCAGGGCACAGTGCCAGGTATTGAAGAAGGTGCAAAGAGGATTAAGACATAGTCACTGTCTTAAAATGCTTACAAGATAGAAGAAAAATAAATGCTGATAATGAAGTGAAATAAGCTAAGGCAAGGCAGGGTATAATCATTGCCACAAGGAAGAGTCGAGTGTTACTGAAGTTTACTAGGAATGATCATGTCTAGTTCAGAGATGGTGGGCCCAGAAAAGCTTTCTTTTTGAGATGGCATTTAAAATGGACCTTAAAGAATGGAGAGGAGTTTGCCTGATGAAAATGGAGGGAAGGGAGCTCTGGGTAGAGGGAGATGCACAAGCTACGGCTTGGAGATGGGAAAACATGGGCTTTGGGGATAAAATTGATTAGTTCCATTCAGTTGGACATTAGGCAGTTGTGTTGAAAGACTAGGCAATGGGCTCATGACTTTATCAACAACAAAACCATGAAAGCCCAGATAAGTTACATGATTGGGCATCCTGGTGTATGCAGCATGCTGGCCCTCTGAGACAAACTCATTTTTATCTTTATGGCGATAGAATGCATTTTAAGGCCACAACTGTCATTCCAACAACATCTTGTCTTTGCACTGACCCAGTGTGGTTATACAACTTTTGTCTGTGTAATGCGGTACTTTCTAACTGCATTAAAGAAATAGCTAACATCTTCATTGTTCAACAGCCTCAAGGGCCATCCAACATTCATTTTGTCAGGAGCATTAAAAAATCTTCAAGGCTTCTATGTGGAGAAAACCACTCTATTTAATGTATCTTCTTGAACAGGAAAATGGTCTTGTTTTCGAAGGCCATTTTCAAACCTGGCTAAAAAGTGTAGTACCTCTTTTATTTTTATCATCTAGTGGCTGTCACCTTCACATCACCTTTGGGCTTAGCTATTCGTTAAATATTTGTCTTGCCTTCTTTGGAGCGCTTTAAAAAATTGTTTTCTTTTTGTTTTTTTTGACCATTACTGAATTCCATGCCAGCTGCCTGTGTTATCAAAGACCATGCAAAGGCATGCAAGGAATAAGCTGCTCTTGTGCAGTTTGCCCTGGCTTTGTCAACTGCAGGCACAACTCTCATGAATTATTTAAACTCCTGCTGTCCTGGAGTGAGCCTAGTAGTGCTTCAAGTATTCATATAGATGTCACTCGAAGCTTCCCCTAAGAAATCACTCTCAGTGTAGTGAGTGAAGTGAAGTGGCAGTACTAGTTGTAGGACTGAAATAAACATTGGGCCAGAGTCGTGGACTGAGATTTGGGCATTTCTGT
The DNA here is from genome assembly GCF_020826845.1 of Diceros bicornis minor. Taxonomy (NCBI): domain Eukaryota; kingdom Metazoa; phylum Chordata; class Mammalia; order Perissodactyla; family Rhinocerotidae; genus Diceros; species Diceros bicornis. The sequence continues at coordinate 44,736,188 of NC_080747.1, forward strand.
AACCTATGTCCGTTGGTATCTAATTTCAAAGCATTTTTTATAAATGGAAGAGGCTGCTCAACGAGGGAGCACAGCAAAAGTAACAACAACAACAACTTTAGCAACAAGAAACATTTTCCAGGTGCTTAGGTGTCAGGAACTATATTAATTCTGAAAAATCCCATGTTATGATTATTGTTTTCATTTTTCAGATAAGGAAACTGAAGCACTGAGAGATTAAGTTACTGATTCAAAATCACATAGTATGTGGTGGAGCTGAAGAAGGTAACAGTTTTTTCTAAGTGCAGAGGACACAACTTTGTCAGTACCCCTGGGGATGGCAAACATGGGGGGACTTGTGTTCTTGGATGTGGTGGGTGCTATAGGACCCTGCCCAGCTCTCCTTGTGGAACTAAGGCACTGACTCCCCCAGCTCCAGGGAGTGTTGGCAGCTGATGACTCTTCCCTGAGTTCTTCTTCCTGTTGCCCTCAGCAGAAGAGAGCCACTTCACCTAAGGGGATACACTCTTCTTGGGAAGGCCGACTCTAAAGATGTGTCTATACAGAGAGCAGGATATGGAGGCCCAGCCCCCTTGCCTTAAGGCTGGACAACTCCACAAGGCCATCTCAGCTCCAGCACCCTACACAAGATCTTGGGGTCAGCTTCCCAATCATACTTCCTTCTCTCCCCCCCCCAGGTGCTGAAGCTGAGGGCTGCCCCCAATAATCTTCTGCATGTACGTCTCAAACTCAGAGTCTGTTCCTGAACTAAGACATCAGTATGGTGGAAAGAGCCTGGGCTCCAGAGCCTGGGGACTCGGATTTTCCTCCTGGCTCCGACACTTCCTCCCCAGCCGTGAGATCTTGGGTATGCTATATTACCCTCCTGAGCCTCAGTTTCATCATCTGTTCCATGGAAATGATATTTCAGGGTGATTGTTAGGACTAAGTAAGATAAATGAATAAAATATATATATAAATATAAAGTATGTAAAATATATCGCACTATGCTTAGCCCATGGCCAGTCCCTGGTTAACACTGTTTAGGGACTAATAAGTGCTGGCCCTGCAATCCTGGCAGGAGGTGGCTAGGAAAGAGAGAAGCCAGGAGGTTCTCTGGTGAAGGTCAGTTGGGTAGGTGCTTGAAGGCCCGTGGCCTAAGCAGTGCTCACCATCCTCTTTGGTGTGAGAACCACAGTCATGACTGCCAATCCCAGCAGCTTTGCTTAATGGCCTGGCTTCACGGGAGTTTTCTAAGCTTGGTTTGTGCTAACATTCTCATCATTTATATTATATATTAATTATATGTTATTATATATATATATTTTAACAGATAAATCTTCTATTTTGTTTTCCTGTATAAATACATATGAGTGTGGGGTAGGGAGAAGGGGAAAGGAGGGAGGGAGGGAGAGAGAGATTGAGAGAGAGAGAGACTCTAACGTAGGTTCGTAGGTGCGTGAATTTCAAACCCTTTGACCATGACCCTCAGTAAGAAGTACATTTTACCTCACTACCTGGTACACAGACACAAGCAAAATATAAGTTTCAGGAACTAATGTGTGCTTTTACTATGTGCAATGCACTGTGATCTCTTCCTTACTGTCCACGCCATACCATTCCCTTTCCAAGGAGAAGCCAATCTGAATGTCTCTGGAGGTTCATTTTCTTTCTTCTTAGCTTAATAGAGAGCTGGCTCAGTCGGTCTGAGTCACTCAGTGGAAGAACAGGGCTGAACTTTGGAGTTCAGCCTTGAACTCCCGATCACTTCCTGAAGCAGAAAGTGTCTGCGGTTACACGTTGCCTCGATGTAAGTATGGGGGTCCCTCTCTACTGAGTCGCTTGCTGTGCACATGCAGTCCAGTCAACTCAGTAGGATAACGAGAGCTTAGTGATCTTATGCACATTGCTTCTTCTCTACGTATCTGTCTTCCTCCTACAAATCCTATTTTGTATTTACTTTACACGGTGCTAGGGGTGTGTGTGTGGGTGCCCACACATCCCCTACCCTCAGGAAACCGAGAGACACATCAGAACCAGTGGGAGGGGGTATTTTGAAAAGCTCAGCAGGTATCTCTGTGTTGTGCCTCCCCATTCCCAGTGATGAGAAGCCTTGTTATAGAGCAATACAACACTATTCGAAGTAGGAAGGAACCTTCTTCCACTCTGCAGCTGGCTTGTTCTGGCCAGAGGATGTAGATATGGTATGGAATGGGGAAAAATATGGGGGCTCAGTTTTGGGAGGAGGGTCAAGGTTCATAAGCAAAACTGGGGTTTTGAAAAAAAGTTCCCCATTTCTTCCATCTGCTTTAAGTGCTTTGGGAAGGTACCTTGAAAATACGCGTCTCACCCCTGGCACTATTGACATTGTGGGCCAGATAATTCTTTGTTGTAGGGGCTGTTCTGTGTGTTGTAGGATGTTTAGCAACATCCCTGGCCTCTATTCACCAGATGCCAGTAGCACACTCCCCCGCAGTTGTGACAGTCAAAACTGTCTCCAGACATTGCCAAATGTCCCCTGGAGGCCAAAATTGTCCTCAATTGAGAACCATTGCTTTAAATGAAGCTTAAACATCATTAATACTTTCTTCTATCCACATCATGTTAATTTTTTTTGTGAGAGGGTCAAAACACTTCTAGTCTGAACAGTAATGTCAAACATTTAATAATGTTCCTACTTATTATTGATGTATGTGGACATTACATTTCCGTATATAGATGTTCAACGTATTTTTACAGTGACCATTAGAAACTCTGTAGACTACTACTAAGCATAGTAATGAATGAGACATAACTATTTTTCCCTCTTTCTTTGATTGATACAGTCACCAGGGAGAATACTGTTAGAAAGACTTACTAGGTAATGAAAAATGGAGGTTCTACTAGATATTGATTAAAGAGCAATGCTTTGACACTAAGTCCCATGATTAACTCTACAACTTATTAATAAATAAGCGTGAATAAAGTATATTAAGACGTCTTAGGTGTTTCCAAGGTAAATGTTAATAACAGAGTCCCCAGTGAGCCCTTTTCAGAAATGAAATACAGAAAAGCTCACGTGGTATCATTCAAGACACTGTCAGTTTAGAATCAGCTTGTCTCGCTGCTTGTCCTGTTCTTGGCTGGGTTTCTCTTTCCTCCTCCCAAACAATGTGTGCTGGGAAATGCAAAATACTCTAACCTAAACAAAACATAAGGAAGGAAAGGGAGGCAAGTGAGAAAATAATAATAATAATCACACCACGTGTTCCCAAGCTTTTGGATTCTCTGGTCTTTTGAATAATCCCTGCTATGGTGAGAGCGATTGTGAGCTGACTGGGGGAGGGCATTTGTTGGCCTTAGGAGAAGCACAGAATCACTCAGAATGGAATGTCTTTTGTATCCAGGAAACAAACAGTAGTTAGCCTCTCAGCATTTAATAGCCGCGGCAAGGTGAAGATTACCAGAGAAAGCTGAGAAAATATTGTAGGACTTGCCTCTGAAACCTCAGTTATCAAGACTGTTTGGTTCATAGAAAAAGGAACTAGTTGTTTTGTTTTTTTTTATAATTTTATTTATTTATCTTTTTTCCCACAGTTGTATGTCATAGCTGCACATAGTTGTGCAGTTGTATGTCATAGCTGCACATCCTTCTAGTCGCTGTATGTGGGACGCGGCCTCAGCATGACCTGAGAAGCGGTGCGTCGGTGCGCGCCCGGGATCTGAATCCCGGCTGCCAGCAGCGGAGCGCGTGTACCCAACCGCTAAGCGACGGGGCCGGCCCTAATTGTTTTTGAGCAGTGCTATTTTCTTTCTTTTGTCGTTCCTTCCTCGTTGTCTTTCATTTGTACTCATTTTTTGTTGCTCCTTTGCTCTGTTAAACATGTACATGCATGTGTGTACACGCACACATATGCACACACAGTGAAATTTCTGCTGGACCTGCATTTCCTCTCCTGAAAGCTATGCAAATGGAAGGGGGATAGCTTTTGCACAAGTTCTCTTTGGTTGGGGTGAGCTCTGTCTTATCAAATATCTCTTTGCTTACATTTTGCATACTTTTGATATCTCTGTTACAAAAGAGAGCGGGAATGTGAAAATATATTTCAAAATAATTTTTTAAAAATAAAGCTTTCTATAGGATTTACTTTTCTCCATTATGAGAGTATTACATACTTATCTTAGAAAAATTTGAATTTAAACAAAAGAGAGTGGAAAAGAGAAAGGGAAAAATGGAAAAAGGGGGAGAGAGAGAGAGAGAGAGAGAGGTGGCTTACCGCCCAAAGGTGGCCATCAGTAGTTCTGATCAACATTATACAGGACCCAGTACAATGTTTTGCGGTTGATAGCTTGTAAGCTCCATGAATAAGGAAGAAGGGCAGCCTGCATTTATCTCTGTTCCTTTGTATTCCTAGCAGAGCCTAGCACAAAGTAAGACCTCTGTAAATATTTGTTGAATGTTAATTATTTTTACTTTAATCTTATGTTACTCAAAATATACTGGTGAATGAAGAGAACAGGCTAGCAAAAAGTGAAAACACATGGGATCATAAAATGCTGCAAGCAAGCATTTTAGCCAGCCCCCTCGTTTTATAGACAAGAGGCATCAAGCTCAGAGCGCTTTAGGAACTTGCCCAAGGTGTAGCAGTAGCAGAGCCAAGACAACTCAGTCCTGTACTTTCTTGATCAATATTTTATAATATAAATCCTTTTGATTGAGGTTTGTCAGCAAAGTCCAACAATACTTTATTTAAAGTCAGTCTTCTCAGTTTAACCTTTCAGGAGAGTTTGAACATTTATCTTGGAATAATTTCTCTTCATCATTGACATTAACCGTGACAGTGCATCCTATTCACTCCTGGGGACTTAAAAAAATTTAGATGCCCAGGCCCCTGCTCAGATTTACTGATTCAGAAGGTCTAGGACTCAAGCATTGATATTTTAAAATAATTTTCACAGGTGGTCCTGACATTCAGTGACATCGATCACAGGTGGTCCTGTTGACATTCAGTGATGCTGGGAACAACTGCTCTGGATAGTAAACTTTTCTTCCTTGACAGTATTTCTAGAGTCCATTTCCCACGGAGCTGAATTTGAGGCTCTTATTCTTTATGAACGTGCCATACCATCATGAACATTCCTATGATTTTCTACCAGGCTGTTAAATTATCAGTACTAGGACTTTTAATTTATTAGTGGGAATTTATATATATATATTTTTGAAGTTAACAAGTGTTGACTTCCAGTATTTATTTCCTCTTACTCCTCTTTTTCATCGTAATAGAAATTTCTGCTGCTACACACAGCTGCTCAGCAAAAGACCACAATTCCCAGCCTACTTTGCAGCTAGGTTTGGCCGTGTGACTTGGTTCTGGCCTATGGGATGTGAAAGGAAGAAATATGTGTAAAGGATCATGCCTTTAGAAGGAAAGAAGTTTGTCCTCCCCTTCCTTTCTTCCCTTCCTGCTGGATAGCCACTGTGCCAACTCTGATCCAGACTAGTATGTAACAGAGAAATAAACTTCTATCTTGTTTAAGCCCCCGTATTTTTGTCTGTTACAGTAGCTCAACTAGTGTAACAAGGCTGATAAAATCTAAATTGTAACACTAGCTTTCCTGTATCTCATTTCCTTTGTTTATTATCTATGGCACAACACGGTCTTTCCATAATGAGGTCCTTCTGAGCTGGGATCAAGTCTCACGCATTCTTCCTAATTCTGAAAGTCTGGCAATGCTAGCTATACTTATTTACTCAATAGCTATATGTCGATGAATGCCAGTCTGTTTACATTCTAAAACAGAAAAAGGAGGGTAGACAATTGCGTGCTGAGACAACTGCATTAGCAAAGTGATAGAATCATGGAAGAACATAGTGACCGAGACTGACACTTGTTCATGAAAATCCATATTCTCTTCTTCTGGAATCCTTGTTTGGATTACATTTCCCAGCTTTCCCAGGAGTCAGGTGTGGTCACATGATTGAATTCTTGATTCATTTTATTAGATCATTCTATCTTCGAATCTCCTTACCTGCCTTCACATTGTTTGCCACTCTAACTTCTGTTCTTGTTTTCTGCTTCCCTATTCAGGCTAACTTCCCTTGGAGTCTACCTAAATCTATGTTCTCAAAATCTAAATGAAAACACAATTAAAACAATTAAATTAAAAAACAATTTTTCCCCTGCCTCCTTTCACCCTACCACAATATTCTAACCATGTCCAACATTCATCTTAAAGGTTGCATTTAGAGAGAAACTTGATTCATAAAAGTAAAGTTGCACTAACATGTTTGCTTTCTGCTTCATATTAATTTTTTTATTGTTCCTTCCTGCAGTACAGTCATGTGCCACATAGTGACATTTTGGTCGACGATGGGACCACATTCATGATGGTGGTCCCATAAGATTAGTACCATGTAGCCTAGGTGTGTAGTAGACTATACCATCTAGATTTGTGTAAGTACACTCTGTGATGTTCACACAATGACAAAATCGCCTAATGACCCATTTCTCAGAACGTATCCCTGTTATTAAGCCATGCATGACTGTATTGTTTTTATATACTTCTTATTTCCAGTCTTTCTTGGGCTGTGTGCCACATTTCTGGCCTTGGGAAAAGTGTGCCTGAAAGCGCATAGAAATATCTTTTATAACATTCCGTTTTCTCTGACAGCATAATGCCAGCTGTAATCTTTGTTTCTCTGTCTGCTCTTCAGTTGTCCTTAGAGTAGGAGCATTCATGTATTTCTAACTTGGGTGTCCTAGTCCATTGTCAGGTGCTGATTATAGCACGTGTCAGTGGAACTGAAGCTAAAACACGTAACAAATCAGTAAGTGCTCATTAATGGAATGGCAAGTGCCAGACTTGAAGCATGGGCATCATTTCTAGAGGCTTACTTCTTTGCAAGATAGAAGAGTGATGGTGTAAGAACATGCTCATGTTAATTAACGCCTAAAGTTCAGTTTTGAATTTCAAATGCTTATAAAGGTAGTCTTTAAAACACATTTTACCTGCATACGGTTTAATTTTGTCAGAGTGCAGATTTACTTTGACTTGCTGCTAGCAGAAGAAACCTCAACTCTTTAATATGACCCACCTCAATCTCGCCACCATTTGGGTTTCCAGTTAACTCCCACTGTATTCCCTGCATGCTTCTCTATTCACCTGTGCCTGAATATACCACCTGTATGAGTTAGGGTAACACAAGCTCCTGTAACAATTAGACCCCAAATGTATAATAGGTTCAAACACAGTAGAAGTTTGTATTTTCTTACTCACTTAACAGTCCAAGGTGGGTGCTCCTGGTGAGCAGGAGGGCTCTCATCCATGAGGCCATTCATAGAGTTGACGTGATGAAGACTCTGCTATTTTCATCACACAGCTTTCAGAGTTTCCCTGGTCATCTTTGTTCCAGCCAGCCAGAAGGGTAAAAGGATGGAGAAGCTCATGTGGGAGGTTTTTGGGGGCTAGGCCTGTCAGTCATCGCTTCTGTTCATATTACATTGGCTAGAATTTTTAATCATGTGGCCTCACTGAACTGCACAAGAGTTTTGGGAAGTGTAATCTGGCCAAGTCCAGGAGGAAGAGGGAATGGATGCTCATGGACAGGTGGTAGTTTCTGCCACACGCCCTTCTATGACTTTGCACTTCTGCTCACACAGCTTCTTTAGCCTATCCAAAACCTTAGTTTACAAGATCCAGCTCAAAAGCAACTTTCTTGCTTTCCCAGATCCCTAGTTGAAATGATTTATGCCTTCCTCTGCCTTCATTTGGAATCTTTATAATAGCCCCTATTTAGTTTCACCTTGGATTCTGGTTAGTTTTTTCTTTTTTTTAAAGACTATTTTTTAAGAGCAGTTTTAGGTTTACAACAAAATTGAGAGGGGGCTACAGAGATTTCTTATGTATCCCCTGCCCCAACAGATGCAAAGCCTCCCCTTTTTATCAACATCTCTCACCAGAATGGTACATTTTTTTACCAAAGATGAACCTACATTGACGCCTCATAATCACCCAAAGTCCATTGTTTACCTTAGGGTTCACTCTTGGTATTGTACATTCTGCAGGTTTGGACAAATGTAAAATGACATGTAGCCATCATTATAATATCATACAGAGTATTTCACTGCCCTAAACTTCCTCTGTGCTCTGCCTATTCATCTCTCCCCCATCCCACCCCTGGCAATCACTGATCTTTTTATTGTCACCATAGTGTTGCCTTTGCCAGAATGTCATATAGGTGAAATCATACAGTAAGTAGCCTTTTCAGATTGGCTTCTTTCACTTAGTAATATGCATTTAAGGTTCCTCCATGTCTTTTCATGGCTTGATAACTCATTTGTTTTTAGTGCTGAATAATATTCTACTGTCCGGATGTACCACAGTTTATCCATTCCCCTACTGAAGGACATCTTGGTTGCTTCCAAGTTTTGGCAATTATGAATAAATCTGCTATAAATATCTGTGTGCAGGTTTTTGTGTGGACATAAGTTTTCAACTCCTTTGGGTAAATTTTAAGACTCACAATTGCTGGATCATATGGTAAGAGTATGTTTAATTTTATAAGAAACTGCCAGACTGTCTCTCAAAGTGGCTGTACCATTTTGCATTCCCACCAGCAATGATTGAGAGCTCTTGTTGTTCTGCACCCTCGCCAGCATTTGATGTTGTCAGTATTCCAGATTTTGGCCATTCGAATAGGTGTGTAGTGGTATCTCGTTGTTTTAGTTTCATTTCCCTAATGAGTAATGATGTGGAGCATATTTTCATATGCTTATTTGCCATCTGTAAATATTCTTTGGTGAGGTTTCTGTTAAGGTCTTTGGCCCATTTTTTAATCGGCATGTTTGTGTTCTTATTGTTGAGTTTTAAGAGTTCTTTCTATATTTTGGATAACAGTCCTTTATTAGATCTTTGGCAAATATTTTCTCTCAGTCTGTCTTCTCATTCTCTCTCTCTTTCTCTTTTTCTTTTTTGATCATACGTATTTATTACCTAAGTTGGATATAAAAATGAACAAACTTAGGTGGAAAATATATATAAATCCTATCCTAAACATGACACAAAAGTTCATCCTTTACATAATATACCTGGACACGATTGTGTTCTGTAAGACCTTACGTGAATTGATCGTGACAATTTCTCTAACTCATGTGTGTTGCTCTCCCTTTCATTCACTGTGCTTCAGCTACTGGTCCTCTGATTGTCCTTCAGGCACACCAGCCCATTCACTTTTAGGGCCTCTACACTTGCTCTTCCCCCAGGGCTTTTCTTGCTCTTATTCTCTTCTGCAGAGCAGAAGTTTTTAATTTTAATTAAGTCCAGTTTATCAATTTTTTCTTTCATGGATTGGGCTTTTGGTGTTATATCTAAAAGGCTTCTCCATACCCAAGGTCGTCTGGATTTTTTCTTATGTTGTCTTCTAGGATTTTTATAGTTTTGTGTTTTAAATTTAGGTCTCTGATCCACTTTGAATTAATTTTTGTGAAGGGTGTAAGGTCTGTGTCTAGATTCACTTTTTTGCGTGTGGATTTCTTGTTGTTCTAGCACCATTTATTGACAATACTGTCTTTGCTCCATTGAATTGCCTTTGCTCCTTTGTCAAATATCAGTTCACCATATTTATGGGGGTCTATTACTGGGATCTCTATTCTCTTCCATTGATCTATTTGTCTATTCTTTTGCCAGTGCCACACTATCGTGATTACTGTAGCTTTGTAGTAAGTCTTGAAGTTGGGTAACCTCAGTTCTCCAACTTTGTTCTTTACCTTCAATATTGTGTTGGCTATTCTGGGTCTTTTGCCTCTCCATATAAACTTTGGAATCAGTTTGTTGATATCCATAAAATAACTTGCTGGGATTTTGATTGGTGGTTAGTTTTTATACACTGGTCTAACTCATTTGACTGTAAGTTCCTTTGGCAAACCACCATAGTGTGGTGGGAGAAAGCAGAGGCCTGGATTCACACAGGCCTGGATTTAAATCAGCTTTGCTACTTTTTAGTTGTGAGATTTTGATCAAGTCACTTTCCTCTCTTCTTCTCATTTCCTCATCTTAAAAACAGTGGCAATACTGCATAGTGTTGTGGTAAGGTTTACTGAGATAACATATTTGAAATTTCCCATCGAGACCTTGGATATAATAGATGCTTAATAAATATTAATGTTGCTGCCTTTTGTCTTCTCCATAGTGATATTCCTTTAGTCTGTTTTTAAAAAAATGTAGCTGAATTGAACTGTAAGTCTTTATAGAATTACAATAGTAGACGTTCGAGTTAAGAGTGTGAACTCCTGGTATATATAGCATGGGCAGCCGAGACCAGGACAGAAGGAAACCACTTGGAATAGCTTCAATATGTTGGCTGTGCAGGCGTTCCCTCAGCTCTAGAGGACTCATCGCCTGCGTAACGAATTGTGTTAACTCCAGCCAAGCTTGCAGCTGCCTCAGACAACCTCTGAGAATTGTGTCACACCAAGCAATGGCTGCTTTATTACAAGGCCAGAAGCAGCAGGCGGGGCTCAGGCCAGGGCTGCCCCCACAAGACCCACTTAAGCCTTCCCCAAGGGCTGCTGGGGCATGGAGTGAGAAGAGAGGGGCTAAGGAGAAATCAGATATCGAGAGAATGGCCTAAAATATGTTATAGATGATTCCACTCAGTATAGATTTCTTCTGATGCCTACAGCTTTTCAGGCACTTTGGGAACTAAGATTTTAGCCTTGGCCATTTGCCTGGGTGAGATGGAAAAAAGGAGACCAAGGGATGTAGACTTTTCACTTGCTTATTATTCCTGCATCTTCAGTTCTCCCCCAGCAGAATATTATCACTGTCGTACCAGAGCAGGGATCCAGCCTGGGCTGAGGGGCTGTGTGGTACAGTGATTAAGAGCAGGGCGTTGGAGCCACAGCATCCTCAAAACTTGCTGTGTAACCTCAAGTCCCCAAATCTCTACGTGCCTCAGTTTCCTTATGTGTAAGGTGGGCCTAATTACCTCTAGGGCTGTTTTGGCATTGCATGAGTTAATATATATAAAAGCCTTAGAACAGCGCCAATGGTAATTGCAACATAAGTGTTTGTTAAATGAATGTTCATATACGTGTACAACTGAAAGAACATTTCCCTCCCTTCCTCGCGGTGCTCCACAGCAGTATTCCTTATACTGCCTGAAGATGAGGAGCCTCCAAAGCCTTAAGCAATGACCACAGTTGGGTTCAGACCCATTTGGTAGGTTAAATGTACTTACGCATGTGTGAACTCAAGCCACAGCTCAAGAAGGGTATTGTGGGTATACAGTAGAAAGTTGAGAGAGAATTTACCACCAAGAAAGCCTGAGTCTGGCTTGACTTGGAAACCAGATTTCTGAGGTTTGGAGAGGAGTAGATCCAGGTACAAGGTGATGGCTGGTAATCAAACCTCTCCTGCCTAACTATTGTGGCAGTGTCTTCTTGCCTTGGGGGGAAAACAGACTGTGAAATGAGAGACACATCACCCCCTAATGGAACATAACACAGAGGAAGGGAGGTCCTGTCTGTATCACAGGGCACTACAGAGCGCTCACAGGGCATCGAGGACTGAGGGATTGCTTCCCAGGGTGACCAGCAGAGATGTGAATCTGAGTAAGGATGGAGGAAGTGATCTTGCCAAGTAGTCGAGGTCCTCTGGGCCAGGTCAGCTGCTAGCGGTAACCAGGATGAATTCACGTCATGGGTTGGGTTCTTCAGAAGCAGATGCGGAAGTGGAGTTTTGTATGCATGATGTTTATTAGGAATCAGCTGCTGTGGAGGGAAGGGGCAGGAAGCAAGATTGGGCAGATAAGAGAAGTTAAACCATGATGCAGGCCAGACAAAGCCTAGCCAACCCCATTGGGAGCTCTGGATGGCATGTGGCGCATCAGAGTTGTCCCGAGTGGGCTGAAATGTTTGAGCTTTTACACTCCTCCTCTGTCAGCCACTGGGTATGGGCTGCCCTGGGAAGGGTGTGCCCTTGGCGATGCAGTCCTTTGCAGCTGAGGCAGACTCCAAAGGAGCTGACCCCTGGGACAAGTCCTTCCCGGAAGGGGGATCTGGATGGTGCATCACCATGTCCACCAGAGTTCACAGAGCCAGAGAAAGGGATTCAAAGAGATCCTGGAGGAGAGATGGGAGCTCTGCCAAGGACTGGTGTTCCTGTATTAGCGAGTAGAGCTTTGGAGCTGGTGAAATGTGTACAATTAATATTAATGTAACTTTGTTCATACCCATGACCTGGTGAGATCTGGGACATTCAAGTTACATATGTTGATTGCACACTTTTATAATAAAAATGATAAAAATAATGAAAAAAAAAACGACTTAAAATTCCACCAGCTCCTCTAGTCACCTGCTGCCTTCTGGTCTTTCTCAGATGTGTCTGTAACTTTTACAGAGTCCGGTTTTACCTTGTTTTTATGCTAATTCAATCTAGGCTTAGATCTCAAAGTCTAAACACCATGTGAGTAAAGTGGTCCGGGTGCTAATGAAAGGGGTGTAACGTGGGGAGTGTGGGCGAGGAGATGCGGCACACATCACTGCTCAGCTCTGATCGTGAGCTCCATCCCGCTTTTTAGAGAAATTAATCTTTATGATTAAATGGTAGTGTAGATATCAAGAGCAATGTTCTTAATATCTTATTCCAGCCTGTTTCTTCTGAGTCATCAGTACGATTTCCCTGAGCTTGTTAGTTTTTGCATGTTGGCCTCGTAACAGGCAGCTGCATTTTGGGTTGATTATTTGCATTTTAAAAAATAGGTTGCTCACACTGCATTAAATTTTTATAGTTACTGTGTTCATTGATCAGATCACTCTGTTAGTGGTTACCATTCCAGCTGTATATTTTAATTACACTTGAACAATCAGCCTTTCCTAGTCCTTGAGTAATTTGCTAAGTTTAATTTGTCCTTTTGTCTGATTCCGACTTAAATTATTTCATTAGTGTTGGCAGTCCTGTATTACACACCCTTCCTGGTCTTTGTAAATCAATTTCTCAGGGTTTTGATTATGTAGAACAGTCAATAAAAGTTGATGCCAACAAAAAACAAAAAAACTATTGAGGCAAATAATCATGAAGAATATATGCCCACGAGATAGATTTTATTAATGAACATCCTTAGCATTTATGCCAAAACATTAACTAATTCATACTATATCCCATAATAATGGTCAGCAATTTTGTTTTTCATTTGGTTAATGACAAACTGTGGCACAGAGAAACTATGCAAACTATTGAAAGCTGCACAGCATGCCAGAGGAAAATGAGTAGGTATTTCTGGATCATAGAAGCATTAAAATAAATGATTTATTTGAAGACAGTCATAATATATTAGACTCTGAGCAATACATTGACTTCTGACAAGTGTTTATTTTCATACTCAAGAAATTGTAGAAGGAAGGGGCCTAAGCATCTAGTTCAGTCAGACATTTTCAGTTGTCTGACTGTGGGCTACATTCGACTCGCAGACCTGTCTTCTGAGGTCCACACAATTTTATTTTTTTTAAATTTGGATTTGAATGCCTTTGAAAGGGACATGAGCTTTCCAACTTTCCACCTCTGCCTTGGAGTCTTGTATTTGGCCTGCTTTACACACGGTTAAGTTACCTTCCTGATTCTCTGAGGCACTTGAGTTTGCTACACCTGATTCTAGTTCAGTGCCCTCACTTTCAGCTAGAAAACTAAGACCCAGAGGGCTGAAGTTGGAAGGCACCCATAAAATTACTTGTAGAGATCAGCCTAGAACCCTAGTTTCATGGAGCCATTGCAGTATTTTTTCCATTACACCAAGCAGCCTTTATAAATTTCTTTCGGAGAATTAAAGCAAGACAAGTATTTCGTTACATCTTTTTAGATTATGGAAATAAGGCCTTAAAGCCGTAATATGGATACATAGAGAACATTGCAAGTTTCCTGACACTTAAAGAGTGTATTAGTTTGGTGTGGTGTAGAGAACTTCAACTGCAAGTCAAAAGACTCAGTTCCGGTCTCAGCTGTGTCACTAACTAGCGGCTATTTGACTCCGCAGGCTTCAGTTTCCTTAGGGTATTGTGCTAGAGGAGCTCTAAGTTCCCTTCTAGCCCTATGATCCTATGATTCTTTCATGAACTCCAATAAAAGAATACACAGGAGGCAGAGAAAGATAAACCATTTGATTAAAGAGCCACTGTTCCAGGCAATCGGTTGTCTTCTGGAAGCACTTTTGAAACTGAGCTTTAATATCCTCACCCACTTTTTCAGTTGGAGAGGAAATTCAGAAGTATATAGTCTAGGAAAGTGGTTATTAGGAAATAGGCACATTAGCACTTAAAAGATCCCTGGAAGAAACCAAATGGATAATTCAGAGTTCTTGAGACCCTCTGAACCCTTCGAGGAGGGTATCGCTGAGCCACTGACTGTCATGTCATCTAGACCATGAGCTCCTTCAGGATGAGGACTCTTTCTCATTCATCTTTGTTTTCTGCGTGCTTAGTACATTGGTACAAAGTAGGTGCTCAATAAACGTTGACTGACTTTCAACAGTCTGAGGAGGATCATGGAGTCCTAGTGCTAGGAGGGATCTTAGAAATTGCATCTAGCCTCTCTACCAGTGCAGAAATCCTCACTGCAATATCCTAGGAGGCTGCTCAGCAGGCTGCACTAGTTCACCGGGTCATCCATGCATATTTATTGAGTGTCTCCTATGTACAGGAGTGATCTTAGGACACAATAGTGAATCAAGGAGATATAGTCTCTCCACCAGGAAGTCTACCATTTCAGCTGGAGTCTTGTCAGTGACTGGGTTACACTATGTGTGACAGCTCTCCAGTCCACCACTGGCCAACTCTCAGCTCTGACAACCTTCCTCTGGGAAATGAAACCCTCTGTCTGATGATACCAGCATTAGTTCTCCCTGACATTGTCTCCATGTGTCCTAGCATTCCTGAGCTTGTCTGCATTTATGAGAGGATGCCATCTGTCTATCACCCAGCCTTCACCTGGAACTCATTTTCAACCACCGTTTAACATCTCCTAAACCGCCAGCAGGTGGGAATTTACCTATGCCAATGGCCGCACTCACCTTCAGAACAACTAGGCTCGTGCTTGGTCCTGGGAGTTGGGGCAGGAGATAACGCTTGTCATATTTTTCCTGGTTGGGCAGAAAAAATAGTAGTGACCTGTCATGTTTGGAAACACTGCCTTGTGTTCCGGCCTCCTGGAGTTTTCTTACCTGATTGACAGAGGCAATTCAATCCTTTCTCTTAAGCTTCAGTTCATACTTGGTTGAAAACTTATTTTTTTTGAAGTCGGAATTAATGAAAATCTGAGTGAGTGTCGATGGGGAGTAATACCACTGAGAGGCAGGCTGGGCTTGAACACAAAGCCACGAAACATGTTCCATTTCAGGAACACACTCTTAAAAATCTTCAGTTTCCACCTGCATCTTGCACAATTGCTTGTTGACTCAAATCCAGGCTCTTTAGCATGGCACCCCTGGCTCTCTGTGGTTTGCACATAACCTACCTTCCTAACTTCATCTCCCATTAGGTGTCATCATACAGTCTTTGCTTTGGTTAAACAGAATTTCTCACTGTTTACTTAATCATCCCTACATTTTTTCCTTCCTACTCTTTGCTTAGGCTTTTCTCTCAGTTTGGAATTCCTTTCCCTCTACCTAGGAGACCCTTCCCTCCCATCTCTGTATGCCCAAAGTCTACCCATCATTTAAGGCCCATCTACCATGCTACCTCTCCCATGAAGCATTCTGTAATTCATGATGGTTCTCCCTCTGCCGCGACTTCCTCCCCAGCTGGAAGTATTCTCTCCCTATTTTAAGCTTCTATAGAACCTGATCTCTGCTTCCCTTTCGGAGAGTATCTGCTTTTAGATTGAATATAATTGTAATGGCCATTAAATGGTAATTATCCTAGGCTAAGCTCCTTGGAAATAGGGTTCTTATCTGGTATCTTTGAGTTTTCTACAGGCCAGGTTTAGTGTTTTGCACTCAACAGAAGTTTCACAAACAAATAAATTGAATAAATTACTCTCAGAAAATGCCAAACAGATATAAATATCTCAACATAACTGTGTAAGATGAAGTCACTATATAGGCCAGTTTCAACACAGTCTTAAAAAAAGAAAAGACACCTGTCTGGAATTCCAGAAATACTTGAAAAAGCAATTTTAATCTTTGAAAAAGCAAACTCTCAAAAATATAACAAAAAGAAACAAGCAAACAAAAAGCAAACACAAAACCAGACAAAAAGGATTTACCTTCACAAGGTAGAGCATAACTTCTTAAAATCATCTTTTCCCATCTTTCTCTTTAAAAATGTCTCTAAGGCCCTTGCTGCCCCTACCTGAGCACCCTCACTCTCCCACCCTTAGCTTTAGCAGTCTCTCCAGGCTCCCTAGCTTCTCTCTGCTTTTGTCAATATAAATCCAACCTTGGTTTTGCCGCTTTTCCCCTCTCTTTGTCCCTAGAGGGTCACGAAACATGCGAGTGGATGGGGCTAGGCAAGCCACGATTCCTCTGGGCGGGTGTGAGTCGGGGAGTTTGTGGATACCCCCCTCCCTCACTTAGAGAAGCTGTTATGGGGGATTTAAATTCACTGTCAAGAAGCCGCAAATGGGTGTTTTACTAAGGACTTCTGAGACAGGAAATTGCTGTCACTTCCCACCTGAAAAAAGAGCTTGTGAGAGCTACTCTGGGGTTAGTGCCTGACAGCCTCTTTCTGAGCTGGGCCCTTGGACCAAACAACCTCAAGTCAAGGTAGGTGCTACAGGCATCAGTTAGGAGAAAGCGGTTCTTGCTGCTGGCAGCCATCAGCTCCCAAGCTACAAGCGAGAAAGTGAGGAGCCGGAGACTCCTAAGCCGTTTGTTACCTGTGATGGCAGGCCCCCCTCCCCTCGTGTGAGGTGACAGTCAGCATTTTTCAGCTGCTGCTTTCAGAATGTAACTCGTGTGGTATTTTTTATTCCAGTGCTGCTCGGCTTGCTCCATTTGCTTTTATGACAGTGCTTGGGTACGATTAAATGACAATTTAATGTATATAATAACTCACTTAAAGTTTTAGCGAGGGCTTGAGTGAAGGTGATGGGGTTTGAGCACATTTTTGAGCAAGATGTGCAGTTTAAACCTAAGCCAGGGGCGACTTAGAATAATTTCTTATCTTGGCAGAAAACAGCTCCGTTTTCTACATTCCCTTCTCCTCAGCTCTCGTTTCTTTACATGTAGTTCTACTTCTCGATTGTACAGGAAAGAACGCTGGGGAATCTGGATTTAATTCCCACTCTGTGTACTCTGATTTCTTTCTGGGATTCATAAGATATCCAAACATTATTTTGGGTCACTGAAACTCCCCTTAGCCCTAGGCCTTATGAACCAAGAAGAGTGTGGGGGGTTGAGGGGTTTGGGACACAGACAAAGGCTCCAGACTCTTTTTCTGTTCCTGTCAGAACATGACGAGACTGTAACTTGTCATTTGTTTGCCTCATAGGTGTCTTCTGAGAATGCTCAGAAGATGTATGATTTATTTAGCCACCATCCAATGAGCAGCTGGTGGAGGAGAGAGGGAGAACGGGAGATGAGTTCCCCATCCTTTGCAGGAAATCTCAGGCTGATCTCCAGGGTCTGGCCAAGGGGAACAGGCACTATGACTCATCCCCTCTACTGCCATCTTAGGCTGAGCGCTGTGGTTGTGGCCCTGGAGCGGAGGGCAGGGGGAATCCTGACCCAACGCATTCTTCCAACTTAACCGTTCCCTACAAGTGGAAGTGGGCTGAGTGGTAGCTGTTCTCTACGGCCAGAGCTTTTGGGTCTTAAGCTCCTAACAGTCTGCTGATGGCAAGGTGTTGGTTTGAGAATAAAAGGTTCTTTTTTGTTTGTTTGGTTTGACTTTTTCAATCTTTGGAATGACAATTCACAGAGTACACTATATTTATAACAGTTGACACATAACTGCTAGCAGGTCTCCTTAGGTCCAGAGCTTGGCTTGCTGGGCACCTGGGACACCTGTTGCCCCAGAGGGGGAAGAGCTGCCTCGGAGTTAGCACACGTTGAAGCAAAACTGCGTAAATTTTAGAACCATTGCTTTTCAGTCTAGACGTTCTTCATCCTGATTCCAGGAACCCTGAGTTGTCTGCCCCTAGGAGACATTTTTGGATTCTCTATCTTCTCTCAGCTACTTTGAGCCAGAGTGAGTCTAAGCTGTGCCAGGCTGGCGTGGGCAGAAATGATCCAGTTTCTAGAAATGTGGCCCATCATGGTGTTTTTTTTTTTTCTTTTAAATTATTACATAGTTTTTTTTTTTTTATTGTGATAAGAACACTTAACATGCGATTTACCCTCTTAAATTTTTAAGTGTACAATACAGTATTGTTAACTCTAGGCACTATATTGTACATATCTTACAAGCAAGAACTTGTTCATCTTGCATTCATCTTATTCAGTATAAACTGAAACTTTCTATCTGTTGAACAGCAACTCCTCATTTCCCCCTCCCCCCAGTTGCTGGTAACCACCATTCTACTCTGTTTCTACGCGTTTGACTATTTTAGATTCCTCATATAACTGGAATCATGCAGTACTTGTCCTGTGACTGGCTTATTTTACTTAGCATAATGTCCTCTAGGTTTATCCATGTTGTTGCGTATTGTAGGAATTCCTTCTTTTTTAAGGCTGAATAACATTCCATTGTGTGTATGTATATAAATGTGTATATATATATATACACAGATACACATACATACACCACGTTTTCTCTATCCATTCATATGTTGATGGACATTTAGGTTGTTCCATAGCTATTGTGAATATTGGTGCAATGAACATGGGAGTGCAGATATCTCTTTGAGATACTGATTTCATTTCCTTTGGATATATATCCAGAAGTAAGATTATTGGATCACGTTAGTTCTATTTCTAATTTTTTCCCTGAATATACGTCCAGAAGTGGGATTGTTGGATCATATGTTAGTTCTATTTTTAATTTTTTGAGGAACCTCCATACTGTTTTCCAGAGCGGCTGCACCATTTTACATTCCCACCAACAGTGCACAAGTGTTCCAATTTCTTCACATCTTCGCCAACACTTGTCTTTTTTTTTTCAGCTTTGTTTAGGTATAATTGACAAATAAAATTGTACAATATGATGACTTGACATATATATATTTTGTGAAATGATCAGATTAATTAACACGTCACCTTATGTAGTTACCTTTTTTTTTTTTTTGTGGTGAGAATGCTTATGGTCTCTACTCTTAGAAAATTTCAAGTACATAGCATGGTATTATTAACTATAGTCACCATGCTGTACATTATATCCCAGAGCTTATTCATCTTATAATTGAAGGCTTGTACTCTGATCAGTATCTCCCCATGTCCTCCATGCCCTAGCCTCTTGTAATCACCATTCTACTCTCTGTATGAGTTTGTTTTTTTTAAGATTCCATATATAAGTGAGATCATACAGTGTTTGTCTTTCTCTCTCTGGCTAATTTCACTTAATATAATGTCCTCTAGTTTCATCCATCTTGTTACAAATGGAAGGAGTTCCTTCTTTCTGATGACTGAAAAATATTCTAATATATATATTAGAACATTATATATATATATATATATATATATATATCACATCTTCTTTATCCATTCATCTGTTGACGGGCACTTAGGTTGTTTCCATGTCTTGGCCATTGTGAATAATGCTGCAATGGATATGGGGGTACATATATCTCTTCAAGATGCTGATTTTGTTTCCTTTGGCTATATACCCAGAAGTGGAATTGCTGCATCATATGGTAGTTCTATTTTTAGTTTTTTAAGGAACCTCTATACTGTATTCCATAGTGGCTGTACTAGTTTACATTTGCACCAACAATGCACAAGGGTTCCCTTTTTTCCACAACCTTGCCAACACTTGTTATCTCTTGACTTTTTGATAAAAGTCATCTTAACAGATATGAAGTGGTATCTCGTTATGGTTTTGATTTGCATTTCCCTAATGATTTGTGATGTTGAACACCTTTTTATGTACCCGTTGGCCATTTGGATATTTTCTTTGGAAAAACGTCTATTCAGCTCCCTTTAATAGAGTTATTTGTTTTTTTGCTATTGAATCGTATAAGTTCCTTATATATTTTGCCTATTAATTCCTTATCAGATATATGGTTTGCATATATTTTCTCCCATTCCATAGGTTGCCTTTTCATTTTGTTGATTTTTTCCCTTGCCGTGTAGGAGCTTTTTAGTTTGATGTTAATTATTACGTATTAAAGTTGTGTTTTAATTCTTAAGTTAGTCCTTGGAAAAATAGCTTTTTATTTTTTCCTTTTATAACTGTTGGCTCTAGACCAATTAATAATTCCAATTTAATGATTTTAGCTCTACTAACAGCCTATGCTTTACTACCAATCAGAAGATTCCTGCAAAAGGTGGAGGAAGCCTTTCTTTCCCCTATGGGAGGTGTCTGAACAGGAGTGCCTCGGGCGCAGCTGACCCGAAGGGTGCTGTTGAGAGAGCTCCTGAGAGGAGGTGAGTGGGCAAGGACAATGAGGCTGAGAGTGTTGTTGTGGAAGCCTCTCAGATCCAAGTGGAAATGGATGTCTTAATTACATACGCTCTTTTTGTTTTGTTTTTCCCTACATGAGGAGGTAGTTAATTTCCACAAAGCACAACAACCATATTTTGGAATGTCAAGTTTTAAAGTCATTTTGTTTGCATCTCAATGGCCATTTTCAAAACAGGGGCAAGGAGGGTGGTTTGAACATTCCGAGAATAACAGGGTAGCCAGAACATCAGTGGGGATGCCACTTTATAGGGCAATCAGAAGGAGAGCTGAAATCACAACCTCTCATTTATCCGCTGGTAACACGGAGTGAATTACAGGGTGTTTTTCCGGCAGGAGCATTTGTTTCTATGGAACAGGACTAGATTTGAAAGTGCATTTTGGGTTAGCAACCCCAATTCCCCTGACTGAGAGTTAAGGGACTTGGATACCTCTTTTGTGCTCATTGGCTAATTGTGAGAGTGTGTGTATGTGTGTGTGCATGAGTATGCGCACACCCACACATGCTGTGGGGGCGGGGGAGGGATGAGAGAGGGCTATGCAGGAGGGATCTGAGAAATAGATAGGAACATACATGTACTCCCAGTCACCTGGGTTTTGTTCCTGTGTCTTTTCCTCGGTGCCAAATCCCAGCAGTAGGTATTAGGAAAGAGAAATGGGCACATGGTGGGAGGATGATGAAAAAGATGGAGCATGAGAAGGGGGCCATCTGGTCTCTGTCTTTATCACCAGTGCCTGATATTTGACTCTGAAGACTAAATTTCAATTCTTTAAAGAAAGCATTCAACTTAATTTTAACTCCTATTTTAGAGGACTCAGCTGAATGTCAAACATTTAATCTAATTGAGATTATGCTCAGCCCTGCTTTCAGTCCTTGCCGAGAGCTCTATTGAGTCATTTACTGACTCAGTGACTTACACGGAATTCACAGGACAGCTGCAAATCTAAGAGAGGAGGCGAGGCACAGGCAGGAAAGGGGAAGAGAGTTGGCTTATTTCACCTTGCGGATAGAAGGCCCTGGGCTCAGGGATGTTTATGATGAGAAAGATGGAGACCACTATTTGCCATTAACATAAAGTGGACAAATAGTTCATGAGTTTTAGCGACAGTATAAAGGCTGTTCCTGATCAAGAAGAGCTTGCCACTTGGGAGATGTGTCCCTTTGTACCAGTGGAGGCCTCTGAAGAGAGAATGTCCCCTTTACTTCTTGCACCCGTAGGAATACATTGCCTGCTCATTGATGGCTGCCTTAAATGCCCAACCTAGCCTTTCAGGCCCACTGCACAAGGAGGTGTGTCCCAGGAGACCTGGTCCAGGTTGCTTCAGACATGAAAGTGATATGAAGAGGTGTAGCTATTGGCATGTGAGGAGAAGATCTCTTCTTCATATCAGGATGGTACTTCAGGTGACTTTTACAGTCACTTTCCTGACAATTCTTTTCCGAACCTGTTACTTTTCCTTGCTAAGTGGAGGTGGACACATCTGTGTATCACATACTCTCTTTTCCACTTTTGATGTCTTCTTTTATTTTTGACGCTTTCTACTGTGGTGAAGGAACAAATAGCAGGTGCTGCCTTCTCTGTGATAGGCTGTGGCCCTGTTACTACCAACATCTCCATGAGGATGCAACCACAGTGGCTTGGCTGGATCACAGGGTAAGACGTGATAAACTGGCTATGGTAGCTCCTGAGTCCCCCAGTCAAACTGGCTCATATAAATATTTGATTATGGCAGTTAAAATCTCAACATCTCTTTGCTACATGTGTCCCCAGAAATAGGAGCTGAGGTACTGGGTATGTATACATCAGTCTGCGGGAGCAAACACGTACCAGAGTGAGGGATGTCAAGGCTTAAGTGTCTATTACACTTTAATCTGAGCTAATCAACCACTCTTACAGCAAAGTAGGCTGGGTACTTGTTTTCATTTTCTGAATGAAATGAGGAATTTACAAACCACTGCTTAAACTTGACAGTTGCTCCTTAGATCCCTCAACAAAGTCTTCAGACTAGGTGTAGGTGAGAAGACACTGGGAGAAGGGTGGCAGAGTGCTTTGTCTTCTGTGCTTGAGGACAGAGGCACCGTATAGTTCTTCAGGGTTGAGTGGGGGCCGAAATTCAGCTTGTGCTTCAAGACGGTGTCAGTGTTGAGGAAGGGGTACCTTTTTTATTTTTCAATTTGCAAAAAGACACTGTTTGCTTGCCAAACTCTGCACCATCAGAGGAGCGACTTTTTCTTTTTTACAGAGATCCCAGATATGCTGTGACCCTTCTGCATCCAGCATGCCACGCGTCCCATTGCACATTGCACAGCCAGCACAGGGGCTAAAGG
The DNA here is from genome assembly GCF_020826845.1 of Diceros bicornis minor. Classification (NCBI taxonomy): domain Eukaryota; kingdom Metazoa; phylum Chordata; class Mammalia; order Perissodactyla; family Rhinocerotidae; genus Diceros; species Diceros bicornis. The sequence continues at coordinate 44,759,021 of NC_080747.1, forward strand.
AAAATTTAGTGCCAATCCATTTGGTCAAGTTATTTTATTAGTACCAAAACATTTGACAGACTCAGACTATGAAGGAACATCATCATATTATGGGAGGGCCTACTGGAATCGGACAAATGAGTGGGGGACTTTTCTCCTTTCTTATATATGCAGCTCTCACCATTGTCTAGCGAAGGGAGGGAAGCTGAGTTACAAAGGAAAGCGGGGTAAATTTCAGGAAATTGATACACTCTTACAAAGAGGAATGCAATGTAAAATGTCTCCCAAGTGTAAATGCAAAGTGTAGAGTTTATCTTTGGGCTGTCTTCAAGAAGAGCGCTGAAATCCGATTGCTATGGCTACACAAGACTCAGCTGATCAGCAGGCCTTCCGTTCCACAGGGGCTGAAACTGTTTTGTTTTCAAAGGGGAAAGCGTATCTGTGTTTGCCCTCCTTGGCTTCGTAAAATTGAATTGCAGAGAACTCATGAATAATAGAAAGAACACTAAGGACTGTGAAATTAACACTGGCACGAAACAGAATTTCTAAAAGGGGAAACTCTACTGAAGGAAGGCTCACTTCAACCTCTCCCAGACCGGGGTTTGGAAACTGGGACATCTTAGCATCAGAGGGTGAAATAAGTTCTTAAGAGGTTAATTTCGGTTCCGGTTTTCAGGAAGGTGACTGTTTTCAAATCTTTTAGGTCAGATAGATATTTCTTATTTTATGATTATCTTCAAGGGTAGGAAGTACCGTGGTTTATGGCTCCAATGAGGACCATAGGTCAAATTGTGACATTAGTCTGGTAATGACATTAGCTGTTGATGATTAAGCAGCTGGTAACTCTGGGGGATCAGAACTGGCACCCACCCCACTAACTAACCAAAGGAGTTGGGAATGGGAGGCCTGCCCCTAGAACAGGACATCACCCTAGACATCTCAGGTATCTGGGTGGGTCTGTGCTAAGCCCATTCTTAGTTCTTTATAAAAGACATTTATACTTGTAAAGAAAATCTCCATTTGTAAAGGTATCTTCTTCCCTGTACCAGGAAGAAGGGGGGGATGGCCTTACCTAGAAACTTATCAGAACGGAAGATGAGGACTTAAATCTGCATGATAAACTTACCCATTGTTACCTGTGCTGTTTAGGTAATATGCTATCTGACCCCCACTAGGTTCCTATAGGTAACACCCCCCTGGAGCTGGGGTCACCATGGTAATGGGTGTTTGAGCTATTTTTTTCAGGAACTGAACCCCTTGTCCACTTCAGGCCAGATTGAGACCACCAACCCATCAACTAGTCCCACACAGACAAGTGTCTGATAAGCGACCTTTTAACTGCAAGAGATTGGAACTCTACTCTCAGGCCATGCTAACACCGCCATTCTGTGAACATGCTTCCTACGAAGATGCATGAAGCCTGACTACGCTTGTGCAGATCATCAATTACCTCATGTCTCCTCACCTCCAATCATTTCAGACCACCTTGTCCCCTTCCCCATAAATATCCCTGAGTCCCCATCTTCGGGGAAGCATGTTTGAGATTCATTCTCCCGTTTCCACACTTGTCTGCCTTGTGATTAAACCATCTCTCTCTGCAATCTCGTCATCGCAGTGATTGGCTTTCTGGGCGGCGGGCAAAAACGGATCTGGTGCGGTAACAGAGCCACCATCTTACTCTTTAATATTGAAGACAGCTAACTCTTATTGAGCACTTATTAAGTGCCAGGCATTGTGCTTTACACATTTTTTGTCATATAATTTCATAACTACCTAGTAAGGTAGGTACAATTATCTTCACTTTACAGATGCAGAAACTGAGGTGCAGAAAGTTTAAGTCACACAGCTGTTAAGAGATGAGGCTGGCTGCCAACCCAAGCCTGAATGACTCTGGAGCCTGCCCTTTTAACCACCACAGCACTCCTTATCTTTATGTGTCCTCGTAGCCTTTTGTCGGCAAAGCCCTAGTACAACTTACTGTGATGGCCTAATGGCCCCTCAGGCCTCTCTTCCTCCCAAGGTAATGCCCTGCCCTGTGTTTTCCTCATGTTGCAGATTCTCTCCAGGTTGGCTTGGGGTAATATTATAAGCTGGGGGAAGGGGAAGTATCCTACAAGAGGTGCTTTATTGGGAAAAATGCTACTGTGGGCTGTTTCTACCCCAGAGTCACCACAGCATGTGGGAAGGTACTTAAAAACTATAAAGCACTGCATACATGCACGTAGTTAAGAGTCTGGATCAGACAGATCTGGGTTTCATTCGTTCATTCATTCATTCACTTGTTAATTGTTTAGTGAGAACCTACTATGTGCTAAGCACTATGTTCAATGCTGGGTATGAACTCCAGATTCACTACTTCCAGCTGTGCAACTTGGGAGATTGATTCAACCTCTTTAATGAGAATGATGAGAGTTACCGCTGGGCTGTTGTAAGATTAGAAGCTGGCACATAGTAAGAGTTCAATAAATGGTATCATTAACAAAATGATAAAAAAGTGGCGGTGTTGGGCCAATGCCCGCTTACATTACTTTCCCTCAGGGCCCTGCCAAGGTTTCGGCTAGCTAGTATGCATCACCAGGGCCTGGGAAGTTGCTGTGCTAAACTAAGCTATTAGCCTTTGCAAAGTCCTTTTAGCCCTAATGACTTAGCCCAAAGGAATACCTAATTCTGGGCACAATGGCAGACTCAAATGGAGGTCATTTCAGCAAGGGACTTGCACGTCAAACAGTCAAATATCTGCCTGCCTCTTTAGTAACTGCCTTCTCCTGACAGATAAGAAGCTTTCCTCCTGTATGATCAAAAGAATAGGTAGTTGCTTAGGAAATATGCATAAATTTATTTTAAATAATGAAAGAATTTCCATTTGTCCTTCTAGGTGTTAGTATCTCACCTCTATTTAATGCATAGTCCACTGATGTTAGCACTTAAGGTTTTTCAGATGCCCTCAATAACACTACTTGGCTAATCTAATGTGATTCAGCTAATAGGTTTTCTATCAGCATTTATGGACCGTCTCATCCAGCCACCTTTCTGTCTAAGAGAAGTGTGTATATGCAGTAGGCCTGAGCTATCCTTTCTCTCAAAGCAGTTAATTCTGTTTGAAGATCAATGTGTAGAATTTGGGCTTCCGTGGTGTGTTCTCTGAAACAGAATGGAAGCCAATTTCTCTCTTTCCAACAAGTTCATAAAAGAGTAAAGAATGAGTCTTGAAACAATCCAGTTTTTAGAGTAAGGCATTTTTTTTTTTTTTTTTAAATCTCCAAAGCCTAAGGGTTAGGATAGTGACTACTTGAAGACGCTTTAAGTTATCACTAGGAAGTAAGAGCGTTCCCTCTCTTCCCCTGCTCAACAGCCTCCAGTGGCTTCTGTCTCACTCTGGATGAGTTCCAGCCAGCCAGAGCCTGACCATGGTTGCAAAGCCTAATTCTCTCGACTCCATTTCCTACCAGTCTCCTCTTGCCCACTTGGGTCCAGCCACATTAGCTTTTCCGCTACTTCTAGTCTCAATCCCATTAAAGATGCTTCTGGAATAAGGTCTCTGCTTCAAGGTCTCAGCTCACATCAGTTTATCAATGATACCTTCCTTACTCTCTTACTCTCTCTGCCCCTTCCTGGCATTCCTTAACTCCTTTTCCTGCTTTATTTTTTTCTTAGCTCTTATGCCCATCTCATATACTACCTACTCTCTTATTTAATCATTTATTACGTCTTCCTCAGGTATAATGTAAGCTCCTTGAGACCAAGAATTTTTCTCTGTCTTGTTCACTGCTGAATCCCCAGGGGCTGGAAAGATGCCTAGCATATAGTAGGCACTCAATACATATGTGTTGAATTTAAGTATGATTATAGATGGGTTATTTGGTTTTTAGTTTGTTAAATTCCACTCTTACTGTTTAGATAGAACAAGAAAAATAATATCTTACTGTCATGTAGGGATTTAGAGATTCTCAGACACTTTTCAATCTAGGCTATTGAAAAGCCAATATTCGCAGTATGCAGAGAACAGCAAAAATCTATCTGGAATTCCAAATAACTCAAAATTTGGGGGTTGTAAAGCCAAGTGAAAGTAGAAATCTACATGCTAAAAGAAATCTACATATAAATGAAAAGCACATTAAAGACCCAGATCTAAAGACTAAAGTGGGGCCAGGAGAGAAGGCAACTGGTTTGCAATTGCAGCTTCCTTCCTAAATGACCTTCTGACAGATAGCAATTTTTCTAGCCTCTGAAACTCTTAATTTTTTTCTAGAGGGAGATGACTTTCCCCTTTTCTTTACTTTTTTTATATTTTATTGTTCCAGTCATTTGCTTTGAGATCTTTAAGATGTGGCATGTTATTTGTAATGAGCTAAGGAAGGCACATTGGCTCCTTTGAAACTTTCATTATTGTTAAAACTAATGTAGTGAAGTTGAGCCCTCTCCTGGGCCTTCGCTACAGCCGTTGCTTGCTATCGGTAAATATTCATAAATCTGCTATCATGGAAATGAAATAGACTGCCTCAGAATTACTTTAGGGGCATAAGGAAGGCCCTGAAGACCCAACTGGGAGGATGCATTTCATTTTCAGATTTGGAATGAAGAAAGCGTTCTTTTTGTCAGTGAATGACAGGCTCTGCCCTGGAGAAGAATTCCAAGGACCCGGGCTGATGAAAGGGCTCATGTTCAGGGCAACACTTGCACAGTGTGGGTAGCGGGTTCTATTCACACTTGGGTGAGATACCTGTGAGGGTACTGGTGGCAACTTCTTAGGAGTTCTCATCAGTAAAAAGGGACTGTTGTGACCGAATAGATTTTGGATTACATTTTTAAAAACTCCTTGGTGCCTTCTCATGCTAGTTAGAGGATTTTCTTGAGGGCAATAACACATTTACAGAATGCTTCCAGTGGGCGAGGCACTCTGAGGGGGTGCCCCAGGTGTAAAAAACCCCAGGAAGTTCCAGCCCTGTCTATAAAGAGTTGATACACTAAGCAACTTCTGATGGTGGCCATACTGTTAGGGCACCTTTAACTGTAGTGTTGAATCCTCCTCTCCCCTCCCCCTTCATCATCTGTCTGTGGGCAAACCTAAGTTCTGGGGTCAAGGGCAGAATGATTCAGTGATTCTGGTGAATTGATGAAGGTTGTATATTTAATCAGAGGCTGTTTGCAGAGACAGACTTCTGTTCTTTGGAATTACTTAAAGGAGAACTATAATCTAGGAAATTAAAAGCATCAGCGATATTTGCAGTTGTGGAACGTCAAGGTCAGTAGAAAAACAATAAAAGTCACAGAGGGCACTCTTGTCACTGATTTCAAAGGAGCTAATTCTTAGGGTTATTAGCTGCCTCAATTTACAACGCTATATACTCTTGAACACCAAATGCTCATTATCAAAAATTAAAGAAGCGTGGAGCTGAGATTTGAATTATATTTTAGATAATAGATTTTGGAACATGCTTCATATTGTTAAGATTGACCTGACCTTACGACCAATAAAGATTTCCAGTAGGCGTGGAATCTCTGTTTAATGTCTTGTTTCCATGAGTATGAGAAAAGCAAGGAAAAGCTCCTTAGTTTTTATTTCCATGTTGGTGCCCAGAAGTAGTCAAAATTGTTAGGTAGGTGAAGCCTGGCTTTGGAATCTACAGTGTCGACAGTCCTTAGGCTCTGTGTCTGAAAGGTCTTAACCACTCACTTCATCTTAACCTTTCCTTAGGAAGGAAACAGAAGCATCCTCAGTTTTAAAAGATGGACAGTAGTTTAGTGGGTTCATAGAAAGTCAGAGAAAAAAAGTTCTAATGGCGATTTTGAGACTTCCACTATCTATATGGAGGGTTTGGGAGGTGAACGAGTGCATGCCGAGTCCATGGTAAGGCTGGCTCATTGCAGTGACTCTAGCTGGTCTTCCTACCCCTGCTCTTTACTTATTCCAAGACAACCTACACATAAGTGTTAGGAAAAAAAGCTTCATTAAATATGGTTTTTGTCACAATTCTCAAATCAAGAGTGACTGCCCATTATTTATTGTCATGGTCACAGACACATCTGTCTGGCTTCCACAGTCTTTTACTGACTCTTGAATTCTCCTTCCTTCTTTTCATAAAATTCTGGTTCTTCCATTTTTAATCCTAACAAACACACTTCTCATGATCCCCTGGACTTTCTTCTTCAGCCAAACAAATTATTGTCATGTCTCAGACTTTCTTATCATGACTTTTGTGCTTTAGCCTTTGACATTTCACCTCCAAAATGCTTTAGGTCCCCCATTTCACCAGGCCACGTATCTTTGCTCAAAATATTTGTCTAAAAGCTCATTTTCCAGCCTAGCATATTCTGATCACATCTCTGGAGAAAGACACTCACCAACCATTCTTAATAATGTCTTAAAGGTATTTCTGGGCAGAAAAAAAATTTACTTTTGTCTAAATTAAGGCCCCTACTTTATGGTTTAAATCCATGTGCTCTCTTTATTCTTCTTTTCTTTTCCTAGATTGTGATAAAGAAGCTTGTTACTTTCTTCATTTAAGAGTTCTTCATAAATTTAAATCTTGTTATAAAATTGCCTTTTAACTTATTCTTCCAGCCAAATACTGTTTTCTTTATCCCTTTCTTTCTGGACATGTTTTCCAAACTTTTGATTATTTCTTTTCATACCAAATCCAGACAAAAATATCACATTTAATTGATTCCAAGTGGCACCTTTTTTCTTCACCTTTTAGCATATCAAATTTCAACATTTAACAGGATTCATCTTGCAATTGATGACATTTTACAATTATAAATGGCAGCACTTTTTTCCTTAGTGATAATTAAAATGAAGGTATATCTTGAACGATTAAAAAAGGCAGGGGGAATTAGTCTAGATTAAAGGAGATTAAAGAGAGATGACAACCAAATGCAATGTGTAATTTCTTGATGAAATGTTGGATTGAAAAAAAATCAAAGAGCAATAAAAGTTTTATTATTTTAAAAATTATTTTTCAGCTTTATTGAGGTATAATTAACAAATAAAATCGTAATATATTTAAAGTGCACAATGTATGATTTGATATATGTATACATGTGAAAAGATTCCCATCAACTTAATTAACATATCCATCACCTTACATATTAAACCCCCCCCCCCTTTTTGGTGAGAACACTTAAGTTCTACTCTCTTAGCAAATTTCAATTATACAATACAGTATTATCAACCATAGTCACCATGTTAAGCCTTAGATCCTCAGACTTTATTCATCTTATGACTGAAAGTTTGTACCCTTTTACCAACTTCCCTATTTTCCCCACCCCCCAGCCCCTGGTAACCACTATTCTACTCTGTTTCTAGGTAGTTGGCTTGTATTTTTTTTTAGGTTCCATGTATAAGTGATACCATGCAGTATTTGTCTTTCTCTGTCTGACTTATTTCACTTAGCGTAATGCCTTCCAGGTTCATCCATGTTGTCACAAATGGCAGGATTTCCTTCTTTTTTTTTTGTGAGGAAGATCAGCCCTGAGCTAACATTCATGCTAATCCTCCTCTTTTTGCTGAGGAAGACCGGCTCTGAGCTAAGATCTATTGCCAATCCTCCTCCTTTTTTCCCCCAAAGTCCCAGTAGATAGTTGTATGTCATAGTTGCACATCCTTCTAGTTGCTGTATGTGGGACGCGGCCTCAGCATGGCCGGCGAAGCGATGCGTCAGTGTGCGGCCGGGTTCTGAACCTGGGCCGCCAGTAGAGGAGCATGCACACTTAACTGCTAAGCCACAGGGCTGGCCTAGGACTTCCTTCTTTTTTAAGATTGAATAATATTCCATTGTATATATACGCCACATTTTCTTTGTCCATTCGTGTGTCGTTAGACACTCAGGTTATTTCTGTATCTTAGCTATCGTGAATAACGCTGCAGGGAACATGGGAGTACAGATAGGTCTTTGAGATACTGGTTTCATCTTCCATGGATATATATCCAGAAGTGGGATTATTGAATAATATGGTACTTCTATTTTTAATTTCTTGAGGAACTTCCATACTGTTTTCCGTAGTGGCTACACCAATTTACATTCCCACCAACAGTTCACAAGGCTTCCATTTTCTCCACACTCTTCCCAACAGTTACCTATTGTCTTTTTGATGATAGCTATTCTAATGAATAGTGATGAGGTGATAGTTGTGAGGTGACATCTTTCAAGATATTTTTTGATTTCCCTTTTTGTTTCTTCTATGACTCATTGGTTGTTCAGGAGCATGTTGTTTAATCTCCATGTATTTATGAATTTTCCAGTTTCCTTCTTGTAATTGATTACTAGTTTCATACTATGTGGTTGGAAAAGATGCCTGATATGATTTCAATCTTCTTAAATTTATTAAGACTTGTTTTGTGGCATAACATATAATCTGTCCCAGAGAATATTCCATATGTGCTTGAGAAGAATGTATATTCTGCTGCTGTTGGATGGAATGTTCCGTATATGTCTATTAGGTCCATCTGGTCTAATGTGTAGTTTACGTCCAATGTGTCCTTTTTGATTTTCTGTCTGGATGATCTATCCATTGTTGAAAGTGGGCTCTTGAAGCCCTCTAGTATTCTTGTATTGCTGTCTATTTCTCCCTTCAGATCTGTTAATATTTGCTTTACATATTTAGGTGCTCTGATGTTGGGTGCATAAATATTTACAATTGTTATATTCTCTTTTGTCATTATATAATGGCCTTCTTTGTCTCTTATAGTTTGTGGCTTAAAGTCTGTTTTGTCTGATAAAAGAATAGTTACCCCTTATTTTTTTGGTTTCCATTTGCATGGAATATTTTTTCTATCCCTTCATTTTCATTCTATGTGTGTACTTAAAGCTAAAGTGAGTCTGTTGTAGGCAGCATGTAGTTGGGTCTTTGTTTTTTGATCCATTTAGCCACTCTGTCTTTTGATTGGAGTATTTAGTCTATTTATATTTAAAGTAATTATTAATAGGTAAGAACTTACTATTGTCATTTTGTTAATTATTTTCTGACTGTTTTTTAGTTCCTTTGTTCTTTTCTTCCTTTCTTGCTCTCTTCTTTTGTGATTTGATGATTTTCTATAGGGTCGCTTTGGTTTCTTCCTCTTTATCTTTTGTGTACGGTCATGCGTCACTTAATGACAAGGACACGTTCTGAGAAATATGTCATTAAGCGATTTCGTCATTGTGTGAACATTATAGAGTGTATGTACACAAACCTAGGTGGTATAGCCTACTACACACCTAGGCTATTTGGTACTAATTTTATGGGACCACCAACGTATATGCAGTTTGTTGTTGACCAAAACATTGTTATGCAGCTCATGCCTGTATCTACTATAGGCTTTTGCTTAGTGGTTACCATGAGGCTTACATCAAAATCTTATATTTATAACAGTCTATTTTAAGCTGATAGCAGCTTAATTTTGAATGCATGTAAAAGCTCTACATTTTTACACCCCCCATGTTCTTTTTTTGATGTTACAATTTACATCTTTTTACATTGTGTATCCATTAACAAATTATTGTAGTTATAGTTATTTTGAATACTTTTGTCTTTTAACCTTTATACTAGAGTTATAAGTGATTTACCCACTACCATTACGGTATTAGAGTATTCTGAATTTAACTATATATTTACCTTTACCAGTAAGTTTTATACTCTCATATGTTTTCATGTTACCAATTAGTGTCCTTTTAGTTCAGCTTGAAGAACTCTCTTTAACGTTTCTTGTATGGCCAGTCTAGTTGTGATGAACTCCTTCAGCTTTTGTATGTCTAGGAAACTCTTTATCTCTCCTTCAATTTTGAAGGACAGCTTTACTGGATAGAATATTTTAAGTTGGCAGGTTTTTTCTCACCAGCAATTTAAATATATCATCCCACTCCCTTCTGACCTGCAAGGTTTCTGCTAAAAACTTCACTGATAGTCTTATGGGGCTTCCCTTGTATGTAACAAGTTGCTTTCCTCTTGCTGCTTCTGAGATTCTCTCTTTGTCTTTAGCTTTTCTCCATTTAATTATAATGTGTCTCAGTGTGGATCTATTTGGATTCATTGTATTTGCTTCTTTTTGGGCTTGCTTGATCTAGATGCCTGTTTCTTCCACCAGGTTTGGGAAGATTACAGCCGTTATTTCTTTGAATAAGATTTCTGACCACCTGTCCCCTTCTCCTTTTGGGACCCTATAATGTCTATATTAGTCTATTTTATGGTGTCCCACAATTTCCTTAAGCTTTCTTCACTCTTTTCATTCTTTTTTCTTTTTGCTCCTCTGATTGGATGACTTCCACTGCCCTGTCTTCAAGTTTGCTGATCTTTTCTTTTGCTTGATCTAGTCTGCTGTTGAACCCCTCTATTGAATTTTTTAGATCAGCAATGGTATTCTTCAGCACTATGATTTCTGTTTGGTACTTTTTAATGTTTTCTATCTCTTTGTTGAAATTCTAACTTTGTTTTCGCATTGCTCTCCTGACTTCAGTGAGCATCTTTATGGCCATTTTTTCCAACTCTCTACTGGGTACATCACTTATTTCCATTTCATTAAGATCTGTGTCTGGAGATTTATCTTGTTCTTTTTTTTTGGAACATATTTTTTTTGACTCTCTGTGTTGGTTTCTGTGCATCAGGTAAAACGGCCACCTCTTCCAGTCTTGACAGACTGATCTCATTTGGGAAATGAACCTTGTCAATCAGCCTGGCTTGAGCTCCTGCTTGCCTCTCAAACCTTTGTGGTTATCCAAGCCAAAAAGTGTCTCCCAGTAATTGAGGATGTGCCAAGACCTATCAGTTTCTCAAAGGAGACACTTCAGTCAGCATTTAGATGCAGGCTGATTAGAAGCTAGACTCTCAGGCAGGAGCTGGAAAAGTATGTAATTAAGTTCCTTCCAGGGAGAAACTGGAAGATGGGCATTTTTGCCTGCTTCCTCTGTGCTAAGCCTGAGTGTATAGCCTTGGGGTGGTCCTCCTGCACCCATTAAAAACTGCTTCTTTGTTTGCTATAGTCCTGTGGGACTTGTGAGTGCAAGTCACATTGGCTTTCAGAGCTATGTGTTTTGGGGTCCAGTCCGCTGGCTGGGAGCTTTATACTCCTGGATGGGGCAGTAGTTGTATGGTCCAAACCCTTCACTCCTCAGGGAGAAGCTGGGAGTTAGGGGTTCCCTCCAGATTGTATGGTGCTGTGCTGAGGGTATGGTTTAGTGGTGAGAGTGTGCCTCAGCCGTTCCTACACTTTTCGATATGGGTATTTTCTTGTTTTCTTGATGTGTAGGAGTCACGCATCTAGTTTCTGGACTTCTCTCCAGGAGAACTGCTCTTTGTGTAGCTGTACATTCAGTGCGTCTGTGGGAGGAGGGGAAGTCAGGAGCCGCCTATGTCACTATCTTGGTCCAGAGTCAAAAGTGTTTTATTTTTTGATAACTGGAGGAATATGAATATGAACTACATATTAGATAAAATTATAGTATAATGTTAAATTCATTGTGTGTGATAATGTTATTGTTGTTATGCAGGAGCTTATCCTTGTTCTTAGGAGATGCCTGCTAGAGTGTTTAGGAGTGAGGTTTCCTTGTAGCTTACTGTCAGTTTAGGAAAAAAGAGTATATTGGTGTGTTTCTATAAATATATGTCATACATATAGCAGATGTGGTAAAATTTTAACAACTGAATTTACCTAAAATGAATTTAGGTAAAGAGGATGACAGTTTATTGTACTGTACTTTCCACTTTTTTTATATTTGAAATTTTTCAAAATAAAATGAGGAAATAAATGAAAAAATAATGATGGATTCTGATAATTGAGAACATCTTAGATTTGATGATATTTGGTGGGCTATGTTAAAACAAGAGTTTGTAAGATATGTTGTTGGCTTGTTTTTGCTAAATTTGTGCACTAGATTCTTGACCAAAATAGTCATGTAGGGTCCACCAATTCAGAAATTGTATCTGGAATGAGTTATGTGTATCCTCAAGCATTTAAGTACTACATGTTCTATAGTAATATGGGGGTAAAAATTATACCAACTTCATTGGTTCAGTGTGAAAATTAAATGAAAAAAATATATGTAAAGTGCCTAGAGAGAGTTTAGAACAAAGTGAGCACTCATTAGATATTAGTTATCAGCATCACTATCATTATCATTCTAGTCTTCATCTTAGGACTTTATTTGAAAGGACATAAACCAACCTTTACAAACTTAAACAAAAAGAGAAGGGATTTATTATAAGAATACATGAGATCTCAGTTAACTCAAGACCAGGAAATGTCAGGTCTCAGGAGGGAGACCAGGAACTGGAAAGCTGGCAGGATTCAAGGCAACCACCCCCTGAGTTTCACTCTCTCTGTCTCCCTAAAGCCACAGGGTCTTCCTTTCACGCATTTACTTCATTTCTTTCTAAGCACAGATTAACTTTTTCTGCTGTCATATGCACTGGCGAGAGCATAGACATGCCACAACTCTGAGTCTTCATGTCCTCAGTTCAAAAGACTAATTAAAGTTGTCTAGAGATTTTAGACCGTCACTTAGGGGCCCATTATTCAAATTCTTGAAAGAAAATCTGATTGGCCCAGATTGGATCAGGTGTCTATTCCTGGGGTAATCTGTTGCCAGAGTAGGACTGTCACATGTATGCAAGGGCCCTATGTGTCATTTTCCCACACACCAATTAATTCTCTGACACCAGCTGGGTGTCCAACAACTCAATTAAATTCTGACACTGACTCCCAGAGTTAATGCAGACCCCATAGGTTAAGAGCTAGTCTCATAAGACTGTCCCAACTTCAGACACCATCTGATAATGGGGTACCCAGGCTACCTACACTTCTGCCAGGCTGACTACAATTTTGGGGGTCAATGACCCCCTCAGTTTTGATAATTCCTTAGAACGACACGCAGAACTCAAGAAAGTGCTGTTTTTACCATTATAGTTTATTATAAAGCATACAAATGAACAGCCAGATGAAGATGTAGAAAGGGTAAGATCTGGAAGGGTCCTGAGCAGAGGAACCTCTGTGCCAGTGGATTTTGGATATGTTACCCTCCTGGCACATGGATGTGTTCGCCAACTTGGAATCTCCTCAAACTCCATTGTTCAGGGGTTTTCATCTAGATTTCCTTATGTAGGCATGATTGATTAAACCAATGGCCATTGGTGATTGAACTCAATCTCCAGCCCGTCTCCTCTTCCCCGGAAGTTTGGGGGTGGAGCTGAATGTTCTAACCCTCTAATCATCTGGTTGGCTTTTCTGGTGACCAGCCCCCATCCTGAAGCCATCTAGGGACTCCTCCACCAACTGTCATCTCATTAGCATACAAAAGACACTCATCACTCAGGAAATTTCAAGGGTTTCATGAACTCTGTATCAGGAACTGGGGCAAAGACCAAATATATATTTTTTATGATACCACAGGCCCGTAATGTGAGTGGACTCCAGAAGTTCTCAAAGAGTGGGGTGCGATATGGCCTGAAGAGACATTCCCAATAGTGATTGCTACATGTCCTCAGGAAGACAGCAGAGGAGAATGAAGAAACTCACTCTCTGGAAGGATACTTCTATCTTCAAACACCTCTCCTGCAGCTGTTGTGGGTATTGCCGAGGGAGTGCTCCCCTCAATCTGCTCCACAGAATGCTTCTCCTTGCCTTATTATCCCCTGTCTTAATGAACTCAGGCTGCCATACAAAGTACCACAGACTGGGTGGTTTAAACAACAGAAATTTATTTCTCATAGTTTTGGAGGTTGGGAAGTTCAGGATCAAGGTGCCAGCAAGGTAGGTTTCATTCTGAGGGCTCTTCTCTTGGCTTGCAGGCAGCCTCCATCTTGCCATCTGCTCACATAATCTCTTTGCGCTTTCAAGGAGAGGGAGAGAAGAGGGAGAGAGCTCTCTGATGTCTCCTTATAAGGACACTAATCCTATGGGATCAGGGCCCTACCCTTATGACCTCATTTAACCTTAACTACCTCCCTATAAGACCTATTTTCAAATACAGTCACATTGGGGGTTAGGGCTTTACCATATGAATTTTGTAGGGGGACACCATTCAGTTGCTAGCATTTCCTGTTCTCGGTACTACCTTCACCCACCCCCCATCAAGAGTCCAGCACCCTGTTCCTAGACAGTTTGCTTTATAAAAGACCACCAAAGTGGGACTAACCCAAAGGAATTGATTACTAATGTTGAAGTTTTAGCTATCAGTAGGAAAGAGATTTGTGGGATGTGGTTGGAAATAAAGAGTTGGGAGAGAAAATGACAGGATCTGTTAAGTTTAAAATCATGCTTTCTAGGCAACCTTGCATTTTAACTGTAATCAAGGCTAACTCTTCCTCTTTCCAGCAAACTTCATAACTAATTCCTGGAACCTGGAATCAGCATTCATTAAAATTTATTTTAAATTGCTGATTTTCTCCTTCCTATTTTGACTAGCTCTTAGCCACTTTTTGGAATTATTTTCCATTTTCCTTGAAGAATTCTCTCATTAGAACAGTTTCTGAGCTCAGCCCTTTGGACACATCATAGATAGGAAAGCGTCCCTCTGTATGTTTGGATATTTTTGTATTGGCCCCATTTCTTCTCTGGCTTCTCACTCCATGGCACTGATTCAAGCACAGAGCTCCCACTGACTTCAAAGGGCTCTGAGGTAAAGTGAGAAATAGTCTCACAGAAATTTCCCAAAGATATTTTGGATTTATAAAAAAGCATTCGTAATATTTAAAAATGATATGGATATTAGTCCTGGAAAATGAATGGATATTATGAGTATCAGCCAGACAAAGTCAAGAAATACTCCTTTGATAGTAGGAAAAAAGCTCTTGTAAATTCATAAGACTTGGTAAATCCATTCATCCTTCTGCAGAGAAATTTTTATGTTCTGTTGTGGTTTCAAAAGCATAAAGATAGAATCCTTTAAATCAAATCTCTATATTACAGATGTCAAATATCTACCACATTATCTTCATAATGTGAATGTAAAAATTATAAACTATTTTGAGAAAGATATATAGTACATACAATTTTAAGGTAGATATTTTCTGAATTTCTGTAAACTCTCCAAATTTCTCAGTAACAGCTGTTTTAAATTTCAAGTAGGATCTATACAGAGACTAGTTGTATTTTTAATGGTGCTTCACAGATTGGAGAATATCACGCATCTGTATAAGACTTACTTAGACACCTTCAGAAAAAAGGAATAGATGTAAAGCTATAAGAGTGCAGACAGGCAGGAACGGGAAATATGGTTGGCAAGGCTCTGAGGGTTGACTCTGTGCAGTCTCTTTTTTATTGACCTCAGGAACCTCTCTAATGATTTTGTCTGTGTGTGTTTTCTCCAATGTACTTTCTCTCAACTGGCCAGTTATAGACACATGGCTGACATGTCCAGTTCAATATTCTTTTTTCCTGTTTTCCAGCATTTTCTATTTCTTCCATTGGAACAGCAACTCTGGCAGAGCGGGGCAGAAATGATAGGTGTCTTGGATGTTCCTCTTAATGCAGAGACAAACACAATAGATGAGACTGCAAGTAGAAATGAGAAGAAAAGCCCAAGATTCCAGCCTATAGAAAGTATGCTGTGAGCATGATAAAGAAACATCACAGAACTCAAAGAAAGAAATGGGGTTCTCTTTCTTTCTACAGAAATAGAGAACCCCTTTAGAGAACCACATTTCTTTCTGATTAGCAAGTGGACAGATATTTTTCTTTGGTTGAAGAGGTTTATCATTTCTGTCCTGCTCCAAATTTGCCATTCTTTTCATTGTTCATATGTTCGTTCACAGTGTATAACCACTGCCACCACCACTGCACCATGAGGGAAAAGGACCAAGGTGGTTTTATTATAAACTAGTCATTAATGCCTTTTATTTTCACAAACCTATGGCTAGAAGTTCACTGACAAAGTAAACATCCAACCTTGAGCTCCTGAATTAGCGTGTGGATATTAGTGCTCTCACTGCCAGATATGTAGCTTTATTGGCGTACTAAGAAACAATATTTCATCAGGAAGATATACCATCATTTAAAGGAAAAAATAAACAGCTTCTTCCCTATATTTAATGGAGAGCGTGATCTTCATGCTTTGTGTTGATCTATTCACTAACACTCCTTCTTATCAGGTATAATATATTCCTGTTGGCAGTTTGATTTAATTGGACTTGTGGTAACTGATTCAACTGAGCACTTTAATTAGGTAATTTTTTTGTTATAAGAACCGCTTTTCAGCTTGCTAGAAAGAGAGAATTTTCCATTTTTCTTAAGCTAAATGGAATCTGGATTCTTTTCTTTTATAACAAAGTGGAACAAAAATGATCAGATATAGAATTAGGTTGAGATTGAGCTGTAGACTGAAGAAAAATAACCTTGACCTATGTATTGATAAGATACATGTGTGCTTGTGAGAAATGAAGACAGGATTAGATTTTCTCAGATTATGAGTACTGCCACTGGGTAGTCATCACTTTTGAATAGAGTTATTATTTGTCCTCTGCCTCAGTTTCCCTCCAGAAGTGTATATTTCTTTCTCAGACCCTATGTAAGAAAATAACTGCTGGAAAAAGAAAATAGAACATAAAGAAATACCCCTGTCTCTTGATTCTGAACAAATTTCTGTGCATCTAGGGGATTTTTTTTCTCTAAGCAAATTAATTAATTATTGCCCTCTTTGAAATTTTTATGAAATTTGGTCATTTATTAACTTCAGAAAGAGTCCAGAAAGAGACTTTGCCTTGAAGAAAAGGCTCAGGCTCTGAAAATATTGCCTGAACATCTAGGATAAAAGCTATCCTCTAATTCCCACATATTTGTGGTATTCAACCTTATTATCTTTTGTTGGTTGGCAGGAATGATTGTAAATAATCTGAGGATACCTCAGATCAGACAAATAATTAGAGTTGACACTAGAAAAGCCAACGAGACTCTAATTAATTGATTCATTAATAGCTCTTCTCCATTTACATTCATTAGCCCAAATTGGGTTTTAAGCTGTGACAAGGGCCACAAGATGAACATTTGCTTTCTCTAAATTCCTGATTACCCACCAGCTTCCCAGTCTCACCATCAACTAGTCTTTGGAGGTTTTTGTTCACTAAAGGATTGAGGCCAATTCCAAATAACTTCCATCTGAAACATAATTTTCATATATAAGCTCTTTGTGGAATGGTTAGTCAACATAGTAATTACGTTTTGCTTTAGAATTTTTTAGCTTTACCTTTTCATCAAGGAATATAGAATGAAGGAAACATTTCTCATTTAAACAAATGATGTTGCAAGTGAAGTCTTCCCTAGTGGATGATAAGAGTAATGACAATTCTGTTCCAGAAACCCAGGGGCCAGAGAGGGGCTGTGTTCCAGTCACCACTGTGCAACAAAGCATCCCAAAACCTAATGGCGCAAAATAACAAGCATTTTGTTATCTGTAACAACTATGGGTTGATTAGGCTCAGCTGGGGGCCGTTCTTCTGTTTAATGTGATGTCGTCTGGCTGTAGTCATCTGGGGACTCGACTGGGCTGGAACAAACAAGTTAGTGCACTTACACAGCTGGCGGTAGGTGCTGGCCGTCTGCTGGGAGCTCAGTGATTGACAGGAGCACCTCGGTTTTCTCCATATGGGCTTCCTAAAGGGTGATGAGTGGGCTTCAAGAGAAACTGTTCCAAGAGAAGCGTGAAGAAGGTACAGATCTCTCAAGGCCCAGCCTTGAAAGTTACATAGTATCACTTCCGCCACATTCTGTTAGAGTGATTCATAGGCCAGTCCAGATTCAATGTGGTTATTCTAGGATTTACTAAGAGGGACGGTCACTGGGACCATCTTTGGAGACTAGCCACCTCAAACACCTAGAGTGGAAATAAAGGTGACATTTCATCAAATTATTCTTGAAAAAGCTCTATCTTGCCCTTTTGCTGTGACCATCTTTGTTGGTTTTACTGAAGGTGATTTCATTTGGAATCAGGAGTGGGAATTTAGGGCTCTCTCTTTAAGAGGAATGGGTTTGAGGTATAAGCTGTTCCAAGACGAAGCAATATTACCACTCTCTGAATTTTTTTGTTTATTAAAGAGAACCAAAGGTGACAAGCTGCACTCTTTTTGTCTAAGAAGGTTTTTCCAGATGTTTCTTTCTCCTAGCTGCTGTGGTTGCGATGGTTGAGTGCAGGCTTTGGAGACAAGTTTCTTCGGTTTGAATTTCAGCTCCTTCAATTTACTAGCTGTGTGGATCTGGGCAAGAGATCGGTACTTGCAAACCTCAGTTTCTTCATCTCTATAACAGAAGTATTCATTCCACTGCATAGTTTGTGAGAATTGAAATAATGCAGTAAAATGCTTAACACAGTGCCTGGAACACATTGAGTGCTCAGGAAATTTTAGCTACAGTTATTATATAATGATGGGTATATAGGAGAACCTAAGCACCAAAGAGTTGAGCATAAAGTCATAGAATGCTGAGAGGTTACAGTAAGATAGGAGATCTCCTAAGCCAAACATCTTTTTAAAAATTAATTAATTGATTATATTGAAGTGTAGTTGACATATAATATTGTACTAGTTTCAGGTGTACAGCCTGGGGATTCGACATTTATTTACATTACAAAATGATTACCCTGATAAGACTAGTAATCATCTGTCATCATACAAACTGATTACAATATTGTTGACTCTATTCCCTTTGTTGTGCATTATATCCCCGTGGCTTATTTATTTTATGACTGGAAGTTTGTATTTCTTATCCTCATCATCTATTCTGCCCTCCCCCCCTCCCCCCCACTAGGCAACCACCAATTTGTTCTCTGTGTCTGTGAGTCTGTTTCTGTTTTGTTTTTTCATTTGTTTTGTTTTTTAGATTCCACATATAAGTGAAATCATAAGGTATTCTCTCTCTGTCTGTAAGACAAACATCTTTGAGTTAAGAGCAAATGTCACTGTACCAGTGGATCTCCTATTTCTTCTTCTTATGCTTATGCCACATTTTACGCCCTCTGCTGCAGCTTCCTGTGATGAGGGTTGTTTTGGTGTTGAAAGGGGTTTGTTACTCAGAGGGCACGTGGAAGCAGGCTAGAAATACAAATGTCCAGGTTCCTGTGATCTCCACCTGGACATTATGATATCGGAACCTCTTAAATTGTATGAGCCTGTGGTTTTTCTATCTTTTAAATTATTCCACAGCTCTTGCCAGGGAAAGATTGTGTGGTAGCTATCAGATACTCATCAGAAACGAAGGGTGGTCATTTGCGTGAGTTACACCACCTGGAAAAGCAAACTTAACATATTTCGTTTTGTCCTGTCTGCCACATTCATTTGCCACATACTGTGCTGTGATTCAGTGGTTGGAAAAGGGAGTTTACCAAGGGTTTGCCTGCTGTGGGGGGCGGGCTCTTCTTTCCTCTGGCCTCATCGTGTCCATGTGCAGGGACTTAGAGTAACCCTTCTAGCCTCTTGTCCCACCCAGTATTTCTTGTGAATTTCCTGAGTTACCTGGATAACATCTACAGATCCATGATTCTCAAGGCCCCAAACTCTGGGGATATGTTCTCTTACTTTCTGCACTACCCTAGATACAATGAGGAAATGCTTGCTGTAAGTATATGTGTCCTGCAGAGCCAACCCTTCCTTCAGATGGGCTTTCCTAAGGTCTAGTATGGGGTGAGGGACAGAAAAGAGTCATAAATTATTTGGGTTATAGATTGAAAGGCCCATCTTTCAATGGGCCTGTCAATACTGATGCCATAATTATCAGTGTATCACCTTTGTTTATCCATTGGTCCTAAAGTAGGAGAAAGAAAAAAATGGATGTTATTTATTGACTCCCTAAAATCCCACAGTGACATTTTCTAACCCCCCACTTAGCTGGGGTTGTCTGAATCATTGAGATGGATCTGATTGAACTGAACTGCTATCCAATTTTTCTTGAAAGAAATATATATTTCTTTTGTGTCTATATATGAGCAGTGAAAAACTTTTCTTTTTAAAAGCAAGCATTTACACAACTCTTAAAAAATAGTTCTTTCTGGCATACTTGCAGTATGTCTGTTGGTGAGACAGGTGTGTTTCTCTTTACTTATTCAACAAATATTTATTTAGCACCTTCTACATGCCAAGCACTGTCTTAAGTGTTGGAGCTATCTCTAGGAAGCAAAAAAACAGATGGGGCCCCTACTCTACTTGTTGGTTTTATATTCTACTGCGGGATATAGGCATGAATCCAAAAATAAATCATATAGATTGTTGTGTATGTAAGAACAAGCTGAGACCAGTGGTATGAAGTAATTCTCCACGATTCTGTGAAAGTGTTTAACAGACACCCTGACCTGGACCGTGGGTGGGATTGGGATCCGGAAAGTTATCTCTGAAGAAATGATGCTTGAGCTAAGAATGAGCAGAAATAAATAAACAAATGAGGTGAAGTTAACTGAGTCTGTATACCCATAGAGAAAAAAGTAACTGGCCTTCTAACTTTATATTTCACCATCTGTAGCATTCTATCCAGCCATTCTGAATATTCAGATATGGCAAGGAGTTTCTATCATACTTTCCAACTACTATGACCAGCTTTCCCAAAGCTAAAATGAGAACACATGACCAGTCAAAGGATTTTTTTCCTAAGTTGTCAATTTCCTTTTTTTTTTTTTTGAGGAAGATCAGCCCTGAGCTAACATCCTCCTCTTTTTGCTGGGGAAGACCGGCTCTGAGCTAACATCTATTGCCAATCCTGCTCCTTTTTTTCCCCCCAAAGCCCCAGTAGATAGTTGTATGTCATAGTTGCACATCCTTCTAGTTGCTGTATGTGGGACATGGCCTCAGCATGGCCAGAGGAGCGGTGCGTCGGTGCGCGCCCGGGATCCGAACCCGGGCCGCCAGTAGCAGAGCATGCGCACTTAACTGCTAAGCCACGGGGCCGGCCCCAATTTCTTTTTAATTTATTCACTCACTCACTCACTCACTCACTCTTCCCACCCATTCACTCATCCATCCATCCATCCATCAATCCAACCAAACACACATTTATCAAGTACCTGTATGTGCATAATTCTATACTAGGAAATGGAATGTAGAAAGGCATAAGAATGAAATCATGGTTAATTGACATTAATTATATCTTTCACTGGGTTTCGACACTACTGTGTGTCTCTCTCTGCCCTCTCAAGTGTTGTGTTTATTAACTTTCACATTTGTCTCTTTCGTGAGACTCATCTCTGCAGTCAGGCACCATGGCTCATTCATTTTTGGGTTCCTGGTGCCTAATATGGTTACTGGCACATAAATAAAGCCATAGTGGTGGCTAAAATGACAAGAAAAACAAATGGAAATCATTTGATTTGTACTGCACCTGTGAGAGAAGAAAGTATGGCCCCCTTTTGCATCTGACTCTCACAGGTGTGTTTTGAGAGTTGAGAGATCTGTGCGAGATACAGCACAGATACGATGCGAGATACACTGGTATTTAAGAAATACTTGTTAAATGAATGAATTTAATATATCACTATTATTGAGGAGCATAACATTAAATATCAGATGAATGACTATTGTGCAGGCTAAAATTGGAGTAACTGGTTTGGTGCTCTGGTATGTTAAAAGATGAACTGAGGCACATTAAAATTTTCGAGAGTTTATTTGAGCATATATCTACTCCAATTGAGGATTGCCAAACCGAAAGGGTTAAGGGTTCTCCACTGGCAGGATCCGGGGCAAGGTTTTTCTAGAGAAGACGGCAGCAGAGCCATCTTTGATTAGTTATAGCTTAAGCAGTTGCCTTATTTGGAAAAGCCTAGTTGGCTGTTTATAATTGATTGATCTTAAGTTTCACTTGGATTCGAGTCATCGACTGGCTTAGGCTTTGGTTTGCTCACATAGGCTACCAAGGCATTACAGCCCCCTCAGTCTAATGGCCTCCTTGTTTAAATACTTTACCAGGTGTAAACTAATAATGCCATACCTTAAATGAAGCACATGGCTTCTGGTGAGACCCCAACAGGCAGGCCCAGGTGCCATCAGTACCGGTCCCTCTGGCATTGTCCTAACTGGATCCCTCAGCCAAGCACTTTGCCTCTTAGTGGTTCAAGTTTTAGAATCTTCCAGGGAGCAAAAGCGATAACCACATTGCCCTGCTCCTTTGGAAGATGAATGAAATGAGATTGATAAAAGGACCTTGTTCCTTGGACACAAGTGCTACATAACCAAAGTTTTAATTATTATGGCAATCTGCGAATTGGCATATCTTAATCACACCACACCACATTGTGTCTCTAGATTCTAGAAGAGTTTAGTGAAATAGTCAAAAGCTAAGGAATTTGAGCATTTTTTAGCTTCAGAAAGAATTTCTATAAATTACACAGTTGAGTTCTCTTAAAGTAAAGGCTGTTTTAGAAAAGTGAATGCTGTATCTCACACAGATCTCTCAAGTCGCAAAACACACCTGTGCGTGTCAGATGCAAAAGGGGGTCATACTTTCTTCTCTCACAGGTGCAGTACAAATCAAATGATTTCCATTTGTTTTTCTTGTCATTTTAGCCACCACTATAGCTTTATTTTGTCTTTGTTTTTCCCTCCTCTTTGCCCTACCAATTCCTTCTAAGATTTTCCACAGCTCTTGTCTGAGAAATAAACTTATAAATTACCTGACAGTAAAGTCAGGGGATAAGTAAATCACCATCCAGTCTGATCACAAAATCAAAATGTCTGTGATATGTCAAGCCTTTAACAAGTCAATTGCTTCTTTTGAAAAATGTGTCTGTTCTCCTTCATGCTGAGAACAACTTGAGTCATTCCGTGAATTTTGCTCTGATATAAGACCAAAGACAGCAATGTCTTCAGACTACAAATTATGTCAAATATCTAACAAAATGGCTAAGCAGCATTAATATCTTTTTATTTTTAAGAATCTTATTTTATAGTTTAATTCCCTATAGAACAGAGTTGAGCTCTGTGTCTTTGGTTACTCAAGTAGATAATATAAAATTTGTCCTAAAGTTTCAGGGAGTACAAGTTTAGTCTATAGGCCCTGAGCCATTTATGCTTTTCCATTAATGTCACCAGACATTGTCCTTCTGAGTAGTCTTCAGAATTATGCTATATATGTATATATATAAATTTATATGTATATATAAAACTCCCTCCACTCAGAGTTGTTCATCAGACTTTAGTTTGTAAATGACTATTTTTCTTGCTGAATTTCAACTAATTTTGCCCACAGATGACAAACTGGGGAACTTTGGAGTACGTTTGTCAAACTCAGGTTCTTTTAGAAAGCCAAAAGTAAAGATCTTAAAAAAAGGATTTTGGAGAAGTATTTGGACATTAGAGTCAGGCAAGCATTTCCAGATCTGTTGAGAATGGTAATCACTGCAAACAATGGGCTCATTGAGCCTTGAGGAACTCAAGCAGGGCTACCAATTTCTAGGTGGAAATTTTCATACCAGAGGAATGTGTTGGCCTATTAAATATAAAAACTCATTTCTGAGAATAGTCGATAACTGGAGACTTACAGAAAGGCAGTTTCAAAAATGGTCAAAGAAAACATTTCTGAGCCTTTCCACGTAGTGTAACTAGTAATCTAAGATGTTACATGAATATTCTTTGTTGAACTGAAAATAAAGAGGAAAACATATTTTCTTTCTCACTCCCCCATCTCTCTCTCTCACTTTCTCACTCGCTTGCTCTCTCTTACACACACACACACACACACACACACACACACACACACACAGATATGTGTAGAGTCCACGTAATGTTTTTTCAAGCTTAGGTATGAATTTCTGTGGATGAGTGTTTCAGAACAAAAATATTCTATCTGGGAATGGAAAGAACTGCAAGATATTTTATTCTCAAACTTGTCACCTTCTCTCATCTTGCTTCTTATATCAAACAATTATTCTCTAACTTATAAATAAGTCCCAAATACAACATCAATATTTTTGGGTTGTCCAACTGACTAATAATTGTTTATTTTTGTTGTCCATAAGTGTCACTAAACAAGGTTGGCTAAACTCTCAAAGCTAGGTCTATCTAGACATCTTTATTTCAGCTCTAAACAAAAGGTGAAGGGCCAAGCAGACTTTGGTGGGTGTAGCTGGGAGACAAGCAGTCTTTCAACGCCCTCTGTTTATAGCCTCTATTATTGTTTTTCTCATACGATGAATCATATCATCCTCTGTCTCATTAGCCTGCCCTCCCAATGACTTGGTCTGCTTCAAATGGATTGCTAGCTGCAGATCATGCATGCTCAAAAATCTCATCAATTCCACATAATTACCCTAATTGAGAAACTTGTACTTTCACTGTGTCCTCAAAAAGCAATTTCCTAATAACTTATTAAAATAACACCATTTGCCAGCCTTTTAAAAAGTCCCACTTTTGCATGGTGTCATGCTATAATTAGTAATACAGCATCAGCGACTAAGCTGAATACCAATTTGAGGCATTAGCACAGCCTTAACGGAGTTCGGTCACTAATGGTGTATGGCACTTTGATTGTTCCCTGATACCTGAATGCTGCAGCAATATCTGGATCTTTGGATTACCTTGAAATGTTGATTTCAGACTTTGGAAACCATGGCAACAGTTGGTTCAAATGAATCCCTGAGCTTTAAGAACCAAGATTTTGTTATTGAATTTCTTTGCTTTTTTTAACCCCTTGGTTCATGAAACTCATGAGAAGCTCATGGTTCCCTTTGTATGAATGTGGCATCCATTCTCTTCTCTATAGAAGAGGGCAGAACAGAGATATGATTATCTTCCTGGCAGAGACAGAAGGGAAAACTGATCTGTGGGCCGGCCCCGTACCTGGTGTCTAAATGTTACACGATAACATGGTAGCAAAGTGGTAGAGAAAACAGTACAGTATTAGAATCCACCCGATTGTTCAAGTTTGGAAATCACCCCTTCCAGATCCACTTGGATACCAAGGACCTCAAATTCTATTGACAAAATATTTTTTGGTATCTCTCCCCTCCTCTTCATTCTCATTACAGCTTCCCTAATCTAGGTAATAGCCCATTAACCCAGTTCCCCGCCTCTCATCTGGTACCTTTTCAGTCCATCCTCATGTCTGATTGATGCCTGAGGGATCTTGATACTTGAAAACCTGTGATGGACTCCATCACCTTCAGAATAAAATCTAAATTTTTGACATGAATTCAAGTCTCTCTACTCTACAAATGGGCTCAGCGTACGTTTTAAAGCTTTTCTCTATTCACTTCTCACCATGCACTCCGAATTCTAGACATACCAGATTACTGATATTCTTTTAACAGAGCCTGTCATTTCTTTCTGACTTTCTTTTTACGATTCTCTGTGTCTAGGATCCCTTTTCCTCATCTTGTCTGTCTATTATCCATCAAGATATTCTTCAAGTCTCAGTTCAAATGTCCTCTTCTTTCTGACATTCCTGCCCTTTCCCCTACTGCCCAGCAAACTGCCAGCCATATTATTATTACGGCGATGATAGTATTAGTATTCATTTTGATTAATTGTACATTTCTATTTTTTCTGCTGCATTATGAACTCTTTGAAGGCCAGGAACTTACCACATTTACCTCTTTATTCCCAGCATTTAACACAATGCTTGTCACGTGACAAAATCCTGGTGTTTCTTGAGATGAATTTAATTGTCACTAAAACTGATTCTATAGCCATCACTCATTGAAATAGCTCAAGACAAAATGGTGAAGAAGTAAAAACTTTTTTCATTGTTTCTTTCTTCTGTTCAGATCTAACTTTTCTTATCAGTCTAATTCTAACATTGCTCTTGTAGCTTTGATCAGTATGTAGAGAATCCTCCCTGGTTGAACCTCCTTCAGAACAATCTCCACAGTTTGTACACAACCTGAACAAATGCGGAAAGAGGGGAGTCCAACACAAAGGTTAGGAAAGCATAAACAGGGCCAGTCTGGGTTGATTTTCTGCTGCTAGGACTGGACAAATGCCCCTTGAGGATATAGCCCCTGCCTCACCACCTCTTCTCTTCTTCTCCCTGATGTCCTGGACAAACACAGAATTTCATCTCTTCACAGACTGTTACACTCAACAACTCTCTCAGGCCCTATGGAGAGTCCTTTCTCTTCTCCCTTTTGGAGAAGACTTTTTTTTTTTTTTTTTCCTTCTAGATTTCTGATGCCTCATGGCAAATAGGTAAGTTAATATGATCCCTTGAGAACAGTAGGTGGTCCTGGTCCATTACCAGTTATCTGATCTCAAATAACATCTGAAAATAGAAGGGCTGCATTTTTTCCCCCTTGAGAAGCTGCCTATATATACACTTATTAGAGAACCTCCAACATTTCACCCTGAAGTCCCCAGTGCTATATTGTCTCATCCCAGGGGTCAGAAAGTTGTCCAGCAGAAGAAAAAACTTCATCTCAGACTCTTCTCTGTTTATGATATTTTTTAATGGCTGTTTGACAAAAGGAGGCCAGAGAACAGCAGGCAAAGCGAATTCTGTTTCTGACTGGGTAGGGGCAGAACTAGTAGAGATGTTTCACATAGTTTGTGTTTTCCTATCCCCTTTCTTGCCTCCAAGCTTCTTTAACTCTTAAAGCCATCTTGTTCTTTTCTTATTTTTACCTCTTCTGCTCATGGGTTCCATCGTATTTGTTTAAGTGTTTCTTAGTTAATTTTTGAGTCATTCATTCAATCATTCATTTCAACAATATTTAATTGAACACCTACTGTATTAGTCAGGGTAAGTAATGCTAACTATTGTAATAACAATCTCAGTAGCTTAGCACAATGGTTTGTTTTGTGCTCACCTGAAGTCCAAGGTGAATGTTCCTGCTGAAACTGCTCACCTTGTCAAGGTGATCCTGGGATTTGATCTCTTCCATCTTGTAGCACAGCTGTATTGAGGGATATAGGAGTTCTTTGCTTCCAACCACATGGATAGAGAAAAAGCCATTGAAACATTGCTTGGGATGTATTATGGCCAGGTTTGGTAGTGCCGTGTATTACATGCACTCATGTTCCATTGGATGAAACTCAGTCACATGACTACATGTTCCAGGCTGGGAGTGGGTAGATGCAAGAGGAGTATGTGAAATGTATTGTAATTATATATCCAGGAAGGAGAGGAGAAACTCATGAACACAATATGAGACATTTTGCTAAGTATTGGTAATTTAAAAACATGAGTAAGAAACACTGCTTAGTATTAAGAGCTCATAGTCCAGGGGCCAGACACACATAAACAGGAAATTAAATATAATATGGTATTAACAGTTATCGAGTGTATACTTTCCTCCATGCACTATTTTAAGCCATTATGTTAATTTATTTCTTACAACAGTCCCATGAGGTAGGTACTTTTGTTATCCCCATTTCATAGATAAGGAAAATGAGGCACAACTGTTTAAGAAACTTGCCCAGAGTCACACTACAAATAAGTGACTGAGCCAGGATTCAAACCCAGGTAGTTTATCTTCAGAGTCTGAGCATTACATTAAACATTACATTATACTACAACAATGAAGAGATGCACAGGACACTATGGGACTGCAAGATAGACCCAGCTGGTTACGGGATTAAGGAAGGGCTTTCTGCAGCAGGTGGTCCCTGAACTGACGGAAAATGGCTGAGTTGGGGTTAATCCAGTTTCAGGGCAGGAAGAATTCCAGCCGAGGAAACAGGATGGATAATGGTAGAGCAGTGACAGATATCTTGGTATATTCCAGAATCTATAAGTAGTTTTATGCCATGGATCAAGTTCCAGACTGGGAGTTGGGGGAGACTAGCTGTAGAGGTAGACGGGGCCAGGTCATGGAAGGCATTTTATCCAGTGCTAAGGAGCTTGGAACTTGTCCTAAGTGACAGGAGCCTTTGAAAGCTTTCAATTAGGGGATTTATATAATCAAATTTACATTTTGCCTACATTCCAATAGTGGCTATGTGAAGGATGGATTGGAGTGGACCAAAAGCACAGGCTGAAAGATCAGGTAAGAGGCTTTTAAAGTCCAGGAAGGCCAAATTTTAAAATACCATCTTTTTTTCTTTCTTCTTACACAGAGAATATTAAAGATAGCAAATGGTTGAGTATCACTAACCGTGTGCAAAGCACAGCACTCATTTGTCCTCACAACTGTGTGAAAGAGGTACTGTTATTGTCTCCATTTTACAGATGAAGAAACTAAGGCACAGATTGTGTGTGTAAATAGCTAGTAATCAATGACACCAAGACTCAGCCCTCTGCAGTGTGGCTCCAGAGCCTGTGCAGTTAACCCCCAGTGTAGTCTCCCCATATGAGGTACTGTCACACTTCATTAAAGATACAAAAAGCTGGGTAGGTTATGTGGGTGAGGGAGAGGAAGAGGGATTAGGCAGCAGGATCAGCAAGAGATGAGCCAATCAGAGGGTACAGAGACCTCTTTCTGAGGGGCCAGAGGCAAGGTCAGGTGTGCCTCATTTTACAGAAGAAAAAAACTGAGGCACAGAAAAATTAAGTGACTCACCAAGGTCCCATAAGTAGTAAGTCACAGAGAGAGAATATGAACCCAGATAGTAGTTATTTCTGGAGTCCAGGCTCTATACCACCATGCATTGTTGCCTCTCTATTTGTGCCACACCCAATCAGTTACTTAGAGAGAAAAGCATATTCCTGGAGTATGAGGAAGTCTCAGATCAATACAAAATTTAGCGTCTCTCAAACTCACTTTCACAGTTATCAGTAAACACTTTATATCAATAATAAAACAGGAGTAGCTACAGAATATATGTATTCTTGGTAAGAGTGGGAACCATTTTTCACAGTCTGCTAATGAGTTATTCCTCACAGATATCATAAGATCTTTAAAAAAAATATGATGTCAAATCTGGTGGTGTCTGAAAGTGTCCTAACTTTCTCAGAGATCTCTTGGGGCTTCTCTTCTTTTGTTTTCTATTATCCTGGGATGTGTAGCCCCCATCCTAAGGCCACCATAAACAGGTGATGCATAAACACCAAATCCAATCCTTGGGTCCCAGGGCAATATGAAATTGTGGGGCCCCTTGTCCAAAAATTAGTAAGGATTTCAAGATGGCGACAGCAGAGAATTAAACCAACCTTGGGGCTCTTCTGAGAGCCTGTGTGACTGCATAGGTCACACACCAGCAAGTAGGCCCTGGTGGTGGCCGTGTCCAACACTTAGCTCAGTGGTTCTGAATATATTGTCTGGAATTTATAGTTCTGTTGATCCCTAAATTTGTGGTATTTGTGTCTCCAAAATACTTAATCTGCTCGTTGGGGGACTCCTAATCTTTAAAGCTTTCTCAGTTTCCCTCATTGTCCACAGATGTAGAAGTGAATGATCCTGAGAGGATCCTATTCCTTCCCCTGGAAGGCAGGCTGTCCATCTCAGTCAGATCCTGTCTTTCTGCCTCATGGTGTCTTGGTGCACAGGGACGACTATGAGTGAAAGGAAAGGATTGGAACTCAGTGGCCTTTTTTTTTTTTTTTTTTGTGAGGAGATCAGCCCTGTGCTAACATCTGCCAATCCTCCTCTTTTTTTGCTGAGATAGACTGGCCCTGGGCTAACATCCATGCCCATCTTCCTCCACTTTATATGGGATCCCGTCACAGCATGGCTTGCCAAGTGGTGCGTCGATGTGCGCCCGGGATCCGAACCGGGGAACCCCAGGCTGCCGCAGCCGAGTGCGTGCACTGCTTGCACCACCAGGCCGGCCCCCTCAGTGCCCTTTTTGGTTTTAGGAATGTCACAGAAGCATGAGATGAAAATATATTTTTCAGTACACATAAGTGTCACAGGATAAGTGTCCAGAATATATACAGAACCCCTATAAATCAATCAATCAAAGGACAACACAATAGAAAAATGGGCAAAAGACTTGATTAACCACTTCACTCAAGAGAAATTATGAATAGCCAACAATCTTGTGAGAATATACTCCATCCCATGGATAATTAGAGAAATGCAAATGAGAACTTCAGAAAGATACCACTTTATATTTGTCAGGTTGGCAAGTTACAGTTTGGTAATACCAGTTCTTGGTGAAAACGTGGATCAGTGGGAACTTGAAAATTGATCCAGCAACTTTGGGAAATAGCTTGGCTTTATCTCATAAAGATGAAGATGTTTGCATCCTACACACAAGCATACGCCCCTTAGCCTAGCGCCTTGCTGCTCAAAGGGTGGTTCCCCAACCAGCCGCATCTGGAGTTGGTTACCTGGAGGTTTGTTAGAAACGCAGTGTCTCAGGCCCCACCTCAGACCATGAAATCAAAATCTGCAGGTGATTCGTGTGCACCTTACAGGTTGAGAAGCTCTGCTCTAGGGCGCTGTTTCTTAGACATTTTTGACAGAGACTTATGCTAAGAAGGTCTTAGAGTAAGAAATACGTTTACAATGTAACGCAGTACACACACACACAAACACACACACACACAGTGAAACAAAAGTTTCATAAAGTGATACTTACCAGACGACTTGCATTGTACTCTGATATTTTTTATTCTAGTCTAAAGTGCTGCTTGAGACTTACTAAACTGATCACACTAATGGGTAGAGTCTTGTCTGGTAAGTTCTGTCCTAGAGAAACTCTTAGAAATGTTCTCTGGGAGACACAGAAAAGAATGTTCATAGCAGCAAAGTACCTTATACCAAGTGCTCACACTTTGGAATACTACAAAGCAATGAAAATGAATGAACCGTGGCTATTTGCATCAACAAGGATGAATCTCATGGACACAATGTTGAATAATAAAAACTAAGTTTCAGAGGAATACATATGGTATAATCCCTTTGTACAAAGTCCAAAAACATGCGAAATTATATAACATTTTTCAGGGATACACATACATATGAAACTATAAAGACAAACAACAAATTGATTAATGCATAATGTAGAATAGCAGGTCAGGGGTGAGATTAGGAGGAGTACACAGGAGGCATAAAGTTGATGTTCTATTTCTTTAAGCTGGGTGATGGTTACATGAGTGTTCATTTCATTGTTATTCTTCATTCCTTGCACTTTATAAATATTCCTTTGTATATATTTAATATTAACAACAACAACAACAAAGATAAAGGAAAGGCTTAGCATCAAAGGAATTATGAACATAGCTCCCCAAAACCACATCTTCTTTAAAATGAAGTTCTTTTAAAAAAACACAAAAGTAAATTTGTGTTTAAAAAGAACAACTAACCTCCCCCCATATGACTTGCACGATAAGATGAAAGCACACAAAATTGATTTAAAAACCACCCCTGCAGCATAAATATCCCTTTAATCACTGTGTTGGTCAAAATATTTAATTGTGGTACTTTATTGTTCCATTTCAATGTAAGAAAAACGTGGGTTCGCTGATGACAATTATGCTCTCATATTACAATGGGGGCAGATGTCTGCACTTAATCTGAGAAATTATCTGCTTTCCAATGTTGCAAATATCCTTCACAGTAATTAATAACAGACTGGGTAAGCAGACCCTTTCACCCCTCTGACAAATTCAACCAAATCGGTGATACATAACCGTCTGCGAACGGAGATGCCATATGTCCCGTGTAGCTTTCCATTTGGGCTGGACACTAACTAGTTAGGATTTATTAGGTCCTCGTCTTTTACTGAGTCTACGATTTCTTTATTATTTATTCTTTACCAGTCCTGAAGAATAGGGCTCGATTGCTACTCCTATTTTGCAGGGAAGGAAGTGAGAGGTGAGGTAATTTGCCAAAGGTGAAAGATTGAGATGGTGACAGGCCTGAGATCAGAGCCCACAGGCCCAGGGGGGTAATTTGGATTCCACCGCCTCTGTGAGTGGATACTGGCTATGTGTTCACCACGTGCTTTCATCTGAGGTTGCTGGAGCATTTCATGAACAGAAATCTTTTTCCTCCTGGTCTCTCTGGCCCTTACAGGATGTATTACATCACTTAACACCTATATTGCTTGTATGTGTTTCTGTTTTCTTCTTCAGATGTTCCATTTGTGTAAAGGACTTGAGTCTCTAATAAAGTTGTGATCTCCTTAATAGCAGGAAACGTGTTTTTCTATTTCTTTTGGTATCCTCTCTCTTTATCAGCACAATGCTAGGCATGTGGGTCAAACCTCAATCAATAGTTATTGCTCTCTCATCCCTTACTATGACCCTTTGTAAATTAGGTGACCAAAACACAGGATTCCAATTTGCTTTACAAAATTAAATTTTGCTTTTACCAAGAGAGATCTGTGTTTGGGCCACTTTTGAAATATGGCTAGATTTAACAAAATTCAATTTCGACATAATTTCGTGTGCACACATTCAGCAGGGGTGGTGTATGGAGTAATCACCTTGGGGGATCATTTGCTCATGTGAAAAAATTATAGAAAATGTGCTGTATGCTCCCTGTGAATATTTGCTTGGGAAACTGGAACTGTGTAAGGCACCATCATCCCCTGTCAATTCTAATGTTAAATTTCTTATTTAATTAACTGTGTCTGGCCTATGTGATTTCCAAGTTTGTAAGGAAAATGAAGGAAAGCATAAGGGAATTGAACTGCACCCAATGGATGTTGGGAATAAATGATTGTGAAATATACTAATCTTGAGTTAGAATTATTTTAAAGTTATTTAAAAAGGATTAGTTATGTGTGATGATCTCTGTCCTTTCCTCCTTTGCTTTCTTCTTTCCTTCTTTAAGCCTTTAAAGTGTTCCATGTTTGGTTTGATGACTCCTAAGTACAGAATCCATCAATCCCAGCCTAACAAATTGCACAGCCTCCTCAGGCAGGGCTGCTATGCACCAGTTCCCACTGATAGACATAACAGCTGGCATCCATTCTGAGTTGTCAGTCCCTGTACTACACTGGTTGTTAAAAGATTTTGATTATCACCCATCCCTTGCAATACATGATATGGGCTGGCTGCATATTTGGGTTCTCTTCTATCTTGGTGTTCTTGCTGAACCTTTCTCTTCAGCTCCAAAGTCGAAGATGAACGGGGTGTAGTGGACATTTATTAAGCATCTGTTGACCCAGCTTCTGGTAACAGGCCCCATATTTTGTTTGGGGCTTATCCCTCCCCATCTCTGTCCATGAGGTCCCAGTAGAACTGACTCCATCCCCAACACGTGTTCCAAACCTGGCCACATTGATTCAGGATGATGTGATACCATCATGCTTGTTAGATGTCCTGAATTATTTCTTGAGACCACTGACCTAGAAGTAGATCTTCATTTCCACTGGTCTTGGAGTTGTGAGGATGGAGGATCTGGGGCTGCTGCAGCCATCGTCGTAACAAGTGGAGTCTGAGAATGGAGTCAGTACAGAGGCAGTATAACCAGAAGATGGAAAGCAAGAGAAACATTGTCCTTAGGATGTGGGTTGAAACTCTATATCCAGCTATTCCTAAAGCCAATTCTAGGGCCCAGCCCCGTGGCTGAGTGGTTAAAGTTCTGCGCACTCCACTTCAGTGGCCCAGATTTGCAGGTTCAGATCCCGGGCCTGGACCCATACCACTCACCAGCCATGCTGTGGTGGTGTCCCACATACAAAATAGAGGAAGATTGGCACAGATGTTAGCTCAGAGCTAATCTTCCTCAAGCCAAAAAAAAGAATGAGGGTTGGCAATGGATGTTAGCTCAGAGTGAGTCTTCCTCAGCAAAACATAAACAAACAAAAATAATAATAATAAAAATAATAATGGCCTTTAGAAAAAAAAAACAATTCCACTCCTAGAGTTTTTTTTTTAAAGTACAGAGGGTTCCCATATATCCCCTACCCCACACAAGCACAGCCTCCCCCATCATCATACCTCATGTCCCCAGAGTGGTACATTTGTTATAATGGATGAACCTACATTGACACATCGTTATCACCCCAAATCCATACTTTACATTAGGGTTCACTCTTTGTGTTGTACAGTCTACAGGTTTTGACAAATGTATAATGACATGTATCCACCATTATACTATCATACAGAGTAGTTTCATGCCCTAAATATCCTCTGTGCTCTGCCTAGTCATCCCTCCCTCCCCCCAACCCCTGATCTTTTTACTCTCTCCATAGTTTTGCCTTTTCCACAATGTCATATAGTTGGACTCATACGGTATGTAGCTTTTTCAGATTGGCTTCTTTCACTTAGTAAGATGCATCAATATTATGCATCCTAAGTGTGCATACTAAGTATAGTTAATATGCATACTAAGTTTCCTCCATGTCTTTTCCTGGCTTGATAGCTCGTTTCTTTTCTGCACTGAATAATACTCCATTGTCTGCATGTACCACAGTTTATTTATCCATTCCCCTACTGAAGGACATCATGGTTGCTTCCAAGCTATGGCAGTTATGAATAAAGCAGCTATAAACATTCGTGTGCAGGTTTTTGTGTGGACCTAAGTTCCCTGGAGTTTTTAGACATAAATTTCCACCTTTGCTTCAACCCTTTTGGATTAGGTTTCCTATTCTAAGCAAGGAGAAGATGTTAATGATACAGAGAGGCAGGATTATAAACTGTCCAGGATGTTCTCGCTGCCCTTTTCTGTCCTACCTCATTTCAGGCACCCGCTCTTAATCTTTCCTCCTCCCCTTTATTAGGCAGGAACGAAGTGTAATCTGTATACTATTACTGTCAACTTTCGACTGAATTATTGCAATGGTCCCCAAAACTGGTCTTTGTCTTCCATCTTGTCCTCCTTCAATCTTTCCTCCATCTTGCAGCCAGAGGGACTATCCTGATTTGTAAAGTAGATCACATCACTCCTCTGCTTAATCGGTGCCCCTCTGGCCCATGGTATACTACTGTTCTTGGGGTAAAGTCCAGTTATCCAAGGCGGCCCACAGGCCCTTGGATGATCTAGTCCCCTTCTCTCAGCACGCCTCTCTCTTCTTTGTTTTCTTTCAGTTCCCTGACAGTTGTGGTACGTTTGAGTCTTTGCATTTGCTGTTCTCTTTGCCTTGAAGACTATGCATCCTTGTCTCTCCCCCCTTCTCGGCCAACTCCTCCTCATCCTATAATTCTTAATTCAGATATTACTTCCTTCCGAAGGCCTTCCCTGATTCCATAGTCTGGGTTAGGTCTCTCTATTATAAGTACCCCGTAATATATCTACTTAGCACTCAGTATCACACTGAATTATTATGATATGCCAGCTGTTCTGCAGCCAACCTCTGACGTGAAACACTTCCTGAAACCAAGCCTCAAATTCACAAGTGCACAGGTAGGTAGGTGGGTGGGGAGGGCTGGGTTAGGAGTCCCAGATCTGCTACAGGGAAGTGGGGATAAAATCAGGTATGCCCCAGAGCTGGGGGGAGGGGTAGGTAAGGGACAAGAGGAGAATATGAAACTCCACATGGAGGAATGGAGGATGTGCTAGGTGCTTCTCTGTCTCTCTGTGAGATGTGTTCATCCTGTGAGAGGGATACGATTCTCTTCATTTTCCAGAAATGATTGGGAGATTTAAGAAAATTACTCAAGGTTAACAAGCAGTTACCAAGAGGCAGAGTTGATAGGGTTTCCAGATTTAGGAAATAAAAATACAGGTTGCCCAGTTAAATTTGAATTTCAGGTAAACAACAAATACTTTTTAATTTATAAGTATGTCCCAATTATTCATTGTTTATCTGAAATTAAAATTTAACCTGGTGTCTAGTATTTCATTGAGAAACTCTAAAAGGTGGGGCACTCTCTACTATGGTAATGGCAGATAATTTTCCAGACAGGATAAACCACCATAGTCTAATCAGTGGTTGAGAATATTGAACATGAGAAAGCAGTGGGCAGGCCAGTGGTGTCAGAGTGACGAAGAAACTGTGCAATTCTCCTATGCTTAGTGGCAGTAAAAGTGTCCTAGCAAAAAACCACTAGGTGATATGTTTCTAGGAGGTCACACATTCTGACCTGTATCACAATTCTGGGAATTTTAGGAAACAGCCTTAAATCCCCTTGGAGCAAATTGAGATGTCTATTAATCATAAATAGATTTCCCAATGAAGTACTCCAAAATATGGAAACGTTTTTTGAAAAGATGCTCATAATTTATAAATGCATACCCTCCCCAAAGTGGAAATAACACTGGATAGATGATTATAACCCCTCCATGGAATATTTTGCAGCTGTTAAGAATGATGATTACAAAAAGTCTTTGATAATATGAGGAAACACTACAAGGTAGGATACATAATTGTACATACAGGATCATCACAGCTGTTTGAAAGAAAAAAAGGAAGACAGAATGAAAACTTATACTTAAGACAAAATATTGGCAAGCAATACACCAAATGTTGAAAGTGGTTTTCAGTGAATGGTAGGTGATCTTTTTCCTCCTTTCAACTTTTCTGTAGTTTTTGAAATTGCAATCAATGGCATATATTACATTTATAGTGAAAACTATCAGTATTTTATTTTAAAAGAGAGAAAGTAGATACTAATATTAATTATTTGTTGTGAGATCTGTTTTCTCCAGTAGGTATAAACTTTTAGTTGTATTTGGTTTATAGTAGACACACAACAAATAATTATTGAATGAATGAATGAGCACAGGGAATGTGTCGAAATTCTTTACTGTTGTATTTGCTATATCCAATTAAAGAGAGTTGAATGAATGGGAGATTTTAGCTCTTGATGGTTTTGGACAAACCTCCTAGACTCTCTTGGACTCAGTTTCCTCACCTGTAAATTGAGGGCTTGAACTATCATCTCTGTGGTGGTCTCCAGAAGCTCAAAAATGTGATTATTTGATTATACAAGGTTCAGACTGTCAGGCAGCAAGAGTAGCAGCAAGTTGCTGATCTTATAATTCCAGACCACTTACCTCTAGATGTTTCTAGGATTAGGCAAGTCTTTTATGATGGACTATTTTATGAGACTTCGGAGCTGCCCAGTTGTACAGAGATGACTCACGATTACATTCATTGCTTTCTGCATTTCAAAGATTTTATTTTACATCGCTCCAATACTTTCTGAGTTATGGCTTTGTTCTGTAATGGCAGCAATGTCTGGCCTATTTTAGGATTGTTGGCTGCTCTCCAGAGCTGGCTGGACAGTTTATCGTTCCCGTACTGTATCAGAGAAATGGCACATTGAGATGACCATATTTTTCTATTGTTACAATTGTTATTTTGTATTTGGACAAAGAAGTATTTCATATAAAAACAAATTACCAAGAAAAAAGAGGAATTCAGAAACCCCTTATGTCCAGGATTTTGTTTATCCTTTTGAGGCACATTTATAGATAAAATGGAAATGTACTCAACTGAGCTGGTTAGGAAAGGTGTCTCTGTGTTCAACAATTTTTATGGTGGGTAAAGGTTTTCTTATTTTTAAGACTTCTGCTGCTGCTCTCTCCAAAATTTTTTCCAACTTTTTGCTTATTTTAAGAGATGGTTACCAGCTATTTACCACCTTCTATCAACAGCCCTTAAAAATCTTTTCTTAATTTTTAATAATATATAATATTCTGTTTGGCTTTTCTATAAGCTACTTAGTTTCCTTGATAAAAATTATTTCAGTTATTATGTGGGTATTGTATTGTGTAAGGAAAATGAGAATGCTCCCAAACCTGAATGTTCCCAAATGCTCTTCACCAAAGCAACATGTTGTAGCTCCTTCCATGTTCTCCCAGTGTTCAATCCTTAGTTCCTCCAAGATAGGTTCAAATAGAGATTAGGACATAACAATAAAGTAATAAATTCATGAAAAAAACCAAAATATACAAAATAATGAAAAAACAGTTTCTCTAACCCTATATTTAAAACATCCATGCTTACGGCTCACAAACACAAATGCACATGAGAAACTAGCAATGGTTAGGTCTTATAAGAATACCCTGTTTTTTGAGAGAACCTTGCCATCAACAAAAGTTTGCCCCTTCCAATTAGTATCTAACTCTGTAATGTGTTTAGCTTTTTCCCTTCACAAAATCTTATTGATTTTTTGGCCAACATTCCCTTTCTAAAAAGAAGAAGAATATCAGATATTGAACTGGCGTAAACATTCATACAACTGGAAACTTGGCTATTCCAGTCCTCACTCTCAGGCTATTGGGTTTTGACTGCAATTGTTAGAAACTGAATATAAAGGAAGAGGAGGCATCAATACCTATTGCAGGCGCAGTTTCTTCCAATCTCATCACTGGCAAATTGAGGGGAAAAAATAAAAATGAAAGACCTCATTTCTACCTTCTCTAATAAGGACGTGGATGTTGAATTTAAATTCATTCATTGGAGGAGGGATAGTTGGCTTGAGAGGAGTTGGGAAGTGAGGTAGAAAGACATTCTTCAGTTCAGTGAGGGGCACAA
Organism: Diceros bicornis minor; assembly: GCF_020826845.1. NCBI lineage: Eukaryota > Metazoa > Chordata > Mammalia > Perissodactyla > Rhinocerotidae > Diceros > Diceros bicornis. Next base: position 44,797,130 of record NC_080747.1, read on the forward strand.
AGCTCGTACATGGGCTTTTATGGGAAAAGTACAGAATGAGGAGCAAATAAGAGATAGTGTGTTCCTTAATAGACCAGGAGGCAGATCAGCAGTTTATGCACATATTCATGATTATTTATTTGCTCAATGACTTTGGGACATAATTCCAGTTCACATCTGAGCTCTAGATGTCCCTACTTTAGGACCAGGCAAGCCTTTAATGATGGACTATTTTATGAGACTTCAGAACTGCCCAATCATATAGGGATCATTTACATTAAATCTGGTCACAACCTATCTTTCCATGCTGTCATCCCCCTCCCTGATCGCCTCTGTATTCTATACACACTATTCTGCTTGAGAGTCTATAAACATGTTAAGTGGTTTCATCCTACTATGCTTTGTACATATGGTTCACCGTCCACTGTCTTTACTTGCCCATCTCCAAATCGTACTTGAAGGCTTGGTTAAATGCCAGTCTTCCATGAAGTTTTTTCAGATACCTCCAGGCAGAAATAACTACATCCAATCTGTGATCCCACTGCAATGTTAAACATTTTTTAGAGAGCACTCATCATATTGTAGCTGGATATTTGTGTCTATCTTTTCACTAGACTATGAGCTCCTTTAGAACATGCTAGTATGTTAATCAACTCTGTTTCATAAAGCACTGGGTACAAAGTAGACAACTACCTTCCTTATATTCCATTTCCTTTCTGCCTATGTATGGCAGGATGGGATTTTTCTTCCCCTTAGTGGAAAGAAGGTCTTTGTTAATCACAGTAAAGAAAAAGTGACTTTGCATATCATGCATCGAAGTTGAGCTTTAAGGGGAAGTCAGTATTAGCAAGATAAAGATTTGTCTTGTTCAACTCTAAAAGATATAAAACATCTAAGTTTTCTTCTACAGTGACCTGTAGGGTTCTTCCTCTACCTGGCAAAGACAGAGCCTTGATTGGCATTATGGTTTCAAGGACATTGCAAAATATCTCCAAGATGAAAATGAGACAAAGGTGAACCTTGGGGAGTTGAGGGAAATGGAAGGGATCCAGAGAAAGCAGGAATTCCTGGAATTCCTTCTGATGAGTTCCCCATATTGAGGGAAAAATGACTCAGAGTAAAGATCAAATAGATCCTTTGTACCATCTTCAGGACCTTGTGTGTTCATGGTTGTCTAAAGATGGGATTGTTTTAATGGGCCATGCATTAGATGGGAGTCTGGGAGTCTCTCTTTCTGGTGTTCTTTCCTCTGTCCCCAAGTCCTTGCTTTGTCTCTTCCATTCCTCTTCTCACCCCTGGAGTCTCAAGTCCATCTTCAAGTCTCAACTCTGACTTGGTAGAGGGCAATCACTGCAGTGCTATAAGAAATAAATGGAGGTCCAACTGTGTGTACTGGTGTAGCCTTACCTCCCCATTCCCCTGGCACCAGGGAAAGGGTTGAGGTTTAAATTTCCACCTGTCCAGTGAAAAGGGGCATTGGAGTCAGAATGTAAGGTGAGTTGTAGAAAATAAAGTATTATTTCTTGTGCATTTATGTTTGTGGACTATGATTTATACGTGCCAGCTTTGTAAACATTTATTTCTTTTTTGGATTATAAAGCAAACACCTGTCCATTATATACATGTTAAGAATACATAAAAACATAAAAAATCTCCATCAATAATTCTACCACTATTTTACCCAATTTTTGAGGTATAAAAAGTAAATAAGTGGAAGTTTCCCTCTTCCACTCATGCCTTCGGTCCATAACACCTATTTATTGCCATCCAATCCATAATTTCTTTTAATATCTATAAATATATGTTATTTAATACATTTATTTATTTCTATAATTGAATAATTCCAAAATATTAATTGAGTACCCTGAGTGTGGAACACTATAATGGGTTCTGTGAAGCTGTGTGTGTGTGTGTGTGAGTGTGTGTGTAAAGGTAAGCTTGAGTCTTACCTTTGAGAGATCAATTAACCACATAACAGAAAGAGAGACATGAAAAAGATGAAAATACTAGAAAAAAATATGTAACTACATACAAACTGTTTCAGCCTAAACAGATTGAATTATTTCTTAGGAACAGGTTAAGATTTTGGGGAAAAGAAGTTATCTTTTTCTCAGGCCCTCCAGTGACATTTAGTACTTTACTTATTATACTTTTGAAGTTACTGCATTGAGTCACGTACTCAGAAATCTAATCAACTCAAATACTTCATGGCTTTTTTTTTTTAATTGAGGAAGATTGGCCCTGAACTAACATCTGTTGCCAGACTTTCTCCTTTTTTCCCTTTTTTCTCCCCAAAGCCCCAGTAGATAGTTGTATGTCATAGTTGTACATCCTTCTAGTTCCTCTCTATGTGGGACGCTGCCTCAGCATGGCTCAATGAGCAGTGTGTAGGTCCATGCCCAGGATCCGAACTGATAAACCCCAGGCCATGGAAGTGGAGAGCGTGAACTTAACTGCTGTGCCACCAGGCCGGCCCTTCTTTATGGCTTTGTAAAGAATGAAAATCTCTTTTTTCTAGGCCAGCTATAGGAATCACTTCTATCTTTTTGCCCTGATCTGCCTTCCAAGCATCACTATGTGAGACCAGGAGTGAAGAGTGATTGGGAAAACAAGCCCCTCTGTGGTACTGACAGGAAGTGAGTAAATACAGCAGTCTCTCATCTTACAAAAATAAATAACATTTCCCCATTCCTTCACCTTGGTTTAGGCTTGATTGAGCATGAAAGAGGAATTTGCGTCCTCCTTTCAGAATAGCATTTATGAACCTCTAAATGGAAGTCCCTCTACCAGCTTCTTTGTGCAGACAAGGGGCTCACTTCCATATCGTCAGGGTGTTCTACATGGACCTCGAACTGCCAACCGGGAGATGCAGATCCTATTTCTGGCACTGCCCCCTGGCTTACTGTGTGACCTGGTATGAATCACTTACACCTCTCCATTTCCCCGATGGCGAGACAGCTGCTGAAACATTCACCACTGTCTCCAGTGTCACAGCCAGTCTCTTGCTACAGGCTTGAGAACAGGATGGAGCTGTGTCGCTTGTCAGAGGAAGCAGGCAGTCAGTTACTCATTTTTTCTGATATGATTGAATTGCCCTGGATAAATCCACCAGAGGTTCAGCAGCAGATGGTGTGATTTTTTCATTTTATCCAATTAAAAAAAAATAAAATGAAAAAAAACCCCACAAAACATCCCCAAAACACTCAGGTAAAGTTTTGTTTCAGTTTGGGGAAGTTTTAAGACCTAGATGTTTGGTCCTCCTGGGAATATATATATCTTTTTGGACTCGAAACAAGAAAATTTTGGGAAAATCCTAGAATCATAAAACTTGAGGATTAGAAGAAATTTTGGAAGTAATCAAGATCTGTTTGCTGATCAGAATCAAGCAAGGAACTTGAACATGATTATAGATCCTCATATCCCAAATGAAATATATTAATTCAGGGGCCCACGCATCTGCATTGTAAGGAAACCTCTCAGGAAAGTCTGATGATCAGTTGGGTTTGAGAACCATGGATCAAGTCCACTAAATTGGACACTTAACATTCTCTTTCAATGTGTTTGAATACTTGCAAATTTGGGGAAATCACAGTTATAGAGAGAATAAATTCTGTTTTGGAGTTGTTTGGGAGATTAGCTATTATTATCTCCTTTGATTAGAAACTAAAACACTACTTCTATCTCAGTTGCTACTACTATTGGTACGTGTTAATATTTATTGGGTGTTTTCTGTGTACCAGATACTCTGTTGTAGGATGACCAACCATCCTAGTTTTCCAGGTACTGCCCCAGTTTTAGCACAAGAAGTCCTGCATCCAGGGTGGTTGATCATCCCGATATTTTTTATTCATTATCCCTTTTAATTCTCAAAATAGGGTTATGAGATTGATCCTGTTACTGACCTCACTTAACGTTTGAGGAAACTGAGGTACAAATAAAATAAACAGTTTGCGTAAGGGTACTCAGCATGTAAATTGAGAGCTGGGGTTAGAACCCAGACAGTCTAACTCAAGAGCCCTTTTTCTTAATCATTATTCATTCACCAAAAGTCATTCCTTTCTTGGTAGGTTCACCATCATTTGTGCAAATGGGCCCTTTCAAGCAGTCCTATTTAGTGCTCCGTGGTTGGACCTGCTTAATATCAGCCTCTCTGGGTGACAAAATCCAAGTCTTGTTATAGTGCTGTGGGGATTAATATGGAGTCTTCCCCTCATTTTTTAATACAATTGGTTGTAAAATAACTATTGCATGCAGTGGCCTCAAAGGAGAAGATAAGCCATGGCAGAATAAACCTGAGTTGAGGAGCTGATGGCATGTGCAGACGGAGGCAGGATGTGGTGTTGCTTGGCTGCTGACTGTAGGCTGTTGACTTAGGGAGCACTTATGATTTGATTGTGTGAGTCTCAAGGTTGGTGGTTGTATTTCATTTTGCTACTGCTGCTGTTATTATTCTTTAGCAGCAGTCGGTAGTGCTTTCAGCTTGTCCTCTGTCTATTGCCTGACCCTCATTGTTTTAAAAAATACCCTAAAGAAGTTTGAACACTGACTCAATATTTATGATTAAGGAATTATTATTTCTTGAGGTATGATAGTGATGTTGTGGTTATATTAAGAAATACAGCAGTCTCTTAGAGATATATATCAAAATACTTACAGATGAAATAATTTGATCTGCTTTAAAATAAATTTGATTTGCTTTAAAATAATTCAGTGGAGGAAAGGGGGAAATGGGGAGATAATGCTGATAAAAAAAGTTTGGCCATATATTGATAATTATGGAAGCAAGATGATGGCTACATGGGGGCTCATTTTCCTATTCTCTCTATTTTTGGTTTGTTTAAAATTTTCCATAATGAAAAGTAAAAGACAAGTCCCTAAAGTAGAATCAGGGAGGCGTCTCATTATATTTCAAGGTGATCAATTGCATAATATCGTTCAATGTTTGTTTTGGTTTAATGTTCTACTTGAGATGCCTTTGCTTAATTTAACCTGACTCATACTGAAGAGACTTTAGAAGGCGCTACGCTAAATATGACTTGACTTTAAAATGTTTTTATCATATGGACATTTCCTCTGTGTGCAGACAGGGCAAAGCCCTAGTGCAGGGGCCAGGTGTAGGTCACTGGCTTCTGGGGTAGGATGGAGTTTGGCCAGGAATGAGCCAAGTGGGGTTGGAGTACCGTCCAAAGCAAGAAAAGGGACCTTGCGTGGAGCATGATTTGATTCGGCTTTCTTTCAGCCTCAGGACTCCCTTATTGGGTTTCCCATTCCTACCTCCAGCTCATCTCATCTTGTTTAGTAATTTCCCTGTTCTCCCCATTCCTTAAAAAATTCTTTTGCTTCCAGACACCTTATGAAAGTGACTCTTTCTTGGCCGTTAGAGTTAAGAATCTGTCAGCATTTTCCATTATACACCTCTTTCAGCTGACACTGTTCTTAATTGGCACTGTTGTAGAGGGGGAAAAAAGACAAAAGCTTTACTTAGTGCTGGGGACCAGGCTAGGTTTTCAATCTTAACTCTGCATTTCCTGGATTAGTGTGTTGAAGTTAGTCCTTTCATTTGCTTCAGTATCTTTTATTCCCAGGTGACTTCTCTGTTATTTGCAGTGCTGTGTCTATTGACAACCACAGGGACGTCCCTTTGCAAGGAAAACTAAGTTCTTCACTTAAATTTAACCCTGATCACAGTAGTTTTCCAAATAGGCTAGCTCTTAAAGGAGAATAGTAACACTGCAGAATATACCAATTGGAAGCATCCTTAGAAATCATCCTGTCTACTCTCCTCATTTTATGGATTAAAAATAGCCCAAAATATTTGAATGACTTTTCCAAGTCAGAAATCTATTTAGTACAATATAGTCCTCTGACTTCCATTTAAAAACTGGTTTAGCCATGAGTATTTTTAAAATTCACTTTTTAAATTAAGGATTTTCATCACGAGTTAATGAATTAAAAAAAATCTTAAGTATTTATTTTACCTTAAAACATGTCAAAAATACCTTCATTTGCCAAGTATTGGAATTTTCGGAAACCAGTAATGTATCGTCTTTGATTCTACTTTCTTTAAAGGACTTGTAGTGGAGTGAAACTTAAAGACATTTGTGTAGTAATCTGACTGCAGAATTCTAAATTTTTAAGATTCTCCAATACTTTTACAGTTTTCTAATTCATAGCTAATTTGATAGCAATATTTTTAGCAGCTCACTTTTATTGAGTCTGTCCAAAGAATTCAAGCTGTTTCTATAGAAACAGTAAGTCCCTCTCTTTACATGCTCACATTACATCAGTTACCTTAATATTTAATTAAATTATGGAGGTAAAATTACAAGTACCTAGGCAGTGACAGGTTTAGGAACCAATAGTATTGACCTTTGATAATTGTAGTAGCTGATGAAAGCAGAATTTTTGGGTATACCAGGGAATTACTTACTAGCCAAGACAGGGGCAGTAGTCAGTAGGTTTGCAAAGGTAGTGAAGAATTTTGGTTTATCTGGCCAGATGGCTAAGTGTTGGCCAATTGAGAGATATTTTTTAATAGTTTTTTTCCTACTGATGTGCTTTGGGGCTTGTGGCCTAATGCAGGAGGCCTGGTTTCAGCTTCCCTGTCTCCTTACCACGTCCTAGCCCTGACTCTAGGACCCACATCCAGGAGCACACCTCTGCTGGAAGGCCACGGGATTAGCACACGCCTCCTGCTCTGTGAAATCTCCTTTTGTTTTTAAGCACCCGGATATTTCGATTTCTATATTTCAAACTCAGTTATGCATTTTTGTGGTCATATTTTATACAGAATGTTTATCTTTTTTTTTTGAGGAGGGGACCCACCCACACCAGCTTAGTTCATTTGTCAGAAGTTCTTTAGAAAACTTTTCTATTCTAAGTAATTGGTTCAAGAAGGAAGAGCTGTGATTCTTCCAGTAAAATTTTGCTGTGGGTTCTTTGTTTGTTTGTTTGTTTTCAAGAAGGCAGACACAGGTCTCCCACTGGGGGAGTCTCCTTTGCTTATATCCGCCCAATATTGGAGGTGTCTTTGCTCTCCCATGCTCCTCACTGCCGCACATTACTCCAAGTTACCTTGGAAGCACTCCAAATTATCATTGCTTTTTGTCTCCCTGGAAGCCAAGTTTTAATTCCACTTCCTATTATCCCATCACTCTGTCTCTTGGACATTCTTCCTTTGATATAGATCTGTCAGGCCCCTTTGTAAAAATGTAAACCCATTACATTCCCTTTATTCACCCTGGCACTGATGTCCTGACTTCAGATACATGTCCTGAAGCTCTGTTGGCTGGCCTTTCCAGAACAGCACGTTTTTAAGTTACCTTCCATCTACTGTCCTCTTTTACTTTGTTTAAAATGTAAAATAAGGGCAAAGAATCACAAGGCTTCACTAATGGTCTGCAATTTCCTGCTGTCTCTATACCTTTTTTATGACATTAATTCATTGCCACTTCTCTGACCTGTGGAATCTCTTCTGGATAGAAATGATTAGGAGTTAAAATGAAGTTTAAAAAATGCCAGTTTGATTCAGTTGTCTTGTCAGAGTTCTTGTCATTGCCTCTTTGGGATAGTATACACTATTGTAATCATTTTAACAACTGTTCGCTGTGTGAAAACACCTATCTTAATTGTTCGTCTCTTCTACCTGAAAGTTAGGGTTTTGATTTAGTTTTCTTTGGTTAGAATAGAAGTGCTATCCACTTAAAGTACTTCAGGTCATCTAAATTTGCCCCCTTCTATGGACTTGTCTATTTTATCAATTTTTCCAAACAGATCTTTATGGTACAAATACTAAGGAAAACATCCAGTTTGAGTTTTACATCCTCAGTATTATTTGATATTCCACTCTCTGAGTTTCTCTAAGCTGTTATGGTTAGCATATATCAGGTAGGTTGTTCAGATTGCAAGTAATAGGAACTGATTCTAACTCATTTAAGCACAATAGGAATTTACTGGAGACGCCTAGTGTCTCAGAAAATCAAGGAGAAGGCTTCAGAAAATGTTAATCAGCTATTGCCACAATAATGTTGCATAACAAACCACCCCAAAGCTCAGGGGCTTAAAACAACAAGTATTTATTCTCACTCGCATGGATCTGCAGGTTGCCTGTGGTTTAGTGGGTCCTGGATGGGCTTGGCTGGTGGGACAAGTTGAGTAACGGCCCCCTCAAGATATCCAGGTCCTAATCCCTGTAACCTGTGAATGTTACTTTATGTGGCAAGAGACTGCAGATGTGATAAAGTTAAGGATCTTGAGATGGGAAGATTATCCTGGATTATCTCAGTGAGCCCAAAATGCAATCATAAATATCCTTATAAGAGGGAGGCAGAGTGACATGTAACACAGAAAGCAGAAGGTGATGTGCAGTGGCAATACAGAGAGATCTAGAGATACAGAAGATGCTATTGCTATGCTGTTGGCTTTGAAGATGAAGGAAGGGTCTATAAACCAAGGAATGCAGCTTTAGAAGCTGGAAATGGCAAGGAAACAGATTCTCCCCTAGACCTTCTGGAGGGAGCATGCGTGGCCCTGCTGACATCTTGATTTTTGGCCCAGTGAAACTGATTTTGGGCCTCCAAAACTGTAAGAGAATAAATTTTTGTTGTTCTAACCTACCAACTTTGTGATAATATGCTACAGCAGCCACTGAAGTTAATACACTGAGGAGCTCTGTTTTGGGATGCAGGTTGGCTGCACTCGGCTCCAGGCTCTGAGTGGGTTCTGATGTGCTGCATGTGTGTTCTTCCTGGGCCTCAGGGAAAGGGAAGAGGCCTCCTGGTGCATGCTCTTCTTGTCGCAAATCCCTAGAGCATAAGCATCAAGCCAAACCACACAAGCACGTGTAAGCCCCTACACATCACATCAGCTAATGTTCCTTTGACCAAGCAAGTCACATGACCAAGCTCAACATCAGTGGGGCAGGGAGGTGTATCTTGGCCTACAGTGGAAGGGGAGGGTGGGGTGGGGATGAAGTAAGTATTTGCTGAACTATAATCCAATCCACCATAGGCAGGGATCAAGTGAATCTGCAGGCCTGAACCACAGCCAACGTGGTCCACACAGCACAGGAACAACCTAGTAGTAGTTACTAGATATCAGGTGCTGCTACTGGCCGCTAGGCACAGGGTGCTGCCATTACCACTTAATGGACTCTAAACTGCCTCATGCTTTTTTTTTTTTTTTTTTTTCTGGCAATCACTTGATCTAGAGTCGGTGTCCCAGGTACAAACATTTGATCTGCCAAGTCTAATTTATGAATTCAGGGAGAGCAATTGTCTAGCCTTTTCAAGTTCCTTATTGGGAGCGGGGTGCCCTACCTACTGCCGATTCTCACATTGGCAGGGTTTCCTCAACTTGGATGGGGATTTAGATGCTGGGTAGCAAAAAATAATAAAAAAATCTTCCAAGGGGCATTGTGATACAGTGGAAAGAGAAAGGGTTTGGGGCACGTTACTTAAATGTTCTGAAACATAGTTTCGTCATCTCTAACAGAGGGATAAAAATAACCATAAAACTTTCCATGAATAATAGAATTCAAGTACTTGATACATTTGATGCTTAATAAATGGCAGCCATTTTCTTTCTTTTTTTTTTCAAGGAGGCAACTCATTATTTTCTGACTTCATTTATCGTGAGGTAGTTGCCCAGGAAGGAACAGTATCTTATGGCCCTATGTGTGTTTGTTACTCATCTAAAGCGAGATCCCCTTTTTACTATCCATTCTCCATCTCTTATGTGTTTCTCCAGGAGTGGTTTACCTTTTCACTGAGGTGGCAGGGGTTGGACACCTGCTGTCCACATTCTTCTGGATGAGGTTCAAGTGATGATTGTTGCTCTTCTCCTGCCCTTCTTCATTCTCTCGGCCTGTGCTTCATACATTTGTGTTTTCTTTCTCTACCTGTATGTTTAAATTTGTTCCTGCAGTGAGACTCAATGTTGTAAAGGGTAGATGGGTTTGTTCTGTAGCGAAAATATTAGGAAAACCATCTGGGGGCAGGTCTAGGTGTAGTCTTGAATCTGGTGCTATCAGCAATTAAACTGATGCTTTGATATCTACTTGACCACTCTATTTCTCTACTGATTCCAAATCTATAGTATGAAGGTGTGTAATTAGCAACCTCAAACTCTCCAACATTATTTTAAAATGAGTCAAAGAATAAAGCTTCAAGTAGAGAGTTGTTATCCAGAACCCTCAGCTCTAGTCCTATCTTACTGGGCTAGTTTCATGTCCTATAAAATGGTTTATTTTTGCATACATAAATGGCTGAATTCCAAATGTCAAAAATAACTTGAGAAGGCAAATGACAAATAGTTGAGCAGTAACCACAGTGAAGAGCAACAAAAAAGTGTTTATAGTCATCTAAGTTGGCTCAGATAAGCAGACCATGGAAGTAGCATGTAATTGGGAGCCAGGACAGATCTCCTGCTGAATCTGCCTCCTGTTGTTCAAGTTTCTTTGCTTTTGTACCATAGGGGCTGCATATTCTCTGGTAAGTGCACAGGATGCTGAGTGGACCTCACCATAGCTCTTGCTACCCAAGTGTAAGGATGCTCATAGAAAGTAGTCCAAGGTGGAAAGTCGTCATGGTCCTTTCAAAGTGATAATAGCTATTTCTTTGCAGAGAAGCAGGAGTGTGGATAGAAGATTCATCAATGAAAAGTAATTCTTTTCTTCACTTTCCCAATCCTGACCTGACTTCCACCACTATTCAGATCTGATCATCCTGGCTAAGTCTAAGATGAAGCTCCACTTTCCCATCTGTTTGGAGAGCATGAAAGATGTAAAAGCTCATCCTTAAGTATATTTCATCTGTAACTCAGAGAAATTATACTTGCAAATAGTTGCTCAGTTGTGTACATAGTCATGTAGACATGTCTTTGATTGGAACTTTTCCAAAGTGAATGCTATAGATTAAAGCAAAGATGTGACTCAAGAATAAAGATATCTAATGAAAGTAAATGAAACCTTGATACAAATGACAGACATATGTAGATAGGGCTATTTAAAAATGGCACGGGTGTTGGATGTTTTGCCTGCCCAGCATCCATTCTCCAGTCTTCTGATATCAGCATCCTGATCTTCCTTGGGTAGAACCATCCCTCCTCCACCCTCCTTTTACATGGTTTGAGTGGGGCTGACTCTACTTACCAGATATTGAGAATTGCCACAGGACCCAAATTGATCCAATAAGATAAAATCCCAAGAATTTTTTTTTTTTTTGTGAGAAGATCAGCCCTGTGCTAACATCTGCCAATCCTCCTCCTTTTTTGCTGAGGAAGATGGCCCTGGGCTAACATCCGTGCCCATCTTCCTCCACTTTATATGGGACGCCGCCACAGCATGGCTTTGCCAAGCAGTGTGTCGGTGCGCACCTGGGATCCGAACCAGCGAACCCCAGGCCGCCGCAGCGGAGCGCGCGCACTTAACCGCTTGCGCAACCAGGCCGGCCCCCAAAGAATTTTGACAAAACAACTGGAGGTCCTATGTGTGTGACTATGAGGAGAGAACCTGCCTGAGAATGGAGCCACAGAGATAAGCAAAATCAGGTGATAAAGAGAGTGATAACCAGTATAAACAAGATAAATTAAGTCCTGGATTCAGCTATGCCTGAGTCCCTGCTGCCCCTGGACTTTTTAGTTTAATTTATCCAATAAATCTCCTCTTATTACTCAAGTTTGGGTTGGATTTTTATTACAAATGAAGGAGCTCCTACTTGTATAAAGCACTGACAGCAGATAAGAAAAACAAAGGCAGTATGAAATAGGAAGTAGAAAGAGCACAGGCTCAGGTTATTAGCCCCAGTTCAATCACTAAACATTTCTGGACCTTCTTCTTCACCTGTGAAATGAAACTGAAGTTTTGTAAATGTTATTTATTTTATTGAGGATCTAAAGATTACACAGCTATGCAGCTAGTGACTAGCATAGTCCTGCAGTGGGCAGCTGACCTATATTCTCAAACTAGGGCTCTGTTCACAAAATTTTTTCTCTGAGACTAGTAGACTTTTGTGCTATTGATTGACATTCTCCAAAACCTTTGGAAATTCACATGGATAAAATGGTATTGATTGTGGACCATGAATGAATGTTTCTCCTATAGCAGAAAAACATTTAGCATTAGATACAAGACGGGACATTGGAAAACTGACTCACATTTTTAATACGTTAAATCAAGGAATGATGCATTAGAGATTTTTCTCTCCTATCATATTCTTTGAGAAATGCTTGAAGGAGGATTTAAGTCAGTTATTTGTTAGATCTCAGCGCCTTAATGGTGTGCCTGATACATAATGAGTACTCAATAAATATTTAGTAAATGGTTGAGTATTTGAGGTAATTTCTGCTTGTATTACAAAGTCCTTTGTTTTAATTCATTAACACTTCCAAAAGAAGGAGATTTCCAGAAGTCTATTCTCTTTATTCTTACTAAAGAACATTTAGAGGCTGGCCCTAGTGGCGTAGCGGTTAAGCTTGTGCACTCCATGTTGACTTTGGCGGCCCGGAGTTCGCAGGTTCGGATCCTGGGTGCAGACCTAGGCACCGCTTATCAAGCCATGCTGTGGCAGGCATCCCACATATAAAGTAGAGGAGGATGGGCACGGATGTTAGCCCAAGGCCAATCTTCCTCAGCAAAAAGAGGAGGATTGGCAACAGATGTTAGCTCAGGGCTAATCTTCCTCACATAAAAAGAAAAAAATGTTTAAAAGTGGTTATTTTCTTATGCACGTTAACAATTTAAAAAATGAATATTTATGTATGATGACTATAGCATTATTTTTAAAAATATAGCTTCCTTAAGGAGTTTATATTTTTTTGTAAAATTCTACATTTTGTGTCATTAGTTTTCTCAAATTTGACTCGCTTTTCATGTTCCTTTAAAAGATTAACTCCCTCTTTCCTAAATAAATCGACATTATTCATATTGAAGTTATATTTTCTTAAATGTTAACACATTCTACCTCCTTCCTTCTTATTTACTGCTAGTTCCTTCACCGCACACAGACTCTGAAATATATATAACTGGGTCACAGATGATTGAATAACCAGCCTGTCAACTTAGTCCTGTAAAATTTCCAGGTGCACACACGTTTCCTTTCCTGGCCTGCACTGCAGAGCCTTTCTCCCCACTGAAATAAACTGAATGGAAATTTGCTCATGATCTGAATTCATTCAACAGTGAAGCTCTCTCATTTGCACTCCCTCTTTGAAATCCTTTTTAAGCCCCCAAACTGGATTTATAATTGGTTTCCTATTTTCAGCTATTTATTTGTTCCTTTTCGCTTCCTCCCTCACACACACCACCTTGAACCACTTCAGCTATCCCATTGTTACTAAACTTGTTGCCTTCCATTCTTCCTTTCTTCCTTTCCTTTTTCCCTCCCTCCTTCCCTCCTTCTTTCCTTGCTTCTTTTTTTTTTTTTTTTTAAAGTATTTAAATAAATGCTTTGAACCTGACTGAGGAATAGAATTTCTCATTCTGGAAATTCTTGGTCTCTGACTTGGGTCCAGGCACATGGGCTCCATCTCCACCTTCTGCTGCTTCTTTTTTTTTTTTGTTCTCCATTTATTTATATAACTTTAGATATTTGGATTTTTTTTTGTCTTTTCCACAAGAAATAGTGGTAAAACGGAAATGTGATCTAGTCTTCAGGAGGCAGAGCTATGACATTCCTGGCCTGTGTCCACAGCTAGCTCTGAGGTGTGTGTTTCCTGGCAGCTTAGCCTGCCTGTGTGTGGAGCAGAAGGAGAGGATGAGAGGGGATTTAGTTCGGGAGTTTAAGGTAGAGGTTCTGGCTACAGACTGCCTGGATTGAATCCTGACTTTGCCATTTACCAGTGTGTGACCTTTAGGTAAATTCTCTTGCTCAACTTACCTTAAAATGAGAAGATAGTAAGTAACGATACCTAATGGATCAAAATATTGGGAGGTTTAAAGTCAATAATAGGTGAAAACTCTTGAAAATCTTCTATACATACTAGCTTTTATTATTAAGTGGGAATTATATTCAAATAGTTGGAAGAGAGAGATTAATATTTTTATCATTCTCAAAATGCCTTAGAAACGAGTGTTAAAATAATGCAATCATTCAGTGAACCATTCAAGCAATGAATAAAGAACTATATAATTTCAAAAGCAATAGAAGCAAGTGTAAAACTCTTGAAAAATTTCTATGTTAAGAAAAACCTTATTGACTGTTTATTAAAAGATAGTGTATGTGTATGTGTACCAGGAGAAGGTACGTTTCACTTATCTATTGCTGCATAACAATCATCCCCAAACGTAGAGGACACCATTTTATTTGCTCATGGATTCGATCGGTCAGGAACTTGGACAGCGCGCAGAGTGGATGTCTTGTCTCTGCTCCACAATGTCTGGGTCTCACCTGGGAAGACCCTGATGTCTGGCGATTGGAATCATTTGGAGGCCTCCTCACTTACATGTCTGGCAATGGATAAATGCAGTGGGCTGGGATAAATGGAAGTCTTGGCTCAGCTAGGACGGTTGACTGATCTGTCGACCTGTGTCCTTTCCATGTGGTTTGGACTTCTTCACAAAAGGGTGGCCTCAAGGTAGTCAGACTTATTACTTGGCAGCTCAAGGCTCCAAGAATAAGTGTTCCAGAAAAGAAAGAGAAAGCTGCATGACTTTTTATGACCCAGCCTTGGAAGTACATACTATCACTTCCACAAGCTCTATTCATTGAAGTAGTCACAAACCTGACCCGAATCAAAGGGCGGGGACATAGATCCCACAGGTTAATGAGAGAAGTATCAAAGAATTTGTGGCTATGTTTTAACACCACCACAAGGGGCAGAGAAAAACTGGTTGCACATCATTCTAGTTGCATCTGCTGGTTTCAAGGAGCAAGTGGTCTTATTTTTTTGCATGACAACAAAGGATTAAAAGATAGACGACCTAATGGAAGAGAGGGCTTTTAATAAGGATCATCTATAGGAAAAATAGTGCCATCTCCCTGATCCTTTGTGCTTTATGCGGACCTTGATGTTTTTTCTTGTTTAAATACTTGTTTCTGTTTTTTAGCTCTCTCCCATTCCCTGATTATACAATTAACACGTTTTGTAGTAAATGCCAAATGTACATAAAAATACAGGAAGTGGAACTATGCCTCCATCAGCCCTCCCACCAATAGCTCTACTACCAAGAGTAAAACGTTGCTAATATTCTGGCATATTTATCTCTCTCCAGTCTTTATACTGTGACAATTTTACTCAGGTTACATAATACTATGCACACAATATTATATTGCTCATGTTTTCAATTTAACATTCTGTTATAAGCATGTTTTTTAATATTACTAAAAGTTATCTGTAACCTTTTCTCTTTGTCTCTCTGCATATTATTAGGTTTTAAAATGAAAAATTTAAATTTAAATTAAAAAAACACATGCTTATGATAAAACATTAACATACACAGGTATATAAAATTAAAAAAAGAAAGCCACTTCCCAAATGAAACTCAAGTTACTGGTCTATAAATAGATAATTAACAGTTTTTTTCAAAATGAGATTTTTGGTGTATTTATTGTTTTACAACTTATTTTCCCTTAATGTTAGTAAAATTTGAACTTTCTCTGTAGATTTACCTTTGTTTAGTTAATCTCTAATCCAGGTTTTCCAACATTTGCTATTATAAAAATGCCGCAACAAGTGTCTTTGAATGTGTAAACATTTTTTGCATATTTGTAAAAGCTTTTCTGTAGGATATAGACTGAGGAGTGAAAATATTGGCCCAAAGGATGGATCATTTCAAATTTTGATAGATAATGCTGAATTTGTAATCATCTGTTTTAGTGGTTGCATAATATTCTCACGTATAGATGTAATTTAATTTGCTTAATCATTTCCCCAGAATTGGATGTTTAGGTTGTCTGAAGTTTTCTCCAATGATAAATAATGCTGCATGAACATCCTTATGATGAAATCTTGGTCAGCATTACCTTAGGATTGGTTTTTATAAAGGAAATTAGTTGTAATAACATATGAACATTTTAAAGACTCCTCATTCATACTGCTTAATTGATTCTTCAAAAATGTTATTTCAGTTTACATACTTGGTATCTACAAACCTTTGATCTTGAGATCAGGCTAAAATGTTGCTATAAAATGTTATGGCTGGATCTTAATTTCCTATACTTAAGGTTAATAATACCTTGTAAAAAAGGGCCAACATTTGGCCAGAAAATGATGAATACTTTTCAAATGATTCATATATTACTCAAAATTCCATGGAATTTCTATGAAGAATGTCTTCTGTTGTCCCTTGGCAGTCACTTCCTGTTGCTACAACAGTTAGGAAGTCTGGATATGTATTAGTGGGGTCAGGTCAGGTCAGCTGCCCAGTATGGGTCTATCATATATGAACGTGAGATAGAAAATGCTCTGCTCTGGAAATAATTGTGTTTCTCTAGAGAAAAAAAATGTTGGAACTGATCCCTAAACATGGTCCCATGTTTGCAACTTGATTCCAAAATTTTTGAAGCTATATTTTATTACGTCATAATTTTTCTTGTCCTTCGGGTTAAAATAATATCCTGAGGCAAATGGCTTTTGGATCTTTTGAGAGAAATGTTTTCAGTTCAGGATACAAATAAATAGAGGACTGGATTTCCAAACCACCTTAAACCTTGACTTCTCTTTCCTTTTATCTTGAAGATCACTCACTTGTTATTTAGTTCCCACTGCTGTAGATGGTTAATTTTATTTGGTTTGGGTGTGTATTTGTATTTAAGTTCACAATCAGGTTCTTAGCTCTTTGAATACAGGAATTATCCCTTGTATATCTTTGTATTCCCTGATAGTGCTAAAAAAATACCTTGACCGTAGTGGGTTCTTCATTTGTTTATTTGTCCAATATACTCTTGTTAGGCACATATTTTGCACCATACACTGTGCTAATTCTGGAGATACTAGGAGAAGACATAGTCTTAGTGTTCATCAAATATTCATATAATTCCCTGTATTTTCCAGCTTCTATTGCAGTTGGTTTGGGGCCATGTGACTAGTTCTGACCAACGGACTGTGAACATTTAACTGGGCTGAGACAGTTAAGAGTCAGTGTGCCACCACTATCTCTCTCTCACCCTGATGTGGCAACCTTGGAAGCCAAATATTGAGGTGATGGCATCAGAAGATGGCACCGGAAGATGGAGTCTTGATCCCTGAGTCACTGAATGGAGGAGAGCTGGAAGTCCCTGCCATGCACACTAGACTTCGTGTGAGTGAAAAATAAACTGCTGTTGCTTTAAACCAATGTGATTTTGGGGTTTATTTGTTTCTACAGCAAAATCTATTCTATCTTGAGACATTGCCCTTAAGCAGCTTATAGTCTATGAGAAGTAAGGACATGTATGATTAACTTTTGACTGTGTGGCTGGGAAATAGAGTGACCTGTGGACTTGGAGGTTCTCAGAAGAATAAGAGTTCAATATGATTAATTTGTCTGGGTTTTGGACTCTACTCTAACAATCTGTAAGTTTGAGGAAAAGCACAACTTCCCAGGGCTGTAATTTCCTCATTTTTAAAATGAGAGGGCTGGCCGTTTTCCTACTGTAAGTCCATCTGTGTTTTGTAGGCAGCTGTGAGAGCAGAAAAAAATAGAAGCCTTAAGGACATTCATGTCTTGATAAAAAAGAGGTAGCTTTCTGTGTTTTACTGGTTAGGCCCTCGCAACACTACACTTGAAGTAGCAGATGGAGGCAGGACAGGCCATTGTCTTCTAACTCACACATAGATCTTTCAGTCTGTCTCCAGGGAAGCCACAAAAATTTGTTGCAACACATTTGTTACTATCAACAAGGATACCTTTATTTTAGAAAGAGAATACTAACAATACTGTCAAACTCCTATTTAATGCTCCATGTTGGATATTGTATCTTAGGGCAATCTTTTTTAAATACCTTTCCATTCTTTTACACAAAGAAAGTTATCTAATACCACCTTCATGCTATCTCTACATTCCAGACACACTTCTGTTATTTTATTTATTACATGGTATTTTATTATTATTTTTTAAATAGCTATTTCTAGTCTACTGGATTGCACACTTCACAAGGAAAGGGCTTTTCTTCGTTATAACCCAGTGCCCAGCACCCTGTAGCCACCTAATAAATAATTCTTAAATAACTGAATGACAAGCAAGTGAATCCTTCGCTATTATCTAACATTTCCTAGTAAATTGGACTTGGAAATGGATGAGACGGTGCTAGTACTCCAATCAGTTTGCTGTTATCATATCCCCTCCCCACCACTTTTTTTCTTTTAAGAGATAGGCCATTTCCAGGTGACCTGCCATGCAGTTGAATTACAGAAATTGTGTTTTAGCTTTAGCTTCTTAACTTGTTTTGCAAAGGAATTAGGAGGTTTAATGCATTTGTGTTGCTAAAGAGCTTGAGATCTGCTCAGGAAAGTCACTTTAGAATGCCTAAATGCTAGTATCATAATATTTATTGAGAATTGATGAATAGAATTCTTAAAATAGTCTTGCTCATTGTGGTATCACTGAAAGCATGCTATACTAAATCCTATTTGTCTTGGGTATAGGATTTCTGGAAGATGAACGGAAAGAGGAAATTAGTGGATTTTGGAGTGGATTGTATAAGAATGAACAATTTCTATAAGGGTCCCTTTTCTTAAAGTGACAAATGTTAGAAAAATGCCTTTAGCTGCACCTACATGGACCTGGTAATGATAAGTCTAATAAATGGGTGAATCCCATATGCCGCCAGATGGAGAATATGAGAATCACCTCTGCCTTGAAGTCTGTTCTGGGATGGGGCAGAAGAACTACAGAGGGTCACTCCTATCTAGGGTCCGTAAAGTTGGTATGTCATTTATGGTTGCATTCATTCTTTGGGAGAAGGGAGGCTTCATTTTTGTGTCATGTGGAGTTTGATGGCCTTTGGTATTTATGTCAGGCATGGATTGAAAAAAACAAGCAAACAAACAAACATGTCTTGAATGCTGAGGAAGGATTTGGTGGTCAGAGCAATTGCTGGCTGAGGTGGGACAGTCACCTTTATTTGGGAGAATTTAGACAGTGTGAGTCAGGGAGACAGCTAGAGGGGATGGAAGAGACTCCACCTGCTGGTGCTAAAAATTCTCTGAAGTGTATGTCAAACATCTAGTCTAAAACACACCCTTCGCTGCTCCCCACGGCCAATGAAAAGGGCAGGGCTGTGTGTATCTTCTCATACCCATTTTTTACGCTGCCTTCTGGTTACTCAATTTTCTCTGCAAAGGTTCTCTAAATATTCATTTAAGTCTCATTTTACTTCTCCATAAGTATATAGAGTTTCTTGTCCACTTCTCCCAAAAGACCTGCTCTCTCCCAATTTTAAAGAATGAGTACTCCAAAACAGAGAAGCTAGCCCAATTTTTGCTCCAGGAGACTACTCACCACCATCATCATCCACAAATTTCTATAGACTACCCATTCTGTGTAGTAATAATAGTTACAATGATAGTAACAATTATTGAAAGCTTACTTAGAGGTTCTGACACTAGGGATATTCAGGGGACTTTCATAGTTACACTGTAGGCAAGGCAAGAACAGCATGTAAGTCATACAAATTCAGTGTAGAACTATATCAAAACGATTGCTTGATAATCATCCATATTTAGCACTTCTCTTGGAAAGACGGGTTTTGATGACCATCAATTACTTTGATCAGAGGAAGGGAAATTTTCCCACCAAAAGCGAGAGTAGGAGGTATGGCTGTGTGCGGATGTAGATACAGTTGTCACAGTTGCATGTAAAGTGTGTATGGGAGATGGCGAGTAGAAAATAATTTTAGCTGGATGACGTTGACATTATTCTCTCTAAAGTAGAAGTTGAAGTTTTCCATTGAGAGTGGGTGAAAGAGGGGGCTTGAAGAGTGTGGTTATTGCTCAGACTATCTTCAAATTACAAAAAATGCAAATTTCAGTAAATTACAGAACTTAATTTTATTCTCCATCATTATTATGATGATAAATCCTCATCAGCTTGTATGCTTATAAAATGGCGGAGAACTGGCTGATACTGAGATGTCATTTTGAAAGCAACATTTATTGTTGCGTTGGGATTCGTGGACCTAATGTTACCTGCAGCTGGAAAGTTGTGGACAAAGACCTCCTGGGCCTTGGTGAATTCTCATTAACTCTGAGAAGCCAGATGGAAGACAGGAGAGGTTGACACCTCCTATTGCTCCTCTGTGAGTGCTGCACATCACTCTTTTTTCTCCAAAGGCCCCATAGGAATTGCCCCTAAGAGTCATTCGGGGATGACTGCATCAGAATGAAACAATTTTTCACTTTTTAATTTGGTTGCATTTTCTCTCTTGGGAAGATTTATATTGTGAGGACTCTTGGTACATAACTTATCTGTTCATGATTTTAGCAATTTGTCTGCATTTCTATTCTGATTTCAACCATTACCCTTTAGAAGATTTTCGTGTCATGTTAAAAAAAAAACTTCTCTTTTTTACAGCCATAAAAAGAGCAGAAGTAGATACTGCTATTTAGTAAGGAATGGGTATCATTAGCTCAGTACATGAGAAGTCCTCTGAATATAGAAGGATTTCTTCTGAAATGGTATAAAAATTAGAGTATTTAGCAAAGAATACCTTTGTCATAAGCATTTCATTCCAAAAAAGAATTCAAACCTTTAGTTTCTCACTTTTTTTCTGAAGTGCTAAGCAGGGAAAGTTTAGTGTCAATACTTCTGAAAGCGTATTTTCCTTGCTAAAGCAGCTGCATGGCCTTCTGGGTAATGAGGCAAATTAAAATTTAGGAGGACCGGTTCTTTCAAACTCAACTACTGCCTGACCTTGGTAGTGCTGTTCACCCTCTCTGAGCCTCAAGTTCCCCATCTATAAAGTTGGACTCATAATGGTCTTGCATTTACACACTCCTTTGAGGATTATAAAGGGAAGGTACTACATAAACCAGGAACTTTTTATTCTTTATAGTTTTCAACTGAGAGTATTACTTAGCTAGGGTTCACAACAGATCAATGAGGAGCCAGGAAGTAGGATTTTTAAAGAAAGGTTAAACTAAAAGTTGTGCAGAGAGCAAATATTTATATGTTAACTTATGTAATCCCCTTGGCTTCCAACATATGTTTGGAGATGGTTCTATAGGAAAAGCTAAATGGCTCTAATTTATAAGAACAAATTTCACTTGAGAATCCTGATACTTCAGGGAATGTTTAGCCCTTGTAAAAAATATAGTCTGATTATATTTAATTCTCCTACTCACTCTGGTAAGATGTTAGATGACCATTCTGTATGACTACACACATATATATATATTTTTGTGAGGAAGATCAGCCCTGAGCTAATATCCAATGCCAATCCTCCTCTTTTTGCTGAGGAAGATTGGCCCTGGGCTAACAACCGTGCCCATCTTCCTCTGCTTTACATGGGATGCTGCCACAGCATGGCTTGACAAGTGGTGCATCAGTGCGGGCCTGGGATCCGAACCTGCGAACCCTTGGGCTGCCAAAGCGGAGCGTGTGCACTTACCCGCTGCGCCACCGGGCTGGACCCTACACATATATTTTAAAAATATATTGGTCACTAAATATTATCTCACTGTGTCAACTGAAGTTAGACTGTCTGAGCTGTGAGACAGCTGTAATTGATTAGTACACATCCCTAGTAGGAGGAAGCATAGGAGGGTGTATTTTCAGAGCAGATGTTAATCGTCTTCATTTAGCATAATAACAAATCTCTCTAACATCCATGGATCTTGGTTGCCAGAACTAGACCGAAAGAAGATTCCAACAATGGTAGTGTTGATGAAACCAGCGAGAGTCCTATTATCTTTGGAGGCAACTGTGACTTTATATCTAAAACAGATCATTGTTTACATTAGCAAAATTGACCTAAGCCAAATGTGATCAAGGTGAGAGAGAATTGTTGTTTGGAGGATAACAGACAAACCTAAGTAAAAAGAATTTAATAAGGCCTTCTGGGTTATATGATGGTGAATTGTAAACAGATGGTCCAACTGTCTATCTACTCAACAGTTATGGGTAAGGAACATAGGGATTAAGGATAGTGGTAAGCAAAAAACAAACCATTTCTATATACAAAGAAGTACCTTAGTCAAAGAAAAAGGAAAACAAAAGAAGAAGAACAACAATAGAATCATAATCTGGGAAGTGAAGATCTTGGAGGTAGTAAGAACTACTCAGACCTTTAAATGGGAAAAAATATGCCAGGAGAAGTACCGGTTAGAAGGATAAAGCAAATTATGGAAAAGAGGAAGAGGAAGAAAGAGAATGGAAAACATGTTAGAGTTTATTATTTATGAAATACTGACAGTACCATATTGAGAATTTCTGGAATATTTATGTTATTTGGTGATAGAAAAATGACTTTAAATACATATATTATGCAATCATATTTTATAATAAAAACTTGTAGCATTTCCTTTCTAATATTTTGGAGAGAATGTAGAGCTCTGTCGTCAGTGGCTCCAAATATAAATGATGACTTGGCTTGAGGCATTAGAGAGTGGTGGAGACTGTAGTGAAGTGTCAGCTGCCCGATATGTTTAGAGGAAAAAGGATGGATTTTCTGAGCCCTTCAGTTCTAAGTTCCTGGCTATAAGTAAATTTCTTTACACTATTTTCAGGACAAAATTAAATTTGGCTTCTTTGACTAACAGATCACCTGAGAGAAGCTGGTCTCATGTGAACAAAGGTATTTCAAAGCCTAAAAAAGTACAACTCATTTCCACAATGGCACTTCCTCTATGAGCATTTGGTGCTCTACTACTGATTCCAGGCAGCATAAACTTTGTACAGCTGACATTTTCTGACTCAACTCCTGCTATAATTGAAATTACTTTATTAAACAAGCTTGAATCATTTCAATTACTTGGTGGCCTGGAGTGCTGGTGGCATACATGATGACTACATGCTGATTAAATTAGAGCTCATACACCCTAGAAAGATGTGCATACCAGAAAATGGCTTTCTCTTTCTTCAGTATAAAAAAGCCTTCTCTAATTCATATTCACTGGATAGATCCCTTTGGGTTGTGTATTAATATTCATAAGATAAACCACATAGCTAAAGCAGAAGATTAAAGTCAAGTCTCTTAATAAAGAAGCAAGAGTAATGACTACAGTAAAATCTCCAAAAATGCCATTATCCCCCTGAAGAGTGAACACTACTACTGTACATGTGTTGAAGCTGAGCGAGAGAACAATAAAAAATGAATTACTGCAGTGATTTGGATTTTAAAATCCACTAGAGAGGAATGAGCAAACACAAACACTTAGACTAGTAGAAAAGAATATCAGGATCAGACGACTGTACAAGCAACAACTTAAGAGGAGAGTTTACAGTTCACCTTATTTTGATATGAGAATAGATTTGTGCCACAGGAGATAGCACTAAAAATTATTTCCCTTAAATAGACTACATGATTTTCTCTTGGATTCAGTACTGAATTCTGAGGACTGGGGGTAAACTAAGTCACTAACCATAGAGCTGCCAGTTAATTCTTTCTAGTTTACCTACTATACTTTTGCTCTTCATTGGCCATTTGTGTCAGTTGATCTCTTCTTGATGAGATGAGGAAATTACATTTGCATAGATGCTACCCTCCCTTGCTCCCTCCTTTCCTTCCTTCCATAGATACTTACTGAGTGCCCATTTTGTGCTGGGTACTTTCTTAGGAGCTGGGGATCCAGCAATTAACAGATAAAGCTTCTGCCCTCATGAAGCTTATATTCTAGTGGGAAAACAATAAACCTCTAAACCAATTATAAATAACAATTTCAGAGAGTGAGATGTGCTGTGAGAAAAACAGAGCTGATAAAGGTATAGGGGGTGACCTGTTTGTTTTTGGTGGTAATTGTGCTATTTTAGATAGAGACATCAGGGAAGGCCTGTCTCTAAGGAGGGGGCATTTGAGAATACTTGCATATTAATACCATTATAATAATTTATTTTTGTATCATGCTTTAGAGTTTACAGGGCACTTTCAAATAAAATATATCATTTAATCCTCATATCAATCTTATGAGATCAGAATTATGATCTCAATTTTCTAAATGAAGCAGAGAAAGCTTAAGTGACTCGCCTCCAAATTATATAGCCAGTGTGTGGCAGGACTTAGGTCCATGGCTTATATTACAAAGATAATTTTACTATGACAAAGAAAATTAGGGGATTTAAGTAAAACCTAAAATCTTACTACCACAAAAATATTATTTTTGCATAACCTCCTTTTAGTCTGTGTGTGTATATGTGTGTGTGTCTGCATGTGAGCATGAGTGTATGTGTAGTGATTCAAAGTGAATTGAACTCATTAGAAAATTTATTACTCCGTAAGTAGGTTGTACATTAACATTTGGTCAAAACCAATTTATAAAGGAACCACGACAGTCATTTCTATAATTTAAAAATATTCAAGATGTGCCCCTCATGTCACAAGGCATACATTAATCCTGGAGTCTAGTTCATTCCAAACACTTTTTAGCATATCACAACTAGAGGTAAAATGGCAGCTTCAATGCAATCCTTTATTTCCTCAGGGCTATGGGGAAGACGACTACAAAATGAGGTTCCTGACAACCACAAACCACATGTTTCTATAATCTGGTTGATCAAGTAATATAACTTTTAAAAAGTGCAATTCTTTTCAAATTACCTCATATTTTGCATAGTGGTAATCAATTTCTACCTTTGTGTATATATATATATATTTTTTTTTTGTGAGGAAGATTAGCCCTGACCTAACATCTGTTGCCAATCCTCCTCTTTTTGCTGAGGAAGATTGGCCCTGGGCTAACAACCGTGCCCATCTTCCTCTACTTTATATGAGACGCTACCACAGCATGGCTTGATAAGCGGCACATAGGTCCGTGCCTGGGATCCGAACCTTCAAACCCTGGGCCGCTGAAGCAGAGCGCGTGAACTTAACGACTACGCCACCAGGCCAGCCTCTACCTTTGTGTATTTTTAATTAATTTTACGTGCCATAATTTGCTAAATGGTTCAATTGTCGAATGCAGGTTTTCTTGCTCCAAACCATTAGTATGGTTTTCACTTACTAAAACAATCTCGTCTCCTCAAAAAGCTCATCTTGCTCTGCCAGAGGTTGAAGCAGTTGCGCCTTCATTTTTGTTTTATTCAAGGAAGTTTTTCTATGAAGACATGTCCCAGGCAGAGGGAACAGCATGCACGAAGGCCTGGAGGCTGGTGCTTAGAGTAAAGGAGTAGAGTGACAAAAGATGAAGACTAAACAGCATGTAAAGAGGCCCAGTCTGGAGGGGCATTGATGCCACGCTGGGGAGTGTGAGCTTTCTCCTTGGGATGATGGGAAGCCATGGAAAGGATTTGAGCAGGGCGTGGACAAATTTACTTAGTTCCTTAGATTATTTTTCAAGTGTCCTTGTCTTTTTAAACTTCTTGTCCTATAAATTTTGTGAGAAACTAGGTGTGTTTACTACGTGGAAGGGCATTTTGTGCTCAACCCTGAAGCGTATTAATAGACAGAACCAAAGTAATTTTTCCATTTTTTTCTGAGCATAGTTTCTGTTGTTACTGGAGGAATTTGATAAGTCCTGAAAAAATATGTATTCATATTTTCAGATGTATGTTTCAACTACTTAAGGAGTTCAGTGCATCCATGTTCATGTGTTTGAGAGTATTCATTCCATCATCTTAGAAGGGCCCATTTTTCCTTCTTTCATTCTCTCATCTCCTTCTTAGAGAGCAGCAATTAAAGTCAGTGCTGTACCAAAATTAGAAAGCAGCAAAAATATCCCTGGTATTATCATTTGGGTTCACGCTGTTTTAAACCATAGTCTTGAAGAAGATTGAAAAATTGGATTTGGGGATTGAACACTGACTCAACAGTAGGTGCTTTCCTGTGGAGATTAATATTTTGTTCTGTTGGAGGAAAAGAATGATTTATAAGATATATTTGACTGAGTGTTCGAGGACTGGAGCTCTTGGCTTTACTACATAACAACAGCTGAAATGTATTGTGCTAGGCTACACACATATACAAAATCTCATCTACACACACACATATATAAAATCGTAATTTGCAAAACAGCTCTATAAACTAGGCATTATCCCTGTTCCAAAGTGAGGAAACCAAGGGCTAGAGAGATCAGGAATCTTGTCTCAGGTCACACACACAAGGTAAAACCTGGCTTTGAACAAAGTTACCTGACTTCTAAGATGCTGCTTCTAACTGTGTCACCCAACTCTTCCCACTTCAGCAAGCCGCCTTTAGGCAGATTAACCTCTGTGGATCTCAGTTCTCTATAAAATATAGAAGTTGGACTAGATAAAGAAGTTGGACTAAATTATCTCTAAACTTTCTAGCTTGAACATTATGTAAGTGGTCTTCCACTGACATTGCCAATTATGAGCAACAGTATTATTTAGATAAAGTCATTATTTATATCAGGTTTTCAGAAACCACTTTAGGTAGTTGTTTATAGGAAGCAATAAGGACTCAAGGCTGCTGGATAGGCCAACAGTGAATGAGAAGGATAGAGATTTTAAAAAGCGCAGACATTGGAGCCGGAGTTAGCTGGGTGCCAGTCCCAGCTCTGACACACACTGTATGAGTCAAATAACATTTCTGAGCTCCAATTTCCTCATCTGTAAAATGTGGATGAGGATATATAACTTGCACAGTTGCATGAGAATTAGAGATAATGTTTAAGTTTTAGATTATCATTGATGTTCAATAAATATTGTCATCATCATCATCAATATCATTATCATCATTGATATTATTGTCATTATCAGAGCCCACAACATTAATGATAGAAAAAGGAGAACTTGCTATGGTTTCCTTTAATATCTACTCAAAAAAGGGTCTGAACTGGAGAACTGGTTCACACTCAAAACATTGAGTTAGAACTGAGTAGATAGAAAATAGGTAGTTGAATATAGTATTTATTCAATTATTCAAAAAATATTAATTGAGCATCTATTTTATGGCTATGTTACTATTTTAAACCATAGATTTAATAATAAACAAAACAAAGTTTCTGTGGTCACAGAACAACATTTTAGTGGGCATGGCAGAAATAAACAAATAAATATGAATTATGTCAGTAGCGATGAGGGCGATGACAAAGAATAAAGCAGAGTAAGTGGAAAGAGTATGAGTTTCTATGTCAGGAACTTTTTTATATATACAGTGGTCAGGGGTGAATGCTCTCGTAAAATGACATTTGAGGAAAGACTTAAAGAGAATGAAGGAGCAAATGATGTGGACATCTGAGGAACATTCCAAGCAAAGGGAACGGCACATTCCAAGACTCTGAGGTGGAAATGTGCATCGATGCTTAAAGAAGAGCAAGGGAGCCAATGCATCTGGAGCAGAGTGAGCCTGAGAAGAGTATGAAGAGATGACATCAGAGAGATAGCAAGACCTGATCCTATCGGGACATGTAGGCTATTATAAGGCTTTTGGCTTTTCCTCTGAGTAAGGTAGGAAGCCATTAGAGAGATTTAAGCTGATCAGTGACATAATCTGACATATTTTAAAAGAATACTCTGGTAGCAGTGTTGGGAATAGACTGTAGGTAAGCAAGAGTGGAAGCAAGGAGACAAGTTAGGAGACTCTTGAAATAAACGTGATAATTTTACAGTAATGTTGTAATAATCCAGATGGTTTTAATGAGATAGTAGCAGTGGAAGTGATAAGAAGTTGTTGGATCCTGGATAAATTTCCAAGGCACAGCTGAGATGACTTGCTGATAAATTAGTAGTTATACATGAAAGAGGATGAGGAGTCAAGAATGACACTAAGGTTTTTGGCCTGAGCAACTAGAAGGGTGGAGTTGACATTTATTGAGAAAGAGAACACAACAGGAAGAGTAAGTTTGGTGGTGATGGTGAGTTAGAAATCAACAGTTCAGTTTTGAATATGTTAAGCTTGAGAAACTTGTTAGATTTCCAAATGGAGATGCCAAGAAGCTGAACAAATGGTCTAGAGTTCAGGGAGAAAGGATGATGTACAGTAAAAATTTAGGAGACATCAGAATATAGATGGTATTTAGAGACATGGAACTGAATGAGATCACCCAGGAAGTGAATATCGATGGCAAAGTTCCAGGACTGAGCCCTGGGACTTGCCAATGTTTATATGTTGGGAAGATGAGAAGGAACAAAGGAGACTGATAAGGAGCAACCATTGAAGCAGGAGGAGACCTGAGAGAGGATGACTTGGGAAGCTAAGCACAGAAAGTATTTCAGGAGGACATGCGTTGAATAAGATGCTGGTTGGGAAATGATCACTGGATTTTACAGCATGGCAATTGTTGATAGCTTTGACTTGGTGGCTGTAGTGGCGTATGAAGGTTTAAATCCTGATTGGAGCAGATTCAAGAGAGAATGAGAGGAGACAGAATGTTTAGAACTTTTTTGAGGAGTTTTGCTGTTAAGAGGAGTAGAGATGGGGAGGTAGTTGTACCGGACATATGAGGTCAAGAGAAGATTTTTATAGATGGGAGATGGTATATTGTATGGTGATGGAATGATATGATTGAGAGTGAAAAACATGATGATGATGAGAGAGAGAGAGAAACAGTTGTACGATGTCCCGCACTAGGTGAGAGGGGATGGCCTGAGATGTGCACACGGACAGATTGCAGAAATCAAGGAGCTATAAAAAACTCATATGAACAAAGGTAGAGACATAACTACAGAGACAGGATCAAGAGACTGCAGTAGCTGGGGCAGCTTTCTGCCTTTGATGCAGAAGCTTCTATGGAATACAGCAAATTTGGAGGTCCAGGAGACAAGGCAACATGGAATAATTCCTGATTATAGTCAGGAATGCATGGGCAAGAAGTTGGGTGCTTTCTGGATCCTTGCTGCCATCCTGAGAATGCATCAACACCCTCCTGGTCAGGTGGCATCTTTTTTCACTCTTAGAGTTCATTAGCTATTTGTAAGTTTCCTGAGCGCAGGGACAGTACCTTATATCTCTTTATATTCTCCTCTAGCTCCTACAGCACTTTGTACACAGTGGCTGCAGAATAAATGTTTGTAAAATTGAGTTGAAGATACTCCTCAGTACTAAAAGTGGGTTTATACTGGGCCAAAGTAACAAACGGAAAAGTGGAAAATGAAGCCTTTCGGCTATCAACAACCCATATGACTGATATTTTTTCTAACTGAATTTGACTACATTGACTGGTGTAGCTGTCTAGAGATGGAAATGAGGCTTCATGGACAGCCGTGCATTGAATGACCTCTTACAGGTCCCCCAACCATTTACCAAAGAGTATTTGGAGGCTTTCTTCCCAGCTTCTTGGTTTCGGTAGAAATAATCTGCTTTTAACTGCTAAGTAACAGAATATTTCTATTTTGTTTTGGCAAATCAGGCCAATCACCATTACTTCTGTTATTTACAACATTCTAAATCGGGAGGGAGCAGGAACAGGAGTAAAATGTAAAGCGGAGTTTGTAGATGGAGCAGAGCCCCAGATATGGGCTCTCTCTGCTTACTACCAGCTCTGAGATTTGGGGTAAGACCCTTACATTTCTGAGCTTCAAAGTCCTCTGTTATAAATTATAATAATACTTGCTGTTGACTTTGCAGATTAATGTGAAGACCAGATGAAAATACATGGAAAAACGTAAAGTAGATGCTCCTTTCCTGGGGAACATGGACAGACTTCAGGTGTGTTCAGGAACATCCTGAAAGTGAATGCGAAATTTGCCTTTATGCGTTTTTGCATTTTCTCCCTAGGTTCTCAAATGTTTGTCATCAGATTCTCAAAGGGTTTTGTGACAACATTGCTGAAAAGTGATAATATCAGAGATAGTAGATTTGAAATTATTTGCTCTGGTTAGGCGTGCTATCCCTAAATCACAGTAATGTTTTCTGTGCTCAAATGAGGGTTAAAAATAGCATTGCATTCGGTAGTGGTTCTCAAACTTTAGAGCACATCAGAATAACCTAGAGGACTGTTAGATTGCTGAGCCCCACCCCCAGGGTTTCTCATTCCGTAGGTCTGAGGTGGGAACTGTGAATCTGCATTTCTAATAAGTTCGCAGGTGATGCTGCTACTGCTGGTCCGGGGACCACACTTTGAGAGTCACTGGCATACAGTCAGTATAGGTGAGCTCTGTAGATATTTACTAGACAGGTTAATTGGAGAAGCTTTGATTTTCATGAAGTGGATAATGTCCCTGAATAGATAGTGGTAATGATTTCTACTTTGGACTTTGCTATTGAGAAGAAAAATAAGTTTCTTTGCATTTTGGGCAGTGTGTGTGAATTCATTACTAAAGCTGACTGTGTTCTTTCTTGAGCAGCAGGCCACAGCTCAACAACAGCTTTTAACATCTCTTTTGGGGGCCAAAATGGTGTAATATTCCATCTGACAATATTCTTGCTGTTTCTCTGCTAATCTCACACAGTGGCAGAGTAAGAGCCTTACTGTCTCAGGCCCAGGAACTGGTGATGGCTGCCATGTGGGCTGAATGGGCCCTTTAATTGAGGAAGTCACAGGGTTCTCTGTAAAGCCTTTCCAAGAATTTGAAAATACATTTTCTTTTGAAAGAGAAGGAAAAAGCTTTTTGGAAATAAGTACTTTTTGAAGATGTTTACATCACTTGTGAACAGGGGGTGAGGAATTGAAACGTAAGTACCATTTGTAGTTTGGATTCTGTATTTTTTGCTGTGGAACATGGTCCAAGGCCACCTGCCCTGTTCTTTCCTTAGGAGAATGGTGTACACATATTTTACATGGCTGTCTTTGACAGCAATAAATAACACTGGTGAATAACATAGAAATATACGTGGTAACTAGCAGCACCCAGGCTTAGAAACACTTAGGCAAAACTTGTCACTGCAAAGCAGGAGCAGAGCACGTTTTAAACACTGCCAAATATTGCTCTAAGATAGATAAATTTGTCTAATTTCATTTGTCCTCACAAATGTCATTTTTCAAAATCTCACTTCCTTGCTATTTTAATTTTCTCAGTCCTGCCCTCATCTTCATTTTCTGTTTGCATTTAATCCTTTAATACATTCTTCTTATCTTTACTTGACTACCCCAAATACTTAATGTTTGGAGAAACTCTTTTTCAATCAGATCTGGTACCTGTCAAGGAAGAGTAAATAAGCATAGTGTTATAGATTAGATTTTAAAGTCTATTTAATTCACATCAGTGCAAGCCATATTAATATCTGAGATGCCAAGGGACTTTCACAGTTATGGAACTCAGAGGAGACTGCAATCTCTTAATCCTTGAAATGTGGAAGAGGGAGAAGGAGTTTTACATGAGCGAAACTTGTCTGTCCAAGGGCATGCAGAGTCTTAGAAGCACAAAGCGCAAAGAGCCGGCAGAGAGTTGCTTGTTGGGGGCAATCTTGTCTATTTGCCTGTGCAGATTTCTTCAGCGCCCCCAACACCTATCCCCTTCAAAATCAATTGGGTCTTACTTACAAGAACTTGCCAACTATTTTTAAACAAGTCAGAGGTAGAGCATTAAAAATGGTGAATAGCTGTAAATCCCAGAGAAATAGCATATGGATAAAACTGCAGATATTTATGCAGTAGTTTTGGCTCCAAACATCCTCATTTCTCAAGACATTTGAATATTTTTGGTTTACAAAATACTTCCACTTGTTTTTTTAATGTTAGAAGCATCTACATTTTTATAACTCCTACTAAGGTGTCTTCTGTTCATTACTGTCTCCATAAAAGCTCGTGATTCGGTGGCAGTGGTGCACTTTATGAGCTGTCATGGGATATGCTACATATTATGTTAAGGTGAGAGGGAGAAGATGACAAACAAATCATAAAGTTGTCTGTTTTCCTAGACAATTTTACATCTGTTTTCCTCATTTTTTAACGTTTTAAATTATCTATATGTTTGGCAAAGTAAAATGTTTGTATTGCTTTTTCATGCTTGGCACAATTAAGCACTGTGTTCTTATCAAAACATACATTTCACATTTTTTTTCCCACAAAACAGTGAAGAGGAGATTTGGTTGCTCCTTCTGGCTATCCCATTAACGAAGTGAGTCATTTTTCTTTCTCTGTTGTAAAGGGACAATAATACCAAGTTCTGGAGGTCTGGATATAATATGGATTCCAAGATATAGGAGAATGGAGCAAAGTGATTTGTACTCACCAGATTGCCTATGTGGTATTTGGGTTACTGTTGGGTTGTAGTCTTCATTGTAAATTAATACATTAATATTTTAGTTTATCAATCCATTTATGGAAGTTTGGTTGATGCAACATGGACCTGACCACTTGGACCTGACCTCTCTTGGGATAATTTGGTACAAAGATAAAGGAACATTGTATGTAAAGCAAAATCTAATTTAATTGTGTAAGTCTTCTAAATTTTTGTACATAAATGATCACCATAAGATTTAATTGTGTAGTTCTTCTAAATTTTTGTACATAAATGATCACCATAATCAAAATTAAAAGGAAAATGATAAATTGGGATAAAATGTTTATAATGAACGTGATGACTAAATGATTAATGGCCTCAGTGTATAAAGACATCTTAAAAATTGATAAGAAAAACTTTCAAATCATGATAGAAAGAAGAACAAAGGACATGAATAGACAATTCATAAAAGAAGAGAATTAATGGCCAATAAGAGTGAAGAAAAAGCCAAATTTCATTAGTAATCAAAGAAATATGAGCTAAAATCAAACACCATTCCTCTTGATCAAATTGGCAAAGATTTAAAAAGATGACATTTAATTCTTAATCATTTATTCAATACAAATGGCTGCCCTAGCACCTTCTGGATGGTCCTGAGATTTTAGAATGAGTGCCATTGTAGCGTGCTGTCATTTCTCAGGCAATGTGGCAGCGGGGAGAGAGACCAAGCTTTGGACTCAGGCTCTCCAGGTTAGATTCCCAGCACTCCTACTACAATTTGACCTTGAAGAGGCTGCCAGTTTTTTAAACTTTCTGAGCTTTCGATTTATTTCTCTTCCATAAAATGGGGATAATGCCTAATTTACAGAGTTTTTGTCAACAGGCAATGAAACCAGTAACGCTTTTAGAAAAAAATAACTGCTTAATAAATGGTGGCTATTCTATCTCTTTAGACTATTTTCTACAGTTTCCAACACAAAACTTCAAAATTTGTACTCTTAATGTAAAAGACTTGACCATTCAGGGTATGTGTCAGGTACAAATATCGGGCAGGCAGTGGCTCATCAGTAAATCCCAGGCTACTTTGTGCTATGAAACATTTGACGATGTGACTCTGGATGTCACTTGCTTCTATATAGTGGGAAACATTTTTTTTTCAGGTAATAGGCAACTTGGAACTTTTTTCTTTCCACCAAAATTCTACACTGGATTTTGCAGCATGGAACATAAAATTCATGCAGAACAGAGTGAGACTAAGCAGGAGACAGAAAGAGCCATCATGCAAAAAGAGAAAATCTGTTCCTTGGTTAACAGGCCTATTCCCCTAGTGAGAATTTTGCAGAGTACACACAGGAGGAGAACCCATCTATTACACAGATATCTGCAGTAGCAAGTCAGGGATGAGTCTCTCTAGAGTTAGAGAACTGCCATTGATTAAGCTGCTGTACTTAAAATGTGAACATGGAACAACTGAGGACAGAGAGACTGAGAAAGATTCTGATACTAATAAGCAGCCAATGTGTGTGGCCGTGGAAGAGCTCGGAGCATAGAACAAGACGACTCAGGCAAGACCGAGTCAGAAAAGCAACGGGCAACTTCTGCCAGGAAGAGGTTTCTCTAATTGTGCAGTGATGAGCAATTGGAGTTAATAATGCAGCCAAATGCTTATAGTTTATTCTGTGTATGTGTAGCCCCCAGATCTACCAGCTCAATATTATCCCACCTGAAAATGAACAAGACTTTAGGTCTCCCTCATCCAAAATGCATCTTCTTCCCTATTTCTGGAAGTCTTTACAGAATGGCAGTCCCTTGGCTGAAGTCACTGGCAGTAACTTCTATCCATCATCTTCTTCCTCTCCAGTGCTGGCTCCCTCCTGTCCACACCTGCCGCCTGCAGACCCTTTGTAGAAGCACTTTTGCTGACACTGATGTCATGAGAATCCAGTGTCCACATGGAGGATGATGTCTCTGGGGCGCCAGAACTGAACTGGATCCCAGCAGAGGCTGGGCAAAGGGCCTACTTGTCATCTCAGCCATACTCTTCCAGGTCCCTGAAGTAGATCTTCTTGTGCCCAGTGAACCTAAAACCTGTCCAAGGGATCCCAGTGGACAATGGCCCAGCTCTGGTCAATGAATCTTCTGTGTCTTCGCTTATAGTTCCCTCAATCCCATCAAAACAGCCTCTCTCCTCTCCCAAGTATAACCATTCTCCTCCCTTCTTCTCATCCCCAACTGGCCCTGCAGGAAACCAGTGATACTGCCTGTGAACCAGAGTGTGGTCTACAGCCCAAATGCTTACCTAGCTAAGTCTAAGCCTGGTTAAGTTAACTCGTAGGAAGGGTCTCATTCACTCCACAGCATAAGAAGCAGTCACTCTCAGTGTCAGTTTCATTGTCATAAAATTTTCAAGAAAAGAATCTACATCATAATGGAACAAACTGAGTAAACCCCAACTGGAAATTGAAAGGAACATTCTGCATCTTGGAGCTGGCTGATCAGTTTGGCAGGTCCCCACCCCTTCCAGGAGGGGCTGAGCAAGTCTTGTTTTGGGCTGGATATGCCACACATTCTCTATGCTTCTGAATTTACACTTGTTGATGCTCGGTTTTTATCAGCTTACAATTTTCCTGGGATAACAGCAAGCAGTTTCTCATTTCCTTCCTCCTTTGATGTATGATCTTTCAAATATTCATAGATGTATTCCCTGCCTTTTTTGTTGCGAACCTGGGGTGTTTTATCTTCAGTCCTTCAATCATATCGTTTTGCTATTCTGAGTTCTCACCCAAACATATGACAGTTGGAGGTTTCTAGAGTCTGGCTCCCAGAGTGGAATAAGCAAGTAAAAGCCTTTGGGCAAATGGCCTTGGGGATTGCAGCCATAGGTAGTGATGGTGTCCTCCTATGTCTCTGCTCTGGGTCTGAACCTCAGTTCAGGTTTTTCTGTTCTTTCCACTTGAGAAAGAGCAAAACTGTGGCACCTAAGGGAAGAGAACTAATCTTTTTGTTTTTTCTTGGGTGGAGTGAAAAGTTAAATTTAGGAAGCTCTGTTCTGTATTGGAGTAGAGTGGGGTTCAGGCATGGGCCTTATAGGAGCAAGAGCACAGAGCTGCCCAGAGCTGGCTCTGTAGCCTTGGGTAAGTGACTTAAGGTCTCTGAACTCAGTTCTCTTTTCTGTAATGTGCTGATCATTTTTGAGGCTGAATTGAGATGTTTGATCATGGTTCTGACTGGAGCATACAATAGGCTCAAAATAATGAGGAGGTATTGCCACCTCTACTAGGCACTTTGGAACCAGAGAAACCTAGCTTTATATCCCACGTCTGCCACTCACTAGCAACGTGACATCTGCCAGGGGTCAGCGAGCTTTCTGTAAGGGGCCAGATAGTACATGTTTTAGGCTTTGCAGGCCTCGTAGTCTCTCTTGCAATTATTTGACTCTGCTATTGTAGTGAAAGCGGCTATTGTCTATATGGAAACAAATGGGCATGATTGTGTTCCAATACAACTTTATTCATAGACTTGAAATTTGAATTGCATATAATTTTTGCATGTCACAAAATATTTTTCTTCTTTTGACTTTTTTCAGTCATTTAAAAACGTAAAAACCATTCTTAGAGGGGAAGGGGGAAGGGAGGAGGGTGAAAGGGATAATTCGGTACATGTGTGTGGTGATGGGTTGTAATTAGTATTTTGGTGAACATGATGTAATTTATGCAGAAATAGAAGTACAATGATGTACACCTGAAATTTTTACAATGTTATAAACCAATGTTACTGCAATAAACAAAAAATTAAAAAAAAAACAAGAAGAGAGAGAGAATATGAGGATAAAAATAAAATAAAAGATAGGTTATTCATTTAAAAAAATAATAATAATAAAAAAATAAAAATAAAAATGTAAAAACCATTCTTAGCTCACAGGCCACACCAAAATAGGTGGTAAACTAGATTTAGCCTGTGGGCCATTAGTTTGCCAATCCTTACCTTAGGTCAACACTTCATCCCTCTATCTCTCAGTTCCTTTTCCTGTGAATCGGGTTGGCGTGTATTTCAATGAGGTAAGGTTCTTGGCATATATTGTGTTCAATAAATTGTAGTTGCTATAAATGATAAATAAATGAAAAGTAATAGGATATACTGGAGTATATGAGGAAGCCATTTGGTGTAAAACTAATTCAGCCTGAACTTGTTTTTCCAAAAGGGCCTGACATGGCCTGTTGAACATGCATTGTACACCTGCTTTAAACATTTACTATGTCCTAAAGACAAGAATGATGCCCTTAAAGACAGATATGTATCTACCAGCCCCGCCCCCGCCCCCATAGCAGCATTTCTTTAAGGATAAGCATCTCTTCCTGGGAACTAAAGATTAATTACTGACCTGCTGTGCTCACCATGTGACCACTGGCCTGCTGACCACCGACCTGCTGTGCCAGCTAAGCATCTCATGACAGTAGTAAAAGAGATATTCCTGTCATATGTGATGTATGCTCTTTGTTCCAAAATGGTATATAACCACTCTGTATACCCAACTTCTTTGGTACTCTTCCTTCCCTGGGGATGGAAGGCCCCAGGCTATAGTCCTTAAGCCTGGCTCATAATCACCCCAATTTTAATTTATAGATTGATTATGGATTATTTTCATCGACATTATAATAATAATAATTATTAACATTAGAAAGTGGAGACCCATATGCTGTAATGGTATATATTTTTAGTTTAACATGATGACAGTCAAGGAAAAAGTTTCAGTTTAGTTCCTTTTTTGAGTTTGCCTTATCAAGAGGGGTATTTGAATGAAATCCAATTTTATAAGCTTCCCATCCACTGTATAATAAAGAATTGGTCTGGTCTTTGTCCTGGGTTCTTGGGAGGGAGCTTTTAAACCTTTGGAATTTCCCAAGTGATAGAAGTGTCTTTGTTATTCACAGGAGGCCCCTTGGATCATACCCGAGTTTATGCTAATGAGGTGATTCTAGTGGGCCCCTCAATAGAGTCAGCATGGGGGCTGGCCATGCCAGAAAGGCCAGCATGTGATTAGAGGGTTGAGGCTTTGAGCCACGTGCTATCAGTCTAACCTCCTGACCTCTGGGGAGGGGAGAGGGGCTGGAGATTGAGCTCAGTCACGTGGTCAATGATTATTACCCCAAGGCTCAGGTGAGCCCTGGTTGGTAAGAGTGATGTGTCCTGAGGACACAGAAGCTTTGTGTTTGGGACCGTCCTAGTTCTTGGTGTATGCATCTCTTCATTTGGCTCGTCTTGACTTGTATTCTTTGTAATAAAACTGTAATCATAAGTATAGCAGTTTCCTGAGTTCTGTGGGTTATTCTAGTGAATTATCTGTAGCCCCAAGCCATTTATAGAACAACACTTAGTTTCACATCTGACTTGATTCCTTGTATACATACTTCCCTTGGCCAGACTCTAGAGGGGAAGAGGGTCAGCACAGATATAGGCAGGAAACTTGCCTCAGTCCCTTGCTACAGATCTCTACAAGTAGGAATTCTAATGTTTATAATAATGTTGCTGAGTAAGCATATTTTATATCCCATTTTACAGATGAGGAAAGTGAGGCTCAGAGATATTGGGAGAGAGTTATCGTAGTTAAAATTCAGGGTTGTTCTTGCATATCAGAGAGATGTGCTAAAACTTATATATTGTCCTCCTAATCCATAGTAATAATAGTAGTAACAAAAGGCTAACATATGTGTTATTTACTATTTGCTAAGAATTGTTCTAAGTTATTGTGTACATGTGTGTGTATACGTCTTAGTCTGTTTGGGCTGCTATAACAAAATATCATAGATTATGTGACTTATAGACAGCAGAAATTTATTTCTCACCATTCTAGAGGTTGGGAAGTCCAAGATCAAGGCACAGACAGATTCAGTGTCTGGTGCGAACCTGATTCCTAGTTCATAGACAGCTGTCTTTTTGCTGTATCCTCACAGAAGGGGCAAGGGATTTCTCTACGGCCTCTTTTATAAAGATGCTGATCCCATTCATGTGAGTTTCATCCTCATGACCTAATCACCTTTCAGAGGCCCTGCTCCAAATACCATCACATTGGGGGCATAGGTTTCAACATGTGAATTTGGGGAGGACACAAATATTCAGTCTATAGCGATATATGTATATGTAAAATTAGTTTTATATATAATTATATATATAAATATATAAAATGTATACATATACACGTATATAATGTGTATATATCTACAAAATTAGTTTAATCCTCACAATAACCATTTATGATAGATACTATTATTATTCCTCTTCTATAGATTAAATAACATAAAGGCACAGGGAAGTTAATAACTTGTCCTAAATCACATAGCTGAGAAGTGGTAGAGTGAAAATTTGAACCCAAGAAGGCTGGCTTTGGAGTTCATGTTCTTAGTCACTAGGCTATACTACTTCTTAGCGAAATCATGACAGCAGCTAACATATTGGAGACAATCGCTGTGTGCCAGGCATAACACGTGCCTGTGTTAATGTATTTAATTTTCACAACAGTCCTGTACTAGAGACTACTATTAACCTGTTTTGTAGATGGTGAAACCAAAGTACAGAGAAGTTAAGTACTTGCCCAAGGCCACCGAGTTAGTAAGTGGCAGAACCAGAGCCCACGGCTTTGTTCAAGAATCACTCCAGTTCTCTAACTTGCTTGAGGAAGAATGTTTAGGTGACAAGCTTGGGGACGGGAGGGTAGACTCCACTTTGTGTTTCCAGGGGGACATTGCTAAACCTTGTGGAGAGAAAAGGAGAGAAGCAGGCAAGGGTACTGCAAAGAATCGCTCACCTACACCCCTGAGAGACACCAAAAATAATTTGTGGATGGGGAGACAGTCCCGGAGTTTGCTGTGGCCAGCAGTAGAATAGTAAATCTCCCATCCCCAAGGGACAATGCGTCAAGGAGCTCCTTTCTAGCCTACGGCTCTGAAAGGATTATTAAGTGCTCCTCTTGTTTCTGCCTCTCCAGGCAGCCAAGAGGCAGATCGGGCTGCATTTTTGCTAAGGCTGGTCATTCCAAAGGTTGTCCAGACATATGATGGTGTAGTTTGTCCTCAAATCATTATGCCACGGACAGGAATTACAGACTCATACCCTCTCTGCCTCATCTTTTCCACTTTCACAGCCGCTGTTTACAGATCCTAGGGGATCAAGCCTTGCTTTTACAAAACTGCAACTTTTCTCAACAAGATTTTACTGTGAAAGGCGAAACAAACCTTTTAAAAAATACGTCTTTTAATTGTTTCATTTTGGGAGAGAAAGAATAAACTATAAATAATTTTTACACGGGTGTGTGCACAGATAATTATTTCCCTGAAAAGAGTAATAGAGACAACAAAGTATGCCCGGTGGGGTGCACAGCAGTGTGCTGGCAGTATTGATCTGGGGACTGGAGGCTTGTTGTAGATAAGAAATTAAAAAGAAGAACCACACAGCTCACTCATGCTCTGCGTGAGCACGCGGCATCTGTGCTCTGGGTTCCGCACTGGCTTCCCATCTGCTTAGGGACACAATTTAAGGAGTCAAGGTGGAGAGGGTGATCTATGGGCTCACGGTGATTGGATCCTCACTCCTGAACTGTGCCCCTCTCTTCCTCGGCAGGGATCGGTGACAGCTGAAATGCTGAAATCCTCTTGGGAAGAATTCTATATCGGGACTCTTCAGGCAGGGAGGTCCCAGGAGAGGGCCATCAGAGGTAGAATAGATGTCCTGTTATCCCGCGGCAGCCTAAATCTGTCGACTTTCACTGGCCCCTGGCTGAGTTGTTGGGCACTAACATTGGTTTAATTTAGTGATGATGGCTCTGGGGAGAGGGGGAAGGTGAAGGCCAGATTGGCTGAGTGATGGGCTCAGCATCCTCTCTTCTTTTCTTCTGTTTCCCATCCCTGCTCCTCCTTCTGTGTTCCCTTTCTCTGTTAAATTTGTTAATTACGCTCAGCACCGTCTGTGCTGTTGCCCCAGCTGGGAACCCTGGAATCAGTTTGCAGTTCTTCTTCCTTATTTTCCAAGTCCAATTAGCCATCTCAGTCTGACATTTGACCCTTGCAACATTTTTTCAGACGAGACCATCCCTTTCATTATTGAGATCTGCCCTACATCAGATTCTTGTTGTGAGATGCTTGCACTGAGAGCTTCCTAACCAGTTTCTCTGCCGTCAGGGTGGCCCTCTCCAATTTAACAAAAACACAGATTCCAGAATGATTTTTCTGAAGTGGTTCTCAAACTTTGCTGCATATCTGAATCATCTGGGAGCTTTTAAAAATGATGTCCAGACCATACCCCATACCAATTAAATCAGAATCTCTTGAGGTTGGACCCTGGCATTGGCATTTTCTATAACTCCACAAATGAATCCAGTGTGTAGTCACGCCCCAAATCATTGTCTGATCATGTCTAATTTGACTTATCTTGCTCAAAAATTCTTCAATGCCTCCCCATTGCCTGTAGAATTGAAAGCTTGTACTCCTTAACTTAGAATTTCTAGCCCTTTATGATCTGGCCCTAATCGCTATTTTCAGTCCTATCTCTGCATCATTCTAGTTCTAGTTCTAGCCTACTGTCTTGGGTTACTCACCATTCCTTGCATAAGACATGCCCTTTCTTGCCTCAGTGATCTTGCTAACATTTTTTTTCTTCTTCCAGGATTGCTATTCTGTCGTTCATTGATCCAGACAGTATTTTTCCTGTTTGCCACATCCACACAGCCTGTCAGGCAACGGGGATACAATGGTGGGCAAAAGCAGATGCCATTCTTGGCCTCTTGGATCTTATAGACCTATCACAAATGTGCAATTGCTACTGTGACAGGTGCTGCAAAGCAGAGGCATACAGTGCCATGAGGGCTGATAGTAGGGGGATCTGACCTACTTAGAGGGATCAGGCATCTCTCCTGAGGAAGAGATGTTTGAGATTCCTTAGAGGATCTAATAGCTGAAGAAATAAAATTAGATTCCTTACCTTAAAAAAAAAAGAGAGAGAAGAAAGAGCATGATTATAATAAACTCTTCTAGGATGAGTTCTCCAGGCAGAGGAAGCAGCATGAGCAATGGCCCTGTGGCAGGAGGGGGCATGGCAAGGACACGGCTGAAAGAAGGGCTAGGTCTCCTGACCAGAGAGAGAGCAAGGGAGAGCATGGTGATGGGAGATGAGGCTGTAGGGGACATGGGGTACGTCATGCGGGGACCATCATCATATTTAAGAACTTTTGCTCTAAGAGCAATGGGAAGCCATTGAAGGGTTTTCAGCAAGGGGATTCAGTGTGCTTCAGGTTTTTTGAGAAGGTGCCTCCGGATGCTGATTGGAGAATAGACCAGAGTGAGCGTAGTAGATGTGGATGGGTCAGGTAGTAGTCAGTTAGTAGTCCAGGTCAGAGAGATGTGATTGAAGGCCTCGCTCCGATGTCATCTCTGTGATGTGGAGCTCAGCCAGAGGGAGAGATGGGCAAGTGTGGAAGTTGGACTGGATGGTCCATCCATTTCATTCCTACGTTACAAACTCCCCAGATGATGAGGCCTTCCTGATCTCCACGTCAGGGTGAGTGGTGCATTCTCTAAGCATCATAACGTTTATTTATAGCATGGCTACACTGGACCACTGTTTCATTTCTGGAAAGTAGAAACTTGTCCTGTCCATCTTCACATAACAAACACTCAATGACTGCTCATTGAAATGAGAAACAGCATATGGACTTATGAAGCTTGGATGGGACTCCTGACTCCTCTACTTCCCTGCTCTGTGACCTTGGGCAAACTAACTGGTGTCTCTGTGCCTCAGTTTTCTCATCCACTTCAAAGTATTGTTGTGATATAGCACAAGATAAGGAGTTCATAAAATGTGCTTAAACAGTGGCTGGCACATGGTACGTGCTATATTTATGTTTGCCATTATTATTATTATTATCATCACTATTATCATTAATAGGATCATTCATCTCATTTTGCCAGGAATCAGCTTGAAAGGAGGTAGTAAGACTCTTAAATTTTCATCAGGTTCCTCTCTTCTGCCACATGATCTACAGAGTACTTGTGCAGGGAGACTTTCTACTCTCTCAAACTTGTTCGGAGTGTTAGAGATTGTGATGGTTAAATTTGTGTGTCAATTTGACTGGGCCATGGGGTACCCAGATATTTGGCCAGATCTTATTCTGAGTGTGTCTGTGAAGGTGTTTTTGGATGAGATTACCATTTGAATTAGTAGACTGAGTAAAGCAGATTGCCCTCCCTAATGTGGGTGGGCCTCATCCAGTCAGTTGAAAGTCTGACTAGAACTAAAAAGCTGAGTAAGAGGGAATGTCAGTGGCCTGACTGCTTGAGCTGGACATCAGTCTTTTCTTGCCCTTGGACTCCAGCTGAAGCATCATCTCTTCTTGGGTCTCGAGCCTGCCAGCTTTCAGACAAGAACTACAAATTCTGTTCTCCTGGGTCTGCAGCTTGCCCAGGAGATCTTGGGGCTTGTCGGCCTATTATTCACACACATAATTGTGTGAATCACTTTCTTATAATAAATTCTCTCTCTCTCTTTCTATCTATCTATCGTCTATCTATCTATCTATCTATCTATCTATCTATCTATCTATCTATCATCTATCTATTTTCTATCTACTATCTATCTATCTATCTATCTATCTATCTATCTATCTATCTATCTATCTATCATCTATCATCTATCTGAACTTATTGGTTCTGTTTATCTGGATAACCCTGACTAACACAGAGATGGTGAAGAAAGGGGCCTAAATAAGGTTTTATTATCCCAGTGGAGACCCTTGGAGTAAGCAGTTATGATCCAAACTAAAGGCTAAAGACATCCAGTTAGCACTCCCTCTGCGTTTACCCTACTTTAAAAAAAAAAGTCAATGTCGTGACCATAGTAAGAAAGGTCTCCAGCAGTCTGATGCTGCACTGAATTACAGGTGCCTCGTTCATCATGCCCACAGGCTGCTTTCTCACAGGACCCCTCTGAGGAGCTATTTCCCCCCAGGTCTTGATGAAGTGAATAATGTGAGAGTTAGATGTGTTTCCCTTTCCCCCTTCTGTTCCTCTTCCCTACCTCCCTTCCCCGCCCCATATCCATCTTCACACTGCGGGGTCCAAACAGAATATTTTTTTTCCCTTAAGTTATCATAGCTTTTAAGGGAGCAAATGAATCTTTTTCTTTTTTATCACAAAATTGCTACAACTTGTGTCTCCTGGTGCAGGATGCTCCATCTTCCCTGTAGCATTGTCTTTCAGCAAAATACTGTGGCTCTCCTTTGTCCAAAGTCAATTGTAAATCCAGGTAGTTTATAACAATATTGAATGAAATGAAAATCTCTCAAGTTTCTCTTCTCTGACTCAACACATGGTTGAGAAAAATGAAGTTGCCATTGTTTGAGCTGATGAAGATTAAATGGACTGCTTCTGAATTTAATTGAGTCTCTGTTTGAATAATATCCATGGTGGGTCCGACTGCAATGTTTGGTGATTAATGGTGAGAACGAACAACAGTAACATCTGGACCCAAAGCTGTTCTTGGCTTAGAAGGTGTTCATTCCTTTGAGAAAAAGGATTCTCTGCATCATTGTCCAAATAATCATTAGCAAATAGATCAGCTGAGACATTTTAATTAAAGTTTCAAAATGTAAGGAGAAGAAAAGTTTCTTAACGCTCTTATTTTATGTATCCAAGTTTACAGAAAAATTCTGTTATTAAAAAGGGAGATAGGTTTCTACTTCCTTTGAAGAAAGAGAAGGAAGGGTGGATTATGAAGCAGCATTTGTCTGCTCATGAATTGGTGTACAAAAAGGAGAACTTGGGCCTAGGATATGTTGCATTCAGTTGTTTTAACTATCATCGTAGGTAATATTTAAGGGAACTTTGAGGAATCACACAGATTTGAAAAGTAGTTTGCCTTGTTTTTATTATGTAAATGTTTATGAACTAAATATAATAAAGTAGTAGTTATGGAAAATATTAATGATGAATAATTAAGATGATATAAGAAATAAAAGGACAAGAATGCTTTGGAAGATTTTATTTCTAAATGTTGACTCACTGTGCTGGAATTATTACAAAATGTTTGAGTAAATAAAATGACTCCTGCCTCCGAGTTTGTTATCATAGGAGTTCCATGGGAGGAGGGGGTGACAGCTAATCAAATACACCAATAAATTACCTGGAAAGGGTGTCTTAACTGAAGGTATTTTAGTCTAATGCTCAACTAAAAATACAAGGAATACATTTTACAGAGCCAACTGTTTAGAAGAGATTTAACCCCCGAGGAATTGCTGGATTTATTAACATTATGAAACAATAAATGTAAGCAGACTAGGTATAAAGAGATTGTGATTATTTGAAAGCAACATTCAAGTTTAGAAGTTTCATTTTGCAACATGAGACACCATTAATCAAAACAAAAATAACCACTAGATAAAAATGAACCAATAGATGTGGGAAATAATTGTTTTCATCCAGGTCATTGTTTGATATTATTATCCTTTTGGCCAGCTATCTTACTCTGTATCAGAATGAGTATCGGTTACCATAATCACAAGTGGCT
This sequence comes from Diceros bicornis minor, assembly GCF_020826845.1. Lineage (NCBI taxonomy): Eukaryota > Metazoa > Chordata > Mammalia > Perissodactyla > Rhinocerotidae > Diceros > Diceros bicornis. Next base: position 44,841,792 of record NC_080747.1, read on the forward strand.
GGATTGAGTTTAGGCCTTTCATTAATATTGGAAAATAATTTGCATCAAAGGGAGTCAGTGTGTTTGCTCTAACATGTGAACTCTTCTCACCTGCATGATAAAGATTTATTTTATTAGCTTTGACCTTGTTATAACTGAAAAACCTACATACTTTCTGCCCAAGATGAAAATAGTTGGTTTGCATAGTTGCACAAGTTGAATGGTTATCTTACATAGAGATAATTGTTTAATAAGAGCAGACTATGTATGTTGTAGGATATGCAAATATATCTAATTACTTTGTAGGGTTGGAATCTGTTGTAAATACATTTAGTTATACCGCAAATAGTATTGAGTTTCTGTGTCTATAGGTGCTATACTTTATGAAGAACATAAAAGTGAATTAGATCAGGCCCTTGTCCTCAGAGAGCTTACTGTCTGGTAGGGGAGATAAAAAAAACTAGAGTTCAAGGGAGAATATGGCAACCTTCACCGGGGGTCATCAGAGAGCCTCTACTCATCAGAGTCACGGGGTCGCGCAATGACCTGGGAAGACAGAGCTTCTGCCATCTCAGATGCTTACTATGTGAAGAGAAAAGGGTACTCAAGCATTTCTCATCACACTGGCAGTTAAATGTTCAGCCTAGAAATGACACATATAATTTCCACTATAACTCAAGGTCCAGAGAGTGTCCCGGGGACGCACCCAATCAGGAAGTGCAGATCTACTGTGTGCAATGCTATCTGGAGCTGGAAGTAAGCAGCAAGCAGCATTAATGACCATTCCAAGAGTTAATCCTCTTGTGTCGGAATGTTCAGATGCTGTCAATTCTGTGGTATGAAATTCAATGAAAAGAATATTTAACAGGGATATTAATTTGGCTTTAGTTTCACTATTGCAATGTATGTTCGAATATCTGTGCTGGTGGTATAAATTGTGACATTTCATATCAGATAATAAAGATAGCTTCTTTGGAGACCAATTAAAAGAAGAGATTTTTATGTCTGATCTCTTGCTTGCTTTCCCTCTGTGATTACAAGGGGTAGCGGTAACATTTCATCTAAAGCAAAGCATCTTCCTAAGCAAAGTGACTTGCTTGTCTGATGGTTCTTAACAAGATATCTGTTGGGCTGTCATCTTCTCTGAGAACAGGAGAGAGCTTTAAGTGAGTTTATAGAGAGAATTAAAAATTCCTATGCCTTTTGGCTTTTTATAGTATCTGGTAGTGTTACCTCCTCTCATTCTTCTTTTTAAATTTTTTTCAAAGCTGTTCTTGTCTATTTCTTCCAACATGTGAATATTAAAATCATTTTTGTGCCTTTTGATGGTAATGTTGCATAGACAATAGAGGTAAACAGTAACAACCACACATAACAACACAAAAGAGTTAAGTGTGAAACAAGGGTTAACTAATTATGTCCAAGACAATTTTTCTTTTCTTTGTTTTTTTTTTTGGTGAGGAAGACTGGCCCTGAGCTAACATCTGTTGCCAATCTTCCTCTTTTTGCTGAGGAGGATTAGCCCTGAGCTAACAGCTGTGCCAGTCTTCCTCTATTTTGTATGTGGAATGCCACCACAGCATGGCTTGATGAGTGGTGTGTAGGTCTGCACCTGGGGTCTGAACCTGCAAACCCTGGGCTGCTGAATCAGAGCATGCAAACTTAACCAGTACGCCACAAGGCTGGCCCCTGTCCAAGACAATTTTGAAAATCAAGTGAAAGCAGTTGAACAGGTTGATCATATTGTCATTACTACTATTCTAGAAATTTCTGTATTTGTAGCACTCATTTCACAAAGGGATGATCCTGTTGGGAATTATAAATGACTTGAAATGTGTTGGTCAAATTTATGAAAGTCAGATTCATAAGGGGCTTCTGAGACAAACTAGACTATAGTTCATCTTTAAAGGTGACCTATGGGAGGATAAGAAAGACCTTCTTGGCTGTTACTGTCTCCTTAAATTCTCCAAAGTCTTACCATGACTGAGGGAACATCCTTTATAAGCATCATCTGAAATTTAGTGGTCGAGTGAGAGTTTCGTTGTATGATCTTTGGAGAGGTTTCAAAGAGTCAAAACTCTACTTTTAAAGGAGAGTGCTAATTGCCAGTGGGATACCATGCCGTGAAGGCGAGACATATAGAAATGTACGGAACTATAGAAAGGGGTTGGGATGGGATTGGTTAGAGAAAGGGGGTTAAAGGAGACAGCATTTATTGTGGAATCCAGACTAGGCACTGTTACTTATGTCATTTCATTCCATCCTCATAACAAAACTTTGAGGCAGGCTTATTATCTTCCTCAGTTTACAGAGGAGGAAAGTCAAGCTGAGAAAGACTGCCAATTAGCTTTGAAGTGGGATTTGCACCCGTGCGTGTTGAACTCGAAACCATGCTCTTTCCAAGACATCACACAACTTCCTTGGATGGCTTGGTTAAGGGAGGGAAAAAGCTGGGATAATGGAGAAATGGAACGAAGAAGATTTTAGCATGCACTAGTATCTTAATCTACTTTTCTATAATTTTTTCATGGACCTTCAAAGCTTTTCACTTTTGACCTTGGTGCTCTAAGTCTATAGATGTATAGTAATTTTGATCTGAGGAAAAAACATAGTTGGGCCTCTAGAGTTATTCTACTTTCCAATGATTCCCAAGGGCAACTTCGGATTTGCTTTGCCTTCTATAAAATCCTTTTTGAGTGGCCTATTGTCTTACAAAACCATCTGTAATATCTCACATTTTGAATTTCTTGAATATCTATGATGTGCATTGGTTATATATTTTGAACCATGTGAGGTTTAGAGGAGCAGTTTTTCTCCTTTCTTCCCAGGTTTATTTAGCTCAGTCACTTCAATCGTTGGAGGCTTATTTACTTTTTTTTGCTAGTTGGTCCCTTTCAAACCACCTTGACAATACAGAGGTATCCAAGGCCTGGTTTAGGTAGTCAGACTAAAGATTTCTTTGGAATATCAGAAATAAAAATTGCTAGAGGTTTCTGGTCAAGGACAGAGTAAATAGCTCACACTGTAATCAAGCTCCGGTGTCTTTACTGAGTGTAACGGGGGCCACATGCAAAAGTAACGAAAGCTCCTTTCTCTCAGGAAGTGACAGCAGTAAATCCTGTATTTGTATAGAAAATATTCCCACAGAATAAGTACATATCAATGCAACACAATGATAGCACATTTGCATAACACTCTCCAGTTTATAAAACATTTTCTTGTAGAGTCTCTCTCTGAGCTCAAGAGCAATTCCATTAGCAGATATGACTGTTGTTAGTATGATAGCCCCATTACCTGGAGAGAAAATGGAGACTTAGAAAGTGTATGGGACTTGTCCAAGGTTATGTAATTGGATCTAGAATTCAGGTCCTCTGAATCCAAAGTCAGATCTTCTGAACACTAAAGGACTGTACCTGCATATTTGTGACCGCCATGAGATAAGATTTCAGGGGGAGGTTCACCGATAGGCTCACTTGTCTCAAAATAGCACTTAACATCCCCCCACCCCTTGGTAATGGTAGCTCTTATTCTTTTTTTTTTTTTTTTTTTGATTTTTATTGATATTTTAATGGTTTCTAACATTGTGAAATTTTGGGTTGTACATTTTTGTTTGTCCATCACCCCATATATGACTCCCTTCACCCCTTGTGCCCACCCCCCACCCCCACTTCCCGGGTAACCACAGTCCAGTTTTCTCTGTCCATGTGTTGGTTTATATTCCACATATGAGTGAGATCATACAGTGTTTGGGTAGCTCTTATTCTATCATTAACTTTTGGATGATGCTTATAAAGCATATACTCTCTGTCGCTAGAAGCCTTTGGAGAATTTAAGGAGACAGTAATGGCCTAGAAGGTCTTGCTTGTCCCCCCAGTCCACTACAAATGGTCAAATAAGTCTCACAGATGCTCTCAGATAACATTTCCCCAAGCTGTACAGATTGCACTTCCTAGCTGTGTGATCTTGTACAAGTTACTTAACCCCTCTGGGCCTCTGTTCCATCTGTAAATGGGTATAATGACAATCCCTACTGCACTGGGCTGTTGTGAGCATGAAATGAGTTGATTTATTGAAAACCTTTAGAATAGTGTCTGGCACACAGTAGCACTCAATAAATGTTGGACGTTATTATTAATGCAGGCAAAGTGCTTGGTACCTAGTAACTGCTCAATAAATGTGAGTTAAAAAAATTAAGGAAAGAAGAAGAAAGGAAGACAGACTATACTGAATTCACAGTTTTCAGGGCAGGCCTTGATGACAAGAAAGTGGCAGAACTAACTTCCCCACACAAACTTATAAACCGTGACCCTAGAGTAGCTAAACATTAAACCTCTTCTGCTCTCAGACTCTCTGCTAAAGTTTATCACCATCCATCAAGAAATCGCCGACAAGCCACTGGGCTGTGATTCATGGTGCCCATCAGAGCTGGCGCCGGTAATGACTTTTGTTGCTGCCTCCCAGAGTGGGGTTTGAACAGGGAAACCCAGCCATTCACCTGCATGTTTTTCAGTACCCTGGGCCCCTGCTATAATGAGTGGACTTGCAGGCACTTTTCTCAGCAAAAATGACAGCAGAACTTTTCAGAAGAATTTTCAAAAGCACATTCACAAGAATGTTAAGCCAGGCATGTAAGTAAATGTGAATTAAGTCATCACATTCTGGCTAATCTCTAAAGAGAATATGCCTGCCTTTGAGCAGCTAAGAAAAATAAAAGAAGGGATTAAATTATTTGCATGCAGTCGAACTAAATGCTAAGTTTGTCTTTAGGGCAAAATGTTTGTATTACTTCCTACCAGATCTGCAAATAAGCTATTGTGCTGCTGGCTAAGAAGATTAGGTAGGAGCTACCTGGGTCTTCAGAACACTAGGTTCTAACCAGCCTTTGAAGAGGAAAAGGCTCTTACACAGTAAGGGTATAGGAAATCATAAGGGACAGTGGCTCTAAGGCTTACGTTGGCACTTTGGGTTCTGCAGTGAGAATTAAATGGCTAAGGATGATTTGCTTTTCTCTAAAAGAATGGGTTGTAGAAAGCCAGGGAGTAATTACCTCTCTGGTTATCTACTCCAGGGAGGTAAAAGAGGTCAGAGTAGCTAACTATAAACAAAAAAATCATACTGGGTCTGCCTCCTTGAAGACACCGACTACCCCATTCCCTGTATGCAGTTTGATATAATTCTTTCTTTTAAAAAATGCAACATGGATGAGTTTGACTAGTGTTAGCACATAAAGGGAGACTATAAAGTACTTTAAAATGATGTTATGATGACAACCCCGCATAGAGGGCATTTCCTCCCTAATGAAATTGTTAATGATTGTGGGTTTGATTTAGAGTGAAAGTAGATTATTTTATTACTCTCTGCTCCTCAACCCCAAACGTACTTTGACTTGCTTTTCCTTTACTCCAACTTCCTCATGCAGGATGGAGAGGTATGTGATAATACTAATAACAATAAATAGCTTAGACTTATGGAGTGCTTGTTTCGTGCCAGCACCTCCCTTTATACGTGTTTCATTTATTTCTTGCAATGGTCTTAAGAGGTAGATGATTTTATTAATCTCATTCTAAAGGTGTAGAGAATTTAAATAATTTGGCCAATCTCATTTAGCTGGTAAATGGTAGGTCCAAGCCACCTCTCAACTACTACTGCTACTCTCACTACTGCTTCCACTGCTATGACCATGACAATAACAACCACTGCCGCTGCTTACCACTATGACTATAACTACAGCAACAGCTACTACTACTGCAATTGCTACAACAGCAACAGCTACTATTGTGACAACGACTACTACTGCTACTACTAGAAATGAGCATACATGGATCAAGTCACTTAACACTCAGTGATGAAAATAATCCTGAATCAGATCTGAGGCTCTGTTTGTTAATGATCCATCAATAACTTCTCACTTCACACTTTTCTGTTGAAGTAGCCCTAATGACAGGTGAAAGTGAATAGATGGGTTGGGCATGGCCCAAGACAACTCTACAGAAGACTAGAATTTTCTAGAAATTTGTATTTTTTCTTTAAAAAAAAACCCTCCAAATATTATGTTTTCTACCATAATAAATCTGTGTTGGTTTTAATATAATGAAAAAATTTTCCCTAATAGATTTTGGGTAAAATTGACAGAATGGAACCTGTGCCAAGTAATCTAGTGACTTTGTGTTTCTCAGTGTACTTAGGTGAGCGAGTTTATGCACACTAGGTTGAGAAACATTGATACATGATGGCAAACAATTGATTGGCTGCCGTAAATAAAGACTGGAAGTAGATGCCAGCTCAACCTTGAGTTCTTAGCTCAAATGACATCTCTTCAAGAGAAAGGCTTCCTTGCTTTCCCTTGTCCCCACAACTAGGTCAATTCCTCCCCCCACCCCCCACTCTTACGCCCCAGCATCCAATTTTTCTTAAATGTTGCTAATCCTCAGTAGCTCATAAGACTGTTGTGATTTTATGAAAAGTAAATTAGATGAAGGCAAAGATTATGTCTAGTTTTTTCTCCCACCATTAAATTTCTGGGCTTAACACAGCACCTGACACATAATAGGGGCCTGAAACTATTTGTTAAATGAATGAATAAAAGAACGCATGAACTTCCTGAAGAGCCAGCTCTCCTCTGCCTCAGCTGGGCACTGAAGTGAGCAGCCTCTCTCAGCTTGGCAGCCTCCCTCCATCCAGAGCTGGTGCAGCCGGCAACTCATTTATTGATTCTCTTTGGGGCATGAAGTAGTTCTCATGTGATACATCCATAGAAAGGGAAACATATATTTAAGTTACAAACATTAAACCAACAGCCACCGGGACAGGTGCCCATCTGGATACCCTGTGCTGGCTACCTTTTGGGTGGAAGGCTCTGTGAGATAGCTCAGTCCAGCTTTCAGCAGAGCGCATCTGTACCTTGCTCGGAGTGCTATGAGGTGTGGTTCATGCGGTTAGGTAGACAGCAGTGGTGCCTGTGCATCTTCTTTAGGACACTCCTGACTGCTACACCCCTGCAACACTTACTTTCCTAATGGGGTGTTCTTTGGGAGTGACGGATTTACCCCATTGGTCAGTCCTTTTTATAGAAACTGCAGGGAAAGGAGAATCTTCTGTAGGCTTCTCTCTGTCTCTTTGGCCTTGTACTATTTTGGTCAGTCCATGTTGGGCTGTTTAAATAACACTGTGAAATTTTCACATATCTAGTGCTATGGGGGACAGCGGCGTTCCACATAAGTAGATTTTCCAGATAACTGAAACTTAACCTGTTAAATTGCAAACTTAAAAAAAAATTACTGTTTATATCAAGCCTTCTAAAATATGTGATACCCATCCCTGCCTGCCTTTTAAATCAGAGTACAGTGAATATATTTTACTTTTATCTTGATGGTTCAAGGTCAGAACTTTGAACATGGAATCATAGGATTTCAGAGCTTGGTGGGCCTTGATGAAGACGGTCTGGGTCAACTCCCTCATGATAGACGGAAGGAGAACGAGGCCCTGAGAACTGGTGCGACTTTCTGAAGACTGCACAGCTAGGCAAATAGAGACCTAGATGAAAATTCAGCCCTCAGCTCTTAGCTGAGTGCCCTTCCCATTGTCCTAGATCAGAGGTTCTTTAGGTATGTGGAGTTTTTCATCTCTTCAATAAGTGGCTCTAAACTACTGTATTTATTAAGTGGCTATTCCTGATTTTCATATTTTTTCCTGTATCCTGTCTAGTTGAAAAAGTCAATTTTCATTTCTTGCTTTCATGATGTATTTGCCTCTATCTTGTCTTCTTCTTTGGAGTACCTCTTTAAGGTGGGTGGTGGTGAGGACAGGAGTGGGGACCTAAATTTTTTTTTTAATGAATGAACTTTACTTTTTAGAGCAGTTTTACGTTCACAGCAAAATTGAGTCGGGAAATACAGAGAGTTCCCATGTGCCCCCTGGAATGGGGACTTGTTTATACTTTCTTGTAGGTCCCATAATTTAGCACAATGTCTTGTGTGTAGTAAGCACTTTTATAAAATCATCGTTGATTGGTAGATTCTATCATCCTGTGGACTGCGGAACCAAGTAGCAAAGTTGTTTGAAATGTGTTTTAAATGAGAGTATACCGTATTATAACTAGGTTCTAAGACAGGGCTTAGGGGGCCAGATTACAAATAAAGTATATCAGATTTGTGATTCCAGTTTGGCTACTCAAAGACATTGCTTGCTTACTTCTGAGTTTTCAGGCCATTCTGGATAACTAAAGCCACTGGATAAAAGAAACATAACTATAGTGGGAGTAACAGTAAAAAATAACAATAATAATAATAACATTCTACATGAACAATGCTTTAAGCTAGATTGGGGAGTTAGATTTTAGAACTAGTTGTGCTACCAGTACATGGCTAGGTCATGTTTACAGTTGTAACCTAATGTCTCGCCCAGAGCCTACTTGTAACCTGGTGTCTATCACAGTTCCTAGCTGTAACCTAGTGACTAGCACAGTGCCCTGTGCACAGGAGGGGCTCTAACCCTGAAAGGGGGCGTTGTCTAACCTGAATCCTGAAGATCAAATTGGAGTTAACCAGGCAAAGGGAGGGGTTGCCTTAGAAAAGCACTTTACTCAGAGGGAAAATCAGTTACAAACTCCAATGGGGGAGAAAAGCCCCTGGAGAATGAGAGGATTGTAGTCTAAGGTGAATCCAGAGAAATAAGCAGAGACAGTTCGTGGTGGGTCTGATAAATTCACTAAGGAGGAGAAATTTTATCTGGAAATACAATAAGGAGTCATTGGAGCGTTTAAAGTTGGGAAATTACATGGGCTGATTTGTTTTAGAAAGATCACTTAGGCTTTATGATGGAAAATTTATTCATTCCATGAATATACACTGAGGATCTGCCTTGTGCTAGGCACTCTCGCTGGAGCTGGAGATCAAGCTCTGATTAGTCCAAGTCCCTAATCTCCAGGAGCTCACATTCCAGTGCGTGTTTATGTGTATGGTGGCAGCAGCGGGTGGGGACAAGTCTACGTACTTATAGCATCAGATAGTGACAAGGGATCTGAAAAAAACAGAGAACAGGCCAGTGACTGCAAGTATAAATAACTTTTTTTTTAATATTGAGATTTGCTGTAAAGGAGAGCAATGAAATGGTAGTTGGAGGGGAATATGAGATCTGGGAAGGATTTTCTAAAAGATAAGGGATATTATCATGTTTGTGTGCTGATGGGAATGATCTAGAGGGAAAATTCAATGATGTAGGAGAGAGGGGGTGCAAATCCTTGGGTAGGCAAGAGGAGAAGAGATCCAATGTACAAGTCAAGGGGTTGGCCTCTGATAGGGGTGTAAACAGTTCATGCATTTTAACAGGAGGAAAGGAAGAGAATATGGGCACAGATGCAGGCAGGTTTATGGCTGTGGGAAGATGTGGAATCTCTTCTGGCTGCCTCCATTTTCTCAGGCCATAGCAGAGAGAAAGGATAGCAGAAGAGGTGTTGGAAGTTTGGGAGAGAAAAGAAGATATGGAGTATTCCTCTGGAGAGTGGGAGACTGAAAATGGATTAGGGAAATATAATATGCATGTTAGAACACAGTAGGGCCCCACATGGGGTTTGTGGTCATAAATTTGAGGTGAGACCAATCAGCATAATTATGTGTTCACCTATGCAGTGGCCTGGGTGCCTGTGATCAGGTGCAGGTTCAGAGTGTGGTTTGCAATTAACCAGCGTTAGGGGTAAAGGAGGTTAGAGCACATGCAAGGCAGTGAGTAATAATGATGGGTTGTGGAATCTAGGCTAGGGTGGGGAAGGACAGTGAAGACATAGATGGGTTCAATGGATCTTTGGAGTTGCGTTACTAGAGGCAGTGAGCCAGAAGGACAGCAGATGGACCTCAGAGAATGGAACGTTTAAAATTGAGCCAATGGAAGCAGTGCAGTCATATGTAATGACAGTGTGTTTAGCGAGGAGGGAAGCTGAGGTGGGGTGGAAGATTAGATCATTGTAGCTGAGAAGGCAATGAAGCTGAAAAACCCAGATATTTGAAGGAGTTCCAAGTAGACGTTGAAATTACCAAGAGCAGTGGTGGAGAGTGACAGTGAGTTAGGTGCTGCATCTGCAAGGGATGAAGAGAAGTAGCCTGTGGGTCTGCAGGTAAGTGCAAGCGGGAGGATGAACAGAATGACAGAAGGTTGATAGCACGACTTTGAAGGAGTTGGGATTCACGGGGTTGAGGGAGAAACATTTGAATCTCACATAGCACCTTGTATGTATCTTCATGATACTGTCTTATTCTACCTTTTGTTTTAGTCTATGCCTTTATTCTGTCTCTTACAAGCCACATTTCCTCACTCTACTGTGAGTTCATTAGATGCAGGGACTACGTTCTCATTTTTAACCGCCACAGTGCCTAACACAGTGCACCATCCGTAGCAGGCAATTACCATTTGTTGAATGAGATTGCACCAAATGTGGATATTTAAAGATCAAGTGGTTAACAACCTCAGAGGATACAATATTGTAATGGAATTTATAGCTAGATTTATGGGTGTGTACTAAAAACATAGCACTGTCAGCTAATCATGTAGTTTCAATTGTTTCTAGAATTCCAAAGACATTAAAAATATAATTTGATCGTAAATATTGCAAAGAAAAGCCTGGGGCCATTCTGTTTGCTTAGAAAGGTGCTGTTTCCTTGTTTCTGTACTGCAGGAATAAAAGTGTCTGGGAAGGATCACCATTTGCTAGCTTTGACCATTTCCTGAACCCCCTCAAATATTTGTTCATCCAAAATTTCTCTTTGAAAGCTAAAGAATAGTTAATTTTTATTTTGCAGAAGGACCTGACCTATACCCCTATTGTAACTGTACCTTGGGCAAACTGGGCAATGCATAACACTATTCTTGAAAATCTCCTCACTGTGTAATGGCATTGTATATGATGAATAATAAACATCACAAGAAACGAGAAATTTTGATTGAAACTGTAAACTCAACTTAGATTTGCTTCCATAACTTATTTCTGCAGCATCTAAATGTAAATTGTAAGGGTGAAGAACTGTTTTATGTGATGTCCAAAATTGCCTCTTGAAAACCACGATGCAGCGTCAGCACTTTGGTTCTTGCAGTTGGCAGAGGTAATGGAGAGAGGGTAGCTACCACACACGGTCGCTTTCCATGGGTAATTCACATTCTCCTTGTGTCTTTCAATTACCGCTGGCAAAAATGCATAACTAATCAACTTGCATCGAAGATACTTGATTTGTACTCTTTCTTTCTCATCTCTGTCACCTCTTGCTCTCCCTCTTCTTCTTCCCCTCTCCCTCCTCTTTTCCTAGATACTCATAAACCAGAATCACTTAAAGATAATAGCTCCTTCAAAAATGCAACTCCACAGGATTTAATTAAACCTTAAGACCCAGACTGGCCTGGAGAGGCTGAAGTAGTGCGAGATGAATCTTTGCTCAGAATGAACATGGGATTCTCGTGGCTTCAAGGTGTCAGAGACCAAGTGCATTAAAAGAGAGATTTGGCTTGTCGCTAGTTGTATGAGCTCAGTGAATCAAACAGTAGGCGAGAGAGTTAGCAGTCCTTCCTTTTGTGTGACCTTGGCTATGGCAGTGTCCTGTCTTCCTGTTTCCTCATCTCTAAAATGGACTTTGAATACCAGCCTTAAACAGTTGTTGCTTAGAAAACATTTTTTTTTTTTTGTGAGGAAGATTAGCCCTAGGCTAACATCTGTTGCCAATCGTCCTCTTTTTGCTGAGGAAGATTGACCCTGGGCTAACATCCATTCCCATCTTCCTCTACTCTATATGTGGGACGCATATAGCAAGCCACGGCCTGGCTTCACAAGCTGTGCGTAGGTCTGCACCTGGGATCCGAACCCACCAACCCCAGGCCGCCGTAGTGGAGTGTGTGAACTTAACCACTACACCACTGGGTTGGCGCCCAGAAAACAATTTTTGAAAACTTGACCCCCAATCTTTTTTTCTTTGGTTTACAAATGCTAAATAACTATACTGGAGATGTTTCAGTTGTTGTAGATATTTAGGTAAAAATGACAGAGATTATTTTGTTAATGGGGATCCCGTATCCCATCATATCTTCTAGGGTCCTGGAGTAAGGTAAATTAAAGTACATTAAGATATAAGTTGCTATACTCCTTCTATAATTGTTCCTAGGCTAAACTGCTCATATGAAAACACTATTCTTAAAAATTTCCTGGCTGGCAGAAATATTATAGTATAGTATAGTATAGTATGTCAATATTGACATAATGCTTACTATATGTTAGAGACTAAACAATTGATGTATAGTAACTTATTTATGCCTCACAACAATTCTGTATGATAGATCTTAGAATTTTGTTTCCCATTTTACAGACAGGAACAGAAAAGTTAAGTAATTTGAGCAGGATACCAACAGCATGTGTGTTAGTAGACAGAGCTCTCCAGAGAAGCAGAAACAATAAAGACGTGTGTGTGTGTGTGTGTGTGTGTGTATTCTGTTTCAATATTAGACCACTGTACAAATATATATATATATATATTTGTTTATTTATTTTAAGGAATTGGCTTACACTATTATGGAGGCTGACAAGTCTCAAGATTTGTAGACCCAGGGGAGCCAATAGCATAGTTCTAGTCCGAAGACTGGCAGGCTCAGGACCCAGGAAGAGCTTATGTTGTGGTTTGAGTTCAAAGGCTGGAAAAAACTGATGTTACCTGCTTGAAGGCCATCAGGCAGGAGGAGTTCCCTCTCACTGATGAGAGGGTCAGCCTTTTTGTTCTATTCAGGCTTTCAGCTGATTGGATGAGGCCAACCACATTAGGGAGGGCAATCTGCTTTACTCAGTCTACTGATTTCAATGGTAATTTCATCCAAAAACACCTTTACAGACACACCTAGAATAACGTTTGACCAAATATCTGTGAATCAGTTATAAGTTGACATGTAAAATTAACTGTCACAGTATGTAAGTGAGTGAGCCAGGGTTTGGGTCCAGAGCACATACTTTTGGCTTCTACTTATAACCCCTCTAAGGCCTTAGTGATCCTTACTGTCATCTACTCAACATGAAAGTCCAGCAATGCCCTTAGTCAGACTTTCACAAGAATTTTATAATTGTCAAAATTATAAATACCTTACCTCTTCCCACAAACAACATGCCATGCTAAGGGGACCTTACTAAGAATGAGAGTTTGCTACTAGAATATTTGACCTTCCTCCAAGGAGATCTTATTTTTTCCTTTAATATTTCAAACTGGCCAAAACTAGATCCTTGGTTGCCTCAGACCAAACTTCAACCACAGAAGGGAAAACAGACATTCTTTACTTTTCCTATCTCGATCCTTCCACACAGAGAGCTGTAACTGGGCCACAGGTCTGAGGGCTGGGACTTCCTGCCTGATTCTGCTCTTCCAGAAAGACAACACTGAGTGAATGGGCAAAGACTCTGCTCACTTACTTTACAGTGAGGGACACAGTCAATACATAAGTAAATATAAAAATATATAATGGAATGTCAGAGATAAAAGTTTCATGACAACAGTTGAGCTGGGAAAAGGAAGAAAGAGAACTGGATGAAGTGAGTGAAGTGGCTATTAATGCAAGGAAGTCAGGGAAAACTTCTCTTGAGTAGGTGACATTTGAGCAGAGACTTGAATGAAATAAGGGGGTGAGCTGTGAGACGATCTGTGGAAAGAACCTTCTAGATGGGGACTATATGAGTCAAGGCCCTGAATTGGGAGTATCCTCTGTGTGCTTAAGGAACAGTGTGGTTGGAGTGAAATGAGCAAGGTGGGGAGAGGAAGATAATGAAATCAGACGGACAGCCAGGACCAAGTGACGTACGGTCTTCTGGTTAATGGAAAAGATTTTGGATTTTGTGATGGGAAGACATTGGAGGGTTTTGAGTAGGAGAACAACATGATCTCACTCACATTTTAAAGGATCCCCTTGGTTGCTGTAAGAGAATAGTTACTTGGGAGCAAGTGTGGAAGCAAGGAGACTAATTACGAAGCTATTGCAGCCATTCAGGTGAGAAGCGATGTTGGCTTGGGCAGGGTGGGTAGCAGTGGAGATGGTGAGAATTATTTGTATCTGGATTATATTTTGAAGGTAGCAGTGAGGGGGGCTTGTTAGTGGATTCACTGTGTTGTGTGAGCCAATTCTGTTTCACTATTAGACCGCTGTACAAAGATCTTATAACTTAGCAGATTTGCAAAAGAGTGGATTGGACTAAACGGTATCTACGGTGTATTTCTCCAACACGGTAATTTTAATCACATTTACTACATGCTCCCTGAGATGTAACAACACTCAACTATTTTATCAGCTGCAGTTAAACTTTATTCTTCCTGTATATAAAGCTCAACATATCTTCTTTTGATCCAGGGGGATTTTTAATAGCAACTTTATTAGTCCACCAAAACAGAAGCCAGTGAAAGAAAATGAATGACCTTCAGCATACTCAGGAAAGTGGCAGGACAATGTACAAAAAAAATTCCAAGAAAAATTTCAAAGATGTTTATCCATTAAATAAACATGGGAGAAAGAAGCCCAGGATGAAGAAAAACAACACATAACATAAAATAATATGTAAATGGCCCTCAGGGAAAGACCAAAGAAAGGATTATTTCATTTAGCTGCATCAGTGAAAAATCGCCTGGCTTTATATCAGAAAAAAATCCCTATAATCCACTTTCAAAAGTGCTTGCTCCATATATTATGCATGACATTTCCAGGCTGCCAAATTTCTGATTGAGCTGGTGATTAGAAGACAACGCAGCACCTCCTTTCCTTTCTTCCTTTCTTGGAAGGAATGTTGCCTCAGCTCTCCTTCCACTGAATGCCTCATGAAAGTCAGAAACAGAGAGAGACATGCATCAGAGAGTTGATTTGGTTCAAGAGTAATACCTAGCGGGAATGTGCAGCAGCTAACACAGGAAGAGTTGGCAGAGGGGAGAAAGGGAAAGACAGGGGTCAGGAAAGAGCAGTTTTACCTGCAGTGTTGAAGGTCGGAGAGGTGTCAGGTATCAACAGTACCTGGGTTAATTGCCCCTGACACCAAATGAAATAAAGCTCAGTTTGCTATGCGGGCAGCTCTGAAGAGAGATAGCTCATTTTCAACCTGCATGTTTATATCATGTTACTTAATTGGCCTACTGAGGCATGAGGGCTGCTGTGAGGCAGCAGTGGGAAAGGGGAGATGTGTTGGAGTGTGTGTGTGTGAGCGTGATAGAGTTAGAAGTGGTAATTTATAATGATTGCTTTCCATGCTCACCATAATAGACCACTTCTGAGCAATCAGGTTGTGCTCCTGCAGGACTTGGGGTGGCACAGGTAGGCATTATTTAATTCATCTGTGAGAGAGTGAGCAACGGGGGGTGATAGAGTGGGTGTTAATCAGAACCATATGAGCTTTGGGATGGCTGCATCTAAATCAATCCAAGGAATCGTCTGGGAAATCAACTCTCTGTTTTCAGCTGCCTCATATGTTTTATTCTTGTGGGGGGACATTAGAAACTTTTTTCAATCACTTCTTCCCAGTTTGGTTCATCCTAATAAGCTCCAGAAAATTCATATGTCGGGAGGAATTTGCTCTGAATGGAATTTCATTCCACAGTCTCTGAATACTGATGACCGGTAAACGGTACTGGGACATTATCCGATAGCCCAAGGCTCTTCTGAGTTTGTTTCAGGCACTAGCAAGGATTTCTCAATACTGCCCGAGTCACAGGATGTGGCTGTGCCAGTCTGGAAGTTATGGTCTACACAGGTGACAGCACACCTGAAATGGGGATAAAATGAAGAATGTCAAGGGATCTTGCTCTGAGCTTAACATGCAACATGGAGGCAAATTAATTCATGAACATTTCCCGTGGTTTTTGATTACGGAATACAAGAGATTTTCTCATTGGCCTTGAAAGGATGTTTTGAAGAGGAAACATGTTAGTTTGGAACATACTGAAATTGAAGAGTAAGAAGAGAAATGCTGTCCTTTATCCTTAGCTTTTTTTATTTTTTTTGTGAGGAAGATCAGCCCTGAGCTAACATCCGTGCTAATCCTCCTCTTTTTGCTGAGGAAGACCGGCTCTGAGCTAACATCTATTGCCAATCTTCCTCCTTTTTCTCCCCAAAGCCCCAGTAGATAGCTGTATGTCATAGTTGCACATCATTCTAGTTGCTGTATGTGGGACGCAGCCTCAGCATGGCCGGAGAAGCAGTGTGTCAGTGCGCGCCCGGGATCCGAACCTGGGCCACCAGCAGCAGAGCGCACACACCCAACCGCTCAGCCACAGGGCCGGCCCCTATCCTTAGCTTTTGACCACAGCAGCAGCCCCCACACCTGCGTTCTCCCAGCTCCATGCACACGTGGACCTTGGGTTTGAGAAACACTGCATTAAAAGTTCACTGCTGCCATTTTAGGTCATCCCTACTTGGCAGTACTCTATTGTAAGGGGACATCCAGATAATCCAGAATGTGCTCATATTGTTTTTGAGAGATCACGGAAATGAAAATATGCACTACATAATCATAACACCTGAAGATTCCCCAAAACATGTCCACAGATTCCCAGTAGTCCATGACAAGAGGCACTGGGCTATAGGATTCCTCTCAAATAAATCCTGGGGCATGTGAGCTACTCCTGGGAGTCATTAGGTAGCATCTCTGGTAGGCAAATGTATTATTTTAGGTCTCCTGGGTGCTATGAGTTGATGCTCCAGTGCACTTAATGCATGCCCTACCAGTGTCCCCATCCTTTTCCACCCTCTTTTGTTCCAAGGGACCCAGAACAACTAACAGGCCATCATACATGGCCTAATATATATAGTTTGCTCAGGGTTAATGAAAAGGCTGATAATTTCTAAGATAAATTTACAGGATTCAAAGCTTCTGAAACATGGTTCCAAATTAAAAAAAATAAAACGATTTGGACGAGACAAAGCATTTGTTTATCTAAGTATGAAAAAATTCTAATCAAGGGAATGGTGATTAAGCTTAGATTATGATATTTGGTTACTAAGTCCTGTATCCACTCCAGGATTGCAAAGCACTTCTCAATTGGTTGTTCTTTTCAACTTGTCTCTTTTGGCATGTGTGTTTTTTACAGACATCACTAAGGATGGGTAGGATGTATCAGCCAGTATATATTTTTGTAAATGTGTTTATTCTGAAAATACACTTGGTTTTCCCAGTACAACATCTCTGGCCATGCATAAATCAAAGTTGCTTTGTATGTTGTTGACTCAATGGGCTGCTGGAGATTTTAATAGACCTCTAAGCCCTTTTGGGTTTATCCACCAGTGTTCAAAAAAGAAAATCAAGAGAGAGAGAGAAAGAACCATCTTTGATCTCTCTCTTACCTGGGGAGAGGAGAGGGGAAGGGAACTGGAGGCAGAGGGCTAAATTTACCTTTTGAGAAACACAAGCAACAGAAAATATCAGACACAGCTCCAAGTATTGTAGGATAAGTGGCTTCTGTTGTGGAGAGGCTAAGGAATGAGAAAGAAATGGTTTTCTCAGAGTTGCTTTCCCAGGTCTGCTCTCCTTGGTCCTGTTTGTTGGGGATTCTGCAGCTTTGTCCCATGTGGAGGTGCCAGTGCCATCCTGGGTACATGTTGAGGCAGAATTAATCACATTCCCTGTCCAGTGGCCCTGGTCTCTACTAGACGGGCCAGTTCAGAGCCAGGCGAAAGATGCAGAACATACTCAGGGATGAAGGTGGGAGGGATCAGGAAGGAGAGGTCTGTCAATGTCCAGTAGCATCAACCTGAAAAACTATTTGAAAAAAATAAAGCATGAAAGCTGCAGCTGATGCTCCTCCTTCGGGCATCATTGCTCTCCACCAAATCCTGAGCTGTCAGTATCTCTTCCGAGTGCATTTCCATTCCCTCCTGCATAGCAAGTCCGTTTCCAAGAGAGGCCTTTGCATTACTCCTCATGTTTTCTTGGTTAATGAATAATATTAAAAACACCCATAAGGAAAATAATCATAATGCTTTTAGACACATCATGAAAGCAGGACATTAATAATAGGCAGGCTTAATTAATTGAGCTCCTGTTTTCATAATACCCATGAATAGCTGAGCTCAAAGTGAAACTCTCTTTCATTTTACCCAGAGCTCTGACGTGGAGATGTAAAGTGCCTTCCAGGGTCACCTGCTGCGCATTCAACTGAAGAAAAAAATTCTATTGGTTCTCTTGAATCTAAATATTTTGCAAAGAAATCTGAGCCCATTCTTCTCTGTCTCATTCTGGGTTATGAAGATAGAAAGTCCTCATGGTCCATCACATATGATCAGCTCTATTTTATCCACCTGTGAAATATTCACCTTGTAGATTAACTGGGCAAAGGAAAAGCAAGATTCCCCTCCATTTGTCATAGGGGAGATACCAGTCTGCATTTTCCCTACCATTATGATATATAATCAAGGAAAATGCAAACTGACCTTAATATTAATTGAAGAAAAATTATAAGCAGAAAGGTAAATTCTGTGTGAATACTGAAAATCATTCCTAAAGGTTTCTATATAAATTGTAGATTTTCCAGGGTTGGCATTACCTGAATCATGATTACCCTTCAGTGGTGCTGAAAAGTATATGAGGACACAGACATATGTATATTTTAAAATTGAGCGTTTCATATTTTTTCCTCAATAACCTAAAATGAATTTGTATATATAAGCCAGAAGCACACATTTTAACGATAGTTAATAAAGTCTCTTGCATCTAGAGACACTTTGCATACAGGATTATTGACCCCATTTACGCTCGATGCATTACTCCAATTCAATTAATTATCTTAGAAAAATGGTTCAAAGTGAAGAGTTATTAAGAAATCTCTTCACATGCTGAATTAGTGAGGCAGTGAGATAAGATGAGATGTGTCTTTATTAGATGAAAGACTATCTAGACAAGACTCATCATGATTTCATAGGATCAGAATTCTAGTTGGTGTTTAATTTTGTGACTTTGCAGAAGGTCACTTGGCCTTATAACCTTGTCATTTCTTTGCTTAAATACCTGCAATGGCTGCCCATTGCCTGGAATAGTTTGAACCTCCCATTGGTAATCTGACCCCTCTCTGCACTTTCTTATCATTATATCACTTCTTATACTTGGCATCTTAACCTCAAGGAACACTCAACGTTTTCTAAGCTTTCGTTCACGTTCCTCTCTTGGAGTGTTTTTTAATGTTCATATTTTTCTTTCAGCCTTAAGATCTCCTTTTGCACCATTTCCTCTGCTGAAATCCTACTTTAAGGCCCAAATCAAGTGTATCACAAAATATGTGATCCATTTTTCTACTTGGAATGAATTTTTTCCTCTCCTTCCCTCTTTTAGCACACCGGTTCTCTATCCTGGCTACACATTAGAATCAATGGAGAGTTTAAAAAAATACCAATGCTTGGGTCTCCCCCCACCCCTCCATTCTGTGCACCAAATTCTCACTTTAAATCTGAACAATGACCAGCAATAACCTTTTGCTCCTTACCTAGCCCTTTCTAGACACATAAGGCTAATATCTCCTTTTAAGGGCAACATGAAGGCACCTGCTGATATATCAAAGTGTGTTTGGATGTGAGTGAACGGGGGCAGCTCACTCTCTTGGATTCGGTGGTGGTGAAAGAAGTCTTTGATGCAGCTGCCCCTACCTGCCATGGCTGTAGCAGCCAGGTGTGCATGGCTTATGTCATGATCTGTAAGGTGCCTGACACCTTAGGCCACTGGTCAGTGGGATCGGTGGGAAACATGGGAATTTATGGGTAAATGTGCATGACATTTGCCGTGTGTGTGGAAATCAAGCCTGAGCAGTCCTGCTATAGAGCCCATGGAGATGAGTCTGAAAGCTCCTGCTACAGTGGTTTTGTCATTCACTATCTGTAATTCAATGTCTACGGTTATTTTATTGTTTGATAACACTTTTTTACATTTCAATACAACCTTTCATGTTTTCTTGTTCATGTGCAAATAGTGAACCCCATAATTCTACCACATTTCCTTGGTTGATTCACTCTCCACAGTTCTGTTTCAGGACATTTCTCTTCTCCTTGAGTTTTCATTACTCCCTACTCCTTATGTTTGGCTGATGACCTTGCTTCCTACTTCCCTGAGAAAGTATAAGAGGTCAGGAAAGGACATCCTCATTCTCTCACCAAGAAGTTCACCAATCCACTGAATCTCTGCTGTGGACTCTGTTTCCCTTACCGTGGCAGAGTCCCAGCAAAGGCCACGCCCTCCACTCCTGTAGCTGATCCCGCCCTACTTCCATCATTTAAGAACTTGCTTGTGCCATTGCCCTTCTCTCTTCGGCTTCCTTATGATCCTCTCTACTGGGTTACCTGCCATCCTAAAAAAATAAATTTGTCCCTGACCTTTCATTTTCTCTATTAACCTTTTGTGGCAGCCTTAAGAATGGGCCCACAGATGTCCTACTAATAGGGAGTGTTCTTGACTGAGGGCCCCAGCTGCTGAGCTTCGGAATTCATCCTGCCTTTGTACTGAGGCAGCACTCTCTGTAGACTGCTCCCTACCAATGACTAATTTGGCAGGGATACTAACACAGATCCCTTCTTGGTAGACACAGGGCTCCTTTGTCGGCCAACTCTGGCTCAAGAACTGATGGCTTTGTCAAACTTTCTGTGGACTGCATGGCAGTCCAGATGCTTCCACTCAACCTTCTCTTCTCTTTCCTTCATTCAGCGTCAGAGTTGCACTGTTGTCTGACAGCTCTCCCCGCCTCCTCCAGCCCCCTATCTCCTTTCACATAGGCATTTCCCCTACTAAAATCTTTACATGTTTAATCCAGGCTTGGAGTGTGCTTCATGAAGGACCTAGACAAACACACCTCCCCAGTTTCTCTGCTTTCTTTCATAGCAAAATTCCTCTTAGGAGTTGTCTACCCATTCTTTCCTACTGGTTCTCTCTTGAACCCTCTCCAGTCAAGCTTTTACCCTCACCACTCCAACAAAACTGCTCTTGTCCAGAGTGTACTTACACAGATAGCCTACTCCACACCTAGGTTATGTCTGCTAGGTTATGGGACCACCATTGTATATGTGGTCTGTGATTGACTGAAATGTTGTTATGCGCTGCATGACTGTAGTTGATTTTGACTACTCATTTTTCTTATCTACCAGTAACTACTGCTGCTCCTTTCTGAAGCACTTTTTCCAATTGGTTTTCAGAATACTACCCTTTCCTCCTTTTCCTTCTACCTCATTCCAAGATTCCTTTGCTGACTTATTTCTACCCCTAAGTGCTAGAGTGCCCTTCAGTAAAGCCTCAGATCTCTTCTCTATCTACTCTCCCTTGGTGATCTTATCCAGTATCATGGTTTTAAATATCTGCTAAGTGTAACTCCGCAATGTATATCTCTAGTCTTAATCATTTTCCTGAAATACTGATTGGTATACCCATCCTTCACTTAGTTGTCTAATATGTACCTTCAACCTAACATGCATAACTTAAGGTAGGCCCTCTAGAAAGCAGAGCATGAGGCAAACATTAAGATACTACCAATTTATTTTAAGAGTGCAAGTTTAGGTTGTGGAGGTAAGGATAAAAGGGCAGTGAAGCAAGGGAAGATGCAATGCTGTACCATGAGATGCATTACTGGCCTGGCCCTAGCTGTATACTGAGCTGTGAAGGAACATAGCATGTTACCCACAGGCTTGCTTACTTGGCACATAGGTCTCCTAAAGGGTTGAAAGGAAGCAGTGCACCTTGGAGTAGTCTAGAAGGGAGACAAAGGAGGGGAGCTTTAGTTGCTGTTTCTCTCCCATCTCGCGTTTCTCATTGGTCAAGGTTCATCCCTTGGAGAGCTTAATCAGTACTTCTGGATTGTCATATGGCCCCATTTGCACCATTTGGGAAGACAGGTTCCATCATCTTTTATGTGGAATTTTATCTAAGTTCTAAAGTGGAGGGGCTACATGACACAGATGGGTACCAACCTAGAGCAAGAGAGAAATAGGCAGTGATGGGAATCTGAGAAGGCGCACAAGGTATGTGATCCTATACACTGTCCAAAACAGAACTCTGATTTTTTTCCCCTTCCCCAATTAATTTCCTTAGCTTTGCCCCATCAGACTATTCCCAAATAGCAGACAGAACGATCTTTAAAAAAAAAAAAATCATATACTCACCTGCTCAAACCTTCCAACAGTTTCCCATCACACGTAGAACAAAATCCAAGGTCTTCCTAGTAGCCTACAAGCCTTTGTGAAAAGGTCTCTGGCTTCATCTCCTGTAGCTCCCCTCCTCATCCTTCTGCTCCAGCCACCTTCACACCTTTGCTGTCCCTCAAACACACCAAGCTCACTCCCACGTTAAGGTCTTCCTGCATGCTGTTGCCACGGCCTGGAATTCTCGTCCCAGATTTTCCTATCGCTCAGTCCCTCACTTCATTTACTTCTTTGTCTCTTTCAGATCACCTCTTTAGTGAGGCTTTTCCTGACTATTCTATTGAAAATCAGAAGCATTTTCATTCTATTTCCCTTTACCCTGCTCTATTTTTTTCTAAGCATGTACATACCCAACATTATATTATGTATCTGTTTTTACAATTGTCTGTCTCCCACTAGAGTGTTAGCTCCATGGGAACTGGGACTTTGTCATTTTCATTGCTGTTTCCTCAGTAACCAGAACAGTGCCCGGCACAGAGCAAGCAGTCACTATTTATGAGTGAATTGATTCTGGAAGATGAAGCATACATGCCGGGGAATAGAGAGAGGGGGAAGGGAAATGGTACGTATCATTTATCAGGCTATGTCTCCAGATAGCTTTCTTCTTCTTTTTCTCTTTTGTGATATAAAGAGATCTACTCATCACAAACAGAAGAAAGTTCCACTACAGAAACACCAACCATACAGTGCTAGCAGCTTAAAGGCTCAGTTTCCCCCAATCCTTCATTAAACAGCTTTGTGCATCACTAGCCTCCTGGTTGTAAAGCTAGGTCAGGGAATCGACTTGAGTAAGGTGTAGGAGGGGCAGGGTCCGGAGCGTACCCGGCAGTCCCATTCTTGGGTCTTGGTGGGCTGCTTCTGGTCTGGCTTTTGGTGTGGTGTTAGTGATGCAAACCAGAGCTCCCTGGGTGCCCAGAGGTCCTGTAGAAAGAGACATGGGCAGCAGGCTCAGCCCAAGCTTTGCTAGGCAGCCCCTCTGGATGTGGCTGGAGTGTGAGGAACACAGCTTTCTGCTGGGTCGTGAGAAGAAAACATTCTCGTAAGGGCTCACATTTGCAACATCTGTTTCATTTGGGTAATTTTAGATGGCTAAAACTTACATCTCAGAATGGCGGGGGCGCCTATCGTCTTACTAATGATTGCTACAATGTCTCTAAGCACCCGCCAAGGTAGTTAATAGACTGTAAGGGCTAAGAGGAAATAGGGCCCTTATTAAGCTCAGGAAATAGCATCCCTTTAGGGCAAACTGACACAGAAGAAAACAGTATAATGGTTTGTCTCTCTTAGAAAAGCCTAAAAAAAAAAGTCTTCTCTCTCTCTCTCTCATTTTTTTATAAAGCTGTAGTAGTGAGTTAAGGATTTTAATATTTCTATTAACCTTTTCTTAGCCTAATATCTATGCTTAATTAACTCCTACCACTTCTCAAAAGAAAAACAACCTCATTCAAAGAAATTTACATGGATAAAAATTGAATTTTAAAGATACTCATCAAACCTCATTGTTACTGAGAACTTTTTGCAAAGATAGCACTTAATAGAAATGATAGCACTTTTACTCAGAGTATTTCTGGGTGGAAACATGAGGGAGATTAGAAGCTGTTAATTATATTGCACAGCTGATGAAATTGGAGGCCCATAAAGAATACTTTCTCTACTTTTCTGCCTCTCACAGCACTTCCTATCATGCACCAGCAAGTGCTTAATAGACATATCTTGAAAAAGAGGCATGACTATAAATGTAGAAAATAGTGGCAAAATGGGAAATGTAACTGATTTCACAATCTTATTCTCTTTTAAATATCAAAACAAAAACCCTCAATGGACAGCATAGTGATGGAGTGCTTACTTCAGAATCTGTGTGAACTTAAATAAATCTAAAAGGGCTCTTGGTCAACCCTGATGCCTGTTTGTATAGCTCTGTGCAGTAAACAGAACACTTTGGCATACATTATCTCATTTGATCCTCAAAGTAATCTCTTTTGAATTTTATCCCAAAAGCCTTCTTAGACCCAGAAAAGGTTTCAAAATATTTCATTGCCACCCGGAGACGGATACTATTCCAGAACATGAAGATTAAGTGTTCTTTGAGAAGGAGCTGTTTGGTCATCATGACTTTCTCCCAGCTATCAGTCTAGAGTGTCCTGTTTGCTAAGGCTAACATGTGGATGTATTAGCCTTAATATGTCACACTGTGTTATGTTAATCAGGATAGGATAAATTATGCTGTGATTAACAGACAACCCCTATATCTCAGTGGCTTAACAGAAGAAAGGTTTGTCTCTTGCTTACAAAGATGAAATCCAGGTGATTCTCTGGGGTGACTCAGTGGTCCAGGGCGATGAATACTCACCATCCTGTGGCTGCACCATTGGAAACACGCATCTTGCTAGTCATTATAGCAAGGATGGACTGTGCTGGGAAGTTCATACTGGCGATTAAATGTTTTGTCTGAGAAGTGACACATATCACTTCTGCTTACCTGGGCGTAGGTAAGTACAATACATATACTTACATAATACCTAATACATATACTTACCTATTACCATATAATACGTAAGAAGTATAATCTTCTTATATATCAGGAAGGAGAAGAAAATCAGATGTGGGCGACACTTAGGGATTCCTAATATATAAGGTTTTTCTTTTTTCAATCAATGAGGAAGTATTAAGTTTCCAGCTTTAACCTGGATAGACTTAGCCAAACTTATCAAGGTCTGTGGCCTTCTTCCACTAAATGTATTACAACAGTTACCGTATAATGGCAGAGCTGATTCCTTTTTAGAACAATTATGTTGGGTTCCAAATTTCCTCTGATATCAGGCTCTGGTGGTCTCAACATGATGCCAAAACCACCTAGTAAGCTCAGTGAATTCAGTGGGGAAAGAAAATTGTTGTGGTGGTTTTGTTAGTGTGTAGAATAAATAACTGGTTGATCGTCTGCAATATTCATTTTCCAGTGCATCCGTGAGCACTGTGAGAAATGCTTTTTGGTCCCTGCCTCTTTGTGCAATTTTGGAGAGCCTAGAAAACAGTAGAAGCAGGAAAGACTGAGGGCTGTAGATTGGGCCCTCATGGGTTATAACTTGGTGCTGAGAACCAATTGCAGTCTCTTGCAAATATAACATTGGCCTCCTCCCATGTAGATCTTATACCAGCTGGTAAACTTGGTTTAACAAGTTGTCGGTCACTAAACAAGAGTGTGTGCAGCCCTACCTGAAAGTGAACTCCTTCTTGATTGCCTTAGTCAAAAACACAGTGATGAGATTTTAAATCTGGGGCTTATCATTCTGAGACATGTGTAAGAATTACCTGAGTAACTTATAAAATTCAAATTTCAGGTCTCCGCGTTCAAAAAATTTGAATCAGTCTTGTAGAGCCTAAGAAATCATATTTTTAACAAGAATCTCAGTTGATTCTGATGCTTGCTAACCTACAGGCCACATTTTGAGAAATTCTGAACTAAGTAAAAGAACATGGATGAGTCGAGGAAATGGTCAGAATCTTGTTGTGAATTCAGAGCAGGCTTCAAAAATATCTGTATTGTCATGTAATTTGTTCAATATCCTATACAAAGGGCTTGGAAAACAGTCTGCATAGTAAAAGCACAATAGGCTTTCCAAGATTTGACTGCTAGAGACTGCTGTAAATTTTCGAAATAATCTGTACAACGGTTTTAGGGCATTTCTTCTAGTTAATATTGAGGGCTTTCCACCCACTCCGTTTACTGGTGCCCTTTAGGATTGTAGAAAAGAACAGTGAGCCGTCAATGAGGACAATGGAAAGCAAGTTGAATGAATCCCAAAATGGCATATTTTACTTGAAAAACATGCATTATGCTCTTTTCCAAGTAAACTGCACAGAAAAAATGTAAATGAAGCATAAAGCTCTTATGAATTAGGCCCTAAGCGTTTTTCTTTTTAGCATATAAACTGCCACTAAGGATGTGATAGGAATGCATTTTCTACTATTTTTCAAACTGTAATTACGTTTCCCTAGTAAAACTCAAATACTTGATATGGTCCTGTTGCAACTGTACCAGACAGGTAATAATTGGAAAATTTAACGCAGAGCTTTATCTCTTAAATGCTAAAAGGTAGGGCTACTCACAGCATACAGAAGAGCTGGCATTAAACATAAAAAGTGTGAACCTGGTGTTTCTCTATAATGTTAATTTTGCATCTGGAAATATGTTCCAAAGTTGTAGCACCCTTTTAAACATATAAGAATAAAAGACAATTCCTCCCCCAACCTTCACCTAAAAGAGCCTATAATCTCCATCTAGCATTCAATAGTTCCATTTTTTTTTTCACATTTACTGTATTTCAGGTTAGAATGTGATGCGTTTAAGTCTCAGAGCAGTGAATTAACTTATTTAAGCAGCAATGGAATAAAATGAAGCAAAAAAGAGGGAAATTCTCTGGAGAGCACCGTTCAATTGTGTATCTAAAGACAATCAGAAAAGGGCACACAATAAAACTCATATAGAGAATTAAAAAGATTTGAGCAATGCTCTTCCCATCCATCATCACGGTAGCCTTTGTTAGCCAATGTTTCTTTTTTTATTACTGTCTTTTTTTAATTCAGCGATTCTAAGGCTTACACTACATTTGGGATGTGTGAACCTACACAGATAACAATGAAAAGCTCCTTAAGCCTTCTGTGTGAATTGATAATATTTTTTTTTTGCAGACAATGCAAGTTAAGTGGTTTCCACATGGGCACATCATATGCAGTTTCTATGGGAAAACCATAGATTCACAACTTTAGGACAAAGCTTATCATTGTCTGGAATATGATCTTACATTGTAAGATTCTTAGAAGAGCAAAAGATCTGAAATAATTTCTGATAAGATTTCTTGTGAAATCTTCAGCCTGACTTTGCATTTTCGTCTGGGAAAACTTTGATGTTTTCTAGTGCAAGCCAAATTCCATGGTCCTTTGACGATTGTTCATCTGTACTTGAATTTTTTATGGGTTTCATCCAGACCTGATGCCTCTTGTTTTTGTGTCTATCAAAAGAAATATTAACTTATTCCCACATGCTACCTTTCAAATCTCATTGCTGTTCATGTTTGATTACAAGGGCCTTGCTACAGCATGACCTTGTAACCTGGAATTAAACTTATGATTTCTGAAAGCATTTATCAACTTTGGACGCATAAAAAATACTACAACTAAAAACAGCGTAATCTCCGAACTAGAGGTTGTGTTCTGTATTCTTCAGTAAGTCAGACTGCAAATCATCTCATACAGCGGAAGCATGTAGCTTTTGACAGCTGGAGAAGCAACAGAGCATCAGGATCAATAACTCAGGCTTTGGAGTCAGACAAGTTTCAAATCTCTGCTCTCACATTTACGTGTAGTCTTGACATTGGGCTTGTGCTCTTTGAGCTCAGTTTTCCCCATGTGTAAAATGGGTAAGATAGTAGTTATAATATTTAGGATAGGCTAACTGCTGTATCAGTTAGACTCCCAAACGTTTAACGACTCAAACACAATTGAAATTTGATTTTTGTTCACTAGTGGTACTTGGTTGTGACCAAGGACCTCTCATCCAGTTAGTCATTCAGAAACCCAGGCTGACAGAAGATCCACCATCTTCAATACATAGTTTCCAAGGTTGCTTTAGAGCAGTGTTTCTCAAAAGTTTTTTCATTTTTTCCCCTCTAAGGAGAAAAATTAAATTAATTAAACCCAATTAATAAAAATTAATTAATAATTTAATTTTTCCCTAATGAGAGCAATTAAATAGTAAGAAATAAGATTTTTATCAGTCAGGGTTGAGCTTTGAAGATCTGCTAACTCTTGCAATATCTAAGATTTTTTTTTGCTCCCCTAAGCAACAATTTTCACTATTTTTGAGCAATAGTAGCCCTGCGGAGAATTTATATGTTAGAAGTTACCTCCATTCTAGCATGCTGGAGGAGGAAAGGAGAATGGCAGGAGCAAACCTGGGAGATTTTTATGGGCCAGGTCTTGAAGTGGCACATATCACTTTCATTTCTATTTCATTGGCCAGAACTCAGTCATGTGATCACCCCTAACCTCCAGGGAGACTGGGAAATGTAATCTAGCTCTGCGTCCAGGAAAAAGAGAAGACAGATCCTTTGGTGAATAGCTAGTGGCCTCTTCTATCTGGCTTGGTATGAATTGTTATGAAAATTTAATTAACACTTAATAGAGATGAGGTGTTTAACATCATGTCTAGTACATTGTAAGCACTTAAGGTTTTTTTGAATCTGTTTAGGAAAAAAGGAAGAATTAATAAATAAATAATCTCTCTATTATTTAATCTATCAGAGAATGAAAGAAATCTTAGAGTTGGGAGGTACCTTAGAAACCATGTAGGCCAAACTCCCATCGATTGATTGTTGCTTGAGCACTTTAAGTAAAAGGGAGCAGTGCATTTTCTTATCATATCTTGAGTTACCCGGAAGTTTTTACTCCAGGCAAAAATCCATATCCTCAGACCTCCAACTGCCTATTACTACCCATTAGTATTTTCTTTGCCCTCTGAAATTTTTGCTCATTAATTAATCCAACAGATGTTTATTGAGTACCTAATGTACATCTGACAATGTGCTAGGCTCTGGAGATTCAAAATCAATGTATGCTCTTTGCCTTTAAAGACTTGAAGCAATCAACCATTCAAAAAGCAGGGACTTCTGTCTTGGCTGTTATTGTGTCCCTGGTCCCTAGCATAGTGCAGGCACTTAGCAAGTGCTCAGCAAATAGTTGTTGAATAAGTGGATGTGATGGTGACAGAGAAGGAAAATAGGCAATGTCAGTATAGTGAAATGAATGCTATTAAGGAGGCAATGACTGGGCTCTGAGGAAGCAGCCAGGAAGTGCACCCAGCCCAGCTGGGGAAGGCGGTTAAGAAGAGGTGACATCTTAGCTGAGTACTGAAGGATATGAAAATGTACCATGTTAAAGAAGGAAGGAGGGATTTCTAGAAGAAGAAATAGCGTGTTTGAGGCCTAGAGTGAGAGGACTTGTCAAAGTGGTCAAGTGGTGTGCTAGATTGAGTAGTGTCCACCAAAAATTTGCATCCACCAGGAACCTAAGAAGGGCAAGTTTTTAGGAAATAAGGTCTTTGCAGATGTAATTAGTCAAGTTAAAATGAACCCATACGGTATTAGAGTGGACCCTAAGTCCACTGGTTGGTGACCTCATAAGAAGACTGTGAAGATACATGGACATACACAGAGGGAAGACGGCCATGTGAAGACGGAGGCAGAGACTGGAGTTATGCTGCCAAAAGCCAAGGAAATCCAAAGATTCTTGGGAGCAGAGAAGTTAGAAGAGGCAAGGAAGGATTCTTTTCTAGAGCTTTCGGAGGGAACCTGGCCCTGTTGACACCTTGATTTTGGTCTTCTGGCCTCCAGAACTCTGAGAGAATAAATTTCTGTTGGTTTAAGCAGCCCAGTTTGTGATCATTTGTTATGGCAGCCCTCAGAAGCTAATACAGGTGGTCTTATCAAAGTACAGTCAATGGAGAGTTGGGGAGAGGAGGTTAGTGATCAGTAATGTTTTCCAATGAGACTCATGTAGGCTTCATTGATATAGATATAGTAGGAACTTTTTTTTTTTTTTTTTGCAGAGGAAGATTCTCCCTGAACTAACATCTGTTGCCTATCTTCCTCTTTTTGCTTGAGGAAGATTCGCCCTGAGCTAACACCTGTGTCAATCTTCCTCTATTTTGTTTATCGGTCACCGCCACAGCATGGCCACTGATGGAGTGATGTAGGTCCGAGCCCAGGAACTGAACCCAGGCTGCTGAAGTGGAGCAAGTTGAACTTAACCACTAGGCCATGGGGCTGGCCCACAGTAGGAACTTTTAAAAACTGATTTACCAGATGAACTGGTACTCTCCATGCCTTCTCTACAGGATGCTGATGGCTACCTACGCTTGACTGGACACTTGTGGTTAGTAGGTTACTCTGTGTTTTGCCCAAGTCCTGTTCTCAGGAGTTGAGCTGTATGCTTACCAAGAATCAGTTGTGTTTGTTCTCAAATTCATTTCTGTCCATTGTACTTATAATTATGCAATATTATTATAAAATATCATGTATATGTTATGCATAAATTATGAGTGTGGAAAGAGAGTTGTTCCTTTGAAAAATAATGACATGTTTTGAAAGACTGGTGTATGATTAAAATATTATAAAAATCAAGAAGTCTTATGCAGTCGGATTGCTTTTCAAGTGTTTTAAGGTTAAAGAAACCCAAACCACCAACTGTAAAGAAGGAATTTGGGGAGTGGTTTATACAAAAAGAACTGAGGAAATTCAGGCTTGGTTATACATCAGAGGTAGACATGTGAATATACACTTGCATGTTTGAAGTTTGAGTAAAATATTTAAGGTACATATTTTTTTATAGTTTTTTGCCTGAACCAACTTTTATACTTAATTTCCCTGATTGCATTGGGTACGAAAGTTTCTATTGTACATTGGTAAAGTGACTTGGGTAGGAATGTTAGCGGGTGCTGGCTTCAGGGTTAAAGAGAGCTTTCTTTCAATCACTGTCCATGTGGAGCAAATTTCCTTTTCATCTGGCAAGTGGCTGTTTTAGGAACTGGGATTTGAGTTCTCGGTGCCCTGCATTCTGAAGTGGGATTGATGTTCCCTATGTACACAGTATCATAAATGGTGTCTTATTTCTCAGGTCTGGCAATCTATTTAACCTAAGGTCATAGACACCATTACTGGTAGAGCCAGATTCTTCTTTTCCTCTATGTAATGTTCTTTATAATATGCCTCACCAACACAAAGGGAGTATTATGCCAGTCACTTTAGTGGAAACAGTATTTTGTTTTTATTTATACTCCTCCTTTTCTCCCTACTTTTACTTCTTATTGAGAATATAAGTTTCAGGTTCTAATTCCTAGTTTATGTATGATCTTTCAGAATGCCACGCTTTTGCAAGTTGGAATATTGTATGTATATTTTAAGCATATTTGAGTTTCAAATTATATTTTATCTGTATAAACATTAGTATTTGTTTAACTTCCATGAATATCTCATTTGATTATTGAGTTTGTGGCCTAAAAATAGGAAATAGGTCAAATGGTGGGGAATTTAGCCTAGGTTTGAAATTTTGTCATGGATAATTCATCAATGAATAATTACATAGTTATTAATCAGTAGCAAATATTGTTTAAATGTCTCACATTTGCCAGGCACTGTGCTAAGCGCTGGCGTATGATAAGCACAAAGAAGAAAGACTCCATCAGGTTCTGGAGATTCTATATTGGCATGATCTCTGTCTTCTGAGATCAAAACTAAGATTGCCAGGAACAGTAGCTATAAGCCTTAAAACCCTGTGGGAATATTCAGTACCATATAAATGCTATCAGGAGGAGAGAGTGTGCTAAAATTTAGGTTCCAAGATTTAAGAAGGTACTTTCCACGTCTAAAATCACCAGATAACTATTCAGGAGCATAGAACATGCTGGACATAATATTCCCTTTGCGTCAGTGTGGTGTGTTGTAAAGAACACAATGTAGAGAAAAAGAAGACACAGTTTCTAGTCTTCGCTCTGCCAGTAACAGGCTCTGTGAGCTTGGACAATTCACTTTGATTCTTGGGTCCCCATATCTTCCTTGGTTCTGATTGGATGAGGTGACGTCTGCAGTCTCTTCCTATTGTAACATTCTCATTTATTGTAGAACTTCAAGGCTGTTTGAAGGACCCAGAGCATCCGTTATACAATTTTTGAAATACTTCATTACCCTCACCACACAGCATGATATTTGAAATTATAGTTTTTGTCAAAGAGACATTATATGATCCAATCTGCCTTCTTTCACCCCATTAGTGCTCCTGTTGGAGGGAGGAGGCAAGAAGAGGCCAATATCTGCTTGCTGATTTGAGGAATAGTTGAAGGACTTGGAAATGTTTAGCCTGGACTAGCATGACCACGGGAGAAATAAACGCCAGTGTGGAGTATGTGAAGGAGTGTCGTCAAACATAGTCACTCACTGCACAAAGAAGAATGAGACATACTTTTGTCCTCAAGAAGCTCTGCTTGGTGGAGGAGACAGACACTTGAAAAGCATGTCGAGGTGGGAAGGCTTGGGTATTAGAGCACCTTGGCAGAGATAAAATGGGAGTACAAGGGAAGAGTGTGTTTTTGTGTTTCCCTAGGGAGAAAAATAATAATATAGGGTAAAAGTTACAGAGGGCAGATTTGGCTCAATATAAAAACAGGCTTTCTAATAATTAAGAGCAATCCACCATTGGACAGTGCACCTCAGGAAGGAGAGGCAGACTATTTACTTTGCACTAATCAAAAAGATTCTGGACACATCTATTGGACACATGCACTGGTGGGAGGTTGGATTAGATAATCTCTAACTAGCCTTTAGCCACTCAGACTTTGTGAAACACCTCTCAATTGAATAGCTGTCTTTCTTATAGGAAGTCACAGGGTAGATTTCGTGTTATCAAATGAAAACTACAACAACAACAGGAAAATGAGATTGTTCTAATGAAAAGGAGAACCATTATTTCCATCGCGATTGCCATCCCCATTAAATAGCTCTTATTATTCTTAGATAGAATGCATGACCGCCAACCAGGATAATGGATACAGAGGAAAATCTAAGAAAGCTTCATTCCTTAGCAAGTAGTGGACTTCATGACTTCCCATTTGAGTAATGCTGGAATGCAGCTTGCATAGAAGCTGGCTGTGATAGGCTCTACTCCAAAGTGCTAAACTAAGATTTCCTTTGAATCTGTTGCCTTTAAGCTGCATGACTCACCAGCAAATTCACAAAACAAAAATGTGATCACCATGGATTATGCTGCCATTGCTGGTAACACGCTGGCAATGATTGTAACAAGACTTGCCAAGCACATATTGACCCTCTGAGTCATATTGGTTCCTATGGAGATTAACACCATCCACAGTGAGAACAACAGCCCAGAAGTGCGATTGGTGTTAGACAGGGGGGAGAAAAATGGCAATATGATCCTCTAGAAATGCAGCAATTGGAATGAAAAAAGAGCATGGGTGGTGCAGCTCAGGAGAGAAAATGACCTGTAATGGCATAGCAACCTACTTCTCTAGCTTTTCCTGCAAATGGCTGGGAACAAGTGTGGTTCCTGGCAGATAGGCTACAATCTACTTGTATTTATCTGGCCATTTCCAGCAAGTTCTCTTCTCATCCCAGATAGCTTATCTCTTCAAAGAAGTCTGACCAAGGTGACCTCACCATGGACCAAGCGGTCCTGTCCTGATGCTGGAACTGCAGGCCGAATTAACACGTTGGGGGTAGGGGTAGGGGTAGGAAGGACACAGATTACCTAGATATAGCTTAGTAGGTTTTAATTTTCTTTGTGGATAAAAGATTTTTACTTCTATTCAAAGAAAACCATGATTTGAACTTTACAATTTATGCTGTTCCAGGTATTTTAATAAAGCAGTCGAGTTTCTGAGAGTTAGAGTCTGTTTCTTTTCTTGGAAGTTGTGGGGAGGATATGAGCTGTGCTGAGCTTCCACCTCCCTCGTCCCTTGCCACCAGTTCTGCCTGGGCACTACCACAAGCAGCTTTGTGCACAGTCTTAGCCTTCTGAAGCCTGAGTCTCCAGACCCTCTCCATAGAGAGAGGGAGAAAGTCTGGAGACATACACATTTCCCAAATTTAAGATATGTGAACCATGCCCAACTGAGATAAACCAGGGTAGATAAGGTGAGCTGTACTTTTTCTTGTCTTTCTCATCTCAGCAATTGTGGAAAATGCCTACTAGTTGCTGAGTGATCAAACAGATGTAGGAAGAAGAACCAGTTCCCAGCAAAATCAGGTAAAATGGCACAAAAGTAACCAAGCTGAAATGACAGCATGTCACCCTGGAAAAGAAAGATGATGATGGTTTTCAAGGGAATGATGAAGCATTTTTGGAGAAAATTAGTGTTAATAAGGTAGTTGGAGATGGAAAACTTGCCATCATTCTTCCAAATGTTAGTTGTTGATGACTGTTCCATCTAGCGGGAGATGTGACTTGGTATAAAGGGAAATGAACTGGGCTATGCACAGCCGCAGAATCAGCCGTACCATAGAATTTTAGTAGAATCTTAGGCAAGTCTCCCAAGTTCACTGGGCCTCAGTTTACTCATCTGTAAAATAAATGTTTGTACCCATTTAACTTCAAGGCGCCGAATACAGTGACAGACACAGAGTAAAACACTCAATACGTGCAAGTGGTGATGATGATGATGATGTTGACGATGACAACCATGATGATGAGGATGATGATTCTATAATGATCATGGTCATCATTGCGATCTTGCCCCTTAGTTCCAAATTCTGAAATTCTGAAAACGAAACTTTGTTATAAAAGTGTATTTTGAAGATTTGCTTTTTGTAAAGGTTCTGCCTCATAGTAATCTCAGAGAGGTATATTTCTCTGCTTGGGGAAGCCATATTGAAATCAGAGTCTTATGCTCTAGGAACATGCTTTTCAAAGTCTTATGTCCCCTGACCCTGCTTAATAACATCCAATCTCACTGTGCTATATTACGAATATCAGAGAAGCAGCCTAACATAGTGCCTAAGACCTCAAGATCATGGTTGTATTCGAGCTCTGCCACCTATCAGCTGTGTGACTTTGGGCAAATTACTGAACCTCTCTGTGTTTCAGTTTCCTGTGAAATAGGATGATAGTAGGCATATCTCATAGGGTGGTTGTGAGGATTACCTATAGTAATACATATAAAGTACCTACACCAGTACCTATCTGCCACAGAGTACACATTCAATAACTATCAGATATTATCATTATATTTCTTTCTGAAAAACTAATGATTTGGAGAGGTATCACATTTCAGTCTTTTTCACTTATAAATTAATTTGTTGTGAAACTTGCTAGAGACTTTGATGGCACTTTTGTAGTTGTCAACTCAGCTTTGGGTTTTGTTCTCAAGTCTTCCTTGAAAAAAGCAAGTGTGTGTGTGTGTGTGTGTGTGTGTTTGTGTAAAGAAAAAAAAGCCTCTGCAAATGGATGCTGATGCCACGTATCCTCCCACAAGATGGCGCAGCGCTCCCGCCATTCTCATGTTCAGTTACCCCGAGGGAGGCAGGGGATTTTGATCAGCGTCCAAAGAATCGCCTCATCTCTCCCTACAGAGAGCACAGAGCACAGACTTCATGTTCTGTCAAGTACCTGTCGCTAGTTCTTGCTTGTGATTTGGTAGGAACTACATAAAAGCTAAAGCCACTTCAGCTTTTAATTTTTTCCCGGTATTTTATTCCATTCTGAGTCTGACCTTTCAAGGACATATTTTGTCTATTGCTGCTTACATCTGAAGGATGGCATTGGAGTGGGAAGTGAGATAGAGTCTCTCTTCTGCCTCTCTAGAGCAACCGTCTTACTGGAGACAGACAGCAGGGAAACAAGAGCTTGTTTATCTACTGGAGGTAGAGTAGGGGTGGGACTTCCTCCAAACAAAATATCCCAGAGGTGAATTTTGTCTTCAGCATCCCTTGCCCCTTCCCTCTCTGTTGCTGCCTGTTCTTTATGACCTTTAGGCACTAACTGGCCCTGTGCTGCCTGGCCCTTGATGCTCATGCCTCGTTCTTACCTCTTTGTTCTTTCTCTGCTCCTTACTGTTCCCTCTTCAGAGCTTTATTTTTCTGAGAATCATCCCCTTAGGGCCCTTCTAATTTACTGAAACTAATCTGTTAAAAGAATCCAGTCTCCTAATGGATTATTGTGCAGAAATATTATCCTGACAAAGG
This sequence comes from Diceros bicornis minor, assembly GCF_020826845.1. Lineage (NCBI taxonomy): Eukaryota > Metazoa > Chordata > Mammalia > Perissodactyla > Rhinocerotidae > Diceros > Diceros bicornis. The sequence continues at coordinate 44,877,665 of NC_080747.1, forward strand.
AACACATTTAATTTTTATTCAAAGTACCGACAATCCCAGAAACTGAGAGATGGGGCTCTCTGTGCAAAGACTGGCATGTTAACTTTTCTTAATAGGCTGTGATATTATTATTTTTGCAAGAAATTTGTATTTTAGAAAAATCATTTATAAGGCTAATGAACTCGTTTGAGACTTGCTAACAGAGTAGATCTTGAGTTCTCATCACAAGAAAAAAATGAGTAACTATGTGAGGTGATGGATGTTAACTAAACTTATTGTGGTGATCATTTTGCAATGTATGTATATATCCAATCACTATGTTGTATGCTTGAAACTTCCATAATGTTATATGTCAATTATATCTCAATAAAACTGGGGGGGGGAATAAAACTAATGAACTAAATTAAGTTGATCATATACATGTATGATATGTATCACATATGTCATATGTGTGTGCATGTATACATATTTAAAGGTCTAACATTTCTCTCTGCCACAACTCTCTCACAAAAGCCCAACTCACAGAGAGCAGGAGCCTTCTCAGGTTGTGTCAAATTGCCCCTGAGATGGAGAGACTAGCATGGTGCTAATGGAAATCAAATGACCAAGCCCAGCGTCCTGGTAAGAGCTGGTGTTGGCTGCTTCCTTACGGAAAGACCTAGCTGGCATCCCTCACTATCTTCCCCTTCTGTGCCATCTGAAATCTGTGCCCCGAGCCTGTTGGCAGCTTTCTAAATCTCTTTATTTCAAATTTGGCACAACCTTCCTTCATCTGCGACTTTGGAATCTTCTGTTGTATTATCCCATGGTTCAGGCTGGACATGGGAACTGTTTCATTAAATTACCAGTTCCCATAATAAAGAACATTTTTTTATCCCCCAAAGAATCTGAGCGACACACCCCTTACTGATAGACGTTGTTGGTTTATCATTTTGAAGACTATTTTGAAGTCAATCAAGGCTACCATATGTTGCCCTCTGGTAGCAGAGCAGCGTGACTTTTATTTGCCCACTTTCACATTTTCACCCTTCCAATCCATTCTCCCCAAACTGTCACAATGATCGGTCAGAAGTATAAACTAGGGAGTTTCACTCCTCTGCTTAACACTCTTCATAGACTTTCCATTCTCTACTAACATCTTTTGTACATTTACTTCAGAGTACTAATAACAATTTGTAATACTATCACTTATTCATTAGTTTACTTGTTTATTTTATATTTTCCCACCTAGAATGGAGGGTCTATGAATAGGAACTTTGTTGATGTTGTTCTCCATTGTATCCCCATGAGCTAACACAGGGTTATGCATAGGAAACACTCAATAAATAATTGTGGAACAAACGTAGTTCTTTAGCTCTCCATCACTTTTCATGACCTAGAGTTCCCGAAGTCCATATCCGAAGTGATGGTAATGGGAAAAAGATGAGCATTTACTGAGCACCTACTATAGGGAAGGCATTTCATATACAGTAACTCTGTATCTTGGATTTTGAAAGATTGTTATTATCTCAATTTAATAGAAGAGGAAGGTGAGGTGAAGTGATTGACCCTAAGGCACACAGAGCTGGAATAAAATCCACATCTATCTGGTTTCAGAGTCGACACTTATTCTATTATTCCAGGCTTTGTCTGTGTCACACAATTCTTACAATTCCCCTGACCCTGAAGATGTTGTTATTGTTTACAATGTGAGATACAGTGACACTTAGATAAGTGTAGCATTTACTTGCATATTTTGTATCCTGACTGCAGACACAGACATATTAGGTAGAAAACCTGTTGTTTTTTTTCTTTTTTAAATTAATAAAGCAACTCTGGGGCCTCAAAGATTTTTCAAACTGCAATATACCTTGGAGGCTGGACCAGTGGTTAGCTCTAGGGTAGAGCCAGAGGAAAGGGCAATTCTTTGTACAGCTTACAATTTCAGGTACATCCCTGAACTAGCCCCCATTTATCTGGGTTCTGGAAACAGAGAAGAGATTTGTTACATCTAAAAAATCTAAAGAGGTGTTTTCTTAGGAAATGGGAGCCATTAAGGCACAAGCAGTCCTGTTTCGCTGTCTGTCTCAGGGAGTACAATAACTTCAAATGGAGAGAGACCCTCTTCCTCTATTTCCCCCACTAGAACTTCAACAAGGTAACAATGCAGGGGGAGCAGCCATACTAGTTGGTGGGCATCTGGTGCCCAGAGGGAGATGCCAAGGCAGCCCAAGGGTGCTGGTGGTGCCTGGTGTGTATTGGCACACAGCAGAAAGGCCAGCACCCAGTAAAGGTGGCAGTATTAATTAGGAGTGGAAGAAGACAGCAGAACTGGCAGCCGTCCCTTAGTGATCCACGCCAGGCAGAAGGGGCAGTGATGTCTGGCAGATGCCAAGAGATATCTGACCAGTGGGATCTGTGGATGAGCCATGTGAAACACCCTTGGAGACCCAGAGAGATGTATGGGGGCTGGGTTCTGTATTAACTGATGGCAGCTGGATGACTACTAAGGTGTAACATGATTTGCACTCACAGGCTGGTTTAGCTTGTTCTAGGGCGCGAAGAATACTGCTATCTTATAGGACAATTGTGAGGACTGAATGAGATCACATGTATGAAATATCTGCTCTGTGCCTGGCTTGTGGTAGGTGATCAACGTGGTTCATCTCCTCCTCACCCTTATTGTATTCTCTTAGAAATACAGACCACCATAAACACTGCGTCAATGCAGTATTCTTATCTAAAAGGCACTTTTTAGGAAGAGTGTAACAATTTGAATATCCCATTAAGAACACTAAATTAGAAGTCCGCTTGATATTTTCTGCATTGGTGTAATCTAATAACACCGATGCTGAATGTTTGTACCAGGGACTCTTCTAAGTTCTTTATGTGTGTCAATAGATTTAATCCTATTAGGCATATACTTTTACTCTCTCCACTTTATAGATGAGGAACAGAGATGTCAGGAGGTTAGGTACCTTGCCCAAGGTCACACAATCAGCAGGAGGAAGAGTCAGAATTCACATCTGGGTAGTGACCGTGTGCATAACCACTGCGTTGACGGCTTCTCTGTACCTAGTATGTTCAGGCAATAAAGAAAACATCGACTGAGTGCTTTTTATAGGCAACAGACTGTGCAGGGTGCCACAAGCTGCAGGGTTCAGCCCCAGGGGGCGCCGCTCACCGTAGTCGAGGTAAATGCAGAGCACAGGCTGGGCAGCTCACGCGGCAGCCCCAGCGTACTCCAAGACGTGACCTCGCCCCTGAAACAAAGCAATCTGTGAAAGCGCCATTATAGAGAGCAAAACATGCTACAAGAGCAGAGAGGACTGAGATATTAATCTTCAGTCTTTGTTAAAATTTGTAGATAAATAGTTTCAAACTCACAGATTTCCCTTCATGGGGACCAGTGGGAGACATTGTGGAGTTATTCCCCCTTAAAGGGGCATCAAGCAGGCTCCCGTGTGCAGGCCCTGTTCACTGTACGGAATGACCAAGTACAATGACTTGAGCCCAGTCAATGTTTCATGTAAATGATTCCTGGCTGTTTCAGAAGGAAGACTATCTTCCCGCTCTTTGCAGGGGAAGTGTTGCCGTTCTTGAGGCTGGTTGATTGATTGTATGATGACAGTCCAGCTGTAAAGACCATCATCTTGACACATTTAGTGTTACGTTTGGTCCGCTGAGAGCTGGCTTGATTTTGATAAACACTTAGCTGAAAGGGAAAGTCTATCTCTTGATAGGGCAGCGGTGGAAGTTTACAGAAACAAGAAAGCAGGTGGTCTTAGTGGAGTAAAGATCAAGAGAACTGTGTACAATTCCCACAGGTCTAGTTTGTTCCCTGTATGTGCTGTGAGGTACCACATTTAACATCTGCAGGGGTGGGACTTGGTATTTATTTCCACTGGGGAGAAAAGGAAATAAGGAAAAATGTTCTAGGAGATTTCTATCTTGTTCAGTCTTTACAACAACCTTAAAAGACAATCATTTCTAACATATTTATCTGTCATATGGAGATAATAAAGCTTCAGAGAGGTTAAGGGACTTGCCCAATGTCACACAGCTGGACTGTAGAAAAACTGGGATTAGGAATTGGGTGGGTCTGATCCCAAACATGATCACCAAGCACCAATCAGCTTGCAGTATGGTGCTTGCTTTTCTAACAGCAGGGTAAGATTGTTACCTGTGATACCTTAGCTGATTGAAGCCACTAATAAAGAGGTTTCAAAATCACAGTACTTCCAGGCAGGGGAGGGCCCTCTGCAGTCCTGTCTGGTGGTACAGTTCATGTGCAGGAAGGCAACAGATCTCTCTGAATCCGGAACTGTTTGTCAGCCTCTGAAAGGTCTTTGAGGAGGCTTGTATATTGATTGACTGGAGTTGCATGAGTGGTGTTTTGTAATCAAAGGCAAGGTACCAGCAGACCACAGCTGCCCTTAGTGCCGCCAGAGGACAGCTCTTTCAAAGAAAACCATCCATTGCTTGTCACAGAGGAAACTGCCTTTGCTCTGTGCTGCCGTCTGCTGGTTGGGTTAGGAACCCATCAATCCGGGAAATGGATCGAATGTGGCTTTTTTCTGATTTGGTATTAATAATTCAGTAGTTCAGGACATTATATGTTTTAAAAATCCAAAGTGTGCAAAAAGTATATAGTGTTATTTTCTAGAGATACAGCACAGATACTCTGAGAAAGCAGAGGGCTTAACTATCATTGACCTTGGCCTCTCAGAATCCCCTGTGGCCACTGTGGCCAAAAGAGAGCCAGCATCATCCATTCTGGATCAGAATCATCTCTGTAAGTCCTAGAGGGCACCTTGATGTTTTGGTGGCCCCAATCCTCTGCATGGGGTGAGAAAAATCTCTGTATGTCATGGGGACAGGGACTAGATAAACAATACAAGCAGTGTGTTTACAGATATGCAAATAAGCATGCAAATTAGACTCCTGTCGGCTTCATTTAGAATGTAATTTAAAATTAATTAAAAATTAAGAGGTAAATTAGAAGCTAACATTCAACACCATATGGGAAAATATACATATTTATCAGAGTGGCATATATGTATACTGCATGGATGGGAGCTAATGGTGATGTGTGCAAAATTCCTCTATTTTGATATTGCATAAAATCAATATGGGGAAACCCAATATGTTGCAAGGATTATTTTTTAGCCTCTATGAATTAAAATTTACTCTAATTTAAGGTTTAAATGAATACATTTCAAATGCATCAAATTCTCTGTAAACTCATTCTAAAGGACACAGACTTTTACAGTTGGAAAGCAAAATGATAAATCAGGTACAGTTTACCTCCATATGCTATAAAATATTCGTGAAACTCATTTTTCTCAAACGGGGTCATTGAGCACATTCACCCTGGCAGGCCTTTTGCATATTGTTAATATGCGATCTATACTTGGAAAGTAATGATCTCCCTCTCCCAGCCACTCAAGAGCTCTGGGTGATTAATGAGTTAATGGCTGCATACACAGAAGGCCAGAACAACTCATTGAGAAGTGAAAAATTCAATCACTCCATGAACTGTTTTGTCTACAAAACAACCAAACAACCTCTGTGATTGATTTTCTTTTCATAGAATTGATTGCTATTTTTTGGCAAATTCACTGAATTAACCAATTGTTTGATACAACCAGAGTGTGGACCGACTCTTTATGTGAATGTTGTAAAACATTTCTATACCAACCTTTCTACCATCCCTAAAAATACATATAAGCAAGGATTCAACTTATAGGACCTGTGTAAGAAAATTAGAATTACTCCGTGCTATGGCTATATTAGACGAAATATTTAATTAGATTGAAATGTAGGTAGTTCTTTTAAGACAATGACAAGTAATGCAAAGGGCCTCTTCTTATTTTTTGAAAAATTTACAGAGACAAAAGGATCTGAAGTCAACCAGAATAAAATGACCACGGAGTATACATGCTATAAAGAAAAAGAGAGGAAAATCGGCAACAGCGGTGACAACAACAACAAAATAACAAGAAAACTCCCAGAAAGACCGAAGGAAGACAGTGCAACTAGTGAGCAAATTAGGAATTTAGAAGCATCTTCTGAGAGCTTGAATGGTCAGTGTTGAATTTGGGAAACAGGTGTATAAAGAAAGGAGATTCAAGAAAAAAATGTGTGCTCTCGGCTGATATACAGATGTACGCACTGTCCTAATATAATTGAACACTGAGTAAAAATTCTTTTATTCATTTATCTCTGTTAACTTTGCTCTATTTTAATAACGCTGGCAGGCTCTGGCTAATGTGATGAAAATTATTATTCTTTAAAATGTTGTAGTGGAGAGCAGGTTAAAACACACCTGTTAAAAAGTCAGTTGACATTTGGAAAGGAAAGAAAGAAAGTTATATTGTAGGAAGCTTTGCTTTTTATTTGTCCTAATTTGAAGGTGCAGTAGGTGTGCAAAGAGGAAAGGAAAGTTCTCACTGTTATTTGCTTCAATTGAATACAAAGAATCATGTTTAAAAAAGATAGAAATTTATTGACACTAATGTCACCACAGAGTAGAAATGAGCCTTGGCGATCACTTTCTCCAACCCTTCTTAGCTTATAGATGAATCTACTGAGGTTCCTAAGGGTGAGAAGACCCATTCAAGGTCACAAGACCCATTCAACATCATGTGGCTAGTTTGTGCCAGAGGCAGAAGTTTCCAGAATTCCTGACTCTCAGACTAGGGACCAGTCCCTGTGAGTGTGTCAGAGATGAATGAGCAAGGTAAAAATTTTAAAAGTTGGAAGAAAAGATATGAATTAATTTCAAGAACTGCATTTGAATAGAGATTGCAGTAGATGAAATGGCTCATACTGAGATCTTGGGAAGCTGAGGCCAGATCAGAGTCCCCTTTCTGGGATGCAAGAGTTAATATCATAAACAATTACAAAGCACTGTCTAAATGAAATGAACTTCTGAGTTTGGAATTTGGGTTGATGTTGGAGCCAGTCTCAAAGTAGTGTAAGAGAATCGTCGTTTTTGGAGAAAAAAGAATTGTAAGGGAGGAATTTTTAGAAGCTAATGCTGTAAGTGCTATAGAGCTGAGGGTAAAAGTGAAGGCTGAGAAGGATTATGCTCAGAGGAAGCCAGGCGGTGGCGCCTGCCTAGGCGTGAAAGCCCAGAATGGGGAGAGTTCTGGTAGAACTTGTGATAGACAGGAGAGGAAGGTCAGACGTGCATCTGACTCAAATGCGTTTTAACAAAGTGTCCACATAACTCTAATGCTTCTCCTAGGAAAACTGACAGCTTGTCACGAGATATTGCAATTCTGTTGTGGCACAATTCATTCATATTCAATAGACGTGGCTGAAGTGTTTACCCACCATCAGCCTGAACCAATGGCAAACTAAAACAAGGCTGGCATAATTTTTTCAAGAGATCTGAATTGTAGGCCACAGGCTCCCAGGGGTCATGAAGTCACAAATTTTCACAGGATCACAACATGGCTTATATATTGATGGAATGAGGAATCAAAGTTAATAAAGACGTTTGGCTGGGGCGGGAGTTAAAGATTGGGGCTGGTCTAGCAGTTCACTTAGGCTTTCCGTTCCAAGCGAGTGGGAAAGATAGGACAGAAGAAAGAAACGAGGTGGTCACTTGTGTATTTCCTCTCTTTTGTTTTTTGCCTGGGAATAGGAAGACATATAAGACACCCAGTAAGGATACTGAGTTTTTGTTTTGAGGCTCTGGGAGGGGCCAACACCAACATGGGATAGCTATGTTAAGAGGGGAGAGAATCTAGTTGGCACTCTTGAGGGTCTCTCATTTCCTGTTAATGAGGATGCCGTATTGATAGCCAATAGGCCTGATGTGGCAGCTGCAGGACCTCCCCCACCCCCCGCCCCCGCCACTGCCATCACAGGGAGAGAAGCAGCAGGTGGGGAAGGCTGTTTGAAAGATAGAGCAATTTCACTCAGGAGAGACTGGGTATTCCCTAAAGCGGCTGTTTAAATTATTGGATCAAACTAAATTTAAACCAGGTTAGACATTTAGTTAATTTATTTTTCTTTAACCAGCAGGTGGAAGTTTGGAGGAAGACACGATTATAGACAAAATAAAGGCACTGCATTTTCTCTGATAAAAAAGTCTCAACATTTTCATATCCTGTTGGTTTTCTAGGAAACGCAGAAATTCTCTGTAAGAAATAATCTCGAAATTCACATGATGGATTAAAGATGGGAAAACATGTCCTGGAATGCCTAATGGCAACATTAGTCTATGTCTACACACACAGATTAATGTGGCTGTTGAATACAGTTTTTTTTTTTTAAAGCAGTTAAATTCAGCAAGGCAATTATTTTATTGCTCAATAAGACTTAATATTTGGATTGAGTGAATTTCTTTTGCCCTTTAGTTTGGGGATCTATGTTTATAGTCTCAATGTGAGAGTGAACATTTTCTTATACAAACTTTCCATAGTCTTGTATTGAGCCAGATTTAAGACATGATTTTATCTGGAAATATTCGAGGTAATGTTTCTGCAATGGATGCCATGTGATAGGGGTAAGTCCAATCCAGTTCAACAATCCTGTGCCCTTGTTCTGTGGAGGGCACTTTATAGGCATTGAGGGTGAGAAGGGGCATCAGGGAAGGAGGAGTGCTACGATGAAACAGAAGACAGAGAGTAATTTTGATTGGGGGAGTTAGGAGGTCTTCATAGAAGAGATGGCCTTTGTGCTGGGCCTTGAAGAAAGACTATGATTTCCATAGGTGGAAACAGCATTTGAGCTGAAGAAATGTGGATAAAGGAGCAAAAATGAGGAAAGGTCCAGTGGGTTTATGGCCGTCCTAGTTGTCTGATGTGCTCACTAGAGTGTGGGATGGACATAGGATGGTGGAGGGTGAGATGAGATGGGGAGGGGCAGGAAGGAGATAATGTTAGAAAGGAAGGCTGGAGCCAGGGAGTGGAGGGACTCAGATACCTTGTGATTTAAAAGTGCCTTTGTCCTGGCAGATTTAAAATCAAGGCCAGCACAGCCCACTTGCTCTGACATTGTTTAGATTTGGGAGATGTCAGTGTCTCTGTGACTGGAGCAGAATTAAAAGATTCAGATCTTGTCATTTTCTGGGACCTGCCACGTAGAAGTGGGATCTTCAGGTCTGTGCTGCTCGAATGACTGTTTTGATGAGCTCCATTAGATTAGACTGACTGGATCTCTTGGATGTTGTCAGTTCTGCTGAGGAGATGCACGAGTCACCGCTCAGGGACCGTGGGCAGCACCCGTTGGCCAGATGATCAAAAGAAACCCAGGAAGACTCAGTAAAAAGGAAATGCCGCTGACAACAAGAACTCCAGTTCCCACATCGGATAATGAATAGAGGTGGCAAAATCTCAGAATACCTCCAAACCCTGCTTTATCTCTGAGGTTGAAGCAAAGCAACACACTCTAGTGGGCATACTGTAAAATCTTTCATAGTATACTGGTCTTTTTAATTTGTCATGTGAGTGTAATACCTGTGTTGGTTCATTCTTACACAAATTTCTGAGGTAATTAGTTTCGTAGAACTTTGCTGGGTTGGCATATCTCCCTTGCTCCCATCACTCCTGGGAATATTAAAACTAGAAGACAGCTACTCTTATCACAGAGTTATATTAATAAATTTGATTAACATAAAACAACAATAATCCAATGGCTGGCACCTGAGGCTGGAGAGCTTTCCTTTCTCTCACACTGCCAAATTGCCAATCTTATGAGTATCTGCCAGCTAGGGTTTTTTTTTTGAAGTTAGGTTTATTGAGGTATAATTTACATATAACGAAATCTCCTCTTTTTAGGAGTATTGTGCTATGAGTTTTGACAAATGTATACAGTCGTGTATTATCACAATCAGGCTGGAGAGTATTTCCATTACCCCAAAATTTCCTTGTGCCACTCTGCAGTCAATCCTTTCCCTTTACTCCAGCCCCTGGCAACCTGTGATTCCTGTTACCATATTTTGCTTTTCCATAGTTTTGCCTTTTCCTTAATGCCTTTTGAGTGTGGCTTCTTCCACTGGGCATGATCTGCTTTCCAGATTCATCTATGTTATTGAATGTATCATTTTGTTTCTTTTTATTGCGGAGTAGTTTTCTACTGCTTGGGCACGCTTGAATTTGTTTATCCATTTACCATTTAATGAACATTTGGGTTGTTTCCGGTATCTGGTAGTTATGATGAAAGCTGCTCTGAAAATTCACCTACTGATTTTTGTGTGGACATATATTTTTGTGTGTCCATTTCTTTTGATGACCTAGAAGAGGGATTGCTGGGTCATATGGGTGAGTGTACATTTAACTTCATAAGAATCTTCCAAACTTTTCGAAAGTGCCAGCACCATTTTGCCTTCCCACCAGCAATGTATGAGAGTTCTAGTTGTTCCACATTCTCACCAGCACTTTGCATTTTCAGTGTTTTTTGTTTTAGTCATTTCTAATATGTGTGTAGTGGGTCACATTGTAGATTTGACTTGTGTTTCCCTAGTCAGTAATGATGTTGGGCATATTTTCACATGCTTATTGTCCATCTATACTTTTTCATTGGAGAAGTGACTCTGGCGTTGGTGAATGAATAGGCCTGTAGATCAATGGAGCAGAAGAGGGAGTCCAGAAATAGCCCACACTTATATGGTCAATTGATTTTCTGCAAAGGTGCCAAGGTAATTCAATGGAGAAAGGATAGTTTTTTCAACAAGTAGTACTAGGACAATTGGAAATCGATATACCAAAAAATGAACTTAGACTTGTACCTAACACGATGTACAAAAATTAGTTCAAAATGGTTCATAGATCTAAACGTAAAACCTAAAACTATACAAAGGCAAGAAGAAAACATGGGAGAACATCATTGTGATGGTGGATTAAACAAAGTATTCTGACATAGGACACAGAGAGCATGGACCATAAAAGAAAAAATTGCCAAATTGGACTCCATGAACTTAAAAACTTCTGCTCTTCAAAAGACACTATTTAGAAAATGAAAAGACAAACCAACAGACTGGAAAAAGAATTTGCAAAGTAAAAGTATATTTGCATAGTATAATATCTATAATAAACTTATATCTATAATATATAAAGAACTTTCACAACTCAATAAGAAAAAAACAACTAAATGAAAAATGGGCAAAAGATTTGAACAGAGCCTTTACCAGCTAGCTTTTGAAAGTTGACTATATGACACTTTCAGGCTTTCTCAGTGTTGCTGCTCATGATCTTGAGCCTAATGCACCCCTTCTGACCTACTCTCTGCTCTTCTGGGATCTGAAAGGCGCATGTGTTATCTCTGCCCACTTCTGTGGCGTGCTGGCCTGCCCACCTCAGTCTACAATGCATCGCCTCTGTGCCTTCACACAGGAACTTTCTGGACTGCAGAACTCATCGCCTTTTCCTTACACTCACCAGTTTCTCACCCTCCCCACCTTTCTCTCTCTCTCTTCCCTACCCTTTCTATTTTATCTTTTTTTTTTCCTGACAGAAAGGGCATTGGTTTTGGCTCTAATAGCTTTCTGTCACACGACATAAGGAACTTTTTCTCTCTCTCTCTTTTTTTTTAGGAGTGAAACCTTCATTATCAACTGAAAAACACCCCAGACAGGAACTTTTTCTTATACTGTGAAATTTTTAGTACAACCAGGGAGATTTGAGGTTAAGCTTCAGTTTTGGGGGCTGAGTGTAATGTGCTCTGTGAGAAGGTATGATTTCCAACGTACCCCAGTTGATTAGACCCAGAACTGATGTGGCTAGAGCAGGGACTCGAACACCCAATGTTTCAGAGTAGTATACTTTTAGGCTTTATTTTCTCTCACTGAAAAGATCATATCTCCATGGGAAGGGTAAAGGGAAGAACTGGCAAGGACATATGACCAACAGTTGTGAAGGGCTTCACCCTGCAGCTCTGAGAGGCACGGCTTCCGGCCACACAGTTCACAACGCGTTCTTTGTGAACGCACCTCCCGGAGTTGTGGAGTTGTGCTGGACCGGCCCGCCTGTCCCGCCTGCAGCAGGGGTGAGCAGGGAAGCAAAAGGAGACTGCAGCAGCACTGGGGCCCAGGACCATGCTGCTCAGCGAAGCTTTCCTGCTTGCAGGAGAGTGGTGGTTTTACACAGTGGGTAGGACTCACTCTTAAGAGCCACTCGACCCCGTGTTGTAGTTGCCCAGAATGAGGGCTGCTGCCCCAACATTTTCTTAAAGCAAGAACTAGTCTGGAGCAATGATTCTTGCCCCCAACCTCTCTCAGGGCAAAAGCCAAGAAAAGAGCTTTGGAGTTGACTGAATGATATTATGGGGCTGATTAAAGTAAGACAACTTTGCCTTTTTAAAAAAAATATACGCTTCATACACATTAGAGGAGTTTGTGAGGAGAGAAGGGCATTGTGTGGTGTTCAGGCAAGGAAATAGACTAAACAATGACAGCTTTATTTATTTTTTTTGTGAGGAAGATTGGCCATGAGCTAACATCTGTTGCCAATATCTTCCTCTTTTTACTGAGGAAGATTGGCCTTGAGCTAACATCTGTGCCCATCTTCCTCTATTTTGTATGTGAGATGGCGCCACAGCAGGGCTTGATGAGTGGTGCATAGGTCTGTGCCTGGGATCCGGGACTGCGAACCCCAGGCCACCGAAGTGGAGTGAGCGAAATTAACCACTATGCCACAGGGCTGGTCCCTACAATGACAGCTTCTAAGTCACACTTCAGTGTCTCAGGAGCTTATCCACTGAGAGTGGCTTATCGTGGTTATGGATTTTCCTCCTCAGCAATTAGAAAGTCTCAAAGACTCAGCTGGCTTGTCACTGCAGCCCGTTGTAGAGGTTCTTTGCTCTATATTTTATTGCTGGTTGCTTTTTGTGCTGAATGTTAGATAGAGCTGGGTGTGTGTGTGTGTGTGTGTGTGTGAATGTGTGTATGTGTGTGTGAAATGCTTTCATCTCAGATCTTTATTGGTAGAGAATTTGGGGATTAATCCCTGAACTACAGAACAGAGATTTCAAATTCTTTTAGTTGAGGATTTCTTTTTAAATCAAAACTTTCCTTCAATCTTTACCTGTGTGGGGAAAGAGGGAGAATCCCCCTCTGCCCTTTCCCTTAAGGTTCTTATGGCTGGCCAAATAATTAACAAGACAGGTTAGCAGGAGAAAATAATACCAAGTTTAATAACATGTATACATGGGAGAAACCAGGGACACTGAGTTTCTCAACACAATAGCAGAGATTCTCATCTTAAATACCATCTTCAGCTAAAGACAAAGGAGGATGTTGGGGGTGGGGGGAGTCAGTTATAGGAGGTTACCACTAAAGCACAGTAAACAAGAGTAAGGTTATTATGCAGATTTAAGGCCTCACCTTCCACATTGATAAGTTTCTAAAAATGAGGTCATCCCCCCTCTTCCCAATACAGAGAGGGAGATACCTTTACAAATGGAGATTTCCCTTATAAATGTAAATGTTTGTCTGGCAACTCCTTGTAGGGCCATCTCGAGAATGTGGCCAGAGAGACAGAATTTTAGATAAAATGGGCTTGTTGGTGTCTTTCCTATTGTAATATCTATTTTACATTATATTACAGCCATCAGATAGTAACTCCTTCCTGGAACAGATCTTCTATGTCAAATTCTTTAGGCAGTTAGTGGGGGAGGTCAAATGTCCATCAGAGAAAACAATCAAGGTAAAGCGATATATTTCAGGGTGGCCAAATCTTGATCTCCCACACCTGCTAACCATCACATCTCTGGTATCTTTTATTTAAGAAAATACAAAATGGTATCATGACTTCAGTGTGTTGGTAAATTAAAAACAGTGGTGCAGAGATGCATGGGGTAGGACTGCAGACTCTTTTGCCCTAACTCCAAGGACCCTCAGGTTGAGTGAGCCTATGCGCTGTAGAAAATGGATGGGCTGGCGTGACATTCTTATTATATTTTATTTTTTCCTTTGCTCCATTTATTTCTTTTGGAGCACTTTCACTGCTGGCTCAGAGTACAGAATAAAGGTCATGGATCATAACATGTCTCAGCTGGAAGGAATCTCAGGCATCCTCTAGCCCAGGTACTTCATTTTACGGACGAAGAAACTGAGTCAAGGGTGGAAAAGTGCCCTGCTCGATTTCAGGCGGCTAATCTTGTGATGGAGCTGGGAGCGTCCACGTGCCTCCTGACTGTCTCTGTTGTATTTTTCTTCTCTGGCAGTATGAAGAACAGCTGCTTGTCTCTCTAGTCCTATAATGCATTGGAAGCAGCCACAGTTTGTGTATTAGTCTAATGCATCTATTCTAAAATTCTTTTAGTGTTAAAAGCCTGTTTACCTGAGAAAGCAGCTGAGCTGACCAGCAGAAACAAGGATGTTCTCTCGTGGTTGGTTGCTTCTTTCCTAGTGTGCTGGTGCCTGGGAGAATGTTGGTCAAGGAAAAGCTCTCACGTGGCGTCTACCTGAAAGCAGATGTGACTTTCCAACTCTGATCCTTCATCCGCCTGAGTGTGCCTTGCAGCCTTCTGAAGCACCAGTTGTCATGCACAGAGTGCCCTGCAGAGGGCAGCCTTTACTTTCCCATGTTTTAACTGTTGCTGCAAAAAGCCCTGGCCTTTAACTGGAATGGAATGGGCTTGTTTGTCACCTAAGTGCAAATGTCATTTTAGCACTTCGTTGGTCACAACACCCTTTCTGGCCTTTATAGGAAATGACATATTCCTGTGTTCTTTGTCTCCAACACATGCTGCAGGAAGGCATGGGCAGTTATTATGCTTTAAAAGGTTGGAGAGAAAATGCAGAGACCTGTAGGCCAAATACCAGGGAGCACAGGACGCAAATCAGGTTTTGGTGTCACCTGGGTCTTGTGGAAAGTAGAGAAAAGAAAGGATTGGCTTTGCGTCCTGTGGCTATTAACAAGCTCTCTGCTGTCATTTCTTTTCTCTGGGTCAGAGGGATGTTAAAACAAGATTGGCACTTGCCAGGCAAGATTGGCTTTCGTTTCTTCCATCTTTCTCAGCTTTGCCCCCAGCCCAACACTTCCTTGGTTGTGCGCCCCTGGCACTTGAGTCTCTCCCATCAGTCCCCTGAGCTGTTCTTGGCATGGCTGCAGCAGCTGAGAGGTGCTGCTGAAAGCTTTCCCAAATGACCAGCCCTGGCAGGTGC
Organism: Diceros bicornis minor; assembly: GCF_020826845.1. Classification (NCBI taxonomy): domain Eukaryota; kingdom Metazoa; phylum Chordata; class Mammalia; order Perissodactyla; family Rhinocerotidae; genus Diceros; species Diceros bicornis. Next base: position 44,892,744 of record NC_080747.1, read on the forward strand.
CAGGGAGGCATTGATCCCACGGCATGGGATCAGTTTAGGGAAGGAAGGTTGGAACAATTTTATGGCCTGTTACAGCCCTGCTTTTTCTCAAGGCGCAAACCAACAAGTGGGTCCATTCTACCTGGGTCTCTGAGACACTGAAACTTGCTTTTAATTACAGTCATTACTGCTCTGGCCAGGCCTCGTCCACAATGGCCGGAGACATGGGGAACATCCTTCGTCAGTGAGAGTGGTATTCACCGCTGGCTTTTCTTCCCATCCAACATCACATTTGGATAATACTGTTACCAAACCTCACCTAGCACGTCCCAGGTGCCAAGTGTGCTCCACGTGCTGTACATGTATTGCCTCACTTACTCCTCATCTCCCAACGCTCCTTTGAGGGAGGTCCTGTTACAAACCCCCCTTTTCACATCAGAAATGGAGACACAGAGAGGTCCAATACCTCAAGGTCATATACCTAGTGATTGGCAGAGCCAGGCACAGCTTCGAACCCAGGCCATCTGGCTCTCCTCCCTGCCCCTCAGCACGTGCTCTATTATTTCCAGAGGCAGCAGTGAGCTCACTTTCAATGAGCAGAGAGGAAAGTTTACCTTTAAGAAAGCGTAAGAATGCTTTGCTGCCTCAGTTTCTCCAAGATGGTCTGGCTTGGGAGGCCGAATGGATTGACTGCTACAGATGGCAGTGAGCACCAGCATTATCAGCTACTTCTGGCAGCACCGTCCTGACTTGCCAGGACAGTCTCAGCTTGTGTCATTGATCACAATGCACGTTGTGTCATTGGTTCATCTTTGAAAACAAAAATGCGCATCCTCAACAGTCCCTGGGGGCTGCTCAAGTGCTTCAAAGAGCAAAGTCCTTACCTTTATGTTAATTGAGTAAACAAAGACTGATTGTGTGTCTACTACATGCCAGCACTAAGCTCGGTTCTGGGATATGGAGATTCATAAGACACGGTCTCTCTATCTAGCACCTTGTGGTCTGGAGAGGGGAAAGATAAGTCAGCAGAAACAGAAAGCCTGTCTCTGGACGCCAGGTCCACATTCAAGGAGATGAACGTAAAGCCCCTCTGCAGGGTTCTCATAAATGGGGTGTGACCCACAATCTTAGTACACAGGACTGTTAAGTCCTGGACAAGAGGAATTACCACCTCTGTCAAGGAAGCTGTCCTGGGACATAGCAAACTACATCTCACTGTAAACTAACAGAGCAAGGAGAATGACTTATGACCCATATGTGGACTGGATAGGTGAAGCTTTAATTTAAAAAGCGTTATCCGCTGCTCATTTATCAACACCGCCTGGAAAGAATCTCCATGGAACATTTCTGCTACACTCAAGTTTCATTAGGTCAGTCTTGTAAGCAGATGTCTGTTCCCAGGTTTGGAATCTTGACATTTTGAGGAATGTGCACCTCACTGTCCTGTCATAGCTCACACATGCTACCAAGAAGGAAGAGAAGAAAGAAAAGACGATACTGCTGGATTTGAACATGGAGGTGGGAGTGAGGAAAAAGGAAGAGAAGGAAGATTCATAGAAGGAAAAAACGCCAGACAGAAGAGCAGGCAGAGCCAGCTGGGACTGTGATGGAAACACTCAGGTGGTCCTGACTCTGGCCCTGATGCTGCTCTGACAGCTGCTACCATTCACAGCAAGCCTGGAAGGGAGGTCCTGTTATTATCCCCACTTCATAGGTGAGCAAACCAAGGCACAGAGTGGCTAAGTAATTTTTCCAGGGGCACATTATAAGCAAGTAGCAGAACTAGGATTTGAACCTAGCAGCCTGGCTACAGAGTCTGGACTCCTAAACAGACACCACACTGCCTCTGGAAATTTTTGTACAGTGGCATTAAATGTTCTGCTCAGTAGGGCTCATATTTTTTGCTGTGCAGGCAGTGGATGACGATGTACCGGTCTACTATTTAAACGTTCAGCTTCAAATTTGACCAAGTGCCTTGGGTGGCCAACTGTTTGGGAAGCGGACATGTATTCTTGGATCCTAGGTGAGTGAGGATTCAGCTGTAATCAGGTCTGCTGGCATCAAGCACATCAGTCAGGGACAATTCCCTAGTTTCAGGCCAGACGAGTCCATGACAAAAGGGGCTCACGCACCAATTCTGTCAGGAGTCTGTCCAGGCGGGGAATGGGATTTAGAAATGGAGAGCTCAGAGCTCCTAGAGCCACACAGTGCTGGACCCAAGACCCAGGCTCTAAGGAAACCACAGTCTGATCAGCACAGAAGAGGAGGGAGGGACTTTTTCTCCCAATGATCCAGGGAAGCCCGTCCTGACTTTATTGTCCTCACTTCCCCAAGTAAGTGTCTGTCCTCTGTGGTACAATATGACACTGTAGTTACTTGTTTAGGTGTCTGCCTCTGCAGCTAGCCTGTGAATTCTCAAGCAGGTGACTGTATTTTATTCACCTTGACATTTCCAGAGCCTGGGATGGTGTCTGTCTAGTATTAGGGACTTCAAAATATTTATTATGTGAGTGGACAATTAAGGAATAGGTTCGTAGGTTAGTCCAAGAAGTGATTAGGAAAGACAAAGCACCAGGTGGATTATGAAGATACATTTTTCAGTAAATTTTCTGCTCTGGGTTCTTAGGAGAGAAGTGGGGGTGGGGGAGGTGTAGACTGTATGCAATATGCATCCGCCCCCCGCCCCCCACACACTGATGTATTCACGTTCATTCCTGGGACGCTTTGGAATCTGGAAGGGAGGGCACAAGAGAGTGTCACATCAGGCAATTGTGCTTTTGAGTGTTCTCCATTCAAGAAGCCTGCCACGCTTACAAACAGTTTGCATAATACCTTCTTCATTAAAACCCATAAATTAGCGCTGTTTTAATTCATTCCCTGGAGGCAGTAAATAAAATGACACGGAATGACATCAAAGGGGAACAATGACAGGAGGTAGATGTTTTTCTTCTTTTCCTCCCTGGGTTCCCTGAGGTTTGACAACCTTTCTCCCTCACACACTGCCTGCCAGGCCTTTGTTCCAGCCCGTTCAGGAAAAGACCACCACACTGAGCAGGTTCCAGGGCTCTGAGAGAGCCTCACCTTCTGTGTTTGGCCCGGGCAGGCTGTGCACGCCAAAGGGGTAGGTGTGGTCAGACCACAAACTAGGGGTAGCAATTTTGCTAATTATGGAAACAACTCTAATTGTGAAATCAGTCTGGATCCCTTATTAAAGCAATTTCAGCCATTATGTGCCAGTGTCATTAGAGGCACCCTAGCTCACTGGTCTCTGGCTATACACCAGGCTACTTTGGGAATGGCTAGGAAGCTAATGTTCGTGAGGTCTGTTCTGTGCCAGATCTTGCTCTGGGGCATCCACGTGTGATCCTGCACCACAATCAGGATAAATTGAGATCGATTTCTCTATTTCTGAGACGAAAGTGCAGCTATTCAGAGAGGTCAATTATCTGGCTCAAGAACACACAGCTTGCAAGGAATGGAGGCAAAATTTAAATCCACCTCTGTATAACTGCAAAATGTGTGTTCTTTCTATAAAATTATGTTGTCATAGTAGCTTTTGTGATTTGATCATAGGAGAACCAGGAAGGGGCCACTGCTCCTTAAATAGTTTCCCCTGTCTGCCTGCTGATGCGTGACTTTCACAGAGAAATCTGATGACATGCATGAATAATTCAGTGTTTATGTAAATCTATGTGCTACTTCTCAGCAATATTTGCATTTAAAGGGAGCCCTAATTGTGGAATAAAATATTTGTCTTGTATTTTTATGTTTTGCTCATTGCTCTATCCCCAGCTCCTAGGACTGTGCCTGTCACATAGTAGATACTCAATATATCTTTATTGAATAAATTAAAGCAATGTCAGTTGTCATAGACAGTTTGGGAGAAATTTTTTGGGGTAGAGGAATGCAGAACTGGGGTGTGTTATTCCCCAGAACCCCTGAAATCACACCTTTTAAGCAGTGGCTCACTCTACTTATAGATGAAGCTAAATTTGTGTCTTTAAACAACACTGATAGAAACCTCAGGGGTAGGCCTGAGACACAGACAGGGTATGCAAAAACTGAATTAAAGACACAAGAAGGAATAAGAGAGAGGAAAATATGTAGGAAAGGGTATGGGAAGAGGATGCAGAACTGTGAGGAGCAGGAGCACGTCGCAGTGTTTCCTCGTCTGTCCATACTCTGCAACGTTGATCACATTCCCTTCCAGTCTTCCTTTGGGGCAGTAGAGGGTCCTGAAATAAGGGATGCAGGTATGGAGGCTGTAGGGCTTCCAGGGTGGTATACTTTCAGGCCGGTGCTGACTATGTATGACCACCAGAGGGCAACAGAGGCCCAGCCTCACAAGTGCCTTCCTCCTCAGTTTCTTAGGGCAGTGATTCTGGAGAGAAGCCTGGGATGGGGGTGGGGAAAGGGAGGGTACTGGTCCTAGTGGGAGGGCTGTGCCGGGGTTGAAGGTGGGGAAAGCGGAGATCTGTGGGAGAAGGGGGATTCCAGTGGTGATTTAGGAAAGCTAAAGGGCTTGATGCGGATTTGTGGTTCAGTTCCTGTATTAGGATAGCGCTAGTTGCTATAACAAACAGAACTCCAAAAGGTATACTGGGTCAGATAAATGTCGTATACAAAAGACGTTTATCTCTTGCTCACATAACAGTCCAAGGCAGTGTCCCTGGTCGGTGGCAGTCATTGAGGGACCAGGACTTCTGTGTTTCTGCCATCTTCAATGTGTGGTTTTCAGGGTCACTCTACAGATTGACACCACAGTCAGCCAGAAAGGGAAGAGTGTCAGCGCCCGAAGGAGGCTTTTAAGAACTGGACCTGAAAATGGTGTATCTAACCTCCTTCCAGTTGAGCTCAATCACTCAAAAGTAATGTTTGCAATGGAAGCTGGGTGCTGTAGTCCAGCTGGAAGAGACAGAGGATTTTGTGAGCAACTAGAATCCCCTCCACATCTTCTCTGTTTATAACCAAGTACATTTGCAGGAATACTGTCGGGGTGGTAGTGCCAGTGCAAAATTCTCGTGACTGATGATCTGACTCTCTCTTTCCTGAGACTCAAGACAATTTTTAAAACTTCAGTAATTATGGATAGTGGTGTCTCCTGCTTCAAATAACTCTCAGTGGCTCAGATTATTTTTACAGGGTTCCTGTCTACTTTGACAAAGTGGAATTTTCCTGGGGACAAGACAAAGTCTCACACATTTCCTCATCCAAAGTGGACCCAGGAGGCAGGAGATTGCAGGACGTTTTAGGAGAGTATCCCAAATACAGAGGCTCTGGCATTCCTAGTTCTCTTGTTGGGAGGCAATAAGCATAGCAGTAAGAACATGCCTAATTCAGACTGGCCATGCAGTAAACATGCAATCCACATTAGCCAATATCCTTACCGTCTTTCATTGATCTGAGAAGATAATGACTTTTTGTCACTTTTGCTGATGGCAAGGATAAGGTTAGGCTGAGAAGAAGCAAAATAGAAGCAATAGATTTCTATGAGGAAGAGGAGGGGCTTTGAGACAGAAGAAAATAATAGATAAATGAGAAGTAGAAGAGGGAGGAAAGTCAGAAAATGGAAGGAGAGAAAAGACAAAGGATGATGAGAGAGGAGGAGAAAGGAGAAAGGACAAATATGTACTATACAAGACTTTTCAATGCAGTCCTAGTAATGCAGGATCCTGTGGCCTGCATTTCTGTGCACTATTTCTCCTTGCTTTTATTGACACTTGTTTATGCTTAGTCGTCATTTATTTATCTTTTGAACAGTCTTGAAGTATTGTTTTAATTTTTGTAATCTACCTGAAGTCTGAAGCCAGGGATTTAATATATAAACAAAATAGTGTTGTCCTAGGAACCTTGTTAATTATTACTACCCTCTTTCAATATTAGCTGCTCTTAGCAAATAATACTACTAATATGTACAGGTCACTTATTTGAAGATTACTCATTTATCTAATTAATCCCCACTCCTTCTTGGTCAAGTAGATAAAATATGCATTGTTATTCCAGCAGGGAGAGGATGTCCAAAGAAAAACACTGTAACGATGAAACTCACCATTGGGCTGAGAGGTGGATCTATTCATTAATGTGTACCTGCATTTATTTCTCTCTCTCTCTCTGTATTTATTTATTCATTCATTCTGTTAATTAATGTTTTTCAAGGCCCTGTTGTGTGGGAGATACTAGAAGGGATTCAGAGAATAAAAGACAACTCTTTCCTTTAAGAGGGAACTGACAATTTAGTTTCCACAATATTCTAAAGGCTACGCTAGAGGTGTCCCATGCATTTAATTCTCATACCCAGCCTGCAAGGCAAGATTCTCATAATTTCTCAGATAGGGAAGCTCAGAGAATTTGTATATGTGCTTATGGTCACATAGGAAGTTAAATGGAGGAGCTGGGATTTGAACTCAGGTTTCACGGGGCCCAAGTCAATCTTTATTTTACAACATGTTGCTTTTTGGTTGCAAGGAGCTAAACTTATACCTATAAAAACAGAATTAACAACCTAAGTCCACCGCTTATCTCTTTAGATCCACATGTTAGTCAAACTGAGGTGTCATTCCTAAGGATTCCACACTCTCTTGCCTCGTTACCTCTGCTCATGCCTTTATTTTAGCTTAAAACATTCTTCAATCATCTCCACTTATTAGAGCACTGCCAATTTATTAAGGCCCAGATTAAATGCCATCTCTTTTGTGATGCTGAAACCTTCTTTCATTTTTATGAGTGATTTCTCCCTCCTTAGAACTTGTACTTATCACTTAAGATAATTTGTCATGTTGTTTTTGTGCGTGTCTTAGTGTCTTTGTGGTAGACAGCCTCTAAGATGTCCCCCAATTATCCCCACCTCTTAGTATTCATGCCTTTGTATAATCCCTTCCCTTTGAACATAGGCTGGATTTATTGATTCTCTTCTAATGAATAGAATATGGCAGAAATTATGGGATGCCACTTCTGACATTAGCTAATGAGAAGATTTTGGCTTCTATTTTAAACACCCTCTGTTACTCTTTTCTGGAGGAAGCAAGCTGGCAGGTAGAGAGGTCCATGTGGCAAGGGATCAAGGTGCATGTGAGTGAGCATGGAAGTGGATTCCTCTCAGTTGAGCTTTCAGATGAGACTGTAGCCCCAGCTGACAGCTTGACTGCAGCCTCATTAAAGACCTTGAGGCAGAGGCACACAGATCCTGACCCAAAAAAATGGCGATGCAATAAATATTTGTTGTTTTATGCCACTACATTTTGGAGAAATTTATTATACATGAATAAATAACCATTATGGTCTTAGTAGACTGCAAATTGCTTGGAGACAGAGTCCCTTTATTCTTCATCTTTCATCTGCATCATCAAGCAGGACATTTTGCATCAGTGGCAGGACAAAATGCCCTCTCTCATGTCTATGGTACTGGTGAGGAGGATTTGGAATAAAAAAAGATCTTATTGGAATTGATACCATTCCTTCTGGACTGCAAAGAAACAGCTTGTCTCAACTACTATGTTGGCTCCTATAAGGGAAGCTCCGCTCAGGAAAGAGCTAAAAACATCTAGTCCTGAAATACCAGGACTCTTGTTTCACAAAGGGCAGCATCCCAAGTCATGTTTATAGGAGGGATGTCTTTTCTTCATAAATAATTAGATTTGATTGTCTTCAGGGAAAAATTAGTGCTTACCTTGGCAAGTGCTTGTTTCTTAGATAAACTAATGAGGAAAGAAGTTACAGCCCTCCCTGATAAGGTGAAGAAATGTAATTGGAATGACAATTTTTGCTTTTACTTGTGGCACTAGATCTCACCTTTTCTCTCCCTCCTCCCTTTCTGAGTTTGCAGCTGGGCACCTCATTAAACAACTAGCTAAAGCCTGAGGACCCTGGTGTTTAAGCCACACAAGAAGCTACTGAGAATCCTCCTCTTTCCAGAGGGGTAGTAGAGTTTTCTGAGGGAGAGAGCAAGATCTCCAGTCTGGTTTGATGAAGGGAGGGATTACTTGAGAGAATAAAGAGGTGGAGAGATGGCAAACATCCATGAACTATAGTCTTTTTACAGAAGTCAGAGACTGTAAGCCTTCTTCCCAGGGGCACAAAGGAAAGATGAAGCTAAAATAAAGATGGTCTTTTCCTCCCAGACCATCTTGCTCTTTTGAGAGTTCCTTGACCATTCAATAAGGATTCTGTGTATCTCCATTGAGTCAGGTGAACCTGAGCAGGTGAGGTGGAATGGGTTCAGGAAGGTGTGGACACTGCAATGCTTCCCAGTCATTTTGCAGGAAGTCAGAAAGAGCAGGGCTGAAGTACAGATTGCATCTACCCTCTCTCTCCCTTTTCTCCTTCCACTGTCCCCACCCCCCGACCCCCAACTCTGGGATTACTAGGATAAGTCCTATTAGATAAGTGCCGTAGTTCGTTTTTTCATTGTAGACTCAAAACAGTTTCTGCGGGCTGGCCTGGTGGCCTAGTGGTTAAGTTCAGCGCGCTCCACTTCAGTGGCCCTGGTTCAGTTCCCAGGCACATGGACCTACATCACTCATCAGCGGCCATGCTGTGGTGGTGACCCACATACAAAAAAAAATAGAGGAAGGTTGGCAACGGGTGTTAGCTCAGGGCAAATCTCCCTCAGCAAAACAAAACAAAACAAAACAAAACAAAACAAAAGACACTTTCTGGACCAATTCCATGCTGTTAGCATGAGCTGACAGTGGCTCCAAATATTCCAAAGCACAAAGAACAATGTGATTGAATTCCCCAATTTCTTTCTTTAGGTCGCTGTTCCCAAGTTGGAGGCGTTACTACTTTTGGAATGTGCATCCCTGGAATGAGTGTGTGGTATGAATAATTTAAAAAATTAGATGCTGTATATATTTTTGGCTTTGAATCTGAGTGTACAGGAGCATGTCAAGCAGAGGAAGTTAATTTATGTTCGAAAGTTAACCGTAAAAATGCGCTAATGAAAAACCCTTATTTTATTTTGCTTTGTGTGTTTATCACAGTTGTAGCTAAAGTTATCATGCAGGAGAAAGAGATGTTCTATTTTTTCAGTATGTTCTCATTTGTTTCCTGCCAATTTTTTGCAATATTGTGAACACATTTGTTGTGTGTGTGTGTGTTTTAATTAAATCTGCCTTTGTCAGGCTAACAAGTCTCTCATTATTGGCAAATACGAAAATACTAAAGTTAGTATGCTTTTTATTGACGGTGAAAAGTTAAAGGATAAGATGTTTTATGGAGGGAAAAACTCAATTTATAATCTTTTGCCCTTTATGAAGGATCCTGTTGAATATTATCTTAGAACTGATCATAGAAAGGAGAGATTTTCCAGAGAAATTAAAAAAGAAAGAAAGAAAAAGAAAACAGCTACACAAGAAACTTCTTTAACCTAAATAAACCCAGATTGAAGAAACAATCCACAAGAATTATCTTCATTATTTCACAGCCAGCAGCAAGGGCTTATATCCCACTATGGAAAGGAGAAAACCTTTGAACTTTGCATTGTACACTGCCAGGCAGCAGCACTTAAGGCTTAGGCAAACGATGTTTACAATTGCTTTAGGGAGTTGCTAGGATAATACCCCTGCTTGTATTTCTGAGTAGGCTTGATCCTGCTTTCCCAGTCTGCTTTTCCCCAAAGCAGAGGCTGGAAAGGCCTAAAACTGGATGAAAAAGTAGACTCTTAGGAGGAACACTTCAAGTGAGATTTCCCCCTGTGCCTTAGTCCTTCCCCTCGTTGCTAAGTAGTGGGTGGGCACAGAGTGCTAAGTAGTGGGTGGGCACAAAGTGCTAAGTAGTGGGTGGGCACAAAGTGCTAAGTAGTGGGTGGACACAGAGTGCTAGGTAGTGGGTGGGCATGACCTGCACCCTGTCAGGTCATGACAGTGCTGTTCACTCTAAGTCTGGGCAAAAACTCCTTTGAGTTCATTTTCAGAATCTCTCAATACTCAGTCAGAATCTACATGCAGCTCATCTAAACATTTGAAAGAACTGGCTGGGAAGCAGTGCCCCACAGTGGAAACCATGGGGCTTTGGAGTCAGGTGGACCTGGGTTTGCTCTCAACCCTGTAACTTACCTTAAACAAGGTATTCATTTTTCAGCCTCTGATTTCCTATCTGCAAAATGGGAGCTGTAGAAGGGAAGGAAATATCATGTTCCATATGTCAGTGTCTGATGAAGAGCAGATGCTTGGTAAATGGAAGCTTCCAAGGAAATGGTCAATTCAATCAAATAGGATTGTTTCAATGACTAATTGAATATGTTTAGTTTCAAAGCTGAAACAATTGTAAAGTTTAACTAAAAACCTGATTGGATATGTGTGGATATGTAGTTTTAGTGGAAAAATATCAGCCAAACTAGTGATTTGCCATGATGGGCTACAATGTTCACTGCATATCCTTGGTTTATTGGCTGGATTTCTTATTTATTAACTTATGGCATTAACTACATCTTTAATCTTAGAAGTCCTTAGTTGGCTTGAAAGAAGCAATGTGTCTCTCTGATTTTTCAACCTTATAACCATAGAAGAATTAGAATAAATGAGATTAAGTCAGAGCTGTTATTTATTTAACCTTGGGATATTGAGAGACATCACAGGGGACAAAATAGACTCTATATCACTCAAGTGGCATGTTCTCCTTTTTGTGGAAACTCAGCTGGGCTTCATTTCCCAGCCCGCCTTGTAGGTAGGTGAGACCATGTGGCTGAATTCTAGCCAGTGGATTGTGAATGAAGGTCTCAGACTCCACCTTCCTTCTTGGCTCTTTTAAAACCTCTCATGGGCTCCTGCTTGCTCTTCTTCTCCTTCCAGCTGACTGGAATGCAGGTGACTCCAGGGACGTTGTGGAAGATACAAGTTGAAGATGGCTGTCCCCTCCGTCAGCCTGCTCTCTAAATAACTATTTAGAAGCAGGCCAGCTTACTAATTTATTATTGCCTAGTACTATTAAGTGAGTAAGAAATAAAATTCTATCATATTAGAGCCATTATACATTTGGGGGCTTATTTGTTGTAACAGCTAGCCTACTCTCATTATTACACATATTACCACAGACTGGAATTTCCGTGGGAATGCCTCTAAATTTTAACTATCCATATATTATGCCTTTGTCAATGACAAGATGCTTACTGGGTTTCAGGAAGAAATGGAGATTGAGGGAAGGCAGAAAGAGGTATAAAAGATATTTCATAATTACGTTTTCTCAGCTGACACTATTCATAATGTTAAAATTTCTTTTCAAGATCACTGAGATTCTTTCCCTTTGTGGCTGGTATGGAATTGACCAAATTATCCATATGAGTGGAAATTACCATTGTGGTTGCTTCTGCCTGTTTTTCAAGGTATAAAGACCAGTTACCAAGATCAAAGTGGAATTTCTGGCTGAGGGGAAAAAAGAATGCAGAGAAGGGGAGAGAGAAAGAGCAAGTGGGAGTTCACTGGGTATTGACTACGTGCTAAGGTAGTGACAACTGAATACAAGTCAAAGTGTCAGAAAAGTGTTTTCATGATATGAGGGCTGGGTGCATTGCCAAGGAAGAAGGGTGAGGCCTTGACACAGATCAGACCTGTGACTTTGACAAATCACTAAGATTCTCTGGGACCTAGTTTTCTAATCATTAAAGGGAATCTGATGGGATGATTTTTAAGATATCTGAACTCTCAATATTTGATTCCAAGTCATATAAGTGAGAATTTAATGTGCCGATAGCTTTACATTGGTACTGTAGTATAGTGAGTGTCAGAAATTCCCCCTCTTCCTCCCCAAACACTCCATGGCTCATTAATATACATGCATAACACCATTTTCCCGGGCTTGGTGATGATGCTCAGTGACGTCTTACGCAGCTCCACATGGGCAGGGCATCTGGGGCAGCTACATTCAATTTTAATTGAAACAAAGCAAAGTAGCAGCTGTTTGGCATTAAAGGGAATTTTAAGTCGATATTCCAAGACCACCAAGGGAAGGAGCAAACAAAAGTCAAAGACATTTTAAACCAGCCAGTCTAAAATATTTAAGGCCATCTGCATTCTCTCTATAAGTGGCTATCACCTGGAATGTGCTCTCATTTTCCTTAAAAAAAAAAAATTGACAATGATTCATGGTAGGAGAAAAGAAGCATTGGCATTTAAAGTACTGAATTCTTAGCTCATTGTCAGTGTCCCTGCCATAATTATGAGTTATTTGTCTAACCCTGATTTTCCACTATAGCTAAAAATATCATAACAAGAAATTCAAGTTTTACATGGTGGGAGCAGAAGTGGATCTTGTTTTTCCATAGCAACACACTTGGGCTTTATAGTGAAGTCTGAATCTAAAGACATTCGTGTTCAAATGCCCAAGCCCTGCAACTAATACTGTGGAAGAGCAAGCACGCTGTGTGAGATGGTGCAGCATTTTACCCTGCTTGACTTCTGTGTCTCAGACCATCAAAGGAGGCATGTACAATTGCCTTATGCTGACGTACTCTTTAAAGTTAGGTGATAATTTAAGATGCTCACGTTTATCCTGAACTCAGAGGCTGAGTACCATTTGTGCTCTTTGCACTGCTGTCGCCTTTTGCTATTTCCTAACTCATTCATTGAACAAATATTTCTTGAGAGACAGCTGTGTGCTAGGCAATATAATAGGTGCTGGAGATACAGGGGCGAATAGGATAGATTTATTCCGTGTCTTTACCATCTATTTGGAGAAAACAGACACTGAGCAAGTAATTATAAGTAGAGTAAATGAAGGGTTTGGGGAGCAAGAGGAGGTGAGCTGAACCTTGATGAATGAGTGGAAATTAGCCAGTAAAGTGGAAATTAGCCAGACAAAGAGGGTAGAGGAGGCATTTGAAGGGGTGGGGGCAGCTTTAGCAGGTGAATTTATGCTGAATTTATTCAGCAAACTTGTGTGATCCCTTTGAGGACTTTGGTGTTTATATGTCACTGGAGTGTGAGAACACAGCAAGGAGGTGCAAGACATGGGGCAGGAGGGCTTTGCAGGGGTCTGATCCCAGAAGCTCTCGTGTACCATTTTTGGGAGTTTGGACTATATCTGGTAGGTAAAAGTCATTGAGGGTTTAAACAGATAAATCAGATGGCCTTATCTTTTAGAAAGATCAGAGGTGTGGGAGATGGATGTGAGGAAACGGAAAAGAGAGCAGGACCTTCATAAGAAGCATTGTCTCTTCCGTGATGGCAGTCACAGCAAGGAAGAGATCCACACCTGATTCTCCTGATAGAAGGCCTGCCCGTGAGCCTCCTCCCGTTTGCGCCTGTTGATATACAACCATATTTCAATGCCCAGCCCAGGTCCCACCTCCTTTGTGGACCCTCTCTTCATCATTCCCAGAAATTGCCTCTTCTTTTGAAACTCTATACTTGTTGGTTCTCTCATTGGGCATAGAATATATCCAGCTTGTAATGCTAGTTATTCTTTTACTCTATGAATCTCCTTTCCCCACAAAACTCCTGGGGATAGGGAAGGATAGGGAAATATCTATATTTATTTAAATCTGTAGCATCGAAGACAGTGCCTTGTAAAAATCATAAGAGTCTTAGAGCTGGAAGGAACCTCAGAGACCATCGAGTCCTTTTCATTTGATGGATGAAGAACTTGAGGCCCAGAGAAATGAGGGCCTTCCCAGATCTCTCAGCTACCAGTTTATTATCCTTTCAGTTATCCAACCGGATGAGTATTTTTGTGGTTGATGTTGATGGATTAGATATCTGTGACTTCATTACAGAAACATCCTCCTCTTATTGTAGTTGAATGGGTGACATGATTCTTTAAGGATTAAAGGATGCGTATTGTTTATTAATAAACTTTTTCGTTAATAGCAAAAGGCCAGGTTAATGTACTTTGTTTGCCTCCCACCAGAAAGCTCAGCAAATTCTGTAAAATACTTGAGTCCCAAGATGAGGTTGTGCATTCAATGTAATAGCAGCTGCTAACTAGGTTAGGCATGTTCCCCCCCACCGCCACTCCAAGAACATAGTGTAGTTCTTAGAGAATAAAATAAGAAACAATTTCTTCTTCCTAAGTCATGGGTGCCCTCACTGCACACCTCCTGTCTTTACAGGCCATCCTTCCTCTTTCCTATTCTCCCATAAATAATGGTAAAGCCCATCCCAGTGCCTTCAAATTCTGGGTAAAGGGTGGAGGCCATGCAGTATGCAAATTATCTGTCCAATCAGGGGCACATGGGAATTTGGAGATGACAAGTCCTTTACTGAGATCTTAATGCTTAAAACAGATTCCAGACTCTATACATAGAGAGAACATGCAGGTAATACAAATGAGTAAAGTTGGCTGGGTAGAGAAGGGGGACTTAGGCAATGATTGAATAAGAACCGATATGATAGCTCTTTCTCAACTTCAGTCATTTGTTGCCATAAGAGAATTTGTATGAATTCTACCAGGTTGTCTGATTTTCCAAGGCAGTGCAGAAATCTGGATTTTTATGTGAAATATATCAAATCTGAATTAATGATTGTGGCTTTAAAAATTTAAAACTTTGTGCAGCAATTATGCGAACAAGCAAAACACTCTTGTAGATTGGCCTGAAGTCCCATTACTTTGCAATTTCTGGCTTCAAAAATTCCAGAAACTTATTTCTAATTACTATACAAACTAACCAATCTACCAGCAATAATTTTAGGGAACTTTGTATCAAATATCATTCAAGATACTTAAGGAACCTATAGAAATTAATGACATGTTTTGGCTCACAGTAAACTTCCAGTGTAGTTGGAAAATATGAAGCCATATATAAAAACAGAACTAGCAGCTTGAATTACTGTGTAAACACAAAGTGAAGCAGCCTACAAATTAAAGTTCCTAGACTCCACCCCTTGAAGGCCGAATTAGTGCCCCACCTATGAGTTACATAGTGTGCTCTGGAAACCCATGTGGGTTTCCCCTGCTATCTGAAAGTTTGCTTTGCGCCACTTTGTTACCTACAGTAGTACCTATTTTCTCCAGCCAAAAGAAATCCAAAGAGGATTTTTGCTGTTACAAAAAAATGTGAAAAGCGAAAATAGCCTTGAGCATTTGTTTTGCAGCAAGCCTTATAGAGGCTAAGCAGTCAAGCATACGGTTGGATTTCAAGCCTTCCACATTAGCTACATCAGCTGCAGCAGACAACGAACGTCAACCTTTGACATCAAGGCAGGCAGACATAGAAGACGGTGTAGGCATTAGTGACCTGTCTGGCCCTAATGGATTCAGACGATCATGAGATGTTAATAGTTGACCACTTCCTGTCTCTCCTACACCACAGTCTCCTGTACCCCCACCATCCCAACCTCCAACGACTCAGCCTAATACCCCATCATCACCACCACCACCTCTCAACTTTCCAGTGTGCTTGCTGTCTTCCCAATGCTGGTAAGTGAAACTACACTATACTTACATTATTTCTACTTTATATAGGCTGTGCTTTTATCATATCATTCCTGCTTTTGCTATATGTTAGTGTTATTTTGGTTTTTATGTGTTATTTGGTATGGTTTGGTAGGTTATTTTTTGGGTCTGGGAATGCTCAAAATTTTTTACCATAGAGATTAATGGCAATTGCTTCTTTGCTTTATGCCATTTTGGTTTATGAAAGGTTTATAGTAACACTCTACTTTCAGATAGTGGGGGAAACCTATATGTCTCTCTAAATTCGTTCAGCTCGTTATAGTATAATTAAGAATCAACTTGATTCTCTTAACATTTAAAACCTTGAGGTCATGATATACAGTTTATATTTGTACCTCCTACATTTACCACAGTGGCTACACATGATAGTTGCAAATTAAATGTTTGTGGAATGAATCAATAACAAATTAGAGCCTATAGGAGTAATTGATCATTTCAAAACACAGTCGAAACTCAATACTTACTTGTTTAATGAGTGAATACATTCATTAAATGGTAAAGAAATGGTACCAGATGGTAAAGAAAGACTCTGTGGAGAAAGCGACATTTTTAGTTGGACTTTGATGTGAGTGATAGGATTTCCATAATAGAGACCCTATGGAGGGCATTTTAGGCGAGGAACAGTTTGAATGAGGTTATGATGAAACTAATTAGACTGATTTGGAATATGGAATTCCATTTTTATACCATAATTTTATTTAAATATGGTTTTGCTGTGGTTCAAATATTGTATCTCAATGTTCTGTGTCCATTCTTCTTAGGTCATTCCCATCCCAGTACTTAGCACATTTAGGAATAAGCCTGTAATCCTCCAGGTAGATGAGGCTAAAGAGGTGGGGTCATGCCCTATTTTAATGTTAAGTCTTTCCTTCATCCACTTGTTTGATTAGATGAATACTGAGCAAGGAGAGCACTTGTGAATTATTTATGTCACTTGCTATGGTGTTGATAGGGAATATTTCTTAGGGCTGTCTAATGAGGGAAACTAATAGCTTTTGGGGATTGGGTTTTATTCTTTCATGCATTTCCCCATTTTCTCTACTCTGGTTAACTGGACTCTCAAGAGGCCTGGAGGGATATGGAGTGTGGGTGGAAATCCTCCCTGGGGGAAGGTGCATCTTCTATATAACATGCCCAACCAGGAACTGGATTGAGAAAGCGGGAACTGAACTTCCAGGCATTTTCTGGGTGCCTTGGTGACATGTGAAGCTTGTCCATGAAATGCCCTGTGCCTGAAATTTTCTCTGCCCCTTCTCTGATACCACAGCCTTATTCTAGAAGCTTCTTGAAGTTCTTTCTAAGCAAAAGGATATTTATATGTCAAAGGACAGATCATTTTTTGCTATAGGCTTTTTCTTAGAGATTATGACAAAAATATTTTAAGAACCCCCAAAAAGTAAATTTAGCAGTCAGTCTAAAGGCTTATTTTTTTACTATAATTTTATATATTCATGTGTATTGCAAGTGATCAATCATTCTGGCAACATCTTGTACTAAATGTGCTAATGAGCTAGAGAATCAAATATTTTGTAAGTATAGACATGTGTAACATTGATTTTCAATATTTGGATCACATCAATAATCCTTTCAAGGAAAACAACTTTATTAGGATGGATTTCCATATACTTTATTAATAGTTGACAGGCAAAACAACACTTGCTACGTTGTTGATTTATTTCCTCTAACTCTCTGTTCCCTCAGTCCCCTGAGTCCTTAGTGACAATATTAGTAATAACAGGATTGTAATATTCATTATCTTTTGGGCACTGGTGAAGGCTTGCTTTTGGCTTAATGGATTTTTTCTTCAAGTAATGCAAATATTTCTCAGGTTATTTTAGGAAATAGATTGTTGATACCAGTTGAATGCAGGTAGGAAACAACAAAAACAACCAACAGTGAAAGGAAGAGTTAAATGGGGAAGAGGGACAAGGCAGTGTGCCGTGGTGCAGAAGGTACTGAGAGGATTCGAAGGGAAGAGCGTTGAGTTCTGATATGCTCCAGCTCTGAACCAGGTCAGTCACTTAACCTCTCCGAGTCTCAGTTTCTTCATCTCTAAACCAGGGATAATGAGACCTATCTCTCATGTGATGGTGAACAATTAAGTGGATACAAATACCTAGAAAGACTTAGTACTGCTTAGCCCAAGATAATTCAATTCTCTTCATCTTCTTGCTTCTCTTCACCCCCTGATCTCTCTCTTTCTCTCTTTTTTACTGCCCATCTCTTCCTACAAAAAAAAGGATAAATCTGACTTGTATATATAGAAATGAATGTATTTGTTGTGTCAAATGACATCATTTTAAGAGAATGATGATAACTACTAGCAAGAACAGGCAGTCAGTTTTGTCTGACACGCAGGCTTCCTTGTTTTCTGGGATAGATAGAGATAGAAATAACGTTTGTGGAGTACTTATGATGTACCAGGTATGGTGTACATCTAATTTAATCTCATAAAACCCCCATGAGATATCAGTGTCCCATTTTACAGATGAGGAACTGAGGTAAAGAAAGGCTATTGACTTGCCTGGTATCACACAGATGAGTGGCATCAACTGTTATTCAGACTGTGTTGGTTATTACTACTACAGCACACTGTCTATATCTTTGGTTCTGAACTGGGGAGAGGAGTATATCTGGATCATCTGGGGGAGCATATGGGTGGTAAGAAAAGTTTTCCCCAGTAATTCTGATAAGCCCTTCTCTAGGTGAGAATCTTAACCTGGGATCCCTGAGTATCTCGGAGGCAGAGACACTAGTGTTCCTTGGGTGCTGCCTCCCAGCCTGGTGAAGGGTAGGCACCTACCCGACTTGGTGATCATCAGAACAACCCACAAATCTGAAACAATGCTATTTCCTTCTCAATGGATTTTGAGTCTTATGGATATTTTCTACACAATGTTTATCAAAGCAAATGCATTAAGAATCAAAACTTGAATATGGTCTCTTTAGGGTCTATTTTAGAACAACAAAAAATTAAAAATAGGAAACAATGTTTACATATTTTTTTAAGGCAAAAGAAGCCTCTTTCTTATAGCTTGGCAGGAGATATGAGGAAGTAATCATGGGCATGGTGCTGTTGTTTACTAGCTGAGGTGCCAAAGACATCCATCTGTCAAGAAAATGTGTAGGATGTTGATCAAGCCTGGAGCCTCTGACACTGAACACCCCGCTGGGGACTAAAGATGCCACTCCAATGAGAGTGCACCTGCCTGATGGTACACTGCCTCCGTGAGAAGGGATTTCCATCCATCTTTCCACTGAAAAAAAGGCTTTCATTACAGCTGAAAAAAGGGCATGGGAAAGTTGCCTTGATTTTCACAAGAGATGCAACCTGAGTGTTACATACATCAGAAACTTTGAAAGATCATTTCATTTTGGGCTTTGACAAACCAAAGCAACTGGTATTTTAATACAATGAAAATAACCAGCCCTCACCCCAACCACTATTGAGAGTATGTCTGAAAAGGAGAATATTTGAATGCAATAGCGATACGGCTTCAGCCTTCAGTGGCCTGTATTTCCTTCCCCAATTTGTCTCCCTGGTCAATGCTGTGAGTTCTCTCTAATGGCCTCTGTTTTCTTATCCATAAAGAAAGCCACCTGGTGCTAAATGTATAATAGTTAGATAATTTACATTCTTTTGTTGATTGATATTGGACATTGGGAAGAACACTTGGAATCTGAGGATATCAATTTCTCAGGAGTTCCTGAAGCCACCTGAGAGTTTTTCAGTACTACTGAGTAGGTGCCACATGTTATATGATGCCCAGAACCTGTAAGACAATGACAGGGATATGAGCATCACCTCTGGAGACAAATGTCCTCCATATGGAGCGAAGGTAACATTTTTTAGCTCCTTCTTCCCCTCTTTCCTGTGTAAAAAGCAAAACTACTTTCCCTATGTGCTCTGGATATGTATTATCATGGCGACAGAGGAAGAAGTGCCGAATGGACAAGGGATTGAGAAAATGTGGGAAAGGGTTGTATCTCTCTACAACCCTGTCAGAACATTTTCTTTGTTTCTGACCTTAAGACATTGCATTACCCACATCCATGTTGCTAGCAGGCATCCCGGCGACAGTAAGGTACGCTAATCATTAGCAAGCCGTACAGGTAGCCTATGATTCCAGAGAGTCTGAAGTTACCAAAGACAGGGGCTGAGGCAGCCTCTTGAGAGTAAGAACACAGATAAAGCTGTTATTTGGTATCTTTTGGAGAGAACAACTAGTAATAAATCAAACTCTTTCCTTTCAGCTAATTTCTTTGATATTGTGGAGATGTATCATTATTCCTTCCCCCTTCCTGCCGCACCTGCATGTTCTCCATTGCTTTTTCCTGACTTTCTTTTGGAGACAGTGTGATGATCATTTGCAAGATGTGCTTCTAAAGTGCATCAAGGCTTTTGTGTAAACTCTTCCCTCTATCTGCTCACCCCATCTCCCCCTCACCTAAGCAAGTCTTACTTGTGCTTTGGATCTCATTTCAAACGTCATTTCTTCAGGGAAGCCTTCTGTGACACCTCTTCCACTCCACCTTGTATTTTTCCTTCAGAGTACTTATAATTAGTAATTATAATTTATTGGAGGAACACAGTTTTCTCCACGACAGTGTGGATTTCATGAGGGCAGAGACTGCTCCTGTTTTGTAGCTGCTGAGAACCCAGCATCTACAGCAGCATCTGCCACATAGTAGGCTCCAGAAATTTTTATGGAAGGAGTCAATGAAATGTTGCATTACGCTTATTAAGCACTGAATGCTTAACAGCTAGCCATGTATTGAGTTCTTGGCCAAGTAGGGAATTTAAAAGAAGCAGAAACACAGATTGTGTTCCCAAAGAACTTACAGTTGGTTTGATAAAACTAATTCATCAGGAGAGCTATCTTGTGCTTTTCATTTTTTTATTTTATTTATTTATTTTTGGTGAGGAAGATTAGCCCTGAGCTAACATCTGTTGCCAATCCTCCTCTTTTTTTTCAGAGGAAGATTGCCCTGGGCTAACATCCATGCTCGTCTTCTTCTACTTTATATGTGAGATGCTTGCCACAGCATGGCTTGTTAAGCAGTGTGTAGGTCTGTGCCCGGGATCAGAACCTGCGAACTCTGGGCCAGTGAAGTGGAGCATGCGACCTTAACCACTATGCCACTGGGCCAGCCCAATCTCTTGTGATTTTTAAAAGTACATTGATTTTCTAACCACACTGTTTCAAAAATCATAAGCCTTAGTAGAGTAATATTAACGCTAAGTAAGAGAAGTGCAATAATTAAGAGCAGAATTTATATCAGGTATGTAGACAAATTTCTACAGCCTATTCTTTTACATTCATTTTTCATACTCTGTTCCCCTTTTTGGACCTATTATGACCACAACCATATGATCTTCCTTTCTTGTTCCTCTCACTCCATCACATCCTTGCCTTTATTTTGGTCCTATCTGTACACTGTTGTGACAGGCGATTTGAGAAGGACCTAACAATTTGGGGAAAAAAAATCCATGTGATGCTTAATGTTTTAGGCCAAGATAAATCCAGACAGTTTAGAAAGACAATGTTTAAAGGTAGAGGGAAGGAGAATTGGATGTTTGTTAAAACCCTGAAAAAGAGATTGATTTTCTCTGCTTTGAAGTGAGACAAGAAATTATAGGAATAGATCTATAGATTTTATTTGGTAAAATCCTTAGTTTCCTCATCATAAAAATGTTAAGTATGGCCAGCATAAAGTAAATATCCCAAATGTAAATTATTATTTCACTGTAACACTGAAAAAGGCCATAGCCAAAATAAAAATGAAAAGAGCAACCTAGAGACACGTTTTTTTTTAAAATAGAAAATATGGCAAAGTATAAAATTAACAATTTTATTGAAGAGTTCATAGTCTTAATAAGTGGACAAAAGACCCCATAGACATAATGTACAAAAGAAGCAATTCTAGAAAACATACATATAAAAAAAATTCAAGCTCCCTAGATTTCCCTATTAAATTTAATGAATAGGACAAATTAAAATACAACTGATATGGGGCCGGTCAGTTGGCACAGTGGTTAAGTGCTCGCGCTCCGCTTCGGCGGCCCGTGGTTCACAGGTTCGGATCCCCGGCATGCACCAATGCATCACTTGTCAGGCCATGCTGTGGTGATGTCCCATAAAAAGTAGAGGAAGATGGGCATGGATGTTAGCCCAGGGCCAGTCTTCCTCAGCAAAAAAAGAGGAGGATGTTAGCTCAGGGCTGATCTTCCTCACACACACATGCCAAAGAAAACCAAAAAACAACTGATAATATTATAGTAAAATTGGAAAGAAATTCAAAGTATGAACAAATGATAAACCATGCTAAGAAATCATCATCTAAAACATTGGAAACTCCTATTCCCAGAAAATTTCAACATAGCATTTTTTCATATTGGTGGAAAATTAGAAGCCACTTAAAATCTAACAACAGAGAAATGGTTAAATAAAGTATTCTTTGTCTATGTGCCCGATGTTATGCAACCATGAAAAAGGCAGGATGCATAATTTTAAGCAACATATTATGAAAAAATAGATATTAGCTTTGGAAGGTAATGTGGCAGTGTTTGTTATAATTTAAAATATTCCCTGGCCCACTATTGTCACTTTCAGGTATCTATTCTATAGAGAATGTGCACAAAAATGTATGTGCAGTACACAGGCTACTTGTAGGAGTATTGATTTTAAAGCAAAAAGTGAAAACAACCTAAATATCTAACAATAGGGGTGTGGTTAAATTAATTTCTGATTTTAGTGTGATGGAATATTACATAGCCAATCAAAAGAATGATATTCCAGCATGGAGAAATTTTCAAAATATATTGTTAAGTTAAAAAAAAATTGAATTGCTAAATAATGTATACAATATGAACTGATTTTATTTAAAAAAACTAAGCTATATGTTATATTCAAACACACGACTATATATAAATCCATAAAATAAATCTGAGAATAACACATACTGAAATGTTGACAGTTCTGACCTCTGGGAATGGGGGTGACGGCCATGAGGGAGGGAAATGATGAGGACTTTTGGTTATGACTCTCTAGGCACTTCTGTATTGTTAATTTTTTAAAAAAACAATAGGCTTATAATAATGTATTTCTTGTATAATGTTAAAAATAACATAAGAGGGCCGGCCCCTTGGCTTAGCGGTTAAGTGCGCACGCTCCGCTGCTGGCGGCCCGGGGTTCGAGGTTCGGATCCCGGGCGCGCACCTACACACCGCTTCTCTGGCCATGCTGAGGCCGCGTCCCACATCTGGTGCCACAGCAACCAGAAGGATATGCAGCTATGACATACAACTATCTACTGGGGCTTTGGGGGAATAAATAAATAAATAAAATTATTAAAAAAAAAATAACATAAGAACAAAAGCTAAAACATAAAAAAGTAAAAGAACAAAATACTCAAAAACAGGGGCCAGCCCAGTGGCATAGTGGTTAAGTTCGTGTGCTCCACTTCGGCGGCCCAGGGTTTGCAGGTTCAGATCCCGGGTGCGGACCTATGCACTGCTCATCAAGCCACACTGTGGCGGCATTCCACATACAAAATAAAGGAAGAAAGGCACAGATGTTAGCTCAAAGCCAGTCATCCTTACACACAAAAAAGAAACAACAAAAAACTCAAAAACAATATTCATTATTTTAGGTCATGAGACCATGGGCGATTTTTTCCCTACAGCTGCTATAATATGGTTAGATTCTTTTTCTATTTAAATTTCAGAAAGAAAGAGTTTACTAGATACAGCTTTTCCCCTAAGACAATGGCCTGCAACCTAGGCTTTATAACATGTAGTGGGAAGAAGGTGGGGAGAAATATACAGTTATCCCAGCTAGAATTATAAAATTCTTCTAAATCATAAGAGTTTTAATTTATGTAAAATCAAAGTTCACATAATTTCAAGCTCTCCAATCCTCCTTCCTATTTTTTTTTTGGTGGGGGGAGAGGTTGGGGTAGGGCAGGTGTTATGTAACAAACAATAGGGATTTTCAATTCTCGAAAGGTTGGGGATCACTGCTTTAAGAACTAACCATCTAAGATGGATGACATGTGACACAGCCAGTTATAAAAAACAGACATGCCGACAACTGTACAAATATGGAAAAAATGAAGTATTTACATTATGCATGAATAATATATCTTTGTGTACGTCTCATGGGTGAACTTGTCAAGTTATCTTTCTTCTCTCTGCTGTGTTTCTTTTCAAACCATTTCTACCCTGAAAAATCTTTTTTACTGCTTTGGACTCTCTGGAAATGGCTATGACATATACTTTCGTCCTATCCAGTTTATATAGGGCTTCTTTTCCTCATAATTTTCACTTTCTGATTTTTTAATTTAATTTAAGTTAGACACTCACTGGATAAAGATGACTCCATCTGCCTTGATGGGCTTTGTGTCATGTCTGCCACATTCCGGCTTTTAATAATGGTTAAATCATTTGCCATCGCTACAGGAAATATTGTGAGACTTCACACTTAAACTGGTTTGAAAACCCTCCTCAGTGAAACCAAAATGGTTGAATTTACTCCTAACCATATTATTTTCAAAATAACAAGAATAAGAGCTAAAAAAATCATAAAGAAGTAAAAGAGTAAAACGCTCAAAACCAGTAATGGTTATTTTAGGCCATGAGAGTAAGCGTGATTCCCTCCTCTCTTTTTTCCCATAACTACTATCATATGGTGTAATTTTTTTTATATTTAAAATTCAGAAAGAAAGATGCAGAAATAAAACAATCAGCAGTTGTTTGCTTCAAAAATAATAGTTGCAGACTGGATCAACCCCCAGAGCCCTTCCCAATGCCTCTGTTTCCTGTTCCAGAAACTGCTTTATATTTGCGTGCTGCATTTGTTTTTCCACATTAACATTTCTCAAACTACATGGAAATTCCAGCAAGAGTTTTAATAATTCAACATAAAGGAAGAACAATATTATTGCAGAAAATTAGCCTAAGAAAGGAGAATATAACCCTTTTATATAAGAAAAATAGGAAGGGTGAGAAAAAGCCAAATTAGCTGAACAAAGAGCTGCATAATGATCTGATACGCAAATAGGAATGTCATATAAATTGGAAACTAGAGTGCTCACTGAAGAGGAATCTGGAGACAATTGCTTTTAAGTGTAAAATCAGAAGAGTTAGGGCAAGAAATAAGATGCTACCAGCAAGACATTAAAAAGGAATAATGTTTCAGAGGCTTATTCTCTCCACATCTCTTTTAAGCTCAGATACCCAGGAGGGCACCCGAATATCTGGGCGTAATGAAAGTGTTGGAGACCATTTTTCTTAGCTGCCACTGTTTGTGCCAATGGAAGTGGATGGCTCACTGTGGGGACCCATGTGCTGGAGTCTCAGCCTGTGTCTTGATCCTGAGCTGCTGCTACTGCTAACTTTGAACATTCACAGCAGCACCAGTAGCAAAGCCAGGCCCCTGGCAACACTCCTTGGAACCAAACTTGATCCTGGGCAGGGCTGCTCCTTCCAAACCCCATGCCTGGCTCCTAGGTGAGTCAAAGAAAGAAAAATAGTGCGTGAAAATCTCATCTCTTCCTAAAGGCTGGCCTCAACCTAGAGCTTACGTCCTCCCTTTCTCTCTGCTGTGTGTGGGGCTGCAGTGGGACAACGGTGAGTTTCATGTTTAGAATTTCAGGCTCTGTTCTAGTTTTTGCACTTTTACCGTGGTAGGCATTTCTTATCTTACCCTCAGGAGCCCTGGCTTCATCCTCTTTCTCCTTTCTCTCTCTTTTTAAAAACTTTGTCCACACACAAAGATCTGATAAACTCACTAACTCTAAGGGAAATTGCCAGTAAGGTTGGAATTGTGACCACCCCCTTTCTGATGTGGTTGCAGTTGGCTTGAAAGCAAGGCAGGCAGGAGATGTCTAACTCAAGGAATTTTGCAGTTGTTTGTTCAGTGATTCTAAAACTATTCACCCAAAATCATTGTTCTTATTAAGATTCCATCACTTACAAACCATATATATATATATATATTTTTTTTTTTGGGGGGGGGGGAGGAAGATTGTCGCTGAGCTAACATCTATTGCCAATCTTCCTCTTTTTGCTTGAAGAAGATTGTCCCTGAGCTAACATCTGTGCCAATCTTCCTCTATTTTATATATGGGATGTCGCCACAGCATGGTTTGATGAGTGGTGTATAGGTCTGGGCCCAGGAACCAAACTAGCGAACCCTGGGCTGCCCAAGCACAAGGCACAAACTTAACCGCTATGCCACTGGACTGGCTCCTCAAACCATATATTTTTAAAGACTTTTCTTATCAAAATGAACTTATTGTTTCTCCATTAGTGATCTTGTGGGTTGATATAATTTTAATCTAAAACAGCAACTTAGGATATGTAGTTTTATATTGACCTGGTTTATTTCTTAGGACCAATATGGCTGGATGAGAGGAAATGCCACTAAGGAGAAAAGAAATGTCTCAATGGAAGATATTTCCCTTGTAACCTACATCTTATCAATCACCAAACCCTGTAAGCTCTACTGTCAAAATATATCCCACATTTTACCACTCCTCACTAAATCCATAGTTCAAACATTAGCTGAAGACAACTTAACTTCTCACCTGGAATGCTACAGAAGTCTCCTAATTATTCTTCCTGCTTCCACATTTGTTTCCCACCTCCCGTCACTCCATTTTTCATTCAGCAGTGAGAGTAATAGGCTCAAAGGACAATTCAGGTCACATCACTCCTTGCTTAAAACCCTCCAGTGGCTTCCCAATACAATTAAGATGAAATCCGAAGTCCTTTCCAAGATCCAGGAGGCCCTAACTGATCTGTCCCCGATTTCCTCAATGATCTCACCTTCTGCTATCCCCTCCCCTCGTCTCCTGGATTCCAGACACAGTGGCTTTTTTCCTTGTATCTAAACAAGAAAAGTTTATTCCTAGACCAGGGCCTTTGCCCCAGCTGTCTGCCCTGCCTGGAGTACTCTTCCCTCAGATCTTCATGTGACTACCTTCTTCTTAGGATTTATGTTTCAGCTCAATATCCCCCTCTCAGAGAGGTTATCTCTGACCTAACCTTCCCCTCATCTCCCACTTACTCTATCTCGGTGTCCACTTTATTTTTTAGAGCATTATTATTGTCTGGAATCATCTCGTTCATCAATTTATTTATGTGTTTATTACTTGTTGCTTCCCACCTGACCATATGCTTCATAAGAGCAGGGACCTTGGCTTTCTTGGTTATTGCTGCAATCCCAGAGCCTAGAACAATGCCTGCCACTTAGTCAATGCTCAGTAAATATTTGTTGAATTTAAAGAAAAGTACCAGAAAACATATCAGCTTAATTTGCATAGCCACGAAGTACTAGAACAAGTCATCAGATATCCTTTATAAACAATGAACAAAACACAGAACAATGTCTGAAAGCAAGATGTTTTGATGAAGTGACTAGTCCAAATGAAACAAGGGGGATTTATTTTGAACAGTCCATGAGTGAACTGGCTTAAATCATGGCTGGTTGGATTGGGTTGGTCATCAGGTAGCAAAATAAACATCAGTCAAATTGGAGGTTTTAGTATGTTGTGTTCTCTTTTATTAAAACAGCAGTATTTTTTTTCTTTTGTGAGGAGGACTAGCCCTGAGCCAACATCTGATGCCAATCCTCTCCTTTTTCCTTGAGGAAGATTGGCCCTGAGCTAACATCTGTGCCCATCTTCCTCTACTTTATATGGGATGCCGCCACAGCGTGGCTTGACAAACGGTGTGTCGGTGGGCGCACAGGATCCGAACCTGTGAACCCCAGGCCTCCGTAGCGGAGTGTGCACACTTAACTGCTTGCACCACTGGGCCGGCCCCTAAAACAGCAGTATTTTTAAATGACTTGGAGCTTGCAGTTCTGTTACAATGACTTGTCAACTCGAAAAATGTGTTTCTTCAGGGTGGGAGGAGAGTTTTAAATTCATAGCTCATTTGTGGCAATGTTTGTGTATTAAAGCACAGCCATATTCTCTTACATTTTTTCCTTTCTGTGACATTATACCTTTTTTCTCTCCTTTTATCATACTATATGCTTGTATGTGCATACATATAAATAAGAAATTATGAAATGTAGTTTATGTTAGTACAAAGAACATTTTTATTTATTTATTTATTTTTTTGTGAGGAAGATCAGCCCTGAGCTAACATCCATGCTAACCTTCCTCTTTTTGCTCAGGAAGACCGGCTCTGAGTTAACATCTATTGCCAATCCTCCTCCTTTTTTTCTCTCCCCAAAGCCCCAGTAGATAGTCGTATGTCATAGTTGCACATCCTTCTAGTTGCTGTATGTGGCCTCAGTATGGCCAGAGAAGCGGTGCGTCTGTGCGCCCCCAGGATCTGAACCCGGGCCGCCAGCAGTGGAGCGCGCGCACTTAACCGCTAAGCCACGGGGCCAGCCCCAGAATTTTTAATACTTTCATGTGTAGAGCGGAGCATGCTTTCCTATGTTTCATTATAATTTGGCTTGCAATTTTAAAGTATGGAGAGAATATGAACACAAAGAACGTATACTTTTTTTCCCTCTCTATTTATGGCTTCAAACAAGAATTTCGTCAAGTTCATGTTTGGAAATATGACTAAAACAGATCAGGCAATAAAGCTCACAGAGATCTCTGGATTAATTGAATTATTCAGTTCCATACTAACCCAACAAAACAACAGATCCCCTGTAGGATAGAGGGTATAATCTATGGATTCATCTTTGTGCACTACCCTTCTCGCAAAGGTTTTATTAAACCACCACAATAATTAAGCTAGTGCGCAAATCACCAAACTAAACAAAGAGGCTATTTTTACAGAAGGGGATGGAGGCAAGGAAAAACATTTTTTAAAATAATAAATTACTTTTCCGCAAAGCCCAGAACAGTAGCAGAAGGCTTTAAGAGCATAAACATAACCAATCTGTCTATTCCAGGGGATAAAGGCTGTGTTTCTTAAACATAAAAGAACAAAATTTCTAAGTAGCAAGCAAGTTGGGAGCATTTGCATACTGGATTCTATTTACATACGTTGCTTATAGCACTCATCTGATAAGACTTGGCAAAGGTAGAAGGCAGAAGTTGAAGTGGAGTGAAAAGGGGTGAAAGTATAGTTTTAGGACTCCTTTCAGCATCTCTTGGCTTCTCCCCATTCTTGAAGTCTGTGCTTCCTTAGGGGTTAATATGTGCATTTGCCTCAAACTTTACAACCATGAGTGTCAAGGCAAATTAGATTTGGTCATTCCCAAACTCTCTGTCCCCCCTACCCTGTTTTGTTCTCTTTTATGAAGGTAAAAATGAATGTATCTGTCAACTACTGTTGACAGATGTTAACTCCTGTATGTTGGGATTTGACAGCCACTGGCTGTGAATTTTCTCGCCATAATAACCAAATGAAAATGTCCGCAATGAATCTTGCTGCGGAGTGCCAGATTTTCTCTTTCTTATAGGCACCATTTCCCTTCTACCAAGTAGGAAATTTCAGTTGTTTTTATAGTTGCAAGGCAAAGAGCTTATTTCTAATGGTATAAGATGATAGCTCACAATGTATAGTCCTTCCAAGAATGGGTGGGTAAGTATTGGGGGTGTTTGGCGGAAGCTTAGGTTCATCTTTATCAGGACCTCAAATTCGAGGAAGACATTCTGGCCTCATAGATATCTGGATGTAGAGAACTTATCAGTCTAAGAGGGCTATTCCCTAAGAATTTTTTGGCTTTCTGTCTCAGATCTCCAGAACTTGTGATGCTTAAGCTGAGGGAAGGATGTAAATGATGGGAGGAACTAGCTGCTCACATTCTGTTCTGCTCTCCTAACTCAAGGTCTTTGATTTGATGAGAACTGGGCAGAACAGAACTTATTAATTCCTCAAGTTCCAGACTCTAGAATTTCATAAGCATTGACTTACACTAATTCATCTACAACGAGATTGGTATTTGCAAATCTGTAAACCTTTGGCCATGTTTATGGGATCAATTAGAATGTATTTGGCTGCAGCTAACAGCATATCCAGCTAAGGGTGACTTAAGCAAACAAATATTTATTTTTATACCATAACAAAAACTTTAAAGTGTACAGTTTCTGGCATTGATTCAGCTGCTTGATGATGCCACAAAAAACCCAGGTTTCTTTTTCTGTTTTTCTACTCTTAACATCCCTAGTGTGCTAGCTTTAATCCCTATGCTTGTTGCTTCATGGTTGCAAGATGGTTGCCACAGCTTCGTACATTGAAACGTTGTTTGATGCAGAAAGAAGAGGAAATGGGAAAAATGGACCAGGCCAGTAGCATCTGCCCTCTTTTATCAGAAAAGAAATAATTTGTCCCCAAAAGTCACCCCCTTTCAGCCACCTTCCCCTCAAGGTCTTTTATTTCTTTTACTTATGTTTCATTGGCCAGAACTGTGTCAGATGACCACTCTTATCTGTTACTGAGGCTGGATTAAGTGAATGTTGAGCTTTTACAGGCATCTAAGAAGAGGCAGACAAGGGAAAATGTACCTAGTGAGCCCAAGCTACAAGGTCAGCCATAATTACCAAGGAATTATACTCTGGAGAGGTAAACATTATTCTATTTTTTTTTTTAATTTTTTGTTTATTGCAGTAACATCAGTTTATAACATTGTATAAATTTCAGGTGTGCATCATTATACTTCTATTTCTGCATAGATTACATCATGTTCTCATATTCACCACCCAAATACTAATTACAATCCATTACCACACACATGTGCCTAATTATCGCTTTTTGCCCTCCTCCCTGCCCACTTCCACCCTGGTAACTACCAGTCTAATCTCTGTCTCTGTGTTTGTTTGTTGTTATTATCTACTACTTAATGAGTGAGATCATACGGTATTTGACCTTCTCCCTCTGACTTATTTCACTTTGCATAATACCCTCAATGTCCATCCATGTTGTTACAAATGGCTGGATTTCATCGTTTCTTATGGCTGAGTAGTACTCCATTGTGTATATATACCACATCTTCTTTATCCATTCGTCCCTTGATGGGCACTTAGGTTGCTTCCAAGTCTTGGCTATTGTGAATAACACTGCAATGAACACAGGCGTGCATATATCTTTATACATTGGTGTTTTCAAGTTCTTTGGATAAATACCCAGCAGTGGAATAGCTGGATCATATGGTAGTTCTATCCTTAATTTTTTGAGCAATCGCCATACTGTTTTCCATAGTGGCTGCACCAGTTTGTACTCCCACCAGCAGTGTATGAGAGTTCCCGTCTCTCTACATCCTCTTGAACGCTTGTTGTTTCCTGTCTTGTTAATTATAGCCATTCTGATGGGCGTGAGGTGATATCTCATTGTAGTTTTGATTTGCATTTCCCTGATAGTCAATGATGTTGAACATCTTTTCATGTGCCTGTTGGCCATCTGTATATCTTCTTTGGAGAAATGTCTGTTCAGGTCTTTTGCCCATTTTTTAATTGGATTGTTAGTTTTTTTGTTGTTGAGATGCATGGTTTCTTTATATATTTTGGAGATTAACCCCTTATCAGATGTATGGTTTGCAAATATCTTCTCCCAATTGTTAGGTTGTCTCTTCATTTTGTTGATGATTTCCTTTGCTGTGCAGAAGCTTTTTAGTTTGATGTAGTCCCATTTGTTTATTTTTTTTATTGTTTCTCTTGCCCGGTCAGACACACTGGTTGAAAATATGTTGCTAAGACTGATGTCGAAGCGCGTACTGCCTATGTTTTCTTGTAGAAGTTTCATAGTTTCAGGTCTCACATTCAAGTCTTTAATCCATTTGAGTTAATTTTTGTGTATGGTGTGAGGTAACGGTCTACTTTCATTTTTTTGCATGTGGCTGTCCAGTTTTCCCAACACCATTTGTTGAAGTGACTTTGCTTTCTCCGTTGTACGTTCTTGGCTCCTTTGTCGAAGATTAGCTGTCCATAGATGCGTGGGTTTATTTCTGGGCTTTCAATTCTATTCCACTGATCTGTGTGTCTATTTTTGTGCCAGTACCATGCTGTTTTGGTTGCTATAGCTTTGTAGTATATTTTGAAATCAGGGAATGTGATACCTCCAGCTTTGTTCTTTTTTCTCAGGATTCCTTTAGCTGTTTGGGGTCTTTTGTTGTTCCATATAAATTTTAGGATTCTTTGTTCTATTTCTGTGGAAAATGTTGTTGGAACTTTGATAGGGATTGCATTGAATCTGTAGATTGCTTTAGGAAGTATGGACATCTTAACTATGTTAATTCTTCCAATCCAAGAGCTTGGAGTATCTTTGCATTTCTTTGTGTCTTCTTCAATTTCTTTCAGCAAGGTTTTATAGTTTTTGGTGTACAGATCTTTCACTTCTTTGGTTAAGTTTATTCCTAGGTATTTTATTCTTGTTGTTGCAATTGTAAATGGGATTGTATTCTTAATTTCTCTCTGCTACTTTGTTGTTAGTATATAGAAATAAAACTGATTTTTGTATGTTGATTTTGTATCCTGCAACTTTACCGTATTTGTTTATTACTTCTAAAAGTTTTTTGGTGGATTCCTTAGGGTTTTCTGTATATAAAATCATGTCATCTGCAAATAGTGACAGTTTCACTTCTTCCTTTCCAATTTGGATCCCTTTTATTTTTTTTTCTTGCCTGATTGCTCTGGCTAGGACTTCCAATACTATGTTAAATAGGAGTGGTGAGAGTGGGCATCCTTGTCTGTTTCCTGTTCTTGGAGGGATAGCTTTCAGTTTTTTACCATTGAGGATGATATTAGCTGTGGGTTTGTCATATATGGCCTTTATTATGTTGAGGTACTTTTCTTCTATACCCATTTTATTCAGAGTTTTTTTTCATCATAAATGGATGCTGTATCTTGTCAAATGCTTTCTCTGCATCTATTGAGATGATCATGTGATTTTTATTCATTTTATTAATGTGGTGTATCAGGTTGATTGATTTGCGAATGTTGAACCATCCCTGCATACATGGAATAAATCCCACTTGATCATGGTGTATAATCTTTTTAACATATTGTTGTATGTGATTTGCTAATATTTTTTGTTGAGGATTTTTGCATCGATGTTCATCAGTGATATTGGCCTGTAATTTTCTTTTTTTGTGTTGTCCTTGTCTGGTTTTGGTATCAGGGTAATGTTGGCTTTGTAAAATGAGTTAGGGAGCTTCCCCTCCTCCTCAGTTTTTTGGAAGAGTTTGAGAAGGATAGGTATTAAGTCTTCTTTGAATGTTTGGTAGAATTCAGCAGGGAAGCCGTCTGGTCCTGGACTTTTATTTTTGGGGAGGTTTTTGATTACTGTTTCAATCTCCTTACTGGTGATTGGTCTATTCAAATTCTCTATTTCTTCTTGATCCAGTTTTGGAAGGTTGTAAGATTCTAAGAATTTATCCATTTCTTCCATATTGTCGAATTTACTGGCATATAGCTTTTCATAGTATTCTCTTATAATCTTTTGTATTTCTGAGGTGTCCATTGTAATTTCTCCTTTCATTTCTGATTTTACTTATTTGAGCCTTCTCTCTTTTTTTCTTGGTGAATCTAGCTAAAGGTTTGTCAATTTTGTTTATGTTTTCAAAGAACCAGCTCTTGGTTTTATTAACTTTTTCTATTGTTTTTTTTTAGTCTATTTCATTTATTTCTGCTCTGATTTTTATTATTTCCATTCTTCTACTGATTTTGGGCTTTGTTTGTTCTTCTTTTTCCAGTTCCTTTAAGTGCATTGTTAGATTGTTTATTTGAGATTTTTCTTATTCGTTGAGGTAAGCCTGTATTGCTATAGACTTCCCTCTTAGGACTGCTTTTGCTGCATCCCATAAATTCTGGCATGTCGTACTTTGATTTTCATTTGTCTCCAGGTATTTTTTGATTTCTTCTTTGATTTCTTCGTTGACCCAGTCATTGTTCAGTAGCATTTTGTTTAATCTCCACGTATTTGTGGCTTTTCTGAATTTTTTCCTATAGTTGGTTTCATACCATTGTGGTCAGAAAAGATACTTGGTATTATTTCAATCTTCTTAAATTTATGGAGACTTGTTTTGTGGCCTAATATACGATCAATCCTGCGGAATGTTCCATGTGCATTTGAAAAGAACGTGTATTCTTCGGTTTTTGGATGGAATGCTCTGTATATATCTACTAGGTCCATCTGTTCTAGTGTGTTGTTTAAGGTCAATGTTTCCTTACTGATCTTCTGTTTGGATGATCTATCCATTGGTGTAAGTGGAGTGTTAAAGTCCCCTACTATTATTGTGTTACTGTATATTTCTGTTTTTATGTCTGTTAATAATTGCTTTATATATTTAGGTGCACCTACATTGGGTGCGTAGATATTTACAAGTGTTATATCCTCTTGTTGGATTGTTCCCTTGATCATTATGTAATGCCCTTCTTTGTCTCTTTTTACAGTTTTTGTTTTAAAGTCTATTTTGTCTGATATGAGTACTGCTACCCTAGCTTTCTTTTCATTGCCATTTGCGTGGAGTATCTTTTTCCATCCCTTCACTTTCAGTTTGTGAGTGTCTTTAGGTCTGAAGTGTGTCTCTTGTAGGCAGCATATATATGGGTCTTGCTTTTTATCCATTCAGCCACCTTATGCCTTTTAATTGGAGCATTTAGTCCATTGACGTTTAAAGTAGCTATTGATAAGTATGTACTTACTGCCATTTTTTAACTTTTTTTTTTTCTCAGTGTTTTAGTAGTCCTTCTCTGGTCCTTTCTTCTTCTATACAGAATTGATGGTCTCTTTAGTTTGACCTCTGTCTGAAAGCTCTACTCTTTAACTCCCCTCCTCCCACATTTTATGTTTTTGATATCATATCTAACCTCTGTTTTGTGCATTTGTATCCATTACGATCTTATCCTGGAAATAGATAATTTTTCCTATTTGTGGTCTTCTCTTTTTCCCTTAAATCAGTCCCTTTAACATTTCTTGTAGCACTGGTTTCTTGGTGACAAACTCCTGTAATTTTTGCTTGTGTGGGAAATTTTTGATCTCTCCTTCCATTTTGAATGATAACCTTGCTGGGTAGAGTATTCTTGGCAGTAAGTTTTTTCCTTTTAGCACTTTAAATACATTGTGCCACTCTCTTCTAGCCTGTAAGGCTTCTGCTGAGAAGTCAGCTGATAGCCTTACGGGGTTTCCTGTGTATGTAACTTGACTTTCTCTTGCGGCCTTTAGGATTCTCTCTTTATCTTTAATTCTGGACATTTTGATTATGATGTGTCTTGGTGTGCGCCTCTTTGAGTTTATCTTGTGTGGTGCTCTCTGTGCTTCCTGTACCTGGATGTCTGTTTCCTTCCTTAGGTTAGGGAAGTTTTCATCTATTATTTCTTCAAATAGATTCTCTGGCCCTTTGTCTTGCTCTTCTCCTTCTGGGACATCTATAACACAGATGTTAGTGCCCTTGATATTGTCCCAGAGGTCCCTTAGACTGTCCTCACTCTTTTTAATTCTTTTTTCTTTTACCTGTTCACCTTGGGTGATTTCTTTTAGTCTTTCGTCCAGCTCACAGATCCATTCTTCTGTATCCTCTACTCTGCTTTTGAGTCCTTCTAGTGAATTTTTCATTTCCAGTAATGTATTCTTCATTTCTGATTGGTTCTTTTTTATATCTTCCCTTTCTTTGTTGACGTTCTCACTGAGTTCACCCATTCTTCTCCCCAGATCAGTGAGCATCCTTAACACTCTTTGTTTGAACTCTCTGTCAGGTAGGTTGCTCATTTCTGTTTCACTTAGTTCTTTTTCTGGGGTTTTGTCCTGTTCCCTTACTTGGAATGTATTCCTTTGCCTCCTCATTTTGCCTCTTTCCCTGTGCTTGTGTCTCTGTATTAGGTAGGTCAGCCACGTCTCCTGCTCTTGGATAGGTGACCTTATATAAGTGATGCCTTATGAGGCCCACAGTGTGCTTCCCTCAGTTCTGAATGTTCCGGGAGTGACCCCATGTGGGCTATGTGTGTCCTTCTCTTGTGACGTGTTTGCTTTCCCTGAAGGAGCCCAGGGAGGCTGAGCTATGCTCCTGGCCAGCTGTTGTAATGCTCAGCTGCTTGTAGTTGTTGTGGGCCCTTCTGTCTCTTTATCGGGTGTGGGGAGCCCCAGCACAGTTGGCTGCAAGTTCTAATACCACATTTGTGTTGCAGTGTTTCTTTTAAGTGAGTAGGCCCCCAGCATGGCAGGTTGTTAGGCTCAGGGCCTTAGAATTGCTATAAGCCTCCAGCCTTTAGGTCTCTTGTCAGCTCTCTGAGGAATGCAGCTGGGTGGGGCTGGCCTCAGGCACAGGAGCACCCAATTGTTTCAGGCTTTGGAAGTGGGGCAAACCCCCATGTGGGTCTTTGAGAAGCACAAGTCTTCTGCAGCTGACAAGCCCTGCCACCCTCAGGTCCACACACACAGTCAACATAGTCCTGCCCCATGTGTGCGCCCCGACCTCCTGAAGTGGACCTAGTCTCTCCAAGTTGGGAGCCCCACACACTCCACCACCACCCCACACCCTCAACCTGTTCCTTGTGCACACCCTGCCCCTGAAGTGGGCCCCATCACCAGGCTGCAGAGAATCCAGTCACCAATCTACGCAGGCCCACAAGTTGCCTGAGGGCTTGCTGTTGGTTGGGGCCAGTCTCTAGGGTGGGCTGCCTGCCCTGGCAGAGCTGAATTAAGTTGGTGCTCTAGTGGGTGGGGCAAACCCTAGGCTAGCAGGCCGCAGGGAGAACTCCAATGACGTCTGCTAGTGTCTGTGTCAGCACGCCCACACCAGGCCACAACAATGGCCGCTGCCAATGTCCCAGTCCCTGGAGAGGTCTCACCTCTCATTGTGATGCACTCAGCACCTATCAGGTGAATCTCTTTTTTACCAAAGCACTGTGCACCTTTCTTTCTGGTGATTTTAGGTTGCTTTCTGCAATGGGTGAGTTTGCGTGTGGGCCCTTTAAGAGCCTGTTTTAATTTCTTTGTGAACCAGCTTTTCTGGGGGTATTCGCCAATGTTTTAGTAGCAGGCAAAGTCAGATACTATGCCACTTGTCTCGGTTGTGCTGGGTCCACAAAATGCCTACAGCGGGAACGCTCCCGGCTCAGACCCAGCTCCTCCATGGAGGGCTGCGGACCTCTGGGCTGCTCCTGGGTGGCCGTGAGGCGCTATGGATTGTGAAGGCGGCATTTTTTCTCTCCAAAAGGGAGTGTCTGCCTCTTCCACCTTGATTAGGATTCTCTTTTGTTGCAGGAGTTCTTCTTATCCAGTTTTCAATTCTCTCTCAGGGGTAATTTTTCCACGAGTAG
Source organism: Diceros bicornis minor (assembly GCF_020826845.1). Lineage (NCBI taxonomy): Eukaryota > Metazoa > Chordata > Mammalia > Perissodactyla > Rhinocerotidae > Diceros > Diceros bicornis. The sequence goes on from NC_080747.1 coordinate 44,929,338, forward strand.
TTGTAAATTGGCTGTGTCTGCGGGAGGAGGTGAGTTCGGAGCCTGCCTACGCCGCCATCTTGACTTCTTTCTACAGTATTTTCTTCTAAACATTATTCTATATTCGAAGTCAGGAGCTGACGTTCTTTTGAGCATTCCAGGGGTAGTTCTAACTTTTCTCTGTCTACTAATTTCTACTTGCCTCTTAGAACAATGCACATGACTCCATTCTTCCTCTATTGCCTTCTCAGTAGGATGGCTGAGGTTCTTGATGGTTTACTTTCTCAAGAAAGCTGAAATGTTATTCTAAATAAAATTTAATTTAAGGGATATTGGGTACAATTTTGAGTAGAAAAAAGGAGATATTGCTTTTAGTACTTAAGTTTTATTGTCACAATTTTGAAGTCAATGAAAATCTGAGAGGAGGAATGTTTGTCAATCTGTAAACTGGTTTAAGTTATTAACTTATCAACACAATTTCCCATCAATTCTTGTCCTTCACCCAGAAAACATATTCAAAACATTTGAGTAGAAACTCGTGAAAACATTTATTCTCTTACCGTGAAGAATGCATGTGAGGAAGCACCTCATTGGAAGTTTCAGTCAAGTCATGGGGTAAACCCTATGGGATATTGCACTATTCCCGGCACAGCCTTCCCAACCAGTGCTGCAAAGACAAAACAATGCATCTTGTGGTGAAAAGACAAATACTTCTCACTCCTTCTTGGCATGAAGCAGGCGGCTGCTGAGTAAAGGTAGCTGGCAGGATTCCCAGAGACAGGACTTGGGCCGTGGGTTGGGCAGAGGAGCAGTTGCCATCTCATTATTTCATTGTCATGTGGTTTTGGGGCACACTAGCTGATATGCAGAATCAAAGTAAAAATTACTATTGTCAAAGAAGTGATACTAATGGCAGTGACTCTGTTCAGTCCTTCAGTGTTTTCCAGGGACAATCACCTCAATTTAGTAGACCTGCTTCCAGCTGCATTAACTCCCTAGGAAGGTGGCTGGAACATGCTTCCTGAACTGGTGGCACTGGGTGATTTGTTTTAATAATGGTTTGAGGGCCAGATGAATTAATCATTGTCACTCGAGGGACGAGGAGGAAAGTGTATTAAGAAGCATCACTATATTATGCCAGCAGGGAGGAAAGAAATAAAGTTTAAAGCCAAAGAATCAAAAAGCCCTTTTAAAAGAGAAAGCGCAGAAACATACAGCTTGGGGGACCCTAATGTAGAAACACTAGAGCAGTGGAAAATTCACTCACCATGATGTTTTTCCTAGTCAATATTTGGGCCATTGGTGCTTGTGTTTGTTAGTCTCAGTGCCCATTCCCCATTTCTCTCTTCTGTTTGATCCTTCTTTTTAGTAGGAGTACTGATTGTTTGGAAACAGTTGGAATCTCTCGGGGTTGTAGTGACCAAATGAACAAAGATAACTCAACAGCAGGCAATGGTATCCCTGCAGGTCGGACCTGGTGCTGTAGAGAGGTTGGTTGTGTCTTCCGACGTTATCTCACATAATAACACTACCTGAGGCCATGAACACACAGTCTTGTCTTGATTTGTGAGTCTGTGCTTGAGTGCCATCGAATCATAAAGGGGCATTAAAAGAAGAGTTTCATTATACTCTGAGCAATTTTCCTCATTATGTATATGCGTGTATACATGTTTGTGATTCTATGTGCATAACTTATCTTATTAAAAAGAACTCCAAACTTAAAATGTATGAGTATATAGGACTGCAAGATAAAGAGTGAATAAAAATGAAATCAGAATGAAGGAAAAATAAAGGTAGAAAAATAAGATAAAGCCTCAGAAAAAGAGTATATATAACAAATGGTCTGAAATCTAGATCATTCACTTGAGGCAGGTTTGGCTCTGAGCTTTCTAGCAGCCAGAGAAAAGAGAGAAATTTGATATGATTCTCACTTCTACATAATGGAAACAAAGCAATTGCTGAAAAGAAGCAAAAAGCTCTGTTCTACTATGAAATCTGAAATAATTTTTTCCTACTCCACTAGGTTTTATTTCACAGGTCTAGGTGTTCTGTGTTAAAAAATGTATTACTTATCTATAAAGTGCTGAGGGTGGTGGTAGCTAGTGCAACAAACAAAAAAACCTAGTTTTGTCTCTTTCTTTGAAATGTTGAATTATCATCGACTGAGTCCTTGGGGCTCTGAAAAGGAAAGTAAACTCCATTAAAAGGAGAGCTTCCTATTAATGTTTTTAAGAGATTAGATAAAAACAGTCTGTGTATGTTTATTTTCAGAGAATCACAATGATTCAGGGAACAGAACTGAGTCATTGAAAAACCTTATAAGAGAGAACACACTTAAGAAAGCCAAAGAGAATCAAGCAACCCGAATGTCCCTTACTCTTTAAAAAACGTTCAGATGACCACCAGAGAGTTGCCACTGGATATTCTGTGGTCATTCAGTCACCAGCAAGAGCCCAGGGCCAGGGGGCACATCCTCCGGGGTGGATGGCTGTGGTCTGTGGACAGGAGGTTGGCTGATAACTGTTGCTGCAACAGGCCCCTTTGCACTTAGAGTCCAACCATGTCTAGAGCATTCCACCCAGGAGCGGCAAGGCATAATTCTGTCACTGGGAATGCCTCTCAGGATGCAAATGCCCTGCCAATGACCGTCACGCTTTGGCGGTTTATGTCTATTCCCTTTGCTGGAGGAATGAGTGATCTTTTAATGTTTCCCAAAGTAAAACATTTAAGCTGAGTGTTTGGATTTCCTTCCATGTTTAGCATCACCACATCCTAACAGATAAGCCAAACCTATTGCTAAATAACTAAGACTTAAGTCTTAAAAAAAGAATCTTGACTTTAATTATTTGAAATAGTGTGACATGAAGAGACCCATAAAATGGGCAGAGTTTAAGAGACAGGACAAAAAGCTAAATGAATGAAATCAGGTATATATAATAATCTTCATTTATATATATATAATGTATACATATACATGTAATGATCTTTAAAAATCACTAGATTGTCACCTCAAAACAGGTCAAGCTATATAGACATTTAGATTTAGCAAGGTCAAAAAAAATAAAATAGTATAAGAAGCACTTTTAGGCCAGAAGTACTAGACATGAAGCAATCAATCAGCAAGTGAAACAATTAAAAACCTATTCTAGAAGACACACATTTTAACTCTACACCCAAGCAGTGGTGAAGGCAAATATTTCAGGCACAAACTAAGAAAAAAAAAAAGAGAAGTATTAGGAGACCAATCAACCACTGATGTTCTGCATTATCTCTTTTACTGCTGACGTGAATAAACACACAAATCTGTGTGGGTCTTTGGAGACAACTTGGCCACCCTTACAGGTGGAATATTTTCTGTCTGGATGTGAAGGTAGCCATGAATGCCTTGTAAAAATTGTAAGAGAATGTGTAAATCCTTGTATTGAGGCTAAAAGATAAAATGGCAAAATGATGAAATGGAACCAGCTATTACAAAATGTCCATTTTTGGCTCAGATGCATTTTTCTCCTCATTTGTTTTCCAAAATTGTTCCCTTTTCTCCACTTTCTCTTGATTTCATGCAGCAGAGTTAGAGATCAATAGATATTGCTTTATAGAGCATTCCTTTGTTGTGTGGGTATAAAGCAAGAGGAATAAGGGAATTGGACCAATTGCGGCATCAAGCTAGGTCATTGTTGGATACGGTGGGGTGATTTGGCTCTTTAAAATGTGTTTTTCGAGGAGTTTACAAGGTTAATTACTGGGACATTGTACCAAGTGGATACTTTTTGGGGGAGGATTTTATTGTATTATGCACATATGACGATACTCTAAAATGAATCAGCACTAGCTGCTTGTTACTTGGTGAACTATTGAAGTTTAGAAATCAAATATTTTTGGCTGACAATGTTTATCAAAAGATGTTCAGGGGCCGGCCAGGTGGCGCAAGCGGTTGGCTGCGGGCGCTCCGTTACAGCGGCCCGGGGTTTGCCGGTTTGGATCCCGGGCGCGCACTGACGCACCACTTGTCAAGCTGTGCTGTGGCAGCATCCCATGGAAAGTGGAGGAAGATGGGCATGGATGTTGGCCCAGGGCCAGTCTTCCTAAGCAAAAAGAGGAGGATTGGCAGATGTTAGCTCAGGGCCGATCTTCCTCACAAAAAAAAAAAAAAGATGTTCAAGTTTTATAAAGGAAGGGAGAACACTAATGACTGATAAAAGACACCATCTTATTTTTTAGCATATCTGAATTAAAAAAAATAAAGCTTTCCCTATGTATGTTGCTTAGGAACTTTGGGTTTCAAGGAAAAGTGTCACTGGGGTAACTTCCAAGAATGGGAGGAGAGGAGTGGTTGTTAGAGGACGCAGTGGAAATAAGTCTGATGAGAGTCTCAGCCATACAGCCCAGGCTCACAGGGGCCCAGGGAAATCCTCACAGCTGGTCCTCACAGGAGAAACAAGAACACAGAGAGCAGGAGAGCTGGCAGGCTAAAAGTTCCCTTGGAAGTTGAACTACTGCCTAAGAATTTAAAAAACAAATAACTAACCCCAAAACCAGCCTAACAACTTCTGATTGGTTATATTTACATTTGAGTTTTTTCCTATCACAGTTTATAATCAAGGTAAGGCTAGTAGCCTTTAATATTTTTAAGGGATTTGTACATTAAGCAAATTTGTACATCATCTAAGCTAACAGATGACAAGTGCCAGGTTAGTTACGTAAGAACAGACACATTCACTCAACAACACATCTTTACATGCATGTCTACTACGTGTCAGACACTGTTCTGCATCCCGGGGATGTGGCCTGTGCACCTCGGGTGGAGGACCTTGGGCAGAGAGAAACAAATCACAAAAAGTAACTTTTATTAATACATGACTTTTGTTATCTCTTGCTACGGTCATTTTCAGGGGCTTCATTCCTTATTTGCTTGTTTGAAAAGTGAAGTTACTCGACGACAAGTTTCTTTAGTTTACGCACTTTGTTCTTCTTTTCCTCTCGATACATTACTGTTTGTCAAGTATTGCCATTGGGTGTCCTTACACAGGCTCTGTACTTGGCTGCTCAGCATCCAGCCATCATGTTGTGTCTTTTTATTCCTCACTGGTATTGCTTTAAATTGTAGGCATCCTCATAATGAGTTTTCTTCTTTTTATAACCCTTAAAGAAGACCCTGATATAATTTGTTGAACTCTGATCCCGTTAACTTAAAATTTTAGTTATGACAGTTCAAGGTGTTCTAGTCGTCACTTTTTCAATCTTAGAAGTAGATGAGGTCAGCTTCATTCTCTGCCCCCAAAGGCACATGTTAGTCAAAGCAGTACAAAGTTTGATTTTTAAACCACTTACAATGGACAACCAGTTTAACTTGAGTATTCATTAAATTGATGGTTATATACTTGAGCACAAGCATTTCTGAATAGTTCAAAGTTCAATACTGGGTGAGATGGAGACCAAGGTAACTAGAGCTTTCTATATACTGTATCTCAGACACTATGCTAGGCGCCGAAGGAGTACAGATGAATTTAACGCAATTCTAAAAAAGTCAGTCCTCAAAAAGCTTTGAATATACTTTTGATATCAAGTAGTTTGAAGCACTAAATGGCTATGAGTTTACCTTTTGATGTGTAATACGTTGTTACAAGCACTTCCTAGTGAGATATGAGAATCTCTGGGTTACAGACTGTGGAATAAATATAAGGGCTTGATGAAGAAAGAGAGATATAAGGGTGGGTCAAACAGTAAAGGCTGTATGTTTCTCTTGTGAGAATCATTCCCTCCTCCCAGACTCTAATATTAAAAAAAAAAAAAAAAAAAACAGAAAACCAAAACCAAAAACAACTATCAAAAAGAACATTTGAAGCTCCTATAATTTGTAGAAACCCCACATTTACCTAATACTCAATTGGAAGCTAACAAGAAAAAAAACATTAGGCAACTGAATTATCTTTACAGGTTAATAAGACTGCCAGAAAACAACTGAGAAAGTGCTTTCAAGAGGCAAATTATTTAACATAATGACATTTCTTTTCATGCAAACCAAATTAATTTCTGGAATTATGTTAGAATACATTCACCCTTCCCCCTTTTACAAGTTTCCAAGCTAAATTGTGTTAGATCTAGAAAAACACTAACTAGCCCCCCTGCCTGTCTTCAGGAGCCTTTAAAATGAAAATGTGTGTGAATAAGAATAGAAAGACTGATGACACAAACCAAGAGAGCTAGAAAGCCGATCCATATCAAGGAGCAAGCATAAGGTCTGCACTGTCAGTAATTAGCATTCATACTGGGAAAGAAATTACATATTAATATACTGTGTGTTCTTTTATCAGGTGGCTCATTTTTTAACAGTGACATGCCTGTGGACAGAAATGTAATTCTTCAGAGAGATTTCAAAGGTTGGGACTACATGCAATTCACCACATTAATCATGTATTAGATCAAATCAACACCCATTGTGGGTTTTTTTGTATTCATCAAGAGTTCAGAAGCAGTAACATGTTCTGTTCCAAAACTGTGCAAAAATAAAATCTGAACTAAAAAACAAGAGGATAAATGAAGGATCTGGAGAATCAGGGAATGTTTCTTATTTACTTCCAAAATCCGTCTTCTATTTCTATAATTGAGGTAAACCAGGCTAATCTTGGAGTCATCCATCTGGCTGATGTGAAAGGTTTGTTGTTATTCATTAGTGTAGGAGATAGAATAAACCAAAATATGTAACAATGATGAGAAATAATTTTAAGGATTTTCCACTATTTAATCAGTGTTTGAAAGACATTTTTACGACGGTTCAACTCTTGGCTCCTGTGTGTTATAAAATACCTGTCAGTAGGAGAGAGAGAGAAAGCCTTTGCTTCTGATTATGTAATGCATTCCAATAGGAGCTTATGGTGTACTAGGAGTGTGTAAGGCTAATCATCTTTAAATGCTGCTGTGCATTTTCAGAGAATTAGAACTTATAAGGGCATAGGACTCCTTATAGTTTATCCTTTAAAAGATACCAACATTTGGAATATTTTTTAAAGCACTGTTTGTGAATTCACATTGTGGTATTGTTTAAAATAACATGATGTGAAGAATGAATTGCATTCATACATGAAAATGAAATCTGAATGCATTCTGCTAATGGAAGGCAAAAGTCAATTGTCATTTAGGTCACCGTGTGACAGTAGGAAATCATTTTAATGAAGCTGGCCCTGTTCAAAACAGTTTGAATCTCAGCATATAAAAGAACGTGAGTTCCCAAACAGGATTTCACTGGAGGCAAATACTATCAAGCCAGCAACTCAAGTGTACAGCAAAAGCTCCCACTAGCAAAAGATTGAATAAGCTTGAATCAACAAAATAGATGGTTTTAAGTATTTTATTCTCCACATTTTTGATGACTTTCAAAGTACTACCCAACTGCCTGCACTGCGTGAACTTCCGGGGCAGAATTATGCTCATCGCAACCTTACAATAGTTAAAGACTATGCTCCATTTAATTAAAATTGTGCCCCAAAGTAAACAACGGAGAACACAGACTCTTCACTGGAGAAAACAAAGGCTGAAGTGTATTAATTATGTCATTCCTCATCGAAGTTCTCTTCCTCCTCCTCTTCTTTCCCCAATCAGAATCCCTCTTTCAATTCTCAATTCTGTTTTTCCTGTCTCCTCCTTCAAAATTGGCAACCAGACTATTAAGAAATGAAATCCTCAACAAGCCTTCCGGTTAAAGGTGCTCTTTTTGGAAGATTTAATAATAATAGGGACTGCAGGTTCCTACATTTACAATCTTTTTCAAAAGACAGCAAATTTTGGCAAGGAGCTAAGACAGTACAGTCCTTAGTTCAATCTGCATTTATTCAAGGCCGTACTGTATGCCCTTGGGCAATCAAAGAGTTTCAAAATGTGTGCCAAGTGTCATGTCGTTGAGCTTGCTGCTGCCATCGTCTTCTCTCACCCAGGAAGGCTGACAACCCCAGGGAAATCAAGTCAAGTTTATTCAGTGTTCAGTCTCAGGCTATTGGTTAAGGAGACAATGGGAGTTCTGGATACAAAGATTCTTCATTCCTCATCTTTCCCTTCTCTCCACTTAGTAGAGAGAGGCAATTGCATCATTGGGGTCAGATTTATTAATACGTGACAATAAAGAGGAAGAAAATATGTCCACAATAAGCCTATGTATCAAAACTTTGAAATTCTTTTTTGTTACATAAATTTTGTAAATATATGTGTTTTTGTTTAGGAATAGAGAAGAAAATAGTTTATGCAAACTATAGAGCAATGTAATTTGCAAAATATTTGGGCATTGCTGGGAATCCTGCCCCCTAGTGCTTCTTTGGCACTTTAGAGTTAAAAATATCAAGTTAGTAGACAAGGAAAAGAACTATTAGAAGAAGAGACAATTGACAGGTGGTATAATGGAGTGATTTAGACACCATGTAGTGATTTGGTGTTAGGAAGAGCTGGCTGATCTGGGCAGATTACTTGAATTCCTCTAAGTCTCAGTTTCCTCATCTGTAAAATGGAGGTAGTGAAATTAATGGTTTTTAATTAGATGGAGTGAAATGAGGTATCTACAGAGCACAGAATATTGTTAAGAACAAATTAAACATTGGTTATTAATAGTGCTAAAATATTATAATAAAAATCCAAATGGTTACATTTTTAGCTTTCATCTAGTTATTTTTTTGGAGTTAACCATTATTTTGCAACAAAACCTTTATGGTTCTTCTTCTGTCTGTCTGTCTTTTTCTGTAGAAGGATATTTCCTGTTGCCCAGGAATTTGTATTAGGGCCCATAGATGAAAGTAACTGGTATTAAATATTCCACATTAAAGAAAAAACACCACATTTGGGGCCAGACTTATGTCTACAGGGCTTAATAAGGGATATAGAATTACCATGAGTCACCATCCAATCACCCCTTTCTCAGCCCATATAAAAAGGTTGGAGAAGGGAGAAAGAGCTTTCAGGGTTGGCCTTGGAGCAGTGTTTGCAACATGGGAGCAGGATGGGGTGCTTACCTCTGCCCAAAGCCAAGTGAAGGAAGTCTTCAAGAGAATCACCTGCAGAGTTCTCATAGGCCCTTTAAGGAGAACAGCAAATTTGGTGGTGCAATGATACTCTAATTTCCTTCGTATCAAGTAAATAGCATGGGAGGTAGCTGGGCTTGAACCACTTGAGCCCAAGTGGTTAGGGAGTGGTTAAGGGAGCCCAGCAGCAGGTGAGTGTGGGCTGTACCGTGATTGGAGGATGCTGAGGTTGAATGGAGTGGAAGAGGAGGAGCTGGAGCCTGCTCTCTCACATTAGGGAACTGTGCAGTGAAGGAGTGCTGTGTGACTCTCTGGAGAATGTATATGTATGTTCCACAAGTGAGCCAGCATCTGGATGCCTACCACATGGAGGTCTTGACTAGGGGAGCTGTGTGACACCAAGAAAAGAACTCCAACTACAGGGAATTAAGTAAGGGAGCATATGCTTTTACATTCGTCTTTTCTCCCTGCCCCCAGCCATGTGAGACGTAGACCTAGGAGAGAGAGGAAGAATTTTAGAAGTTGTTGCGTTTTCTTCTGTCCTCTAAGGCATGCTAGAGTTACAGAAGTGAAAGAGCAGACAGCATTTCCCTCCCCACTTTAGGTGCCTTACATTAGGCATCTGGTGCATGAGGGGATGGCAAGAGTTGGAAGTTTTTAACTGGACTGTTTTCTCTACCCCAGTACACGGTCAGTACCTAGAAGGGGTTTGCTTTTACCTGGTAGGGATAACTATATGCCCTTATCACCTTTGCTTCAGAGTTGTATCAACTCTCCAGCTCTGTGCCACAATTTAGTTAGTAGGGACTTTCATTATCCCACCATCCCACAGGAATCATGTTGTTGTACTATATTGATGGCATGATGCTTTTGTAGGACCTGTAGAACAGGTACCTTAAGAAGATACATAATTGCTAGAGTTTGGAAAATAACTCTCAAAATATAGGGGTCTACAACTTCTGTGAAATTTATGAAAGTCTAGTGGTCTGAGAAATGTCTGGAAATGCCTTTAAATTTGAGTCTTCAAAAATCAGACTTTTTTCCTCCATCAATAAGGCAGAGATAATGCTTGAAGGGCTTCTTTGCATTTTGGAATCAATATATGCGACATATGACTCATTTACAAAATCTGCTACCTTTTTGTGGTGTCTAGAGCAAAAGACACTTCTCTATCTGGTCTAAACTGCAGTGTAGGCAACTCTTTCAGGTCTTACTAGTTGGTGGATCCAATCAGTAGTGGTCAAAGTGTCTGAAACAAATTGAAATATCACTGAAGCCTGTGGTGGAGAGGAGAATCTGAGTGGAAATACCTAGAGCTTTGGAGCCAAACTATGCAATTTTCAATAAGTACTTATTCTCTCTTTGAAAAACAGATCTTGCCTTGTTAATGGACCCTGATGGAGATAAAGTCTGACCAAAAACATGAGGTGACCAAGCCACCCAAGCTGCCTGGTATGAACTATGTGTTATCTGACTCAGAAGCCGTAAATTTGGGATGCCAATACTCTTTGATCAATTGAAGTGAGACATATGGGACTGGGCCTGAGTAGGAAGTGAAGGCAAACTAAGATGCATAACCAGGCGGATTACACTTGCAGTGTGTGTGTTAGTTCCCTCAGCATCCTTTTCCTCAATTTATATTTATAGCATCATTGTGGGTCCCCTATGATTAATTGGCTGAGAAAGAAAATATTTGAGCCTATTTTATAGATGACTCTAATCAATATGCTGGCACCAGTTATGTGTACTGCTGTGATATTCCATGCAGTGGTAGCTTTGAAAAACAATGAAAAAGGAAAATTTCTCAGGGAACAGAGTTTAATAATGTATACCATTATCTAATATCTGAAAGGAAAAGTGGCTTGAGGTAAGTCTGTATGTGTGTTCACAGACGGTAGCAAATGATTTGGCTAGATGATCAGAGGTTTGGAAGGAAAAGGAATGAGATTGGAGGATTGGTGACAAGAAAATTTGAAAAAGTACGTAGATGAACCTCTTGGAATTGGTTCATAATATCTATATCTACATATCTCTATCTATCTATCTATCTATCTATCTATCTATCTATCTATCTATCTATCATCATCATCATCTATATCTATCTATCTATCTATCTATCTGTCTGTCTGTCTGTCTGTCTGTCTGTCTGTCTATCTATCTATCTATCTAATCTATCTATATCTATCTTTCATGTGAATGCTCATAAAAAGAACCTCATTGAAAAGAAGGCTCTTAAATCAGGACAGGATGATTCACCCTGTAGCTATCAGCAGCCTTCTTCACTAGCCCCTTTGATATACTTTTTTTTGATGGGATCTTGAAAAAAGTTGCCATGAGTGAAGAGGGTGGTGGCTTTGCATGAAATCAACAAAACTGATTACCCTTCATCAAATCTGACTTGGCTATTCTCACTACCAGTGTCAGAGTTCAGTTTTGAGTCCCTGATAAGCTATGTCCCAGGTGGCCTTTCTATCGTTAAGGGGAAATGATATGTTTCTTTGGAATAGACACATAGTATGGATTTTTACTTTTCTTCCTATTCTGACATGTTCTTCAACATCCACAGACATCCTTACACTTTATACAGCATTATTACAATCAAAACTGCTTCTCACCAGGGAGCTCCCTCACAGTGAAAGAACAAAACCATGCTCTTTTCAGTAAGTAATTATTCACAGTGAAAGAAGTAAGACAGTAGGATAATACCTATGATATTCATTAGTCTTAGTATGTTCTCTCATCATCCAGAACCGAGATATAGCCTATTGGAGACTCAGCTAGAGTACCATTTAGGAGATAACATCTTATATGTTTCAGGTACTGTTCTACAGATTGTGTTTTGTCCATTGAATCAGTGACCAATACATGGAGTGTTTCTTCAGTAGCCAGAATACCCAGATCTAGACACAAGGGGTAAAAGAAGGAGGAGTTTTATCTCTCTGTTATGCCTATTGATCCATTTATAAATAATTTCCTAATTGTCCCTGTGACTCTGGATTTTTTTGTTTAGAGATTTTCTACCCATGCAGGGAATCTTTCCACCTGGTGTTACTACTGTGGTTCCAATAATTTGGAAGCTGAGGCATTAGCCACTGGTACCATTGGTGAGTACACAGAAAAGGAGCACAGTATTGGCCATGATGGTTGATTCTGATTGTCAAGGTTGAAGCTACCCACAGGGAGTAAGGGAAGAATGGAGAGAACCTAGATTTTTCCATGTGGTTCCTCTCATTATTGTCATGTAAAGCCTACCACTTAAAGAATCCCAGCAATCTGATTGTGGGATCTGGTTGTGGGCAAAGTAATGGTGGAATAAGGAGTGGGAAAAAGAAGTAATAAATACAAACTATGGCCTTATGACCATAAGCAGAAACACCCATCTCATCTACCTTGCTGTGACCATGATCGTCTGGTGGATTGCATTATTGTTCCCAAATACTTGATGCTTCTCCTTGGAGAGAGAAAATATATTTTTCCATTCCACCAGTTTCAGACTTAGCTATCTTAGTATCTTTGGCCAATGAAAAGTGAGCAGAAGTGATACGAACTATAACTAGCAGAAATTTAAGCCAGTGAATGGTTCTCTGTATTCCTTTTTTTTTCTTACCATGAGAGCAGTGATATTCCAGATAGAGGTTCCTCCATCAACATGGGTTTCAAAGTACAAACTATGTGGAGAGAGTGCATCTAACCCACAATAGACATGTGGTGTGAGTGAGAAGTAAATCTTCATTGTTGGAACCACTGAGGTTTTGGGAGTGGTTGTTATCATGGTGTATCCTAGTCTATCTCAGCCTACACAGTAGTTTTATTAATCTTAACAAACATTTTTGTCATTCTCATTTCTTTTCCCCCAATCTTCTATAAAGAGTGTGTTGGTAGTGGTTAACTTACAGTCAAGCCCATAGGTTATAGAATAATAAAATTAGACTAAATAAACCTAGATGAGGAGTGGATATCACCCAGTGATACTGGATTTGACACTGGATACAGTAACTGGTAATGTGGGTGGATAGCTGGTAAGTATATTTTTTGGTTATATAATAAATAGTAAGTTGTAGTATGTTAGAGGGGAAAATTTTAGGAGGTGGGTATTTAAGTGTGGAAAGAAGAGTATATATTCATGTTGGGCGACCAAAAATGTAGATTGTAGTAGACATTTCCCTTTTTTTTTCAGTTGTCCACATCTGAACCCACTTTCTTGTTTTTTTTTTTAATTTAATTAATTAATTTATTTTTTCCCCCCAAGCCCCAGTAGATAGTTGTATGTTATAGCTACACATCCTTCTAGTTGCTGTATATGGGACGTGGCCTCAGCATAGCCGGAGAAGCGGTGCGCCGGTGCGCGCCCGGGATCCGAACCCTGGCCGCCAGCAGCCGAGTGCACGCACTTTAACCGCTAAGCCACGTGGCCGGCCCTGAACCCACTTTCTATATTTGCGATTTCCATGAGAATAGTTGAGAAGCAGAGCCAGTCTCCCACCAAAAAAGCTGAAAATACCAGATACTAGCTCTCTTTGCCTCTCTTAAACCTAGGGCATTACCACGTGACCTAGGCTCCACCAATTAGATGCACAGTGCCAGATTTCCTCCCCCGTCAGAGTGGGGATTTGAACTCAAATTTTGTGTGACTCCAAAACCATGGTGACCCTTTAACTAAAGCCTGTCACTAGCAAATGGGAGTTAAGTGGCTCCACCACGTACTGGCTTTGTGATCCTGGGCAAGTCACTTAACCTGTCTAAACCTCAGCTCCTTGTCTGGAAATTGACTATAATGAGTACACTTCCATAGAGGCCTTGTGAGGAGTAAATGAGATAAGGCATAGAAAATACATTAAATGAAAGAATGTGTGAAGTAGGGACTAAATAATTGGGAGCTTAGTCATGTGCACAAGCAGGGATCATGGGGAATGTTCTTTGGGAGTAATGGTGACAGAGACTAGCCTGAGTTCCCAGGGCATCCGTGGCAGTGATGTCAGCCCCAGCCTCTAGTGTCCACTAAATAGCCAGCTCTAGTGGTGGCTATTTCCTCCCTGGACAAGTTCTGTGGTGTGATGAGGCACTGCCCCTGTCTGGGAAGCTCCAGCGCAGTTTTCCAGCCCTCCCCATGATTCTGTGAACTGCCTGGTAGTCTTAGTAAATTCCTGATCTCCTATATCTGCCAAGTCTGGTTTATGTTGCTTGGAACTAGGAACTCTTGCCATTTTATTGGGCCTGGCTTTATTCCTGGTGGTCAAAAATGCATGAATTAGAAGTCAGAAAAATCTAGTTTAAATCCTACTGTGTCATTTACCAGCCTAAGTAACTTGTTCAAATTTCTTGAACTCTTTGAACTTCCAGCTTCCTATCCCTAACTGGAGATAATAATACTTACTTCAAAAGGTAATCATAAAGATAAACTGAGTTAATATGTATAAAAAACACCTGTCACTGAATCTCACCTCTGATAAGCACGCAGGACAGGTTAATTTTCCCCCTAAAACCAGTATGGCTGTCTGTCTCCCTCAGGATAGGATTGGGCTATATAAACATTACACAAATAACTATTGGCTCTGATATTGGGATGAGTCAAAGAACCTGGGGGAGAGATATGCCTTTGAGACGACATGGAAAATAATTGGAAATGGGAATTTCTCTAGCTGTAGACCAATCTTAACTGAGAAGGAATGGGGATAACGTAGAATGAAGCGTGTTACAACATCGATTGCCTTTTGCCTGCATTCACTGGTAATTGAGTCTGCATTATTTGTAATTTTCTGCATTATTTGTGTTGAGCCCATTAGGCAACTGCATCATCAGTATCATATTCACAAGTGTTATCATGCAGTTACAGCCAACAGTCACTTAATAGAAAAATCCACTTTGAATCATGTGGATGTTTTCTTTCTTTCCTCACTACTTTCTTCTTTCATCTTGCTACACACACACACACACACACACACACACACACACACACACCCCATAAAGCATATTGTATATGTCGAGCTCTCCCATTTATGAAAAAGGATCTAGCTAAGTGTACCCAGGATAATGATTCAGTAAAGGCATATTAACTCACTTACTCTGGGTATTAGAAATATTTTATTTGCTTTTTTATTGCTATTCTTAAGAGCATTACTTTGGAGCAGTGGTTTTTTAACTTTAGTGTGCATAAAAATCATGGAGCTCACTAAACTTCCAGATTCCAGGGCCCACTCAAATTAGTAAGTATAATTATAGCTTTGCTTCCACAGTGTGGAAACTGAGGCACAAAGAGGTTAAATGACTTGGTCACAGTCATTGATGGAGTCGGAATTTTGCAAGTATTTCTCATCCTGACTCCATAATATACAGAGTAAAAAAGCAGAGTACTGTGCCCTCTGACAGGCAACTAAGGACAGGTTTAGTTTTAGTACCTTCTTCTCAGTCCAGTGACCCAGGTAGAATTTGTTGTTGTCTTTTTGATATCAATTAGATTTTTACCAGTTTTCAATAGGGGATGACAATCCACTTACTCTCATTTCTATTTCTTCTCATTTCTATTTCTTCTAGCATTATACCTTTTCCTAATACCTTTTCCTAATTGAATGAAAACAGGTATCAAATAACTGTACACCAAAGCAAGCACTTGCAAGTGTAATCACTTAAAAGAATCTGCTTATTTTTTCCAAATCTGTCAAACTTTTCTATGCATTTAGGATTTAGGATTGAGAAATAGACTCTTTGGGACTGTTAGGGGATTATGATCTTGGAAAATTAATCCACAATAAAAATGTGTTTATAATGCTTGGACTTTCTTAAACCTTCATCTACAGAAAATTCATGACTCTTCCCCCTCCACTGCCCCATTTTCAATTTTTTCGTTAACATTTGTTGAATACTTTCTATACACAATTACTTTCTCTATGCTATCCTATTTAATCCTTACAGCAACCTACAGGGGAGATCTTATTCTTCCCATTTTGTAGACGAGCAAAAAGAAGCTTAGTGAGACTAACCCTCTAACATCACACAGCTAATAATTAGCAAAGCTAATTTATTATTATTGACTCCAGTTCCATCTCACTCTAAAATCTGTGCCCTTAACTACCCAACACTGGCTGTCTATTCCACAGAATCATAGGGTTTATGTTCTCAAGACAAGCCAGTAATAAATTCAACAATAGCAACAACAACAAAAACACTAAACAAACAGATTTTATATCCTCCAGCATGTTATGGAATTGCTCTAAAGAGCAGAGTTAAACTTCAGTGGAATGAGAAGCTTGAGATCTCTTTACGACACAGTAACTGTTCTCATGTCAATGACAAAATGGCAGAAGAGACTCACGCAGGTGACAGGAGCCCCAGCACAGCACTCTGTTTGTGCAAGCTTTATTAAATGGAGCCGTTGGCTACCACCTGTGGTTTTGTAGTTGTGCCTCCCACTGAGCACACATTTGATCTTCCGATTAATTAGGTGCGCCTTGGCTAGAAGCCCACGATCAAGCATACATATTTCAAAGCTTAAGCTGGGTTCCTCCTAAGATGAAAGCAGAATGTTTCAAAGTGCAGCATAAATCCTCATGTCATCTTCTTGTAAAATGAATGACATTAACAATATTAATTTATTGATAAAATGAAAAACATTATTATGAAATGATGCACTTCAACTTTTACTTCTAATTTGTATTTTTATGGCAAGTTTTTTATTGGAGTAAAGTGGCAATGATCTTTTTGAGATCTTTAATTAGAACAGATTAATTCCATCCCTTTGGCATTAAGAAAACAAAAAAATTGGACTCCCAAAGTTATTATCTCTGAAATGCTTAAAAGCCTGCCCACATTCTGTCTGAGATGGAGTCATTGCATTGCTTCAAGTTTTTCTTAAAATTCAGTATTCTCTGGGACAAGTAACATTTCTCTATTTAATTGCTATTCTATCCAAGAGCGTTGTCACCAAGCTTCTTCTTTTTTAAGAGGTTCCAACTGTCTGAGTTGCCTATTTATTCTCCCCTTCTTTGACTTTCTTCCAAACATGTGTCTTTCATCTCTGCAGTGAGCAACGAATAACCAGCCAAGACTGTCTCACCCATCTTATCCCCTTTCTCCGTGCTAAGGTAATCTCACTGTGTTGTGTTTCCTCTCTCTGCAGTTGGCTAGAGTACTGCCAGAATGTGGGACACCGACAACTCATTTCCAATCTTCAGCCACATAATTAACAGCAAAGATGAATAGATAGAACAAGGATTCATTTGCACAGCCTTGGTGGCTCTCTTTGTGTGTTGTCTAGGATGGATGATCTATATTTTTATTTTCCTGCTCATTTGCTTACCTTAATAGGGTGCCCTGATAAATGTATAGTAGCAACCAGACATTTTCTCATCAGCTCTGTGGTATAGATCATTCTTTGTTTAAACTAGTCTGTGTGAGGCTGTTAGATCCAATGGGGGCTAGCAGAAAAGATCCATGAAGAATATAATTTGAATTGTCCTTTCTATGTCATCTTTTATTGGTTGTCTTTAATAAACCTTCTAGACTTTTTCCCTTTAGAGTTTTTGTTATTATACTGGAAAAAACTTACTAATGTACATATACTCCTGTTATAACAGGTAAAAAAATAAAAGCCTTTGTAAAGAGAAAGCTAATAATTCTCTCTGCTTCCCATCTTCTTAAACAGAATAACAATGCTAACAACCAAGGATGTATGTTTGTATCCCTATTTCCATGGATACATACATACATATATGCCCACATACACATATAAAAAACATATGTGTATGTATACCCATGTTTTAATATTTTTACAAAATTGAAATAATATATGTTCTTCTTCAGTCACTTTTTGTTTAACACTATATCCATTCAAAAGTAGTCATTGCATATCTCTATGTGCCAGACATTGTTCTAGGCACTGGGAATATGATGGCCAGCAAGAGGGATAACTTACTGCCCTCTTAAGCTTACACGTTAGTGACTCATGGATATCCCTCAGGTCAATAGACACAGACCCAGATGATTTAACAAATGGCTTCATAATCTTGTAAATTTCCTTTCCTACTGTTAGACATTTATGTACTTTCTTCTTTTATTGTTGTTGCCAACAATGCTTTTTTAAGCATCCTTGTATGTACCAGTGCTTTTTGCTTTAATAGGGTAGATTTTTCAAAACTGGAATTTTTGGGAAAAATAAACACTATACTTTTCACTTTAATGAACATTGTAAATAACTTTCCAAAAGTTTGGAGCATCCTTAAGTGCAATCTTCCACCACCCACACATCCACCAAAGACATAGACGAGTGTTTGTTTCCTTTCATCCTGGATAGTAGCCCTCTTTTACCAGTCCTTTTTTGTGAAAAAAGGAGTGCTATTTTGAATATAATTTACAGTTTCCTGGTTACTAGTGAGATGGAGCACTTTTTCACTTATTAGCCATTCGCATTCCTCTAGACTCTTGTTGGATTTTTTTTCTCTCAGTTTCTTTCTTTTTTTCTTGTTTCTTTATATATAAGAGATACTAGTCCTGTGTGTCTTCTATGTGTTGCAGATATTTCCCTAAATTCATCATTTGTCTTTTCATTTTGCTTTTTGGCATATTTTTCCACATAAAATTCTAAATTCTTTATGTTGTCAAATGTGTTTAATTTTCCCACTATAACTTCTAGGTTTCCTGTCTTACTTAAGAAGTTCTTTCCTACATCCATACACTATTCAGATATTATCCTAAATTTCTTCTAAATTTTTTATTGTTTCATTTTTAGATTTAGATACTGCATTAAGATTTGATTTATGTACATGGTGTGGAGTTTGGTTTCAGCTTCCTTTTCTTCCAGATTAGTAGCTAATTATGCCAGTGTCAGCCGTTACATAGTCCCCCATGCCCCCAGAACAGAATTGTCACCTTGCCATATAGATTCCTAGGTATACTTGGATAACAGCCGGCACCTCCTGTTAGGTTTCATGGAGCTTCTAGATTTCTCTAAGTTTTATAATACAATCAAAGGAGGATAGTGAGCAACTGAGAATCTAGAAATGTAGTGGTGAATTCATTGTCATCAGTTTCTCATTAATGAATGAGGACTCAAATGCTATTTTCTCAGGGCTAATAATTGATTATACAAGTGCTGTTACTTTACTTTATTCTGATGAAATTTCTATATTATCAAACATAGTTCATGTAAAAATCTAAGTTCCCTGTAGTTTGTTTCAAACATAATAAAATAAGCTTATATTTTCTCATATTATAGTGTTATAATGCTTTATAATCAAGTTAACATTAAGCAGGGATATTAAAAAGGCTACAATTTACTTGTTTCTAACATGCCTTGTAATTGATTAAATTAACATTCATTCTTTCAAGCCTATCACTCCATAAAAATCACATGGAACTAAATACCAGAAAGAGTGAAGAGCCGGACAAATTCTCCTCTGCAAACACTGGCAAGCTCTATATCTCAAAACCCTTTAGCTCAGTATTCCTCAAACTGGGTGCTGTGGAACACTAGATCCATAGGATGTAAGTTAGTTTTGTATGTAAAAGAGGTTCTGTATCAAAAAGTTTGTCAAGTGTTAGATTACATATATTTAAACAGGGTTTTTGCTGCGGGACTTCTCAGAGACTTTAGTATAATCTTGTGGATTGAAGATCTCTATTGGGGTATATTGTATGCAGTATTTCCCATACTTATTTGACTATAATTACTTTTATTCTCCCCATGGTGTATTTACAGAGCTGATGTTTCATAGGACTTACTTTGGGAATGGTGCTCAAGCTTATTCTTGTTGGTTATTGTAAGCTTCCCTCTTCCCCAATAAGAAGAAAATGTTAATGTGAAAAATGTAAGAATAACACAGTTATCTGAATTGGATTAGTTTGGTCTTGTACACAGGAAGAATTGCTGATAGAAATTCCTGATCCATTACTGGCTTTTTGTGTGATGTCTCAGTCAAAAGCTTCATGCTTTCTTGGGTCTTACCATCACACCCCTTCTACTTTCAGAGCTGTCACTAAATTGTCTTCTTGATAATAGGCCTTACATGTTGCTAACTTTCCCAAACTCTAAAAAAAAAAATCCCTTCCCTTCTAACGTTGTGCTTCCTTTAGTTTTTTTTTCTCCCTAGGGGATCCTTCTAGATACATTATGAGCATTGAGTGGTTGTGGGAACAATTGCTTATTAAGGTTTATATTCTGCTATTTGAAACCTGTTTGTGCTGTGGTAGGGAAAACTACTGTAGGAATCTATACATACAGTGTTGGCTTTGCTTCTTTATTCTCTGAAATCAATATGATGATCAATTCTGTTATCTTTTGAATTTTTTCTAACCCAATTCTGTCCTCCTGGCAGTCATTTGGTTAAAAGTCAGTACTTTTCAGGTGGAGATATTCACTGGTTCCACAATTCAGCGCTTTTCGCTTTTTCTCTAGAGAGGTGTTGACAAGAATGCTCAAGTAATTAACTTGCCTATCTTGGTTACTTATAGGATGGCAACAGCAAGTGCACAAGGAGAAAATGGGCTAACTCTTGATTCTCCCATCAAAAACATTAAAATTAAGTATGTTTTAGTATTTCTATGAAAATAAGTATTGGGGTCTAGAAAACCAGTAAAGTTTTTTTCCTTCTCTCTCTCTCTCTCTCTTTCTTCTTTCTTCTTTCTGCTCCCCTCCCCCAATCTTTCTTTCTTACTTGATCTATGTCGTTCATTGATATAAAACTTGTATTGCAACTTCACTAGAGAAGCTTGGAGAGAGGGAGAGTGCCACAGTAGGGAAGCAGTAGGTTATGCATATGTAATTTCAGACACAGACCCTGATTTCATTTTACAAGAAAAGAACTGACAATGGTAAAAAGATGATTTTATATCTATTCTCAATAGAGTTAGGTAGAAAGGGAAAGGTTCCACGTTGTTTTCTCTTTATGTGCTACTCAGAAGAATGTTTGCCAGATTTACTGGCAGCATCCTCTTGTTGTCATTGACAAACTCCTCTAATTGTTTCTAACTCCCTTAGTTTTTCTTGTTCATAGATATTGTCTGTTAGACTACTTTCCTCTCATATTTTAGTTGCCTTTTTCATTTGCTCCTGTAAGGAATTTTTTTAAACAGGGAAACCTATTTATATTTCAAACACAATTTGCTCTGTGATGTGTTTTCTTTCCCAGCTTTGGGGGCGGCAGAATACAGGTATAATAGTATCTATGAACAAAAGGGACACTTTATATTATCTTACTAATTCATGGTGATAGGCCAGGAGCCAGGAAACTTGGGTTTTTATTTCTGGCTCTGCCTGGTACTTACTTGCTTTTTTTCTTTTTAAAAAGTCATTGGCAATAATAATTTCTGGTATATACATCTCACAGGTTTATATAAGTCATACGTAAAACATCGGATGTTGCATATAAAAGAAAAGACTTAAAATATAAAAGTTGTAATGAGATACTAATAAAAATCTTACATGCATTATTGGTTTCTGGAATCATATTATTTATTCATTCAAAAGAGTTCAGCACCTCGAATGTGCCAGGCATTGTGCTACATGATGGGGATGCCATGATAAATACTCTAATTTCTTGTCTCAAGACAACATGTACATCATCAGGATTTGCTGAACCATCAACTTATCATTGTTATAAGATTTTTTCTGATCAAATTTTATAACTTCACCCAAATGTTAATAGTTCCTAATTTTTCAAGTCCATTTGCTTATTTTTTTGGTGAAGGGATTGTAGAGGTTGCGTAGTTTAGATAATGGGCTCAGTGTCTAGATAATGTCTGGATTTCTATGACTTGTCCATACTCTACCTCATTGCTAATAATGACACCATCTTTATATTTATTGAGCGCAACTTTTTTCTCCTTAGAATCTTAGCTCGTCTCTTTTGTGTTTTGGACATACTCTTTAATTTTCTTTGACAGACTTTGATACCTTTGGCTCAAACTATCTTGTTATTGACTTTATTTTCTCCCTATTACAAATTACATATATCAACTGTCTTTAGCTTTTGTTTTCAGTGGAGAATTTTAGTTCCCACTCCATATCAAATGTTGCTTCAGGAATCAGTTATACATTGTTTTTAAATTTTTTTGGTGGTTATATGATAAAACATTAGTTAAATGTTTATGGGGCTGAATGAGAGTCCATGTAATCTGCCTTCTTTTCTCTGTGTGTATGTGTGTGCAGCTCACAACCTCCATTTACCAGTATAATCTTGTGATAGATATTTCCTAAAGGTCATGCAGCACATATAAATTAAATACATCCATCATGGCCTTATTTTATTTGAAGATACTCCTGAAGATACTTAGAAGAATGTCCATGAATAGTATGAAAATTGTTGCTTTAGGAAATGTACTCATTTAAGAGTCTTCTAGAATTATTTCCTCCTCTGTTCTCAAGAGATCATTGGCTTTGACAGGGTCTTCCATTAGAATTGGGACAATTACCCTTAGTTTGCTAAATGTATTTGTGAGAAAATTGCCACATTCATTGATATAATAAAAAACTAAACTTGTAAGACTGACACTGAAGGAAAAAAATCTCTTCATGGGAAGAACAACTGGATATTAGCATTATATCTTATGTTTTTCAGGAATCTTTGGCAAATGACAGAAACCCAAGTGGAACTAAATTAGGCAAAAGGATGACTTGTTAAAAAGATGCTGATATAATTCTGAGAATCATTGGAGTTGAAGAACAATCAAGATTTGAAAGGCAGAAATTTGGGAAAGTCCCTCAGGGATTTTATTAGTTAGGATATCAGTTCAGCTGTTTTAATAGCACTCCTTAAACAAGACAGAAGATTTATTTCTCTCTTATGTAAAAGCATGAGTGAGTAGACAGTCTAGGCGGCTGAGGTCACCTGATCTGTGTCATCCAGAGTCCAAGGTTCCTTCTATCTGATTGTTCTACCATCTCTAAGTGTGCTGTATTTTCTGCGTGATTTATTCTGGGTCACTTCCTGTCAAGTCTAAGCTCCAACCTCTGAGATTGGGAAAATGGGGGAGTAAGCTGTTTTCTCATAAGATTGTGACACAGAAGTTGCTCACATCACTTCTGCTCACATGTCTTTGAACTTAGTCATGTTGCTACAAGAGAGGCTGGGAAATTTAGTCTCTAGCTGGTAAGCCATGTGCCCCACTAAAACTTGAGAGTTCTATTACCAAAAGGAAGAATGGGAGAAAGGATAACAGGGACAAATTGCAGTCTTCGCCACAGGACTAACAACACTGAACATGGTCAAGATTCTACCTTTGCCACTTGTCTCTCCTTCTCTCAATCAATGGACTTCATTCTATCCTACTATAAGACACAGAGCAGGACATATGGTTATCAATGGCTCTGTGTTTACACTTCCTCAGCATCAAGATCAACATAATCTCCAACAAGTAGGCTTAACTCTTTTTTTGTCTTTGGTATATTTCCCAGGGAGGCCACGACTAGAAAGGAGAGTAGAGTTCTAGGAAAGGGTAACATTCATTGTTTTAACACACATTTATTAGGCACCCATGTGTCAGCCAAATCTGATCTGTCATCTGTTTTTGTAAATAAACTTTTATTGGAACATAGTCACACTCATTTGTTGGCATATTGTCTGTGGCTGCTTTTGTGCTAAAACAGCAGAATTGAGTAGTTGTGACAAAAATGGATGTTCTCGAAGACTAAAATATTTATTTTGTGGCCCTTTATAGAAAAAGTTTACCAACCACTGTTTTAGATGTTGGGGATACAATGGTGATCAAGACATGCAAGGTCTCCATCCTCATGGGGCCAATATACACAGGATTTGCCCTCTGAGGTCCATCTTACTAGGGTGTCTGACAAAGCAAATGATCTGATTGTCATCTGCATTATCTGCATGGGCTTTTAGGTTTCTTTGGGATACCTCTACATAACATAGTATGTCCATACAAGGAGGGTTAACCATTGCAACTCTCATTCAGTGTCCTTATGAACTTATAGAAGAGATTTCACAGTCATCAAAATGACCTTTGTACCTTTGGTTATGTCTTGTACTTGGCTTCTGGTCCTTCTTGGGCAATAAATAATTCAAGCTATCATTTTGTTTTGTTATCTGTTCACATTGCTATTTTCTTGCTTCTGATCACTTTCCATGTGGCTTGTTCCATTTTCTTGATCTGTATTCTCATGGCATTTGGATTATTTTGAAAATGAGTGTGTCACCTGTGGCTGAAACAGTAGTATCCTTTTTTTCTCATTTAAATATCGCCATCCTCTCCATTTTGTTCTTCATTTTTTCTTAAAATTTTATAGAGGTGAATTCAGAATGTAGAAATTCTTTCAGTTAGATTGAGGTTACTTATTACAGGTCTCACTCAATCTGCAAAGTAATACACTGCATTAGTTTAACATTCATACGCCCTCCGCTGCAGGATGATATCCCGCCAACATCTGATTATAAGTATCAAGATTAGAGCCTTACTGTAGCACAGCCATTGGGAGTTCAGAACTTGTCTGCCTAGAAATATGCTGCCATCAGGAGGAGATAATTAATATAAGGGGAAGTAATGAAGTAGGGGGTAAATGTACAAGAACCTCATGTCGGGAGAAATTTATGACAGGAAGAACTTTATAATGAGAACAAAGTGTACACTAGTAAATTTATCAAAGGGTTGAAACTGAAAATCTATTGAGTTGGTGTGTGCTCATTGACTTTATCTTCAGTCCAATCAGGACTGAGAGGCTTACTGTGGCCTCGTTTAGTTTATTAGCTATCAGCTTATTCTTCTTGACTTCGCACTTGCCTCCCTCCCTCCCTCCCTTCTTCTCTTCCTTCCTTCCACCAAGCCTGTCTCCCACCCTTTCTCCCTCTCTCTTTCCCTCTGTCATTCCTTCCCTTTTCCCTTCCTTCCTTTCTTCCACAAATAATTATGGAGTGCTTGCTATGTGATAGGTTCTAAGCAAGATACTGGGAATGTAACTCTGAACAAAAGAGACATAGCCCTTATCCTCATGGAGCTTATGGTCTCACAAGGAAGATAGACAATAAAAAAGGCAATTATTGAAGGGGACTGTGGAGGTATATGCCAGAACTAATAGATTTTTTTTTTCTAGTTAAAATGCATTGGTAATTATCTAATCATGTTTTTATTAATATGAATTTCATTAGTTTGTTTTTTTTCTATAAATGCTGATGAACTTCCTAAATGACTATGTTAAGTACTTAACAGCATCCAAGAACTATAACATGATAACTAGACAGTATAATCATGGCCTGGTGCTTTGATACTACTACCAATTAAAACAGTGTCTTCTTTTAAGGCAACACTGGTTAGCTTTACATTATTGTGTATATAGTAAACTTGCATTTCTTTAAAAAATTCTATAACTCAAAATTTTTATTAGTTTTCCCTAAGATTCTGTCTTTTTGGCAGTTACATTAGAAAGACATTCCTTGTACTCCCCAGCATGATCGCTAAAGAGGTGGGAGGTTGGTGAATGTATCCTAGAGTATGGACAGGTTTCTAAAAGTTGTTGTTACCCCTGATTACTGATACCTAAACAGGGGTGATGACGGTTAATAATAGTAATAGCAATAGTGATAGTGATGAATAGCTGACACTCATTGCTGAGTTATACGTGCTTTACACGTACTAACTCATTTACCCTCACAACACTCTATCATTAGCTCCATTTTGTAGATGAGGTTACTGAGGCCCATAGCTGGTAGGTGACTGAACTGGGGGATTCAAACCCAGGCTCTGGGGTACACACTTGTAAACACTTTGCTCTATTCTCATTCACAGCCTCATAACATGGAACAGTTTTCTGGTTTTGAGAGAAGAGGACAGTTTTTGGAATTAAATGTCCTGACTTCTAATACCAACTCTCTATCAACATGCCTTTTGCCTTGGTTTACATAACTAAATTGAGGGATTGAGTTATACTGATATTCCACAAAGTATGTCCCTAGACATATTCTCTAAAATAGGGCTTGGTAGTTAAATAAAGCTTAAGAAATGCTGCAAAGTATATTCCTCTCTTGGAAAGTTGCAATGTTCCAAAAAGCTCTGCAGTAAAGACACCTATCTAACTTTGTTTGACCCAATTCTTCCTAAATTTTTGACCCAGGGATGCCCTTTTGGAGAAGAATGGAGGGTGTAACACATTTTAATACACTAGTGAACTAGTGGTTTATGAAACTATTTTGAGAAACTCTGAACCATATAATCTTTAATTCAAAATTCCTGTGATTGTAAATATCAATTGTATATCTACATGTATTTGCCAGTCTATTTGTATTGACCTCCAGTGTTGACACCAAACTGACTGAGATTTTGACGAACCCACATAATGTGTAATATGGTGGGTGGAAAGTATACTTTATATTCTTTACAAACAGGCACAGCCCAGTAGTGTCAAATTTACAGTTTGAGGCCCTTCCAACTGCTTTTCTGGCATGTATAGCTTATGTTCCCCATCAAGCTAAAGTAGAACCTGCCTTAACCACAGCTTATTAGAAGGTTTAATGACAATAATTTTCTATTGAAGTTAACTGAGTTATAGTTTTACTTGCAAATGGGTGTACATTGTAACATCCTTGAAGTCTTAGTGTTAGTAATAGGAAGTAGTGTTCACAATGTTTGTTTCCCCATTCATGGAGTTTTCTGCTAAGATCTTCCTCTAGCACAACAGTTTTCTTAACTTTTTTCCTAGCTGTTTCAGGGTAGTTAGTTAGACATTTAGCCTTCATTCTGTGAATGCTAACGTGTGAACCCACTGTTCTGTGTGTCTTTGTGAAAGCACACACAGGGAGGACTTTCCTGATTTCATCTGTGCAGCCGCAGTTCAAGGCTGTAAACAGTACACAGAATTGCTTTTAGAGTAAGTACATTGAAGCCCCTTATAATGCAGATATTGAGGGACTTGAGAACTTTTTCCAATTTCCGCCCACCTTCAAGAAATGAGAAATTACAGTTGGTAGAAGAGTACTTCATCAGCACTTACGGTGGTGAAATTGAACTTATACAACTTATTATCCCCTAGTTTTACCCACAATCAAGAAGAAAGAAATTAGCCTTGCTAAGTAAAAAGATGTCTTCCTTGCAGAATTGAACAAATGGGCAATTTGACAAAGTGCCACTGTAAACTGACAGGTTGCTAAGACCTTCAGAAATGAGACACTCTAGTACGAATGAACTCTACTGGAAAAATAAATGGAAGAAGAAATATCTTGTGCAGGAACACTGAACTGGGTCTTTCTCTCATATAAGAATTTTTAATGGTTCTAGTAAGCATTGAAAAGAGACTTAATGGGATAAATTGGCCTCTTTTATGGAATTTTCAGCCAGCATACTCTTCCAGCTTTCAGTCAAAAATGTGACTGCTAGTGGCTTAAATTGAAATTCTTGGCAGATATTTCACCAACT
This sequence comes from Diceros bicornis minor, assembly GCF_020826845.1. Classification (NCBI taxonomy): domain Eukaryota; kingdom Metazoa; phylum Chordata; class Mammalia; order Perissodactyla; family Rhinocerotidae; genus Diceros; species Diceros bicornis. The sequence continues at coordinate 44,956,661 of NC_080747.1, forward strand.
GTTTTCTCTCTCTTTGTTAGAGACAAAGAACAGATCTTTGTCTGTTCACAGGCCCCTTTCTGTTCAGGAAGTGCTTTTCATTCATGGCATGGCTGCCTTGGTGGTGATTACGCACCTGGCCCTGTGGAGGGTTGATATATTAAATTGTTCTGAGAAAGATTAGTCACTTATTATCTTAATCTGAAAGTGGAAAGGAGCAGAAACATCCCACAAAACCTTACTCTCAAGGGGATTCTTTGGCATGGTGGTGCAAATAATATGGACCACATTTTCCAGCTCCATCACGTTCTAGTTGCATCATCTCAAACCAATTACTTCACTTCTCTTAGCTTCAGTTTTCTCATCTGTAAGATGGGGATTATGAAAATGCCCCTCTGGCAGGGATGTGGTCAGGATCAAAAGAGGCAGCATATATTTATGATGCCCTGGGGGTATTATTGTCACTCAGAAATGTTAGGTGCGATTATCAATGGCTGCAGAGATTCAAAGCGTTTTCATCAAGCTCGTTAATTCAGTATACCCAGTTGATTCATCAGCAGAACCTTTGTAGGACCTGAAAAAAATTACTACTTTTTCTCCTCAAAGATAAAGCCAATATAATTGTTGAAATTGTGGCAGCAGAAATTCTCTTCATGGTTATAATGTTACATTGGACCGAGGTTCTTAAATATATCTTTTAGTTTCAGCTTTTTATGGTTTAAGAACATCAGGAAGAGGAAGAAGAATCAGCATGAGGTTGATGGTTGAATGGCAACTGTAATTTTCTGTATAACAGAATCTTTGCTAATATAAAAGCTACTTTCTGGTTATGCAAAAGTCTAATGAAATATAGGCACAAAGTAGTGTTTTCGATCCAACAAAGAACAAGTGCAGTCACAGAATTTAGCATGTTGAGTTATTCTTTCCAAAATCAACCACCTAAGGACCAAGGAATATGATTTAAAACAGAATTTCTATGCATTCTTTTTTGAACAAAACAGCTTGTATAGCTAAACTGGGTAGCTGCAGTGTAATTTGGTAATGTTTCTATTTGTTGAAGAAATGCGGAATATTTGCAGGAAGGGCAAGAAGCAAAACATAGCCCTCATCTGTATGCAACACAGTCATAACATAAAATTATGAGCTCAGAGATATGATTTCTGAAAAGATTGAATTAACATTGTGAAAATTAGAGCCCCCTCATTTGCATAAATCTGAGGAATTCCATTACATGACAAAGCTAGCTACTTACTTGGTGGTAGCAAGGAGTGAAGTCACACAGCATTCCATCCCACAGTTCTGGCTCCCTGCTGGAAGTCAGCAGTGAGAGTTTGCTCTTAGTTGAAGGGCCTGGGAATCAGTATAGTTCAGATACCACGCCCAACTCAACGCTCACCTGAAATAAAAAGAAGCACCTTGGAAATGCGGCTTGAAAAATGATGACTAAGCTCTGACATGTAGTTACTTGTAGTGAAAATTCTTCTGGGAGAGAAGAATGTAACTATCTGCTCACCACAAACCTTGTAGCCTTTTTAGCTCAAGGTCCCCCAGGGGACCTCTGATTCCTTGAGCTTTCAAGAAGGAGAACCTGATCTGGAGGGAATCAAAGCTTTTATTTGGAAATCAAGAATCTGCCGACATATTCCTGGGGTCATTTGATCATTTTATATCCAGAAAATCTTAGCTAGAAAAAAAAAATTACTGATATTTACAGAGCCAACAAGCTGACGTCTCTTCTCGGATGGCTGATGTTACACTCAGGACTAGGACATTTTCTGTGTTATAGCTCTTCTGTTTCTTAACATTAATTAATGCTTCTGTTTCTTAACTAATGCATATCAATTCTTAAGGTGCAGGAGTGGAGGAGCAGAGTCATGAGTATGGAATGCAATAGATGAAATGGCAGTCACAATATTACATTGTGAAGACGGAGGAAAAAGGAAGAAGGCACAACATGAATAAAGGTACATATGATACGGGTGTCCTCCTCTGCGTTTAAGAGATCAGCTCTGTGGGGCTGGGGTGCATTGTACATAAGAGGTATGATATATCCCAATGCATGGCAAGGAGAGTTTGATTTAGGATGGTGATGTCTGAAAAGCCAGAAGAGGTTGATTCAAGTGGGAAAAAAGGCCACTGGAATGAAAAACATTGAGGTTGGAGGTGAATCTGTTTCCCGCCTGCTGAGACGGTGGCTCATGTGTTCACCTCAGGCAATTGATGTTGGCACTGTAGGGTTCTGTTTTACACTGAACCTTCTCACATGAGATGAATTGTGTTTTTCCCATAGATTCTTTTTACTGCCCAGAGAACTGGGCCAATCTCTGCAACATTCATAAAAACAAAAGTTAAAAATCAAAGTGGGCCATAATTTCTCTTCCTTTCACCAAAACAATCCCCCCTCATTAAATTAACAATTAAGCAAACACCAAAGCACAATAACAGACAACTAACAAGGATTCTGAAAACCATAGACTGGAGGTGGAAATGGCTGATTGGCTCACTGTATACCAGGTAAAATTGATTCTGAAGCCCTGAATAATTCACAGTCTCACATTTTATGGAGCGTGCAATTTTTAACTAAGACAATACGTGCTGAAAAAAGCCCAGAGTGCTATACGAGCAAAGAGGATGGGGCAGTCAATTTTTAGCTGGAGGAAGGGACAACAGGGAAAACTACAGAGAAGAGGACATTAGAGCTGGACAACTGAGAATGAGTATGATTTTGTTTATTAGAGAGAAAAGAAGTGGTAGACATTCTAGGAGAGAGACCAGAACAAGTAGAGACTATGTGTGAGCAGCGTATGAGCTTTTATGATGTGTTCAGGGAAAATTAAGCAGGTTTATGTGGCCAGAATAGAGTGTTTGAGTAGGGGAAGGGGCTAGTAGTATATAGTTGAAGGTAAATTGGAGTTATTTTGTAAAAAGTGCTTGAAAGTAAGTCATGCTGTTGGTTTGGGATTTCATTAAACACTTGAAGGGTTTTAAGCTGAGCAGCACTATGATCATTCTCTGCATATTAAAAGATACATCTGAGATGGTACAATCTAAAGAAAAGGAAATGGATTAAGAAGCTATTGTTATAGCCTAGATAAGAGGATATGAAGGCACAGTGAAGTGGGAGGAGGAGATGGATTTGAACAATATTTCAGCTGGATAATCAGTTAGACTTAGTGATTGACTGGATGTGAAAAGTGAGTTACAGAGATGAATCCAAATGACCTTGAGATTTCTATCTTGGGGGACTAGGTGGGTGGGCATGCCATTAACAAAGATAGGGAACATAAGTGGAGGGAAACAGGGATTTAGGGGAATGTCAAATTCAGTTTTGGACATGATGAATTTTGATGCTCATGGGATGGTTAGGTGAAAATGTTCAGTAGGCAATTGGAAGGTGGATTCGGAACCCAGGGGAAATCAGAAGTGGAGAAATAAATTTGGAAGCCACTTATGTGATAGACAGTTGAGACAGTGAGAGGTAATGAAACCACCCAAAGAGAAGGTATAGAGAGGTGTAGAGAGGAAACAGAAGCATGTCAGGGAGGCACACCGATGAGCATCCGACAGTTGCTGGGCAGTCTAAAGAAGAGGAGCCAGGAAAGGAGATTTAAAAGAAGCCAAAAAGGCAGCAAGAGAACCAGAATAAAGTAGTGTTTTGAAGAGTAATATAGAAAGGAGTTTCAAAAACAGGGAGTGGTTGATAATGGCAAATATTGCAAAGAAATCATATTGGATAAAAGCATCTTTCTATTTTTTCCAACTCTGTTTAGCTACCAAATGGGCCACAGCTAGCTCATACTGTTCATGTCTGTGAAATAGAAAAAGGGTTTGGAGAGCGAAGGTTACCTTGGTGGCATTAGTCAAATGAGCCCCTCCCTCCAGTTGAAGCCATGACTTAGAGCTTGGCAAGCAATGCTTCTCTCTCCTCCTTGCCTGAACAATCTTGTGCAGGGCATAACTTGTGCAGGGCACCTGCTGCAAAAGCATACATGGCTCTGGCTTACGAGGGGCAGGGGCAGTAAATGCATGATTGTGGATCACACAGGGATCCAGGAGAAGGAGAGGGAGGAATTGAGGTGATGCTGAATATTTATTTAAAATGGTCGCCCTTGGGTCCAAGAAGGACAGGGAATGATGTGAAGAGAAGAAACTGGTCAACTTGAGGGAGTAAGGTAGGAAGTCAATAGAGGTCCTGATGAGATCAAAGAGCAGAGTTTCTAAAGATTGATGGGGGTAAAAGAATTGATTACAAGATCAATTGAGAATGGATTCTGGAGCAGAGGTAAGGATCTGAAGTGGAGGATGTCATGAAATGATGGGGTCAGGGTGTTGGGTGGTTCATCAAAATATATGCTGAAATCGCTCAGGATGGCAGCAGGCAATTGAGTAGAAAAGACAACTGTGATCCTTAAGGAATATGAGGGAAAGATGGGGAGGGGGTGTCAATAGATGATAATGAAGTTGGAAGGAGGGTAGTATAACCTGATGTCATAGACTTCAGCTGGTGGATGAAACAGAAAAAGCAGAAAAAGAGCTTTTTTTCTGCATGAGTGGTTCAATTTATAATTTAACAACTCTTTGGTTAACTAAAACTTCTTACTCTGGATGTTTTGTTTAGCTACAATGAGTAAAACATAATAGACCAGAGAAAGGCAATAGTGGGGGAAGCCATGGATTTAAAAATGACAGCCAAAAAAGTGGGTGGTTTTGGAACAAATTACAATTTTATTATAGAAGAACAGCCAGTGTGAAGGTGCACACGTTTTGATAGCATTTCCTTAGGTGGCAAAACTGAGAGTGAGAATCCTGTGCATTTCTCTTTGGAGGGTATTTCAGCTCAACTAGACTTCTTGACCAGAATGTTCCAACTATAAGAAAATCTGGGATACCCCTGAAGTTTATTGCTGGGAAGATTTGGTATTCCGTCAACATTATGCTCTAACCCATTGACTAAATGCTTGAGCACTTCGAATACCAGTTTGCAATTCCTCCTTGATCAAGATCTTTAATTTGGGTCTTTAGTTTATTTGGGAGAGCTGAAAGCCTTGAGCTTGCTGTATCTTTCAAGAAGGCATACACCTGAACAATGTATTGATGTGAGAGGAAAAGAGGGGGTATAAACTTATTTTCACCATCAAATAAAATATTATTTGAAATTCTTTGTCTCTCTCTGCTTCTAAAGTCTTAAGAGTGAAAGTGCCAATGGCAAAATAACAACAACCAAAGAAGCATCACCACCCTTAATTATTCCCTTATTTGTCTTTAGAACTCAGTGGCGTAATTAATAAAAGTGTTTCTGATGCAAAATTTGATGTGGTTCTCCACTGTTATATGCCTCTGTACGTCGTAAAAAGAGATCTTCTCTTTAGTCCTTGGAGTGGAAGAAATGGATGGATTTGGCTAAGTAAGGTGTGGGTCATGATAGGGTGGTGGGGAGGCAGCACTTTGGAGAGACAGAGGCCCAGCTGGGGTTGGGAAGCGAGAGCTGGAGGAAAGCCTTTCCAGGAACACAACCTCTTTCAAAGCTGGGCTGATAAGAAGGAGTCCTAAGACCTACTGTGAACTGCATCACCTTTACTCCACTGTCTTTGACTTACTAAGTAAAAAAGGACTCGAGGTAACATTTTAAAATTACTTCTATTGGGCCTGCCCCGTGGCTTAGCAGTTAAGTGCTCTCACTCCGCTACTGGCAGCCCGGGTTTGGATCCCAGGCGCGCACTGACGCACTGCTTCTCTGGCCATGCTGAAGCCACATCCCACATACAGCAACTAGAAGGATGTGCAATTATGACAAACAACTATCTACTGGGGCTTTGGGGCAAAAAAAAAGGAGGAGGATTGGCAATAGATGTTAGCTCAGAGCCGGTCTTCCTCAGCAAAAAGCGGAGGATTAGCACAGATGTTAGCTCAGGGCTGATCTTCCTCACAAAAAAATAAATAAATTTTTAAAATAAAATAAAATTACTTCTATTAATTATAGAACTATTTAACATAACATAATTTCCTAGGAAACCAACTATCAAATCTAGCTAAACTAAACCTTCCTGTTCATGCACACACTGCATACTTACATGTGGATTAAGACAGCTTGAGGTTAAGGTACCACCTGTCTAAGTGGGTGTTTGCTGTGGTCCATTAGTTGTCTTGTAAGTATGGTTGCTTTGGCCATCACAATAGAGGAGATCTCATAAGAGACTCTCGTCAGAGTGAAGTTCAGAATCTCTGTCCACAGACTTGACCTTCAAGCATTTGCAGAGTGAAGAGACAGCCATGAAAGCTCAGGGTTCTTATTTTTGGTGAACCCTAACATGTTGTTCCTAGAGGTGGTTCGTGCACGTGCTGACTCTGCTACCACTACTCATCCGGCTGCATATTTTCCACATATGCAATTAGATAGCCCTAATCTCCCGGGTCTTAGAGTTATAACCCTCCCTCTCTCACTCTCTCCTCTCCCCAGTATCACATACCACAGCTTCTGAGGGGCAGGGAGGGATAATCATTTTCTATGGCCAGGCTGGGATGGGAGGAAGTTGCCTTCAGGTCTGGCTCTTTTAGCCTCTAGAGAGAGACCCCAAGTTTCCAAAAACATACATGGCATTTCCCACAAGTTCTTCATCCCAGTTTCTGCTGCTTATCTTGCACAACTTGCAGACCTGGATGCAAGTATTACTATTTTTGATATTAAATTAACATATGCAGTGCAATTATTTATTTACTAGACTGAATACCTTGAAAGCAAGCATTGCGTCTTATTTGTATTTGTCTTTTCACCACCTGCTATAGTACTTGGTACCAACAGGTGTTTAGTAATTTTGCTGAATTAAATTTAATCCCCTACCCTACCCCTTGAGAAGATGGAGCTGAGGCAGAGATGATAATGATGATGATGATGATGATAAACTGTTGAATGTTTGCTGTGCTCTAGGTGCTGTTCCAAGTATATTCATATTGGCTTACTTGAGCAACAATCCTATAAAGTAGGTTACTATTTCCTCCATTTTATAGATGAGGAACCTGAGGCTAATTAACTTGTCTAAGATCATTCATCTAATAAGTGATAGAACTGGTCTGGCTCATGATGTGGCTCCAAAGTCTAGGCTCCAAACTGTGTGCTATTGCCTCTCAAGAGGTGGAAAAGTTGGTTGGAGAAAGCAGATAAATTCAGTATTTAACACTTTTTTTCCACGTAGATTATTTGTCCCATTTCTCTTTCTTTCTCTTATATCTAGTTTTTCTCCTTCAGCATGTGACATTGAGCAAGTCTATCGCACCTTAAACAAACAAACATAGTTCTTTTAGGTGTTTACCTTTCTATAGCTTCATGGCACCCATGAGAAAAACAAAACCAGTTGCTTTTGGGCAACTGATTTTCTTGAGCTAAGACCTACAGAAATGTGTCTGATCAGTCTTCGTAAAGGCATACTGTGTGAGATAGTAGACAACTGCTTTCAGGACATGTCCACAGTGACTATATTGTAGGACTGTTCCTATAGGGGCCCTTAATGTGGTCTGAAGTTATAAAGACAAAGTATCATTTATTAAAAGCAATTTTAAGGTGGAATGAAAACAATGTGTTCTGAATTTGTAATGCCCTGATGGTTGCTTGAACTGAGTGCTTAGTTCTATGTTACCTATCTGGATGTATATTGCTCTGAATGGCTGGAATATTTATTATTTTAGCATTTGCTTGACATTACCATATAAATGCCAATGCAGGCCCTTAAGTTCCTGATTTCAATTAAGACAGAGTTCAACTTGGGAGATTCTGTTGGCTATGTGGCATCTTCCATGCATGGAATCTAGAAATGTCTTAGGCAAATGTAACTCAGAAATAGTATTTTTCTTTGTTTGTGCATCCTCCAAAATTAAAATAGCAACTGAAATGTCCTCCCACCAGTTTCCTCTCTGCCCAAACACAATACCCACGTATCTGTATGCCCAAGGGAAGAGGGGATGAGGGGGTGGGACTCATCGAAGATATTATTTGCTGCTATGACCTTCAGAGACTTAAACAAGTAAAGCGATTTATTTTTCTTATTAATAAGAAGGGTAGATATAGCTGATGTGGCAACTAATAAAGGAATATTGGAAGGCAAGAAAAGCTGAAATAACTAGAGAAAGAGGTTCTGGTGATTCTAATTTTAATATATTTTTTTCTTTTTAGGGAAATATATAAAGAGTTGGCATGATTTGGACATTCATCTGATTTCTCCTACACTCCTGATTCTGAAAGTCTGGGAGCTTAAGATTATATCTTTGTTTTTCTCAAACAGAATAGATTAAGCATCTGGGAGGAAACTTTTATGAACCCTGTCCAGAAAGGTTCACTGAACTCTGTTTTGCTTACTGACATGAAGAGAGGAAAAATATAGTTTTTCTCTATAATGATTCCCCCAATTGAAAGATGAATTAAATAACAAAAATTTCAAAATACCAAATGTGACAAACGTGGTAGACTGGAGGGAGTCTAATGGATGCTTTCCTTGAATCTATGAAGGAACCTATATTAATAACTTATTTGGAAGAATGTTGTTTGGAAATGGAAAACTTCATGTAATTTGTTTAGTTAAAAGGCGTAGAGGAAGCAGCTAAATGTCAACCAAAAGGCTACATGTCAACTCAATGTCAATCTAGTGAAAAGAATGATCAATTAAGAAACAGTGTGATATAGAGGGATAAACCATGGATTCAGAATACCTAGGTGTTAGCCTTAATTCTACTACTGACTTTGTGAGGTTGGGAAAGTCACTTTTCTGGGATTGAGTTTCTTCATTTGTAAAATAAAGGTGTTGAATTAGATGATTTCAAAGGGTCTTTCTAAATCTAAAACCTCGTGTTTTTTATTGAGACAAAGATTATAACTGCTACTAGTTAAGCAGTTTATACTTCAATAATTCAATCTGCAAAAATAAAAAATTTATAGTAAATTAGCCTAAAAAGGCAAAATTAGGTAAATTATATGCACTATAAATAAGCTTTAAGAAGCTGGAAACCAATTTTGTATTACCCAGCTAGAGACTCTGCCACCCATATGTTCATAAAAACACTGTGGTTGTTTTATTGTTCTCTCTGGCAGTGCCAATCATAGTTAGCACTAATTAATGAAATTCCAGGGTGCTGTTTGCCAGGAGGTTCATGCAATGGGTGAAGCAAACGACAGTGGCAAAGTTTCCATCATTTATATTGCCGTGACAATATTGGCTCAAGTTTCAGAAACAGTAATTCCAGCTCCCAGTCCCTGTGAGAACAAATGTAGATTGATTTATGTTCTGAGCCTCTCTAGCATATTGTCAACACTGAGACGGCTGCCAGAGCTCATCATGCAAGGTGCTGACATTTTCTGGGAATCCGCTTGCCTTTACACATATTCTCTCCAGTACCTTACATTTGCACACATTGCTGGGGTTTTTATTTTTTGTCTTAAGGTCTAAGGCATGGATTAGTGATATTAAAAGCAGTCTAACATTATTAATCTAGTTATGCCCGTACGAAATCTTTTAGGGTCAAGTCATGCTCAGAAAAGACCATAAACTTTCTTTAACCCATGTTGATATTACCATCGGCAGCATTTAAACTTAATGGCTTTCCAAAGAATCATGCTTCCTTTTTAGTAAACTCCTCCCCGCCCCCCTTTTATTTCTAGTTTTATTTCCAGCCTATGTTCATCAGTTAGTGAACCTCTCTATTCAGGTCCATTTCTCCTATCCCACTCCTCATTGTCATTGCTATAAAGTCTAGGTGTTTTGGGCTCTGTAATTGCTTTCTGGTTGCAGTCATACACACAGACAGTCAGACACATTGATTTTTTAAAAAATTATTTCTGAAGAAGAAAAAGAGCCAAATACTCCAATTGATTGTTATAGCGAATGATAAACACATCGGCTCAATAATGAAGCATCTCTGTATGGGTTTGATCAAATAAATCGAATAGTTCCCTCAATTGTGTTGTGGGAAATCAAAGGTTATCATGTTACAGATTTCTAGCACATTTTTTTTCTTGGAAAAGTAAGACATTTCAGTGCTTCTTCAAACAAATCATTGAGATAAACTATGGACTCAACATGATCGGTTTTATTCCTGTGTGTCCAAATGGGATAATCATTTTGTTTTCCATTTTTGAAAAATTGAGATGTTAACTTAGGTAAAGTGTAATCTTAGATGTACAGCTTGAGGAATTTTTACAACCTCACTCCCACCCTGATCAAAATATAGAATATTTTTACTCCCTGGAAGGATCCCTCATCTTGTCTCCCAGTCTATAGGCCTGTCATCACCTCTGCAGAAGGGTAACAAAAATTATAAGTTTTTAAATGAAAATGATTCAATGTTTAAAATTTTTATTGTCTATTTTTCCCTTCTATTTTTTTGTCATTGCAGAATTGCTTTGTCTTTAAAAACCTTCTTTCAGATTTTTCCCCTGAAGTGTAGGGTAGAAATGGCTACTGAGCATTGTGCGTTTTGTTACTTCTTAGTTCTTACCTGATGCATCTCTAGGGCTGAATATTTCTTGTTGTCCCTTAATAGGTTATCAACAGAGAGGTAGAAGATTTGTTCTCTCTCTCTCTTTTTTTTAAAAAGATTCCTGAAAGATTGCTTATTTGTATGAAAGGAAAGCATAGTTTTCCATTTGACCATCAGTGGAGATTTTTCTCATTCACGCAGTTGATTTTATTGTTCAGTCTCTGGAGAGGGACCCAACTCCACCAAATTTTCCTTTGTTCTTCATTTTATTTGCAGTCAGCAATATTAAACTTTTAAGGTCTACTCAGACACAGAGGAGAGAATGAGGCGAGAGCAGTATTGCATTAGTGGGCCTTTGTAGAGGTGATTTGAGCATCCCTGGGGTTCTACCAAAGAGTGAGATACACTGAGCAGAAGCAGTGGGTTACAGAGGCCAGAGCCAAGGCTTATATGCTGCTGAATTCTGACTTCCCTCAGCCCTCAATGCAGAGCTCCTGGCTCTGCTATTAAATCTCAGGCAGATTCAAACCCTGGCTACCCCTATGTATCACCAATAACCTCGATGATATTAATGCTAAACATTTGTATCATACTTTTATGGTTTATAAAATCCATCTCCCTATTTTATCTCACTATTTATTATGACAGCTTTGTAAGGCAAGTATTTTAAGCAGTTATCCCTTTTTTACTCTAATGAAACTGGGATTTAAAGATATTAAGGGTCTTTTCCAAAGAATATGTCTTCCTTAAGTAGTTTGGTTCCACACAATCTGGCTCCACAGTTAGAACCCTAGGGAATTTCCAATTTTATTAATGACTCTGAAGCACATATTAGTTATATCCATATATTCAGAGAATAAGGAAAAGCATGTAAAACATGCACATGATCCTTCCATGGCGGCAAGTTCTAATATAGTACTCATAAAATGGGATTTAGTAGGATAGTCCAATCCTGGACAAGTTCTCATCCACCCATTTTTCATATGATTAGATTTGAATTACTTCAGTCTGTGGTTTCAGAAATAACTTTTTCTTGTAGATATTACTTGAGCTTAGCTCTTACAGCACCCCAGGCTAAGAGAATCTTTAAAACCCTGAGCTTGTCAAATTGAGTGCTATTAGGATTTAAGACTGACCAGAGCCTAGATTAAGATAGTATTGGCTATGGTGAGTGACTGATAAATATTTATTGAACAATTAAATGGTTCTAAGTATAGTTCACTATTATTTATTATTACTCTACAGCAAGAATAAGAGCTTTGTTAATTTTATAATGCCATTGACACAACAGTGGGATTTACATATTCACAGATTTACTCCAATATTTTGGATATCATCTGTAAATACAACCCTTCTAAATTGTCCTGAAATTGTTGGAATAAACAAAGGCCTGTGTTGACAGCAAAAACTGCAGGTGTGATATTTTCTTTGTTGGTAGATTAGCAATATCAACAAATTATTAAAAATATTAGCAAAGAAAGAATGAAAATTGCTGCTCAAATCCTTTTTGCTTTCTCCATTTTATGGAAATGTCATAGTTGATCTTCTTTTCTCTCAGCCACTGGGTCTTAAGAACTGTAGATGGCAATCCAACCACAAAAATGATCGGGTTTGCTAAATTTAGTCATGGGTTTTGCTTTTCCTAGCAGCACAAAATTATGTTGCTCTAGGAGGGCAGCATATCAGGAAAAAGAATCATAAAAACAAAAGCAAATCTCAAAGAAATAGAAAGCATGATAATTTTTTTGCAGCCTTTTCTTTATAAGTTCCACTACATGTAAGTTTACAAAATGCAATTTTGGGCTCATGAGTTAATCAAGAAATACTGTGAAGGCATCTCAAACTATGGATAGCAGAAAATCTCAGTTACCATGGAAACAAGATACCATACATGAGAACAGGCCACATCATATAGAAGATTTAATTATAATGAAATGATAAATGAATAAAGGCAATTTTTTAGCCTATTTGTGGCTCAAGTCCATTAGAAATCCAGTTTCCAAGGAAACCCATGTCTAAAAACAGTAATAAGAAAAATTATGGAATAAGATAAACTACACTTGAAAAAGCTTTTGAAAAGATTACAGCAGCCCCATCAATTAAGAAGAACATTTCTAATTTTAAAAAGAATCATATTGGGATTAACTTAGATTTCTTGCGAGAATCATGAGCTGTCCATAATGACAATAACACATGCACTTTCTCCACAGAATAATAAAGTACTTGTTTGATTGAAAAGTGTTCATGAATCTAATTTTTAGAATACGATTGGAATGGCATATTTAGATATGTTTTTATTTTGAAGTGAGTTTCGCTATGATTTAAGAGATCAAAGCATGGCCGGGAAACACAGCATGGTTGTGTCAGTGGATCATTTTGATTCCAAATGTTGTGTCCTATTACCAAATTTGCTGCTGATTTATGCATATGTGTTTGGGCTGAGCCAACAAGAAATAGACCATCTGGAGCACCCGTTTGATGTAAGAATGTGAGTACAAAATATTCACTATCCAATATAGTCTCGCTGAGAAGTGGATTTAAGTCTAGGTGGCCCAGAGAGTCCTTAAAAGCACAGTATGTTCCAAATTGTAGGCCACCAGCAGTAAGCATATTAGCAGGGGGCATTAGAGTGGTAGTGAGTATTTATTACAGGCATTGGTATTTTGAAGGAGCACAAAACTGCTTCCACCTCTCTCATCGTGGAATATGAATACACACAAAGCTGGAGCAGGATGAGGGATGAGAGAAACAAGTCTGGTGGGCTAATCTACAGGGCTACATCTACAGGTATGTCAGAGAGCAGTTGTTTGACCAGTGTGGTCAGTTCCTGTGCATTCTATGCTGCTGCATCTACTTTACACATTCCCAGTAGCAGTCTCTGCCGATTTGGACTCTTGTGAAAAATACGATTTGAAGGCCGTGGGTTTTGGAGTGAGAGTAACATGGGTTTGGATCCTGGCTCTACTCTTTAACTAGGTGCATGGCCTTGGGCAAGTTACTTAAACTCTTTTATTTCAGTTTCTTCATTGGGAATAATATCTACTCTTGATTGTATTAGTGTCAATACATGTAATGCAGTGTTTCTCAACCTCCGCGCTATCGACATTTGGGGCCAGATAATTCTTCATTGTAAAGGCTATCCTGTGCGTGGTCGGGTGTTTAGCAGTATCCTTGGCTTCTACCCGTTAGATGCCAGTAGCAACCCCTTATCCCTGCCACCCTCACCCTCCAGTTGTGACAACTAAAAATTGTCTCCTGTCATTGCCAAATGTCTTCTGGGGTCAAAATTGTCCCTGGTTGAGAAACACTGATGAAAAGTGACCAGCTAATAATAGATGATAAATAAATGGTAGTTACACATTATAAGTTTTCGTGAGGATGTATTATATAGCATAGTGGTTAGATTCAGGTTTAGCCACTTAATTTCTCATGACCTGTGCTTTCCCATGCCTTTCTTCAGTTCTGAAAATTTCTCAGCCAACATGCTTTCAAATATTTACTCTGTTCTATTCTCTCATTTTTCTCCCTCTAGTATGCCCACTAAATGTATATTGAAATGTCTTTTTCAATCTTCCATGTCCCTTAACTTCTCATATTTTTCTCTCTGTAGCCCCCTATCCTATGTTCTGGATGATTCCTGCAGAGCTATCGTCCATTCAGGGACTCTCTTCTCAGGGGAAGCTTTTGTTTATCTTAGCTGAGTTTTTTAATTTCAATGACTATGATTTTCATTTAATGAATTTCTATCTGTTTTCCACATCTGCCTTTAGTAATACTCCTTCTTTTGTTTATGGGTTTGTTTCTTTTTTCCCCTCATTGGGTAATATAAAATAACAATTATATTATTTTAAAGTTTCTTTTCGATTGCTCTATTATTGATGATTCTTCAGCCTCTGCTGACTACTAATAGCAATGTATTTGTTTATTCTCTTTATAATTTTTGTCAGCTCACTTTTTTTTTTTGATGAGGAAGATTAGCCCTGAGCTAACATCTGTTGCCAGTTCTCCTTTTTTGCTGAGGAAGATTGGCCCTGGGCTAACATCCATGCCCATCTTCCTCTACTTTATGTGGGACCCCACCACAGCATGGCTTGACAAGAGGTGCGTCGGTGAGCGCCCGGGATCTGAACCTGCAAACCCAGGGCTGGCGAAGCGGAGCTCACGAACTTAACCACTACACCACCGGGCTGGACCCTGTCAGCTCACTTTTGATGGAACTATTTATTGTTGGAGTTTCATCTTTTCTTTCATTTATGGAAATGACCCTATTGATAATTTTATGGTTGCCTCTGATGTAGTGCTGTATGCTCACTGATTCTGGGAATGTTTTTACCTTAGTTTTGTAGCTCAGGGTCTCCATGCAAGTAGTGAAAGAATTTGGATTTCACACATTTGCTAGATGTAGGCTGAGGAATCTTGTTTCTTGAGGTAGACTTTCTCCATTCAAGGCTCAGGGTAGATGGCTCATATTCATGTCATGTCCTTAGTAGGTAGAGCTTTGCCGGGGGGATTTTCCTGACTTCTGACTTTATTCATACACTGGAATTTCAGTTTCCTGTTGGAGTATTAATACCTCAGACCCCAACGATTCCATCACACCCATCTGATTTCAATATCCTGTTACAGCTATGTATTCCCTCTTCACTTCTGGCACCTGCAGAATTACATTTCTTTACTATTAAACTTTATTTACTTTACTATTAAATATCTTTACTATTAAACTTTACTACCTTTACTACTAAGCTTTAATTGTATCTTTACTATTTGTATCTTGTATTGTATCTTTACTATTAAACTTTAATTAAAAAATGTATTTTTTTCCTAAATCTAGCATTTCTATGTTTTCGTAGTAGTAGAAGGTATTGGTTTCCTACATCAGTTCAGCCTACCGTTTTCACTGGTTCCAATTTAACCTTTCTAAACCTCAGTTCCCTTTTCTGCAACACTGGAATAAAGATAGCATCTACATTGTAGGGTTGTTGTGAGAATTAAATGAGATAATGACTGTAAAACACTTATTTACTGGACACAGAGTAATTGCTCAGTGCACACTAAGATGATATAAATCAGCTGCTGTACTTCCTGCCAAATTTCAGATACTCAATTTATTGCTTTAATCTATAATTATGGTTATTTGTATGTATCTTCATCTCGGATCCATTCATGATTGGGAACCATATCAAGAATTGAAAAGTCCTGCAAATAGTGCCAGAACTATTCAAATATTTCTATAATCTGCAAGTCACAGTTGTTTTGAGAGTCACTGACATTTATGCTTTGACTAGGACAGTGGTTCCCAGTTGGGTGCGATTTTGCCTCCAAAGAGACATTTAGCAACACCTGGAGACATTTTTGGCAGTCATGACTTGAAGGGCAAGGTGCTGCTAGCGTCTAGCGGGTAGAAGCCGGAGATGCTGCTAAACATCCTGCAATGCACAGGACAGCCTCACAACAAAGAATTACCAGGCCTCAAATTTCAGTGGTGCTGAGGTTAAGAAACCTGGAACTAGGTTATTAAACCTCTTCATGTTTCAAATTCAGTTTATTTTTAAACTATTTGTCTCAAAAAATTATTATGAGTTGTACTGTTCACTGAGTTAGTAATAGGATGTTGTTGTAAGTTAGTGACCAAGGTCTGGTTCAAGGGGAACCTTTCACAAAACCCAGGATTTCTCTGGCAGTACAGGTGAAGAGCAGTTCCCAAATTCACATATCTATATAGCAAAGAACAAAAAGGAAAATACTAAGAACAACAGTATCAATAATGCAACAACAACAACTCACAGATAGGTACCTACATGTACACATCAGCATGTAGCCAAACACACAAAACCCAGGTGGCTTGGATGAGGCTTTTAGGGAGAACGTGAAATTAGCTAGTGATGTCTTTAGACCCTAGAGTACATAGCATCTAAGATTTATACTACTAAAGTTTCTGGATTTCTTGTGAATATAAAATTGAGCTCCTGCGGGATCTAAAAAATTTCTCCTCCTTACTTCTCTGAAGGCTCTTTGTTTTAAAATCTTTTTCACTCTATTTTGATTTTCCGTTTCTGTGTCTGTTTTCTTTTTTGGACATCTTTGAGCGCAAATATCTTGCCTTAGTTATTTTTGTATCTACAGCATCAAGCATGGAACTCGATATATAGAAGACAATAAATGTTTGAATTAAAGAATGAACAGGTGAATGACTAAAACCGATGCCTAGGTTTATCAACATTTCTATTGACATGTAAGAATGTACACCCTGATTAAGCGAGGCTTTGGAGAATACAGTGAGTAGCTACAAAGTGGAAGAGAAAATGTAAGGACAAATGGAAACCCAGCCTCAAACGACTTGACAGAGTTGTGCAGGGCTGGAAATCAATGTCAACAAACCAAAAAACGTATACAGCAATCCAAGATGAAATTTGAACAAAGACTGAAGTAATTCCTGTTGTCTTGGATTCAGGCAAACATTACTAGTCTCTGCAAATAGCAATGGCAGCCCCAAAGCCAAGAACACACTTTGCTTGTGTGTGCCGGTGGTGTCTTGGGTTTGTGACGTGTAAGCCAACCGGCTAGGCTTTTCTCAGGCAGAGATTAGCACGGTATCCAGCATATTATACTTTCCATAAATTAGGCATGTACCAATAACAGCATCAAAACTCTAATTAAGAAATCTTCTGTTGTCTCTACTTGTGTACTCAATTTAGGAAAAGCTGTAACATCAACCCAGTTCTAGAGAAATATACATCTTAGGTGAAAAATTTATGTTTGAATAATTTTCAAACTTTTTCAACCAATGATTCCTAAAGTCCTGATACTTTATTCTCTCCTTAATGATAACCGTTTAATCTATTCTCATTTAAGATGCTGCCATATTTTCATCTGGAAGTCTTTCCCTCATTTTATAAATGAGGAAACTGAGTCTTTGAAAGATGAAGCAACTTGCCCAACTAGTGAGTGATGGAGCAGAAATTCAAGGTCAGGTCTTGTTGGCTCAGTGTCTTGGCTTTGTCTCCTCATGACCAGTGTATAGCAAATTTCCAGTCCTTTGACAAACTTCTCCATATGGGGGCTTTGCATTTTCTATTTTTAGTTATTTACCGTACAAATATTTGAATATGAAATTTTCTGTTTTAAATTAGAATTATTTAGAAATTTCTTCATGCCATACAGCTCTTTACTAGGCTTTGCATAATGTGATGGAAAACGGTATCTTTCTTAAGAAACAATTTTATTCCTTTGATGAATGTATTGGACAAATATAAATGTACTGCATTTGATAATCAACCTAAAGTTTCCCTTAAAATTTTTTTATTTAAAAATTTCAAGTAAAATGTGGATACACTCTTGTAAAAGATTCAAACACCCTAGAAAAACAAAGCCCTCCCGCATTTTAGTCCCATCTCCAGATGTAGCCTCCTGAGCTAGTTATTATCTAGATTCCTCAGCAACAAATTCGCCTGCCCTTCCTCTGTGTGTGATGCTGCAGCTGGGACTGTGACTCTGCCAACGATATCTCCCAGATTGCTTTACCAGATGGCTTCCTGGACGGTTTTATCAATAGGGGGGTGGGAGGAGGGAGAAGGAACTTCTCAGTTTTTTCCCATTCCATTCAATATTAGTCCCACCAGTGGCAATTTTCCCCAGTCTCCGTGTTCTTTTGGCAACTCCAGAACCAGCCTCAGGACTCCTCAGAAGTCCAGCTGAGACAGATGGAGCTCCCTGCAAATGTCTGCACTCACTCCTCCGGGCCCCTCCTTTATGTGTCTGGATTCTTGTAACCCCATCTCTTTTTTGTTTTCCCAGACGGAAGATGGTAGCTCTTTCCTGCAGTTATTTATTCTTGGTTTCCTTTAGTGTTTCCTCTGTATTCTGCTAGCCATCTAACTCTTGTGTTAAATAACTCCCCTGTTTGCAATGCAATAAATTAGTTTTCTATTTTGCTGACTGGACTCTGAAAGATATACCACTATGATCAGATTGATCTATATCCCTACTGATGTTTTCTTTTATTCTCAATTTAGTATTTTATTATTTTTGTCAATAACTATTTCCATATAAAAACAACATGAAAGGTGATAATATAAAAAGACAGTAGCGAGTACAAGCCTATCTGTGAAGGGGAGGACAATAGTGCCACTGATAGATGCAGGCTTTCAGAAAAAGAAAAGCTGAATGGTGTTTCAGCTCATAGTCTGTTTTCTGCTTTTCTGAGAATTTATCAGCACTCCTGGGAAGATAAGTGGGCAAGACCATGAACTAGTCTTAGGTGAGATGTAGGCTCACCACAGTGGGATATCAGCAGGGTTGTATGGAGCCACCTACTGCTTATTTATCAGGAATACAGTCAGGGGTGGTGGGCTGCTCTGTATTTTCTGATTCCGTGTTCATCTTATCCAGCTTCCAGTTCTCAGAAGTTTGCACAAGCAGAATTTCTTTGAGGATGTGATGAATGTCCTCAGCACATGGTACATTCAAGCCATCTTGGTAACGACAGCACAACACTCAGCAGGCTTAATTTTGGAGTGCAGTCCTCAAACCTGGATGGGTTGCCCACTATACAGCTAGAATGCTGCTGTCTTCCTGGGGTCTTCATTCACCACTATCCTGGGATTCCGTTTGCCTCTCTCTGGTGTTGAGTTTTCTGTTTCCTATATCCCATCACTTCCTTTTTCTTGGACTACACCCTCAGTTTGGTGAGGCATCCTCTAGTAGCATCCTAAGAAATGATGCATGGGAAATAAATATTTTTCAGACCTTGAATATCTAAAAATAATCTTATTCTACACTCACAGTTGATTTGATTGATAGTTTTGCCTAGGTATAGAACTACAGATTGGAAATAATTTTCTTTCACAATCTTGAAGACATTTTCCCATTATCTTCTAGTTTCCAGTGTTGCTGTGAGAGTGCTGAGGCATTCTGATTTCTATCCTGTTCATATAAGCTGTTTATTTCCTCTCAGAAAGCTTGTAGAATACTCTCTTTCCCCCACATTCTGAAATTGCATGACGTTGTGCCTCAGTGTGAGTCTGTTTATATGGTTGGCCCTTTAAGTCTGTAGGCTCATGTCTTTGAATTCTGAGAAATGTTCTTGAACTATTTATTCAATGATTTCCTCCTCTCTATTTTTTTCCAATTTCCTTTTTTTGGAAACTCTTATTATAGTATACTTGTTCTCTGCTTTTCCAATATTTTCTCCCTCCTTTTTTTCCTCTACTTCTGTAAGATTTTCTACGCCTTCTGAGTCATTCTTCCTTTTCCATCTCTATCCTTGGCTATTTCTGAAGAGAGCATTGGAATACACCATTTTTGGGGCCTGAGCAGCGTTCGCAGTTGCTTCTTGCCTCCAGAAAGTTGGGGGCCTTGAGGTTCTTTTATATCTTGAACAGTCTCACTCCTTTTTAGTCTAGAGTGCGGCTCTCTTGCCAATTTCGCTCTCACAAACACTCAATTGGGTTTTCATGTATTTGATTTCATTTCAGTGCACATGACAAAAACTACACCCATAATTATTTTCAAGACCTACCTCTCCCTCTAGACTTCATTTCAGCTACTGGCATATTACACTTGTGTGCGACCACAGCCTTAAACTTCATTGTCTTCAGACTTTCAGTGTTGTTTTTAAGAGGTCTAAAGCCATGATGATTCCTGATTATTTACATATGAGCTTTCTTCTTTTTTCTCTAGAAGCTTATGAAATCTCTTTGTCTCTCATGTTATACAAATTTGCATTTCCGACTCTCCACTAAGAATGAGGCTCAAAAACAACTTTTTTTGCTGGCCATACATGGATGTTCCACAGGTAGGTTAAACATTACTTGTCAACGACGTGTCTTCTTCCTTCCCTCTTTGCTCCCCATCCTGCTTCTCTTCCTGTAATCCTGATATGCTTTATTTTTACTGTCATCTACCCATTGCTCGATGTCTGATACTCAGGTCTTGAGTCCTCTCTAGACCCTTCATTGCACATACAGCAATCACCACAATCTGATTATTTTCAACTCTTTCTACAGATTTGTTGAATTTTTGTCTCTTCTTGTTTATACCACTACAAGCTGTAGATATCTCTCTCCTTGACTAACTGCAACAGCCTCCTGATGGATGACTCTGCTATATAACTTGTATTTATTCTTAGCAAATTTGCCAGAGTTATTCATAAATGTAACTCTGACCTTGGCCTCTGCTTACAACCCTTCAGTGACTTCCCAAGCTTATATCGTAAAATAGAAACTCCTCAATAAGGCATTTGAGGCCCTCCATGAACTTATTCCTACCTATCTGTCTTAGCTTGGGCTACTATAACAAAATACCATAGTCTGGGTGGCTTAAACAACAGAACTTTATTTCTCACAGGCTGAGAATTCCAAGAAGAGGGTGCCAGCAGGTTTGGTTCCTGGTGAGGGCCCTCTTCCTGGCTTGCAGCTGTCCACCTTCTTGCTGTGTCCTCACATGGGGTAGAGAAGAAGCTCTGGTGTCTCTTCCTCTTCTTATAGGGGCATTAACCCCATCATGGGGGCTCCACCCTCATGACCTCACCTAAACCTGATTACCTTTCAAAGGCCCTACACCCTAATACCATCATATTGGGGGTTAAGGCTTCAACATATGAACTTTTGGGTAACACAAACATTCAGTCCATAACACGACTTCTTCAGCTATGTCTCCCCCAACTTCATGCTTTATAATATACACTTAGGAAATTTGGAACTGTGGATTTGTCTCAACATACCTCATTCTGTACATTTGTTCATGTTTTTCCTTCAGCCTTGAATGTCCATCCTACTTTCCTTCATGCAGATATTCTTACCCCTCTTTCAGAACTCAACTCAGACATTATAATTTCTAAGAAGCCTATGCTTAACCTCCAAATTGGATCAATTTCCCTTTCTCTTTACTTCCTTAGTACGCTGAGTCTCCCTTAGTATCCTGAGTATACCTCTAGCTCAGCAAATACTCTATTATATTGCCACTATGTGTATGTATTGTTCTTCTCCTCTAAATAGTAAATGCCTCAAGTACAGAGCTTATATTATTTATATTTTTATGCCCAGTGACAAGCACAGTGCCTGGTCCATGGCAGGCACTCAAAAAATATTTGTTATTAAACTAACTAAATATATTATTTTACTCATGTTGTTAATCTATCCCAAAACATCCTGAACACTTTGCTGGTATCTATGCCTGTAGTTTATTTTAATTTTTTGTGTTGAGATCCTTCATGTAAACATTATAAATTCAAAACAGCTTTGACATCAGCAATCTTTTTATCGTCTCAAAATTACATTTATAGCATGCCTGAGTTTATATGCTGAGACTAATGGGTTCTATTGCAGACATTAAAAAATTGTACTTAAGCTTTATCAGTAGGGCATTGCCTCAGTGGATTCTCAAATGATAACCATGGCTCAGTGAGTGTAGCTTCAGATGCGAGAGGTCAAGAGTATTGTGTTAAAGGGCAGTTGCTGAGATCAAGGCTAAACTGTATAGCTTCTGGAGTGTTTATATCACCCACATCCCATAAAGCTGGCTTTGGAGAAGTGAAACATTAGACATTCTAATCAATATTTCTTACAGTAAATCTTTGAAGAGATGACACCAAGTGAGAGGCCATCTTCTGGCAAGAGCGAAAGGAAAGTGAATCATTTTATAAAGGAAGTAATGTGTGGAAAATGCTTTTTCAACTGTAAAGTGGCACACAATTGTTTACTCTTGAAATCACTATGATTGTTATTAGGGCCAGTTTGAAAATCAATTGCCTGTCTCAGCTCAGCCAGACTACTAGGTCTGCTACATTGTTCCATGACTCAAAACAAGCAAATTCCATACGCCATTTGTAACGGACTCTAGTAGCTATTGTTTCTAGCTCATGGGCTGCTTTTCCTCTTGTCTCTTTGCTCCCTTCCTCTTCTTTGTTAAACAGATACCACCTCTGGCCATAAGTGTAATTGAGGCCTGGCCAAACTTGATTCTCCATTCTTCTGGTCAGAATAATTTGTGTAGAGTGACCCAAGCAAAGCCAATCATAGCCCTTCCCTGGGATGTATATATGGATGTTGGAGAGAGACATTCTCTTTTCTATGGGTTTCTGAAATGGAGCAGTGTAGACATTTGATGGGCTTTTTGAGTTGCACCTGGCCAATTTCCTTAGCTGCATTGAGGAAATCCATGGATAATTTTATAATAAGATAGAACTAGAATAATACACAGAGAAAATCAAAGCTGAGAGATGGGGCAGGTGAGAGAGAGAGAGAGCTAATGACATAATTTGCATTACTTGATCCAATTGTTCCTGAATCTAGAAATCTCTGAACTTATCAGTTATGTTAATCAATTCATCTTTTTTTGTTGTTGAACTATTTTTAGTTGGTTTTCCTTCCCTTGAAACTGAAAGTGTTCAGACAAATATACCACTCTTGTCTAGGGTGTTTCGACCACCAATTCCCATGACCTCTTTCTTTTTCTTGGGCCCTATTCCACTTACTAATGGAATGATGGTTTGGTGGCTAAGTATAAGGACACTGAACCAGATTACCTGAGCTTGAAGCTTGACTCTTCTACTTATTAGCTATATGGTCTTGGGCAAGTTATTTAACCTCTTTGGGCTTATTTCTATATCAGTAAGATGAGATAATTAATTCTACCCACTTTTAGTAAGGATTAAATGAGTTAACACATATTTTGAAAAAGGCCTGACACCTAGTGCTTGTTCAGTAGGTGTTAGCTATTTTAATAGTGGGTTCTAAAAAAGAGAAAAGATCAAATATTTGTGTTTGTCTTTATTGTCTAATTTAAAATTGTTAGCTTTTTGAGAGACAAAGACCTTACCTTGTTGGCTTACATAGATTATGGCACCTAGGATCATCTCTGGTTCATGGTGAGCATTTCCTGGCTTACCTGTTCTCACACCACACAGCCAATATAAGGACTTGTCATTCACAACCTCCTTCCTGGCTGGCTTGCCTTCATCCATTTTTTGCTGCACTTAACTTCTTTTTGACCTCACTATTTTGTACTTGACTCAAGGCTCTTGCTTGACTGTCTTTTTCCCATTCTTGACTATGATTTTTTATTCTATTTCTTGTGATGCTATTTCAACTCATCACCCCTCTCACCAAAACCCTTAATGAGAAGGGCTTTCACTAGGTTTGCCCAAGTCCTGCAAGCAGGGTCAGGGCAGCATTCAATAAATATTTTTGGTTAAAAAATTACGGAACACACCCCAAGCAGTAATATTCTAAGCTCATAGTGAAGGGAAATGAACTACACACTGATTATATGACCTAATATAGGCTTCTCAAACTTGGGTTTCTCAAACTTGGGTATTTGCTGCCTGGCATCTTCCAAAACCATTAATTTTCCTTAGTGGTAAGTAATTTGAAAGCATTTTTATATTAAAAGTAAACAGGGATGTATTATTGAATACAAAGCAAAATTTACATGGTTTTAGAAGATAAAAACACACTATAAAGAACTGTCTTCATTTCTCTGGGTGTTAGGCCTATGGACTCACATGCTTTGGGGAGTGTAAGTGGTGGGACGTAAGTCATTGTTCTTTGTTCTTAAAGACACCTCTGTGGAAACATTTGAGAAGGCATAGTACTGTATATTTCCTTTGCCAATGTTAGATGGGCTCATGTTCACAACAGTCAAAACTTAACAATAGTTACTATTTTGAAACACTTCTTATATGCCCCAAACTCTGCTACACAATTTACAATAACATATAATTTGATATTCACAGCAAATCTATTTTACAGAGGAGGAAACTGAACCTTAAAAAGTTAAATAACTTGAATGAGGTCTCATGACTATTTTGTGTTGTGACTTGGAGTCAAATCCAGGTCTGTAAAGCTCTAAAGTGCTCTTAACAGCTACAGTGCACAGCCTATGAGGAATCATTCAGAATAACCTCATTCAAGATGAGAAATTTATGAACGATTGAAAAGAGCAGCTTCCATCAATAAGCACAGCTTGAGGTCTGATAGGAACTTTAAAGTAAAAGGAGGAAGGGAGAGAAAGAGAGAATATATACCCGTGTATGTGTGTGTGTGTGTTTGTATGTGTATGTAAGTGTGTGTATATATATGTATATGTATATAAACACATATATATATAATATATATATAACGACTTGCTTGAGAAGACTGAATTTTAAATTATTCCCATATCTCAAAATTGAAGTTATGGTCATTGTACCTTCTGCCAATTCAGTTTTAAAACCAGCCAGCTTTTGTTCCAGGAAAGGATGCTGTGGGGTTTGCTTTGTGTAGGTCATGATCTGTTCAGGCCCCAAGCACACTTTGGTGAATATAGTGAATATCAATACCTTGATGGACAATTTGCCCCAAACATTGTCCCCAGGATTACAGTTCTTCAAATAAAATTGTTGGAGAGGGTCAAATAGCCTGCTTTATTCTACGTTATTTGCAATAGAAAATTCCTTAAATTATTTTCTTAAAAGCTCATTGATAGAGCTATTTACCATCATCACATTTTCCTTCCCTTTTTCTCCTTTGCAAAGATTGACTTGGCAAGAACTTGATTTAACTTTGCTACACTGTGAACCTCTGGTGCATATTCTCATTTTTTTGGCAAGTGAACTATTTTGTCTATTTGGCTTAAAGTGGTCCACTGTGCTTGTGTGATAGACAGCAAGAATATGGCCTAACATGTTTTCTACTGATGCATTCGAACCTCAATGATCTACATACACAAAGCTTAATGCAAACTTGTAAACATAAAAGTTCATCCGAGCTTCTAATCTTAATATTGATTCTATTTGTGGGTGCTAGGATAGAGAGTCAGACCGTTTCTCAAAGAGTGTTACATGGAACACGCGTCAGTATCCTAAGATGCTTGCAAAGTAGTGAAATGAGTTGTGGAAATTGTGGAAATGTGGTATCATATATCTTGTGTTAAAGATTCACACAATAATTAGTGTATGAACATCTTTAAACCATCCTGCAATTAAAAGAAAAACTAACTTTCTTTAACCCAGAGTTTTCTAAATTTATTTGTCCAAATTTAAAAATATTGGTTCTCAACTTTCTGTAGCACTGCTGTTTCTTGAAACATACTTTGGAGAATACTTATCAGCACCATTGGCTTTTAAGTCCAGCTGGACCTGGGTTAGAATTTTAGCTCTACTATTTGGGTCGCACATTTGTCCTTCATAAGCTAAAGACTCCTCTTTTTAGGAATATTTATCTCACAGTGTTGTTGTCAAATTAAATGAGTTAATACATCTAAAGCAAATAACACAATGCCTGGCATAAATTTTAGTTCTCCCATTTCTTAATCTTGGTTTTCCCTCATTTTCTTCAAGAAACTCTTGAAACTGCATTTCCTTTATGAATTCTTCCTTCAAAAATTGATCTAGAATGATATTCTGGACCTAAACTCATCTGAAGTAAACATGCATTTCTCTTGACTATATTTTCAAATATGAAAGAAAAAATGCATTTCTCCTTTCAATAAATACTCTGCCGAATATTCCAATAGTGATAATAAGTGGTCCCCTTTTAATGCAGAGGTGAAAATCATTTGGGTCCAGGGAAGGGTGTGCAGAATACGGTCTCTGGGTTTTGCTCCTGACGTTAGGTTCCTCAGGTGGCCAAATGTTAAGATTATTGGAGTAAACTAAAGAAAGTTTTTTTTTAAGCCTGTGTGAGCAACACAGAAGTAGCAGGTAATCCTGGTGTTTGTGTCTGAGTAGGGTACTATCATTAGAAAAAATAAATAAAAACTCTAACTATAGCTTGATGCATTCTGAGATATCAGTTTTGCCTTTGGACAATGACTGTGATTGCCAACAACACTGAGTAGCTCAACCTGCTGACTTTGTTGGCCCTAAGACCAATCAGGCTATAAAAATCAAACTGGAATGACTGTACTTCCATTTGTAAAACTGCTTGTAGTTCTGATTGTTTCATTGCAAGAAAGGTCTAAGGGAAAACATTTCAGGTAAACAAATCTACTTTGTTCCTGATGCTGTTTAAGAAAGAATTCTAGGTGGTGTGAGCAGCAAGCATTAGCCCACTAGGCCTTTGTGAAACTAGAAGGAAGTGCAGGTACTGGAAGGAAAACAGAACTACTGCTAATGGGTCAGGAACATAGATGGAGTTCCGAGCAGGATGCACCGAGACGCCTATCAGTTCATATAGAAGCAGTTTCAGACGCGCCAGGTACTCACCTCACTTTGATTGCCTTCACTGTTTTTCACTTCTCTGATTTCATCTCTAAGTCCTGACTCCCTCCTAGTAGAAGTCTTCAGTTTAAGATTATCCTTGGAAGGCACAGGTAGATCTCACCTAGCAGCTTTGAGTTTTTTAATTTTAATCAGAATGGCACATGTACGAGACAAATCAAGACAAAACAAATTTGCTCTTACTAAATTGTACTCTCTTTCACAGTATGACTCAGGAGTGTAACCGTGCCAAAAGACCCACCATCTTCCACTGAGGAGGAGAGAAAGTGGTAAAAAGTGTGAGAAGGGAAGGAATCTTATCTTTCCACCGTTATATCCTTATGAATCTCCTTAATATTTATTCCATTCCTGAACATTCATTTTGATCAACTCATTTAAACTTCTCTTTAATACAGAGAAAAATCAGGGATTAAGAGGAGTTTATGGTGATATGTGCAAGCTGAATTGTAGGATGGCTAACAATTTGGGCTTTGGATTTAGGCAGACCTTGTTCTGAGCATAGGCTTTACTACTTACTGGCTATGTGACCCTGATCTTTGAGAGATAGTTTTCTCTGATTATATACAGACACAGTATAACATAGTGGCTGTAATGGACATTGTGCTTGCTTCTTCAGCACTTATTCCACTCCCTGTGAGTAGGCTTGACCAGATGCGCAGCTCCATGCATGGGATCTATTTGATATAAGGCAGTTGTAACCCTTGCCACAAAGATTGGTTCAGGGATGAGCAATGACCTGTGCCTAAGCCAATCAGTGCATAACATTGCATTGGCCTCTGTGATTGGTTAAGGTTGGTCCAATCAGAGTGCAGTGCAAGTCATTTGCATAAGATACACACTGCCCCTTGCTCTGAATTGTGTGGTGTGTGGATGAAAAGTCTGGGAGTCTGTAGCAACTTTTTTATTGCCACGGAAGATGGCAGTCTGCAGAGAAAGCTAGTATACGGAGGTGGAAAGAGGAAGGTGAATGACAGGAAGTAGAGACTGAGCTGACCACATCCTTCCAAAGCTTCTCCTACCTCTGGAATTCTGGAAATCTGGATAAACAGATTCCCTTTTGTTTAATCCCATTTGAGTTGTGCTTTCATTAATTGCAAAATAAGGAATCCTAACTCATTAGTGTATTCTAAGTATATCATGTCTGACATATCTGTCAGATAGTGACAAGTAATAGGAAGATATAGAAAGGAGGAGAGAGAATGTTGTGATGAGTGTGCCTAATAACTACAACTGAAGTCAGGAAGGGCTGACTGAGAAAGCAATCTTTAAGCAAAGACCTGAGGAGGCAAGGGAGAAAGCCATAAGGCCATTTGGGAGAAGAGTGTTCCTGGCAGAAATAAGAGCAAATGCAAAGGCCCTGAGGCAAGGCTCTGCCTGGCGTGTTCTAGGGCACAAGAAGGAGGCCAACATGACTAGACTATGGGGAACAGATGGAGCGTAGGAGATAAGGTCAGAAAGGTAATGTGAGGTAGGTAGATTAGGAGGGGTCTTGAAGCCATTGTAAGGATTTGGGTTTACTCTAAGTTAGAAGGAAGGCCATTGGAGGACAACGAGTAGACAATTGACATGATCTGACTCACATTTTTAAAGGATCATATGGTTATTGTTTTGAGTATAGACTGGGTGAGGTGTGTGCTGGTGGCAGGTGGAGGAATGGCGGATACTAGAAAGCCAGTTAGGAAGTGATTGCAGTAATCCAGGGAAGATGAGATGGTGGAGTGGAGGTGCTGAGAAGTCTGACCTCATTTTGAAAGCAAAGTCTACATGATTCACTGTTGAATTGAATGTGGGTTGTGAGATTAAGAGGAGTCAAGGATGACACCAAAGAAAATAATACCTTTTGTACAGTGAGGCTGTGATGGGTAATGAAATAATTCATGAAGACTTGGCACGTAATAGACTGTTGAATGGCAGTAATAGAATAATAATAAATAGTTACATTGTATAAGACATTGACAACACTATAAGCATAAAGGCAGCAACAAATATCTTTGATAACAATTAGCATTAGCAAAATGATTCATGATTTATAATGTCTTTTCGTATATTTTGTCATTTAAGTCTTAGAAAACTCTGAGATAGGTATGTTTATTACCACTTTAGAGAGGGAAAAAACCAGGGATGAGATGAGTAAAGTGGTTTTGGTCATGGTTCCGTAGAAATGGTTCTCTCTTTTCAAATCTGCGTCTTGTGACTCCAAATACAGGTCTCCTTTCTATAGTGATCTGCTGACCTTCCTGTTCAAAGGTGACATTTTGGAGTTCATTTCTAGGGAGACGTGGAATGGAGAGCAATCCATATTTTTTCCTAATTTTTCTTACTGTGACATATCTTTATAGGAGAACCAACTAGGGGATTTCACTGTGACTATATAGAGAAACAAAAATAATGAATAACAGCTGTATTAATTAACACTTACTAAGTGCCAGGCATTAATATGACTTGCATTATTACATGAATTATATCAATTATGTTTCACAGAAACCTTCTGAGGCAATGTATCAATCAGAGTCAAAGCAGGAGACAGAAATCACACCAATAATTTAGTATAAAGAATTACTAAACTAGTTAAAGGTGGTTAACTACTAAAGGGAGTAAAAGAGACTTCTAAAAAATATAGGGAAGGCAAATTCAGAAAGCAGCTACCACCTCTAGGGCTGAGGAATAGTGAACAGAAAAGAACTAAGAATGTGGAAGAGGCCCCCCACCAAGGTTGAGATTCAGAACTCAGAGCAGGACTGATTATGTAATATGCGGGGCCCATTGCAAAATGTAAATTCAGGGCACCTTGTTAAAAATTATTGAGAACTTCAAGACAGCAGGATCAGAGCATTAAACCAAACACAGAGCCCTTCTGAGGGTAAGGCCCCGTGTGACTACACAAGTTACATGTGTGTGAAGCTGCGTCTGACTCGGGGGCATGGCTGCCACACGCAGGCTGCTGGGGGCAAACACACTTGGCAGAGGGTGAGAGCCATATGGTCTGTAGGAGAAACCTGCTAAGTGGTCAAGAGACCTGCTAAAAGGTGTGAGTAGGCCAGAATTTATCTACAGGAAATATCTGTAGAAGTTTGCTGGGATTTCAGTAGGTCAGAGCTGATTTACAGGAAGTTGCTCGTGGGGCACAACTTGCTGGAGAGCGAGTGCCACAGGGGCCTCCCAAACACTACTGGCAAGTGTAACAAAGGAGGGGGAAGAAGCCCAGACTGGAATCAGGAACGGAAGTTCCTTTCTTTTTCAGTGTCCCTCTAGTGCCCTCTGCTGAGAAGCCTGACATTGTGTCAGCTTGGCAAAGGAGAAACGTTTCCGTGGTCCAGTTTCACTGTCACAAAGCATGGCAAAGAAATGTGGATTTGGTGCCATAAAATGATAACTGGTGTAGGCAAGTAGTGTTGTTATTCCCATGTTACAGATGGAAAAACGGCATTTCAGAAAGTTGGAGTCTCCAGATTGAAAAGTTATTTGTAATTCCAGACTTCAACACTGTGCCTTTGCCATATTGCATCACTTGAAGGGGACGTTCACGAGCTTGACTGCCTTAATGAGGGTTAACCAGAAGCAACCTTCAGTAGAGGGGGCTCAGGGAATAAGAAGCAAATCAAGTATTGGGAGGCAAGTGCATTGCTAAAGCAGACTTGTGGAGAGAACCATTACAAGAAGCAAGCCAGGACGAATGAACAGGAGAATCAAAGAGTTCTTTTCATTATGCCTAAGGACAACCAAATAGTTGGTGAGAGAAAGCTTCTTTTTATGGAGGGCTTCCAGCTAATATATGAAAAGGGATAGCATAGAACTAAAATATCATCATTTTACAACCCCTAATGATGTAATGGATATAAACAATATTCATAAATGTTTGCTAATATCAAAAAAAAAAAAAAAAGAAAAACAGGAGCTGGCCCCATGGCGTAGTGGTTAAGTTCGGCACACTCTGCTTTGGCGGCCCAGGTTCGTGGGTTTGGATCCCCGGTGTGGACCTACGCCGCTCATCGACCATGCTGTGGTGGTGACCCACTTACAAAAAAAAGAGAAAGATTGGCACAGATGTTAGCTCAAGGTGAATCTTTCTCAAGGAAAAAAAGAAGATTGGCAAAAGATGTTAGCTCAGGGCGAATCTTCCTCACCAAAAAAGAAAAAAAAAAGAAAAACAAACATATGCTTCTTGATTGAAGCACACCACACCACCATAGCATTATGCTAAAAATCTATGAACCTGGTGAAGCTTCTAGATCTAACTACAAATTTACAGAAAATCCAGGGGCCAAGGAAAGTGTTAAAGGATACTACGAGCATAAAGTCAGCAAAATCCAAAGTGTGAAAAACTACAGGACGAATGATCCAGATTTTTCAATAAATAAATTACAAAAAATAAGAGAGATGCAAGAGGAATCTATAAATTAGAAACTTCAGAGACATATAGACCAAGTACAACAAATGGCCTTATTTGGATTTTCTAGTTGAACAACAGCAGCAGCAAGAACAAAAACTATAAAAAGCAAAACAAAAGAAAACTAGGACGGAGTTGGAAATATGTGATAAAATCGTAGAATAATTGTTAATGTTTTAAATGTGATAATGGTGTTTATTTGATTTATATTTTTAAAGAGAGTTCTTATCTCATAGAAATATATACTGAAATGATATGATAAATAATGTCTATAATTTGCTTCAAAATAATTTGTGTGTGGAGGGGTAGTAGTTGAGGATGTAGAAAAAAACAAATTATCTATTAGTTGATAATTGTTGAAATTATTTCATTACACGATGAAAAAAGGTTTTTTTGTCAAAATAATTTGACTTTTTATGGGGTCTTATAACTTGCAAGTTACTGGCCATCTTCTAATAGGGCTGAGAGAGAAAATATGATAATTTTCTACTATCCAAGAGACATAATAACCCTATTTTTTGTAAAAGGGAATTATCTCAGAGGATTAACAAGGTTTTTGTTATAAAGCACTTAATCCATAGTCTATGTTTATGTATTTGAGTTATTGTCTTTAATTTAAAAACATCAAAGAAGGGAAACCTTCATCTTCAAGATCAAGTGTTTGACAAGATTTTTCTCATTAAAGTGACATAAGAGATCCCTCTCCTTTCACTTCAAAGTGTTCCTGATTTTTCGGCCTCCCTAATCATAGCAGAGCTGACAGAACAGTGTTTAATAAAATTTCATCACAGTCTCCAGAAGTGCTTTTTTACCCTAGGTGACTTGAAACAGGGGAGAAAAATGTATATCTTTCTATTAATCAAAATGTTTCAAACAAAAAAGCTTTTGGGGTATCCTTGGGCCACCAAAGTCCTCTTTCTAGTTTGCTCCTCTTTAGACATTTCTAAAAACAGGTCCACAGGAAGCAGCGGCAACATTAGGAGGCTTCCTTTCATTGGGCCCCAGGGTCTGTTTCAAACTTCGGATACCGTTTCTTTACTCCTCTCAGGGTACTTGCTGGGCCTAACCTAGTTTCTGACACTTAGTAGGCACTCATATGGTATCGGTGAATTGAATTAAGTTCCTAAGAGGCAGCAAGGTGTCATGAAAATACCTGGCTTCTAGTCTGTGACCCACTATTAAGTTGTTATGGGACCTGGCATGAATTACGTCACCTCTCCGGGCCTCAGGGTCTTCATCTGCAAAATTATGAGAAGGAAGTAGAGAAGCACTATTAGCTTTTCCAACTCTGACATTTGATGGATGAGAAGAGTCGTATTAATATTGCCACAATATTCATTGTGGTAAGATAATATTTGAAATATTGGTATATTTTATCCCATATTTCCCCCTTTTCCTCTTCAAGCCCGGGTCAGAGAGGTTTGGGGCAGGGCTGAGAACCTGAGGGGATGAGGAGCCTTGTGAATAAAGGCTGGCTGAGAATCTGATGCCCCCACGCAGACCTCACAATGCCTTGATCCTGCCTAAATTTGGCAGAATGTTCTTGCTGTTCTATGGAAATGGGGAGGAGGGAAAAATCCTGGAAGTGACTGTACTTGTCCTGCCACCAGACAGAAATGGAAACAAATGTTGATAGAAGAAAATAAAATTACAGCTTGAATACTGTGTCTGCTGCCTATATTATTCAAAATATCCAGCTTAACTCTTCTTCTTTGCATCAGCTGGTAGTTTTGGTGTCTATAAGGACGGTGTGAAATGACATCATGAAGAAATTTAACGTTTCTGTCATATAAAGTGCTATTGACTGAATTGCATCCCCCCAAAATCTGTGTGTTGAAGCTCAATCCCCAATGTGACTGTATTTGGAGATATGGCCTGTGAGGAGGTGATAAAGGTTAAATGAAGTCATAGGATGGGGCCCTAATCTGATAGGGCTGGTGCCCTTATGAAAGGAAGAAAGGACGTCAGAGCTTTCTCTCTGCCATGTGAGGACACAGCAACACGGTGACCTTCTGAAGCCAGGAAGAGAGACCTCACCAGAAACTCATCATGCTGGTGCCTTGATCAGCCTCCAGGACTGTGAGGAAATAAATGTCTGTGGTTTAAGCTGCTCAGTCTGTGGTATTTTGTTACGGCAGCTCAAGCAAACTAACACACAACGTCTCAGACAAATCAACTCAGACTGGTCTATAGTGAACTTTGTTGACATCATAATGTCCTCAGAGGTAAGCTACAGCAGGATGAGAAGCTCTACTACCAATTATTTCAAATAATTAAGGATGAAACTCAAGCTATGATCAATGCTCCCCAAATGAATGAAATCAGAGTAGCAAGCTGCTGGGAGAGTTGATAATTACATCTAATGGACTGTGAGTAAAATTGTATGTGCTCAGTGCCTTTGATTTTGTTATTTAACTTCCTCCCTCTTATTTAGAACTTGTGAATTTTAGATGAGGGATGAGGCAGGATATATCAGATGTGCCGACAAGGGGGCAAAACTAAAGAACGGTGGGAGCAAGTGGAGCTTGTATAGCAGTTTTGTGGGGAGTTCTGCCTACCCAGTTACAAGCCAAAGGACATCCCCTTGACATTTCTTCAGAGCACAGAAATTTCTCCATTTAACCCCTGCCAGCAGCACACAAACTATCATAAGCAGAAATCTATCAGAAGAAAAATTTACTAGATTTTAAAATAAGAGGCTCTCCTCTATTTATGATCACTTTCATTACTTACCAAATGGAAAAGAATGGTTGTGGCAAAACCAACTACAGAATTTTGAAAAATCACTTGTATTTTGCTTGAATTACTGAAATAGTTGTTTGCTGTCTTTATTTATGGTAACAAAAATAGATAAATCTCTTCAATCCGGTTTGTTTAGATTATATTAAAATTCTCTGTCTTCCCATGAATGTACCCAGGAGAGGGGAAAGAAATCAGCTTTAGAACCTGCTGGCCAATAATACGAGTTGATCTGCTGTTATTAAAATTCAGCCTAGAAGAATCCACAATGAGTTTAATTTGCATGTAGAAAATTAGTTATACATAAGGCCTCTAGCTGCTTAGATCTCATTTTTCCCTTTTTTTTTTTTTACCAACCCAGTTACCATTTTTTTTTCTTTTTTTTTTTTTTAATTGGTTTATAACATTGTAAAAATTTCAGGTGTACATCATTGTACTTGTATTTCTGCATGGACTACATCATGTTCACCACCAAAATACTAATTACAACCCATCACCACACACATGTACCAAATTATCCCTTTCACCCTCCTCCCTCCCCCCTTCCCCTCTGGTAACCACCAATCCAATCTCTGTCCCTATGTGTTTGTTTATTTTTGTTATTATCTACTACTTAATGAAGGAAATCATACGGTATTTGACCTTCTCCCTCTGACTTATTTCACTTTGCATTATACCCTCAATGTCCGTCCATCCATGTTGTCACAAATGCCTGGATTTCATTGTTTCTTATGGCTGAGTAGTATTCCATTGTGTATATATACCACATCTTCTTTATCCATTCGTCCCTTGATGGGCACTTAGGTTGCTTCCTCACGCCCGTCAGAATGGCTATAATTAACAAGACAGGAAACAATATGTGTTGGAGAGGATGTGGAGAAAAGGGAACTCTCATACACTGCTGGTGGGAGTGCAAACTGGTGCAGCCACTATGGAAAACAGTATGGAGATTCCTCAAAAAATCAAGGATAGAACTACCATATGATCCAGCTATTCCACGGTTGGGTATTTATCCAAAGAACTTGAAAACACCAATTTGCAAAGGTACATGCACCCCTGTGTTCATTGCAGCATTATTCACAATAGCCAAGACTTGGAAGCAATCATTTTTCCCTTTTATCTTTATTTGTCCAATAGGTAATGATTAAGCCTCATCTTGGTTGTGTGTTCCTTTGGCTTACCTGTGAAATGGCCATCACGTCCCCTCTGATTTTGGTCACCAGGAAACCCCAGCGAGTGACAGGGGCTTCTCAGGTTTTGTTCACTGGACCCTTGTCCCCGACCCTTCTGTGTAATACCACAGTACGGTGTGTGTCAATATTTAAACTGAAGCCTCTGGAAAGAGTTCCTAATCCTTACACTCACTCTCAGGGATGATTTTCACGGCCCCAGCACTTTGTGTGACCTCTATGCTCTGGTATTTTGAAGAAAGACAGGGTGGCACGGTATTGGCCATGATGATGACGGTTACTAAAAATGACAAATAACTGACCCTTTAATAAGATTTAAAACAAATTTATTGAGCTGTGAGGTTGTCAGTGGTAATGAGATTTTATTCTCATTTTCTCACATCTCTTTTAATTTACAGCAGATTGGAAAAAAAATTGTTTTTAAGGGCTACCAAAAATATGATTCATGGCTTCTGCTCATGGCTATCTTAAGCTCATTAGAAAATTATGAAGATGCATAATGCCCAGGGTAAACTCAAGACTCATAAAACATTTTGCTTAAGGTAAAATTGATTTCAAATGTGCTGGGGGAGTGAATATTAGTTAGCCTTAGATTAATTCCCTTTAGCTTGGAGACTACATTGTATGGGGCAAGGTAGTTCTTTAAATTAAAGATGGCATAATTAAAAGTGCAATAAATTGAAAGAATTACTTTATTTGATATAATTTCTATGCAGTCTGGTCTCACTGTCTGATTCTGTTATGGTGTTGCCAATGAGTGGTGACGACTAGGTACTGATTTTTAACTGTATTATTCTTTGCTGTAATCATCCTTTATTATAACACTTATCTGCAAAGGTACATCGATCAGAAAATACCCATTAATTATACTGCTAATGGTCAGCAAGTGAGAGGATTATGCTAGAATGAATAGAGAACGAGCTGTAAGTACCTTTGGGATAGCCGCTGTAACTACAGCAGTGGTACCATGGGCAATTCTGAATTGGTAGGCAAAGCTGCCAGTCTGGAGCCAGCAGGTAGCATGCGTTATTGACCTTTCATTTACTTGGATAACTGCAGGAACCTGAAGCCCAATATTAACCAATGATGTTCAGAACTTCTCTGGCACGGGAAGGCATAGGGAATATAGCCCCCTGATAATGCACAGAGATGAAGATTTTTCTAAATGACATGGTTTGATTCTGCTTCAAGGTTTTTGAACATTTCCTTTCTGTTCTAAAGAAGGATGAAATTTGAGACATGAGCCACAAGCTCTTTATACTTGAATATAAAATATGGCAAGGATAATGATTTTTAGATAATTTGTTTTGAAATATCTAGTAGGTTAATAGGTGCATTTATTTAGTATATTTGTATATTGACTTTTCTTCCAATAATTCCCATATGCTTTAGAATTATTGTAATGTTTACTAATATGCAGATATGTCATAGAGTCTTAACCTAGCAGTATCTAACTTTGACTCCATTGGTATTGAAATTACACTTCTATTCTTTAAAGCTATGTTTACCGT
The DNA here is from genome assembly GCF_020826845.1 of Diceros bicornis minor. Lineage (NCBI taxonomy): Eukaryota > Metazoa > Chordata > Mammalia > Perissodactyla > Rhinocerotidae > Diceros > Diceros bicornis. The sequence continues at coordinate 44,993,126 of NC_080747.1, forward strand.
TTAGAAAAACCACAAATTTTGTCACGTTCTTTGTGGCATGGGATATCTTGTAGGTATAGGTTTTGAATACCATTAAGCTTGAAAATTAGAGAAAAGAGAAATGAGATGATTTTAAACTGCGTCTAGTAGAGAAGTGGGGAGTACAAAATCTCATAATTAGAAAAAGAAGAAAATGAGATGATGACTGTGGACCATTCACTGGAGTAATTAGGGTGTAAATTGAAATAAAAGGAGGAAAAAGAGCAGGCGGAATTGCTGCAGACACTGTTGGAAGGAAGTGGAATGACTTTTCCTCTTTATCTGCTTTCACTGCTAACACTGAAGAGTTAGAACATTTTTGGTCTATTCTTGAGGTCGGTCGGAAGCAGCACCCATCAGAAAGAAGCAGCATCACACAATAAATAAACGAAGAAACAAGGAACTAAAATGCTGATCTTCTTAAACATCACTGGTCTTCACTGGCCTCTTGACAGAAATGCAGGAAAAACTAAAAATAATCGTGCTATGCCAATTAGGCTTTTAAAAAATGAAACAGTTTTTTAACTCATCCCTTTGTATTCTTTGCCAAACAAGTTTGATTTTATTTTCTTTTTCGGGTTGTGTGAATGTACTGTTTGTTTTTGGCATTGAGAAGACAGTGCTTTTGTCTCCTGTGGATGCCAAATATAGGACAAATTAGCATTCCACATACCTATTACTCAGAAATTAAATTACTATTACATTTCTTCAGTGATTTCTTTTATTACAAAGATATATTTAATTAGGCATTTAAAAATGAAGTGTTCCTTGAAATTTGGAAGTAATTTTATTATCTCCATAATTCCCTTGCCAAATTAGTTAGATATTGTGGACCAAATGTGTAGTTTAAAATCATCAGATTAATGCAAATAACATTTTATATATAAAATTAAATAGGAGACTTTTAGGGATCTCTTAATTTAATCTGAAAGATGATTACAAAAATAGTTCTCTATATCAAAATTAAAGATGTTATTTAAAATTAATTCTAAAGCTAAAGGACAAACATTACTTCAGATTAAATGCTAAAGGACAAAGATTAATGGTCAAAAATCTTTAATTAGTAGGAAGGAATTGAGTGGAAAATTATTAACTTGTCCCTTCATAAATCTTTAATACTAATTGATTAGTGCTTTATATTTAAAGATATTATCACCAGAGTGTAAATAAGCAGTGTAACCTTTCTTAATAGTGGGCTAAAATATTCCACCAGACATTTGAAAGACATTTCCTTTTGGAACAGTTGGACTATTCTATTCTAACAATATTGGAACTGTTTTATTGGAAAAATCAAGTTCTTGTGAACTTTAGATTCATTTCCTAAACTTGAAATATCTCTCTCTCTGCCGCAAAGATCACACTAGCTATTTCAGAAATACTAAATTTACCTCTATCATTAAAAAAATGTGATTTCTCAGACTCTCATTAGGTAGTCATTAAAAACATCCTTAAGAATTTATTTTTAATCTCTTAACAACTATGTTTCCTTTATAGAACTGTCAATACCTGTCCATGCTCATGCTGGTCGAAATGTGGGCATTTTTGAAACTAGCTGCTTCATTAATAAACATAACTGGGGAGAGTTTTCTCATCTTCAGTAGTGATAGAGAAATCCAAACAGTAAGGACAAAATGAAAACTCAAATATATTTTCATTATCACATAAGGATTTGAAGAAAATTTATTTATTAGAATTTCTCTTGGGTCAAGCATTGGGTAAAATAAATACTTTGAAAAACACTTGTGGTGGATGGTGACACCCCAAGGGCACGCACAACTAATAAAAAATGGTTCCTAATCTTCTGGGAATGAGAGAAGAAGAATAATTTTCGTTGCTTCCAGAAGAGAGGTGGAAGATGACAATAAGTAAGCTGGCAGAATGCTATGGTTGCATGATATGGTTGATCCTTGTGATCCCCCACAAATGCTTGGTATAAGTGTATTTCTTGTAGAATTTGAGAAGGTGCTGAATTTTGCAACATCTGTTGATATAAGGTGAAATAGACATATTGTGTACAAAAATAGAAGCCAAGGACAGTTTCTAGACCTAGAGCTGAAATCTGAGATACATGAAATTAAACAAAGGCATTATATCAGCACAGTAATGAAAAATATCCAACTCATAGTCTTTAGGAACCATGAGTGAGGTTGAGGAGGGAAGCTGTTTTACTTGACTTGGGCTACCGTAACAAATACCAAAGACTGGATGGCTTAAACAACAGACGTTTATTTCTCCTAGTTCTGGAGGCTGGAAGTTCAAGATCAAGATGCCAGCTAATTCAATTCTTGCTGAAGGCTCTTTTGCATAGGGCTGTCTTTAAGCTGTATGCTCACATGGAGGAGAGCTAGAGATCATTTCTCTTATATCTTTTCTCATAAGGGCACTAATCTCACTCATAAGGGCTCTATGACCTAATTACCTCTCAAAGGCCCCACCTCCAAATACCATCACATTGGGAGTTAGGGCTTTAACATGCGAATTTTAAGGAGCAACAAACATTTAGTCCATAGCAGAAGCATTGTTTACAAGATATGGAAAAAAGTTGATTTCATGTATGAAGAACTAAATTGGACAATGCAATGTTTCTGAGGATCTCTTTTTAGAAAAATAAGGTTTTTTAAGAGATCATTTCCAATAAGAATGTGGTCACCCCTTCAACCCGAATATTATTGTCATGGAAACTGAGAGGGAGCAGTAGAGATGGGTGGACAACCATTGATGTCACTGAGGTTAAGAAAAGAAAAGAATGTTTTCAGAGAAGAGCAGTCAACCATGTTGAAAGCTTCTGAGAAATCAAGTGAGACAGGGAAAGGACATTCCCACTGAATTTGGCAACATGGATTTGACCTCCACGGAGGTCCTTGGAGACTTGATTGGAGCAGTTACTGTGGAATGAGAGGAAGAAACCAGTTTGCAGAAGACTTCATGATGAACAGGAAGCGAGGAAATGAGGAATGCTGTGAAGACAACCCATTCAGGAAGTTTGACCATAGAGGCGAGCCAAAGAAGTGAGGATCTATCTAATATGGGGTTATGGGAATTTTTTAAAAATAAATTACTTATATGTTATTTATTTATTTTAAAAATCATGGCAGCTACCATAGCATATTTGGAAATAATGGAAATGCAACAGTAGACAGAAAAAGATTGATGATGTAGGAGATTGGTAGATAAATGATGGACAAAGACTTTGAGAAGAAAAGAGAGGATTGGTACAAAAGCACATGGAATGGATTGACCTTTTGTAGAGAGAGGGACACTGTAATGGTAGAGAAGAGGAGAAGGGTCAAATTCAATCAGTTTTTAGGATGCGTTGTAGAAATAAGAGGGATCTATATGCAATGGCTCCAATTTCCTAGTTGCAGTAAGAGGCAGGTTCACTAGGAGACAGTGTGGAAGAAAGAGGAGGAATTGCATGAGAAGAGAGGAAAAATGTGGGCAGCATCAAATGCTAATTGGTAAAATGAAATTAGTCAGCTCAGGTGTAAATTTTTTTTTTTTTTTTCCCCGGAACTACTAGGACAGAATACTATGAGTGCTGTTAGGAATTTGTCATAGTAGCTTAGGTAGTTTAGAACCTAGACTTTGGAGAGAGGACAGACCTGGGTTCACATTCTGCCATTATCTATTTCTAGCTGTGTGACCTCAGGCAAGTTATTTTGCTTCTCTGACCATCAATTTTCTTCTCTGTAACATGACTACGACAACACTTACTTTGCTTATAATAAAAATTCAACAAGTTAGTGTATGTAAGGTTCTTAGCAGAAATAAGATAAAGCCCTTGATAAATGGTAGCTTTTGTTATTAGACATGGATATTTTTCTTATAAAAGCCTCCATGAGTAAGAGAGCTTTGTTTGTTTGTTTGAACTTTTGATGATTTTCTTTATTTGCAAGATATTTTCTTTGTTATTATTTTGGATCAAACTTTTTGTGGGTTTGGCACCCAAACAACATGCATTGCCCTGAATCTCTTTATGTCCCCAACTCCCCACCCTCAACAACTCTAAAAGATTGCCCTGTTTTGAAGGGATAAAGGACAAAAGGAATCCCATATTTGGTTGCTATTAAGTAAAAAGAAATTTCTGAAGAGATGAGTGATGAGCAGAATTTTGAAGAGAAGCCAGATATTGATGGAGAGAGCAAAATGAATTTGTAGTTCAGTGGGTGGGGAGTTTACATGAGGAAAGATACAGAGATGAAAATGAGCAAATCACGTATGGGAGATGACAGGCAGATATTGCTGGTGGGAGCGGAGAAGCTGCGGTGAGAGGTAATGAGAAATGAAGGTGGGATGGGATCCTTGGGGGTGTAATATTAGTGGAAAGCCCGGAGGGCCAGAGAGGGCTTGAGATGTGCGTAATAAGTGACACTGAAGCACCAGAGATTGCTGATCAGGAAAAGGACCTGAAGAAAATGAAGTTAGAGGAAAATCATTAGAGCATCTGTGAGTAGGTGGGATCTGATGAAAAGAGACTGGAGACAAGGAAACCTGTTCGAGAGCCATCATAGCAGCTCAGATGTGAGCTGATGAGGACCCTGGGCTGGGTGGCTATGGGAACAGAGAGGACAGGGTAGATTAAAATGACATAATTTCAGTGTTTGTGAGAGGTTGTGTGAAGAAGAGTGAAGACAACAATTGAAAATAACTCAAAACTTGAAAACTGAGAGTCCTGAGGGAACTTGGCGATAACATTGATACATATTTTGAGGGGAGGTAAGGGGGAGCAATGGGAGAAGAAAAAGGGAATGTTTTAATAGGGTGAAGGATAAGAAGACAAATTTATATTTGTATAAAACTTTCATTTGAATTATGATAATGAAAAACCAAGACTGCCTCAAAGAGAAAAAAAGATAGGAAGAAAGAACACTCTCCAGAAATTGTAATCTTGGGCAATCTCAGGCCACATAATGTTTTCGTTTGATTTTGCCTGTGGGTATAACACGGTGTGCAAGAGAGACATGATGATTAGTGATGCGTTCCTTGGGTCCATGTTTCTAATTCTCAGTCTTCCCTCTGCAGCATCAAACTTGAGACTGGCCTTTCAGGACTAGGAATAGAAGGGAGTTTGCCATGAGACTTAGTACTCAGTGACACACCTCGGAGGTTCTAACTGCCTCTCGGCAGCTTGGGAGTACAAGATGTTTGAGAGCTGGAATTTATTGAGGAGTCATCTTGGTGCCACTGAATCATGAGGTGTCGTGGGACCAGAGTCTCTAATGGCTGACATCTGATGAGCAATTAGCACGCCAGGCACTGTGCTTGGTCCTTTGCAGACATATTTCACAGTCATCACTTAAACGTGGCTCTCTTTACAATATATGCAAATAGTGCAGTCAGAAGTAAAATCTTTTCCTTATGAAAAGCTCTTGTGAATATATCAGTTTGAAATGCCACTCTCGACTTTCTCTGTGTATGAGGAGAGGAAAGACAGTGCCGTTTCAAGTTTGATCAGTTCACAGAATTACTGTTATCATTAACGCTTTTAAGGTAACTTTGTGAAATAAAGTGTAAATTAGCAGGAAAAACATGTTTGATTTCTTGACTAAAATGGGGAAGTTTCAACAGTTGACATCCAGCCAGTTTTTGTTTTTGGCTTGTAAGTGTTCTATGTTTTTAATAGTGTTGACAAACTTTAAAAAACGAGGAATCCATAGTGAATGTAAAATGCAAGTCCCTGTCTTAAAGAATCTTGTCTGATTGATTTCAGATAGAATATACATATCCTGTTTTTATATATAATTTATTATATGTTATGCATCTTATGTACCTTTTGCATATTATAGAGATACAAATATATCTATAATGTCTGCATCTTTTCCAAGTTTAATCTCCAATTTAGTGGACTTTAATGTCTTTTAGTATGCTAACTTATTTTTACTCAAAATATGGTAAATTGTGGTTGTTTGACTCCATTTTTAAAACTCCTTTGAGATGGCCTGAAGATTTAAATTAAATGCACTTTATAATAGTCTTTAATTACGTTTGAGATTTGTATCACTAGTGAAAGTATTTTACTTTCTTTAGAAATAACTTTTACACTTCTTATTTGTAGCTTAATAAAAATAGTGTATATTTAGGCGTAAAGTGTGAAATGAGGGAGTTAATCTATTTTAAATTTGAATTTGTAAAGAAAGCTCCGTTTAAAAAATTACCCCAATAGGATAAAAATATTAACACATGTAGCTGAGGAAAAACTGGTTTAAAAGTGAATAGGTCAAAGTATTTTAAAAAATAAAATGTTTCATGTATTTGACCAGCCGTCTACAGATTAGGCAGAGAGTGGAGTGTATGGCCAATGAGTGAGCAAAAGAAAAGTCTTCATCCCTGACCACAATGAATCATCAGATAGTACGTTCCATCTTCTCTGTTCCTTCAATGGCCACGTAGCCTGGAAAGTGTTTTTCAAATTGCATTCCACAGTTTTCTGAAGCATCTTTGAATGTAGTAGCTCTTTGAAATTAAGTGTGATTTTGACAGACAGGCTTCTGTAAAGCAGAGTGAGAACTTCTTAATAGTGAATTGGAAATAGACTCTTCTTCGAATCACTTTATAAGGGTTTTCACGCGTGTGCTGAAAGGACCGTGAGGACAGCTCCTCATTTACGTTGTCTCATAGCTTCAGTGGAGCCCACCCACAGTATGGTGGCAGCCTGCTATCCTTCCGTTCTCTGGCTGGTTGTCACAATTCCTCAGCACCAGCTGCTCTGCTCTCCTCGGCGAGCTTCACTGAGACTTCCTGAATGGAGAGGGGTCAGCCACAAGCCCTTCCCTGCTCAGCTCACAAAGTTAGCTTCAGCACACACATTCCCAAACTCCAACTCCAAAATCTTGTTGGCTAGTTTTTCAGAAGAGAGTTTTTTTCTTTCCTAAAATGTTGGCAAATATACAAAATTAAGAATCTCACATTTAGGAGCTAGGGTTAGTGGAGTACAGGAAGGAAGATGACCTTTTAGTAGAGTTGAATTTTTCCAAAATTAGGGTACAGGTGGCTGATGGGGAAGTCGAATACAGAATAAATGTAAGACTATTAAGGAAACTGTGGAGTTGGGATTTGACACTATTGACCCATGGACCTCACTTCTGAATTATGATCTCTGAATCTGATCTTAGATTTTTTTTTTTATTTTACAGCGGGAATGAAAACATTTTAGACTTGTTCATCAAAAGGAAATTCAACTTCTAAGTTAGCTTTTTAAGACTAGTTTCTTTCATTTTTAACGTTTTTCAAAGTCTGCTCAACTAGCCCAGACAAGTCCAGTATTTCTTTCTTATGGTTCCACTTACTGGAGTAAGTGGACCAATTCCACTGCTGGCCACCTTATGCATGAAAATTCACCATCTCCTTTCACATCAAGCACGAAAACTGTAGTTCCTCCCAGAATGACACTCAAGGCTGAATATCCACATGTGAGGAATGACTGAGCGTTAATTTCCAACCACCATTCCTGGAGATTCTCCTTTATTTTAGTGTCTTCTTACAAATTTCCACTCCTCTAACACAATGGCTGATCTTGGAGAATTTGAATATGTGTCTTTTGAGGGAACCAGCAACGTTCTTTACACATTCCTGAAGGTTGATGAATCTAAAGGAAAGTGGTGGAAGGAAACTGGTGAGAGATATTTCAGGAATGGAAATCTCTATTTTAACCTGTGTTCTTGGAACCTTCCAACACTGTGGGAACGAGGACTTGAGATTCTTGGATGCAGGTGTAAGAAATCACTATAGTTTTTACCTTCTCGTAAAGATAAAAAGGTAAAAGGTCCCCCCTACTAGGGACACAGGGGAAAGCAAGAGTTACCAATTTTTATATCAGGACTTTTTTGATAGCAAGTGACAGAATGCCAACTCAAATTGACTTAAGGAGTATTTATTAGCTCATAAAGATTAAAAGTCTGGGAATAAGATTGCTGTGGGAAAGACAGCGCTCAAATGATTTTCACTGGGACAAGATTCTCTCTCTTCATTTCTTCACATAACCTCTTTGGCATTGGCTTCATTCACTGATAGGCTGTGCCTTCACGGTGCAGCATCAGCCTCACACCTTATCAGATTTAAGTATGAATTCAAGTATGCTGTCACTCAGGCTAAGGTTCTGAGGGTAGCCCTATTCAAGACCCAACGTGAACCATTGCCCATTACTGAACCAATCCCCGTCACCAGTGGAAGAAGGTGATCTGATTGACCAGGCTGCGATTACACCACCCCCGAAACTGGACGTGAGCTTAGTTCCACAGCAACCGTGTGATCTATGGATGAAGGAAGGGTGAGTCCCTGTGTGAAGACTGTAGTGCTGCTAGCAAAGTAGGATGAATGGATTCTGGAGATTCAGAAACAATAATTGTCTACTCTGACTCCACAGTACTTTCTCCTGAAAGTATGTTTAGAGAGAGACTTAATACTTCACAAGACCAAGGTGCTTGAGTAATGAAGTTATGTAAGGAAGAACAGCTTCTACCAACTTCCTCCTCATTTGGAAACTTTGTTTCTTTCTCGTTTTAATATACTACACTGCACAGCTCAACTCTATATTAGATTTACTGATGACAATGCAATTATTAAACGTCATGTATACAATGTACTTAGAACAACTGTTGGAAACGGGTGTTTATAACTATTTTTACGACTAACATGAAAAGACCAACAGAGGTCATTTGAAACTTTTGAAATACTTTGAGTGACTATACATGGTCTTGATACATTAAAATTGCTATTAAAATTTCAAGAAATGCAGAAAGGATAAGAAAATGCAGTTAAGGAAACAAAGGGAAATTACAATAGATACTGAAGTTGTACAATCCATTATGTATCAATTTTGTCTTATCCCAAGAATCCTGTTATTAAAAATGTTTCTCATGTCTAAAGAATATTGTGACATTATTTCTTAATACAAGCCTAAGCCAAAAAGAGAAATCATAGATTTTGCTGACATCCCATTTATTCTTCAGATTTTACTACTTCAAATAAAAATCTGCAACTGTCAGTGTTTCATCCTTTTTTTTTTCCTTTCTCAGCTTCTCTGAGTACTGGATCAGGCTTCTATCTCCCCTGTGAATGAGATCTGTTTTGTAAACAATTGGCATAGCATTGTTGACAGCTCAGACAGGTCCTAGAGATTCAGAGGCAAGAAAAGCAAGTAAAACATTGGCAAAATCTACATAGGTCCAAAAGTGTGCGGTATATTTCACGGTGATGTTTTGGATTAAATGTTGCTCTTCACTTGGTCATCTTAGGTAGGATACACATGTATACCTATGCACACATATATTCTACCTAATGGAGGGGCATTAACTTTTGAATAATCAGGATATGTACTTTCTCCATAGTGCTACCAGGTAGAGTATTTGGATAGAGTTAAGTTAATTCAGGCAAATTATCAGTTTTATTTTTTTGTCCCATAGAATCACTGTACTATTGAACTGAGCCAACCTAATTATTTTGGTATCATCTACATAAAAATTTTTTACATAAAATAATATGAGTTTGATAATTTCACTATTCAAAGAGCTATGTCCCAGAATTACAGTTTTTGTTAGGGGTAGTTGGGCCAAAATAGAAATTTAGTAAAAGTGATGGCAATAGAAGTCAAGATGTCACAAGGTCATTGGGGTACCTCTAAGTGCAAGAGTACAAGGGAGATGGGAAAGACTTCTGGGAAATACTCAGATAGGTAATAGCCTATGGCCATCCATTTTTTAAAATGAGAGAACAGATGACATCTTCTATAATTAAGACTGGAGTTAATATAGCCTGCTGTTTGTTTCCCCAGTTGTTACAGGAGAATCCACGTGCTCATCTATACTTATTTGTAGAACTAACATCGGAATCACTAACAAGCCCCTCCTGAGTATCAGCTATGTAAAACGTCAGCCATGCTAGGCCAGAATATTAGAAAGTAGCAGAATGATTTCTATTCTTGATGGGCTTTAAAAGAAGTTGGGGAAATAGGAAATATCAATAAAGCATAAATATTAATACTAAATAGTATGAGTTAAGCACCTGATTCAGAGTATAGATCAAGAGTCAACAGAATTTTTTTTAAAAGGCCAGACAGTAAATATTTTAGGCTTTATGGGTTGCACAATCTCTGTTGCAACTAGTCAACTCTGTGGTTGTAGCATAAAAGCAGCTAGGTAAATGAATGAGCATGGCTGTGTTCCAATAAAACTTTACTTATGGACATTAGAATTTGAAATTCATATACTGTTCATGTGCCATAACATATTATGCTTTGTTTGATTTTTTTCAACAATTTAAAAATGTAAAATCCACTCAGCTTGCAGGCTGTACAAAAACAGCGTGAGCCAGATTGGGTCTGTGGGCTCTAATTTGCTCATGCACAGCATAGACGGTAAGTGCTCTGGCTTCTTGGGGTATGAGTATGTAACATACTCATTGTTGATGTTTTCCTTTTAGAGGTAAGTCAAATATACAAGGCTATACACTCGATTTTAAGATAATTAAGATCAATCTCCATTTTTTTTTGCAATTAACTAATTGGTTATTTAATCATTTCCAATGGAAGCCTGCCTGGTTAGGGCTTGACGTCATTTGTGTATGCCACTGGGCGATTGTTTAGTTTGGCTAGGCGTAAGGGTTGTATATAAGGCGGCAATGAGAGAAAATTAAGAAGGTGATTGGGAACCAGAAACAGTTGAATGCTGGACTGAGTGGGCCATACTTCAGGAAAGAGTTGCCTTGGAGGTTTTTGAGAGGGGGATAATCTGATCAGAACTGTGCTTTAGGTAGTTTAGAATTTTGACCAGAAAGGTGGAAGGAAAGCAGAATAATGGCACTAACATTACTGAACATCTATATGTCAGAGGCTTTCTAAAGGTTTGTTAAATAATTTCTCTATGTAGTGGAATGAAGGGGAAGGCCAGTTTGTAAAGTATTGCAGAAATGAGAAGAGAAAGGAAAGGTGCTAGAAAAACTCCACACTTGCTTTAGATTGAATGTTGAAAATAAAGGAAAGAATCAAAGAGAACACAAAGGTTCCAGGCCCAGCGAACTGAAAGAATGGTTATAGGGAGTCAAGAAGAGTTGGTTTTTGGAAAGAAATTTGCGGGGAGAAACACGTACACTGCCAAGTAAATTTGCACAGGCCAACAGACTTGAGTTCCAAGAGATTCAGCTGAAAATTCATTGCTCTCTTAGTAAACACTGTCTAAAGACGATTTTAAATCTGTTACTGTATGCCTTAAATTCCTAATGGTCGCTTGTATTGTACTTTGTCACTTCATTGATGACAGTGGTTATGGGAAGGATTGATTGCATTTTTTGGATCAGTAAAAATGTTTGAGTAGATAAGTTTTATAAGACATTATGGAAAATAAATACACACATACATATACATACATAAATTGTCATAGCGAATTTAGTAGTTCCAGAAATTGGATGTATTACAAGCAGTAATTGTTTTAGTTCAGATTTAAATATGTCAAAAACTGTATGTTTAACACCTGTGTTTAACATATGCCTCAAATATATTTTGCTTTTTATTCCCCTAACATTTGGTTTATGAATAGTAAAACAAAGAAATTAGGGATTTGATTCACAGAGGCCTCATTTAGTCTGCTGACTTGTGTCACCTATTCTCCTTTTTCAGAGTAGAAAAACTTCAAAGCACAGTTTCTCTTTGTTTTTGACTGATCTGTGCCATTTCCCGTAAGTTCCTCGTGTGACTGTGTAGATGTTCTCGCTGCTCTACCAGTCTTTCCTCTGAGTGGCTCAATTATTCTGTCAGCTCTGATTACAAATCTGCCAACATATTCACATTGTCTAATTTAGAGAATTAGTAACAATTTCTGGTGATGCCCATCTTCAGTGATTTGCACTATTGACATACATGGATGGTGAGAAAGACTGGCTTTGAGTCCCAGTTCCTGACATTTTAATATCTCAAAAAGCGCAGAAAAACTCACCTTCCTCTCCTGAGGAGGTAGAGGGTGTGTAGAATTAATAATGAGGCTTACCCCTGGCTCTCTTTAGCTGTGTAAAACCAAGGAGGCGATTTAGTACCTCTCTTCCTTTCGCTCTCCTTCCCTCCCTTTCTCCTTCATTACTTTCTGTCTTTGTTTCCTCTTTTCACTAAAGTGTTCCTTCCAGTCAGGCTGATATGAGGACAACAGAAGCTGCTTTAAATACTCCAAGTAGATAGGGTTTTAATACAGGAAAATAGAGGCTTTCACAATCGTTGGATGGGCTGGGGGCGCAAAAGTCAGGAAAGACACTGCTCCTGGTGTCCGCATCAAAGTAGAAGATGCTCGAGCAGGTTCCTTCGCAGCTGCCAGAATAATGGCTTCTCCTTCTTCTTAATTTGTCAAGACGTATGCAAATTCCTCTCATCAGCAGATTCTAGCCTAGAACAACATGGGAAAGGAATTCTGGGAATGTAGTTCCAGCCTCCTCCACCCCTGCAATGCCAAGGACAATATAGATAGAGATGACAATGACATCAAGTTGTCAACATTCTGACATATTTGCTGAGCCCCTATCAAGCTAGACAAAGACGAATTTGGTGGTTTCTATCCTCAAGATGCTCACAGTCTGGTTAAGTTGACCATACGTTAGTTTTCTAAGAAGGTAAATTTTGCTGAGTAACAATGCCAGGACGAATCCTCCTAGTAGAGCCCTGTTACAAAATATATTATTAATCAACAGAGTTGGTTATATCATAGTTCGTAGCAAGTACCTAGATTCTAACAGCAACTTACAGTGAAATCTTATATATAGCAGTTGCCAGAGACATAAACACTGTTCCCCAACTTAAGTAGTAATGCCACTATATTTCCAAGGTGCTTTTAAAAATATTAACATGATTATTAAATTCTTTTCAGATATGGATAAATTAATTTTAGATTACAATATCCCCTTTGGATAAAACGTCCCATTTATAAGTAGGATGAAGTGATAAATAAGGATAACTTCATGAAACTTCAGAGCAGCTTTGTTCATTTTAGCACCGTATATCATGACATTACAGGGAAGCGTTCAAATGGGGTTTAGTGCCTAGAGATTATTGGGAATTCGGTGAAACTGGTAAGTTTCCAGTCTTAGTCCTGTCAAGTATGGACTACCTTGCCATAGGGGCATATGATATTTTGAAAGATGGGCATCATGTGCAATGAGAAATTAGCTGTGTAAATTTGTTAGTCATTTTGTGAAATTATATATTGTCTCTTCCAGACTTAGTTTTCTCAACAAGACCCCACTGAATCATAGAGGAGAGAGAATTCGGTAGTGGAAAGTTGTATTTAAATGTTGTGCTGTGGCAGTAATGAACCAGCAGACCTCTGCACAGCTGCCCTCAGTGGCTTCCATTGCCCACAGGTAGGATCAAATCTTAGTGCCACTTCGTGGCCCAAAGCCCAGAGCCTCCAAACTCAGAACTCAGGGCTTCTTCACATCGGCCTTCTTTTCCTAATACTTCCTTAAATTTGTCTGTCATCTCACACTCGGGTGTCTTTGTAAATGTGGTTTGCTCAAATTGACACTCTATCATCCTCCCCTCCTCCTCTCCTTCATCTACCTTGGCACCCCGAGTCACCTGATTTCTATTCATTTTTTAGTACTCTGAGTCCTGCCCAGTGCTGTGTCCTCTGTGTTCCCATGGGACCCACGCTTATCTCTGTTTTTCCACTTTAATTTTTATTTTGACGATTTGATTCCTTGTAAGTTTTCTGCACTAGACTAAAAGCTTCTCAAAGACAGACTTTTCTTGTGCAACTTGGCATCCTTAGAGCTGGCCAGAACTCCCCGTATGTTGTAAATGCTCATTAACTGTTGAATGAATGAACAAAGCTTGGGAGCATGCAACCTCTAATCACAATGATAAAATGAATAAAACAGAACTAAACTTACATTTATTCCCATTTAATTACTTTATAACTATAACAGTATTATAACTTTTAAAATAATAATTCTACAAAAAGGATGGGAATTATAGATCTTTCATAATGTTTTGCCCAGTGCCAAGTATTCTACTGGGGCCCTCTGTACAATCAACGATGCCTATAATAATGAACTAAGCTAGCCAATATATATATTTTTTCTTTCCAATTAATTTACTCTCCCTGGTTTACCTTGCAAATCCAGCTGCTGGGAGAAGCTCTGATGGTTCTGGGGTTAAAGAGGAAATGGTCATAATTTTTATTTAGTATTTTCCATATAAATGCAACTCATTATCTGCTGTACCTCATTATATATGATCTATTTTATGACCATTTAGTTCTCCTTAGCAGTCCTGTTTTTATTCTGTTATGCTTGCTGTCTAAACTCTCAACTTTATGACTCCATTACCCCAGCTCGCTGCTGCCTGCTGTCCCACTCCCACTGCTGAGGTGGATAATATAGCTTTGCTGTCACCAGGCCTGCATTTCTAATAAATTCCTCACATACAGACAGGCAGCAGCGGAGGGCACAGCGGCTCGGTGTAATGCTTTCATATCACATCACTACACTCTCATTAGATACTTGTGAGAGAAATTACCACTGAGGCTTCTTCAGGCACAATAGCATTAATGAAGTTAGGAAATGACTCCCACAGATGTTTGACACTCAATCAATCCTACTTAATTTAATTACACTCCCGAATGAAAGACAAAAGAGATGCTCTTGTAGTCCAACCCTTGCTTTTTATTTTCTCATATGCTTTTTTTCCCCTTCTGACAGACTTAATCTTTGCTGAGAAATGTCAATGTAATTAAGTTATAATTATTTAAAAGTGGACTTTGTTATAACACCGTGCATCATTTTCCACTTCTCTCCCTCTACCAAACCATAAGTCGGTGAGAGCTCTACTATGTAAATAGAGTGGTGAAGTGGGGAGAAATCGGCTCTTCTAACCTTGACAGTTCATCCGCTTCTTACACCTCCGTAATTAAGGATACTGATGACACTGGCACTTACAACTTTGTCTTGAAATTTTGTTCAATAAGATATTTTCAAGGGCTTATTCTTGAAGTTAAATAGATTCTGGGAAAATTTCTTTTTACCAATCTTAAAATGATAGAATTATAAAGTACCAAAATTAAAATAACTGACACTATACTGTACTTTATATGTTACAAAGTCCATTCACATGTATGACCTCCTTTAATCCTCATGGTGCCTTGATGGGATGGGTATAATTGTCATTTTAGAGATGAAGGACTTAAGACAAAGAGTGATGAAGTGATTACCTTGTCCAAGATTTTACAGTCAGTAAACAGTGATCCTAAAACTTTGACTGTCATTCATTCATTTGTTCATTCAACTAATAAATAATTATCGTCACCCAACATGTGCTGAGCACTATTCCTGGCACTGAAGAAGTTGCCAAACAAGTAGATGGCCACCGAACCAGGTGGTACTGCTTGGATAGAGCTGCACAAAGAGACAATAAAGCGATTGGAGGGAAGTAACTAGCGCATGACAGGTGCTGGCGGATGGAGAGCCAGAGGATCTAAGGAGTCTGGAGTATATATTGAAGTAAAAGGGAATCATTGAAGGATTTTCTTTCTCATGAGTAATGTAATCAATTTGAATTTTAGAAGGAATCAATCTAGTTTTAGTGTGAGTCATGTCAAGAATGCCTCACAGGGTAGATGCTGCTGCCTTACAGCATGGTAGTAAACAGAGGAAGAGAAGCAGGAGTGGGAGGGAAGATTTTCTTTTGAACGTAGGTTTCTTGCCCATGGGATATCCAGGTGGATATATCGGTGTGTAGCTCAGTAGGAAGATGTGAGCTGGAGATACTGGTTTGGGAGCTGTCACTGTAGAGATGAGGGTTAATGAGCTCTTGAGAACATGTGGAGTTGGAAGCAAAGAGGGCTACAGTAAGGATCAAGCACTGGAAACTACAACAGTGGATGACCTTGATCCCTTGAGAGGAGACACGTCATGCAGGTCACCCCTCCACGCACTGACTCTGTATCCTTGGGGAAGTAGCAGGATAAGGTGGAAAGGGCTCTGGATTGGCTTCAAAACATTGAGATTTTGTTCTGACCTAGAGGAGGGGACTCCATTTCGTTCTGGGTCTCAGTTGTTCTATCTCTGCAGTGAGGGGCTATAACATCTTCCTGTCTAAACCTTCCCACCTTTACTATTCTGTATGACAGAGTCCAATGACCGAAGCATTAAGATGAAAGTTGAAGACTGAAATAGAGACGAGCACAGTGAATCCTCTGCATTTAGATCAGAACCAACTGTTCTCTGGATGAGGAAGGCACATATGAACCAGTTTACTCACCCATAACCCAGAGCATTTTCTAAGGATAATGTGTTTGAGAGCTGCTCGTTACCTTCCCCCTTCATCTCATTTTATACTCCTTCCTGGATTGATCCTCTTCTTCAGTTGGTTGATGAAGTGGCCCAAACAACCCATGATTGACTCTTATGAAATGATCAAGTATATGCAAATATTATACACACACATACAGACATAACTATATATCTACATCTACCTCTACATCTACTTTTACTTCTAGGTCTTCGCCTGGATAGATAACGAGCCGTCGCTTACTGAGTACTTACTATATATGCCAGTATTACCTACAGTATACCTACAGTAGCTCATTTATTCCTCAAAATAACCATGTGAATTAGGAGTTATTTAATCCAAGTTTAAAACCAAGTTTGAAAAAGTTCAGTAGCTTTCCAAAAGCACAGGGCTACATGGAAGAACCGGGATAAAAATCAAGTCTGACGACAGAATCTGTGGTCTTAACCATTATATTACTGTATTGCCTTTTATATTGTTTGTATTAATAATAACTTACTTGTGCTTTAGGATAATGAATTCAAGGAAACCCTATTACTGAGTATCTGACTTTTATGGAAAAATGTAGTAATAGAAGCAACATCCATGTAACTTAACTAAGGACTTTTGATTTTTTGCTTAAAAAATTTATGCAGACTTTTATATGATGCTGAATTTCATCTTTTTATCTTTTACTTTGCTAAGGAGGTTGTGATTTTGATCTGAAACTTTTCTCAGAATTTGTTGTATATTTATGATACTTGTTTGCAGTTTTTTGAAAATAGTATGGTAACCGTTTCCCTCTAATCTGAAGTTACTGTCTGTTTCTTGTCCTATGTTTTGTCTCCATGTGTGAAGGAACAAAAGACTTCATGGGGGATCATTTTTGCTTAAAAGATTCCATTATAGAGGTATATTTTGCTTTGTACAGGGAACAGTTTTCCCTCAAAAATTTACATGGAGACTAGGGTTGCCAGATAAAATATAGGAGGCCTAGTTAAATTAGAATTTCACCTCTCCATGGGACATGTAGAGTTTAGATTTCTTTCCACACCATATGGAAGGCAAGGCAGGCTCAGAACATGAATTCAGGCCCTCCTTCAGCCTAACCAGAACTGTTAGCCATTTCTGTTCTGCTCGGCGACAATCTCACCCCAGATTTTCACACAGGGAGCAGAGCAAGCCCTTGTTTTCTGTCTTCATCTCAAACTCTCTAATACTCTCCTTGGCCCTCCCCACCCTGGGTTTTACTTTGGAGTGGGTAAGAGATTTCTCTTCCCACCTTTGTCTCTCCTCTCCCACTTGTACTCCTTCTATCCTGGAGAGAACTCACTTTCTCCTTCCAGAAGGCTCTTCACCCTCTCTACTTTTCTGCTATCTGGTGGCTAAATGGCTGCAGGAGGAAGGTGAAAGATACATAGGCTCAATACTGTAAATATAATTTCTATTATAAAGCTGAGTTGATTCAATGCATGTAACAAGCTCTATGCTGAAAGCTTTGGAGAAGTCATCCAAATTTGAGAGGTAAATTAAAGAATGCAGGATTTGGAGCCAGATTGCTTGTGTTCAAACTTTGGCCATGCCACCTGCTAGTTATGTGACTTTGGTCAAATCACTTAGTTCACTGTACCTCAGTTTTCTCATCTGGAAAATGGGGTTAATAATAATATTTATCACATAGGGATTTGGCAAGGATTAAATGAGGTAATACAAATAATGCACCAAAAACTGCCTGGCACACTGTGAAAACTCTATAAAAGTTAACTATTATTATAGTTTAATTCTCAAAAAAATTCTATGGGTTATTTATCTTTATTTTTTCCCGTTATTAACAGATGAAAAAGCTGAGGCTTAGAGTGTCCCTTATTCAAAGTTGTGTATCTAGTCAATGGTGGAACAGAGCCCATGTGCTGAATTACTAAGTAATCTTGCTAGGTTGCAATGGGAGTCATGAGTTAATTATTCACTGCTCTTCAGCACCTCACAACTTACCCAAGATTGGTCTGGTTTGGGCAAAATACATATTACCTAAAAGAACTATAGAATTTCTGATATTTGCAGGTCAGACTTTTAATAAAGTTCCCCTATTCCCCAGAGGATGGAGGATCGGGTTGTCTGTTCATGGAATTACTTACTACCTTATGGTATTTTACCACAGTCATTTGTTTACATGCTTGTCTTCTCTACTAGAGTGTGAGCTCTTGAAGGGCCAGACCATTGTCTTCCTCAACTTGGTATTCCCAGCTTCTAGCAGATGTTCGTTGAATTGAATTGGAACATCTTCAAATTTGTCTCTTTGAAGTTACTTTTTAAATCCCCCAATATTCCTTAACTTCAAATACTATTAGCTCCATGATATCTGGATACAACCCTCTTGCTGATTTCATCTTCCAACATTCCCTGGGGCAGTGGAAAGGAGAAGGGAACTGAAGGAGGCATATTTGTATAGACTCACTGAATCGTGCAGATGCTGTCTCTGAGACCCGCAGACAAACAGAGCAGGATGCAAACCTGGCTCAGTCGTTCGCAAGCTCTCTAGTCTTTGGCAAGTCTCTTAACTGAGGTTAATTTCTTTTTCCATAATGTAAGGATAATAATATTTTTATTACAGCACTTTTAATTAATTAAACAAATATTTATTGGATACTGATTATGTGTCAGGCACTGTAATGGGAGACGGATTTGGGTATCTGCCTCTTACAGGGTCCTGGGGAACTCCAAATTCTTTTTCTGCCGATCAACACTTATTGGGAAGGTAGCCCAAAAAGTAGCCCTTTCTCTGAGGAGAGGTGGACAACTTGGGATAGTGAGCTCTTGATTGATATGCAGACCAATGAAGCCATTTATGCCCCCATAAATTTCTTTAATAAACTATTTTGTTTCACTATCACCACAGTTACGTTGTGAAGTAAGCCAAAAGTTTAGATGGAAAATTTTGAACTGTATCCTATGAGCAATGGAAAGGCTTTGTAGAATTTTAAGCCAGGGAGAAAAATGCCCACATTTACCTTTTAACAAGTCCCCTCAACCTGCAGAATGGAGAGTGGACAAGATTTAATGGAGGGAAACAAGGCAGAAGGCACTGTAGTTCCCCAGTGAAAGTTTATAGTGATTTGGACTAAGGCAATGGCAGTGGCATGGAGAGAAAAGGATGATCAAGAAATATTTACAAAATGTAATCAAATGTATTTGGGAATAGCTTGGATATAAGTGGAGGTTAAGGGAAAAGGAGTCATTCAAAAATGTTACTCTTGAGCAACTGGATAATAATAGGTAGACCTATTTATTGAAATAGACAACACAGACGACAGAGCATAAACTGAGAAGATCATGAGTTTGGAGTGAACACAATCAATTTTATGTGCCTGGGATACGTGGAAGTGGAGATGCTAAGGAAGCAGGATTTAAGTGTCTGGATTAACTCTATAATATTCCAGGTTGCCATAGAGCCAGTACTATTTCTTGGACAGCTTGATGAATTTGATAGAGACTAAGAAAAACCAGGCTTCCACAAGGAGCGCCAGAGCCCTGAAGGTTGTTAATAATCAATCCTTCCATTGCTGTTACTTGGGCAGATGGAGGGCTGTGTTACCAGGTCCAGAATCCCAATAGCACAAGAGCCTAATCTGGAAAGATATGGCATTTTGTCTTAATAGTCTTAATATAATTAATATTTAGGCACATCGTGTCACACACATGATTATATGGTATAACTATGTCCTACCAATCTTTCAAAAGGGATTTCTTGTCATTTTCTGCTCCCTTTCATTGCTGTATGTGTTGCGAACCTCTCATATGTAATAAAAGAATATTGTAGATGAAACACTCTGGTACCTATGTGTTTGATTAGTATTATATATTCTGACCATTCCTAATCTTCCCATTTGTAGAAAGTGACTAATTTGAGATGGCAAAATGTGCAATCAAAGCTTAAAAAAATGGTGATAATTACTCCTCTTGTGTAGGAGCAGAGCACTATCTATTCTGAAAACTGAGTGAAATTACACAGCAGTATCAGAGGACAAATCTGTCCTATTTATAAATCAAAAGCTGATAGGTAGGCCTTTAGCACCTGCATTGAATATTAATAAGTAAAGCTTAGTGTCTGAGCATTGGGCCATTATTTTATTACCACATTTGCTGGCACAAGCAGGCCTACTCTTCAAAGCACATCTATGAGACCCAGGGGATTGATAAGAAGATTGGAAATAATGACAATCGAAATGGGGCATGTAGATTACAGTGGCCCCAGGTCCTCATCCCTCTTTGTAAACATAGCCTTGTGACTCTGCAGCTTCTTCTCGCCCTTATGCAGTTTGCCCACACGATTTGCTCTAGTCAGTGGCATGTTAGCAGGTGTGACATACCCGAAGACTTGAAAAGCATTTGCTCAACTGGGCTTGCTCTACTCTGCCCTCACCATCAGAAGAACGTGTCTCAGTTAGTCCTATTGTCCCAGGAGGATGAGAGACAGGTGTGGCAGAGCTAAGGGACTCCTGACAAGCCCAGCCTGGAGCAGCCAACCCTCTGCTGACCTCAGATCCATGGGAACAAATGATTGCTGTTTTCAGCCACTGAGTTTTTGTGTGGTTTGTGGTTCAGAAGTTATGTAACATTAGCTAACCAACGCAGGGAACTGCAGATTCAACAAAAAGACCCTAGCTAATGTTAGTAAGCAGTAACCTGGGGGGAAACGAGAAAGAGAAAAAGAGAGAGAGACAGAAACAGAAATAAAGGGAAACAGAGATTGACATTGGGTCAACATATAGTTCAGTGCAAGAGAACACAATTATTTTTGAGGTTAAAGTGAAAACATTGAGGAAAAAAAGCCTTGGCACATGAAGAATAGAAACAGGAATGCATCTAGAAAAAAAGATTCAAGAGGATTTGAGGTCCAGGAAAATAACCAATCACCAATTTGTGAATGGCCTGGACATAAAAACAGCAGGAGTCACTGAAAGAGGATTCCATCCCTCCTAAGGTGAATCTTCTTCCCTTTCTCTGCCTTCTCTCTCACTTCGGCCCCTGAGACAGATGTTTTCATGGAGTAATTTTGATCCCCCACAACGCCTCAGGAGACAGTTGGCAAAGAGTGGAGACATTTTCGATTGGATTATCCAGTCCAAAATGTCAATAGTGCCAAGGTTGAGAAATCTTGCCTTAAGATATAACTGGTGTGGCCTGGCCCTGTGCAATTCCAGAAGCCTAACCAAGAAAGAAGACTGAGCAGAAGTCAGATAGAACTTGCTTTAGGGGACCTACTATGCACCAGACCCTCTACTGGGCACTAGGGATACAAACATGAGAAAATTACTGTTCTCATCTTCATAGAACATAGATAGAAAGCAATGGGAGAAAGAGAAAGAAAGAAAAAGTCCTATAAATAAACATAAATTACGATCTGCTATAAAGGAAAACATCTGGGAATTTACTAAAGGAATTTGACTTCGTCAAGTGGGCTAGAGGAGATTTTAACAATAGCTAATTTTTTAACTGGTACCTGAAGGATAAGTTGGAGTTAACTAGGTAAGAAAGGGTTGGGGAGCCACTTGGGTAGAGGGAAGAGCATGTGCAAAGGCACTGTAGCTATACGGGTCACTGCACATTTGGGGAATTGGAAGAAAATCAGTGCTGCTAAAGTACCTAAAACAAGGGCAGGATGGCTGAGGTGTGACGGAAGAGGCAGGCAGGGGCCAGATTAGGCAGGGTTTTATAGGCCTTTTTGAGGATTTTGATCCTTGTTCTAAGAGTACTAATGAGCCATTGAAGGATTTAAAGGAGTGATGTGATTAGATTTGTATTTTAGAAAGATGGCTCTGATTACCCAGTAGATACAGATTTAGGGTAGTGGGAGGAGAAATAACCAGGAAAGGAAGGATTGGTCTTTTTTTAGGAATGGCTAGTAGTGCAGGTCACTGATATTCCACTCACAAATGAGGGAATTCATTTGAGGCGACTGAAAGAAGACCGGAAGCTGGAGAAGGCACTGACGTGTAGGCAAGTGAGTTACAAAGCTTCCCACTAACAGCGGGCACTGGGCAGGGCTCTGGCTGCTGGAGGGAAATGAAGTGAGCGAAAGTAACCCACCGGAGTGAGTAGAGAAACTCTAACCGGTGCTTATTCCCTCTTACCTGCAGGGAGCAGCTTGCCAAGTGGGTCAAGTGAGTCAGCCCAAGCAACCTAGCTTGGCTAGGTCAAGTACCAACGTCACAGTACAGACCAGCAGAGGTGTCCTTTTTACCTAACATCTTTCCCTATCACCTCCTTTCTTCTCTATTAGGGCATCTTGATTGACAATGCTGTCCCATCCCCTTTCTTCCATTTCTTTAGGTAACATTTTCCAGACAGTCCTCAGGTCAATTTATTTAAATAAACAGATACTAAGAGCCTACTATGTGCTTAAGGTAACAATCTTTGTTCAGTGTCTGTTTTATTAGCAGCAGGACTTCAGTAAATTTGTTTACTGACTCTCAGCCTCAGTTTCCTTATCTGTAATATGGGGATAGTACTACTACTACTTCATAGGGTTGTTGTGAGGAGTAAATAAATTTATGCATGGAAAAAGCGCCTGGTAAATATTCTTATAATTGCTTGTTGAGCACTAGAGATAGGAAGATGAATACAAATGGTTCCTGCTCTCAGTGAATGTACAGCCTAGTAGAGGAGACAGAGAACAAACATATAATTTCAATAATGTGATGAATTTCAATAATGAATTTCAATAATGTTAATACAATGATAGAAATAGATACAGCTTGCAGTAGAAGCGCAGAAGAAATGCATCTTCTACAGGGTCTCTGTCTCCAGCCCAGGTCATTCTGCTGAGCTGTGGACCTGTAAATCAGTCTGCTTAGTGGATATCACCCCTGGACGTTCCAAAGGAAGCTCAGGCACCGTTATTTATCTTGTTGCCTGAGGGAGAAACTTGCGTGTCATTCTAGTGCCTCAACCTCATTGTTGCCCAATCAATCACCAAGTCTGGCAGCTTCTCTCTCCCTAATATCTCTCACAGCCAGCTGCTTCTTTCCATCTTCACTGTCATAAACTTTGTTCATAACAACTTCATCTTCCCCTAGATTACTGCAACTGCCTCCCAATTGGTCTTTCTTCCTCCAACATTGCTCCTTCTACCTTGTTGTCTGCACTGCAGCCCGAGGATCTTTCTAGAGCACAGAGCTGATAGTATTACTTTCCTAATGAAAACTCTTAAATGGCTCTCAGTTGTATTAGCATGAAGTCCCAGCTCCAGAGGCAGCATAGAAGGCTCTTTACACAGGTGGCTTCTCAGTCTCACCTCCTGTTGCTGCCATCTTTCCATCAGACACTTCCTGCATTCTGAACAGCGTGGTAGTCCGTGAACATGGTCATGCTCTGCCTCTCTCACCTCAGGGCCTTTGCAAATGTGCCTCCCATCTTTTTCTTCCTGCTTTGAAAGGGGCTTGGTAGCGACTTTCTTACTTAAGACCTGGAAACCTGGGGAAAAAGGCAAAATGCAATAACTCCCTCGTAGCATTCTCGTCTCTCAAGAGCAAACACGAGAGATCATCTTCTTCCTTGTGCTTTCCCACCATATACTCTTTTCCTTTTGATGTGGGTGTGGGGATCCAATCACCCGCAGTAATAGCATTTGAAGTTTAAGACTGATAATAAACTTTAAAGTAAATATGGAAGAGCTAAAAAAGTACAGAATTTTAGTTTATTAAATTCTTTTAAGTCATAGGAAAAATATGACACATGCTTCAAATCTGTATTTTTTATTTTGAAAATATTGTGCTAATAAATCCTAAAGCCACTCTATTAAGGGTTTTGGCAAAACTGCCATCACTACATTCTCTGAGAAGGAGCAGATATGTAAATGCCAGTCATTCCTTATTAACCCACTCTTTGATTATCTCAAATACAGTGCCCCTGGCTCCATTATCTGGGGTAATTGACGTGTACTACATCAAAGTTCTCACTCACATTGGATTATTAACCATCTCCATGACATGCATCTGTGACTTCCACTGATTTTTTTTTTGCTTATCTCTCAGAGACTAGGATGATTATTGGCTATTTTGGTTTTCCAGGTTTCCAAGTGAATCTTTTCTCAAAGCAAACCTACTTTAGAGAGTGTCTCAGTTTATACTCTTTGTATCTATCAATTTTTCAAGAACAGTTATGTCAAGAAGTTTGACCTTTATTTTACGGACTTACGCAAGGGTCTGATTAGATTTATTAAACAATGACCTTTGGCAAAACAATATTAAATCACACTACTACTTAAAATTTCGATTCAGTGCTTAATTGAAAAAAAAAATTAAAGCACCTGAAAATAAATGCTAAAACTCCTCTATGGGTCAGAAATCTAGTTAATGAGAATCAAAGTCCTTCCTCTAAAGGACAGTTATCCTTAAGTAGCTTAGCTAAGTGATGATCATGAGAATAATACACTGGCCTATAAAAAGGAGCTAATTGCATTTTCTCATCTTCAACTGAGCAGATACACATAGAAAATCCACCACTATATTATTTCCAGTGTTCAAAGTTCAAGTATCTTGGTTAAAAATTCTGTGTGACTTACGTTTGGATATGGTCATTGATGATTAGTGTGATGTTTGTATTGTCATACAGGTATTTGGAATAGCTTCTACTGTTGTTCTTTGTGCCATAATTCTACTTTGGACATGTAAGAGAATACAAGTCTAACAAAATTTTAGTAAATCATAGAAGTTATTTTTTAATAGTAATGTAACCCAGGCAGCTGAGAGAAGATATACTTATGGTAGCACTGTCTACTGGCTCTAGGAGATGGAGTTCCTGGGGCACAAGAGAAGGGGGATCTCTGATCTGTAGATGGAAATAGATGGTGTTGAGAGAAGGAAAATCGCGAGCCCTCACAGTCAGTTTTATTTAATTTCCTCCTCAAATAGGACACAAATGATTAGCGGGGATATTAATTTTTTTCCCAAAGACCATTCTCTCGTATCTATCTGAGTAATTTATGTTCTTCTGATTACCTGACCTAGACCCTTTTTCTTATGAAACACAATGTTCCTGGCCTTATATTAATAGTGAATTTGCACCTTCTTGCTCAGTATTATGTTACCAAGCTCACATACATTAGCTAACAACACATGCTTACTGTTACAGATAGCTTTACTTTGCCTCAGGTTTCTCTCCAGCTTTCACAGAGGTTCAGGGAAAATTTTGATTTTTCCTGACACAGTAAAAAGAAATGAAGAAGAAAGAGGGAGGGATTACAGGAAGAGTTTCTCCTTCCCTGTGAAGCTTGTCTTCACGCTCCACTATGCCGCTAACTGCGTTAACCACTCTTGCATTTGTATTTACCACATTATGACTTCAATCCATTTCAATTACAGTTATTATTACACTGATAACTGTTTTGCTAATTTTTGAAAGTCCAGTGCTTGGCAGTAGCACTTGGCATGTATCAGGTACTCATTAAATTTTTTGATTGAACAACCAAGGTATCTCTGGCACTAGAAATATTGTTGGCCCTCAATAAATACTTTTAAAAATAATAATAACAATAAAAATAACAACAGCTAATTTTTTTTAGCGCTTAGTTTGTGAGAGGCACTGTGCAAACACTTTGTATGGATTTTCTCATTTAAAGCTCCTTAATAGCTTTCTGAGTTGGGTAGCAACATTGTCCTCCTGTTACAGATAAGGAAATTGAAGCATGGAGAGGTAAAGAAACTTCTCCCAGGTAATAGACAGCTTGTCAGTGGTAGGGAATGGAGCTTCAGTGCCCGTACTCTTAATCTCTGCTCCAGATAAATGGAGATGGATGTAAATAATTGTAATACTATGATTAATTACAATAATAGATCTATGTACTTGGCCCAACTGTGGCACAAAGGATTAATGATCAGATTTACTTGAACAGTCAGGGAAGGTTTCCCAGAAAGGATGGAAAATATCAGCGGGCATACACCATGGTGAGATCAGTTGGCCTAGTTCTCTTTTGGTGTTGCCACCAAGTTTTAGCAAATTAGGCTGACCTTATGCAAAACATCGTTAACCTCACTTGTTTCTATTTCCCTATCTGTAAAAGAAGGGTTAGATTAGATGACATCTAAATATTAAATATTGTGATTCAAAATGAATTCTTTCACTGCAGTGTGTACCTTGCACACAATGTAGACTCAATAAACATATACTGAATTGAATTACTTTGAAATAGAGGGAATGCATCCAGTGAATTTTATTTCTGCAGCTAAAACCATCATCTGTCTAGACTGTTATTCTATTATTATCTAACATTGCTATGGTACGTTAGTGGAATTTGCCTGTGTTGAAATAACTTACAAGGCCAAAGATAAATCTGCTTCTGCCCTGGGGTGTCAGCAAACCAAAACTTAGGTAGCTTTCGTGTCCCTGTAAATGCTCAACTTGAGCAGGAATGCAGTATACTCAGTCAGCCAATCCCCAAATGCCTAGCCAGCTCTGGGCTCTGTATACTTACTTCCTTGTTCCTTCTTATCGCTATCTGGCCCCAGCCAATCAGATATTTTCTATTTTTCTCTTCCTTGTTCTTTATTCTTTATCCTGTATAAGCTTCTTGCCTTTTGTTCTGTTTCACAGTTCTCTGAAAGGAAACTGTCCATTTCATGAAGTGTTAAATAAAGTTCATTTATATCACCTACATTGTTTTCTTTAATCAATTTTTAACACTTTTTGGTGAAGAGGAATGGGATCTGAAGCTGACTGCTACAGGCCTATGGGACAAAGAGACACACAGGCCAGGAATCCGCTGAACCCTTTGAGTTTACTGTTCCTTTCATTGTTACTGAGGATTGTGAGTAAGTCACTCTCAGATTTGAGCTTCACTCCCTTGCATGCAGCTCTCCTATCCAAACAAAGGTTATTAAAAAAAAAAAATACATATATATATATACACGTATATATATATATAGTTATATATATATATAGTTATATATATATATATATATATATACACGTGTATATATATAGTTCCCAGAAAGGTTCTGGGAACCTTATATATATATACGTGTATATATATATATATATAGTTCCCAGAAAGGTTCTGGGATCCTGGAAAGGTTCCAGAGTTTGTTAAATTTCCCAGAAATGTTCTAGGTCCCCAGAAAGGTTCCAGCGTTTGTTAAAATTCCCATAAATGTTCCAGGGTCCTGGGAAGATTCTGGGATAGTTATATTGGGAGTCTGCAACAGGTGGAGCCATTAGGGCACTCACAAAGCCTTGAGATAAGTTCACAGCATAAACTATGGAGGGACTTTGGAAAATAATTTAAGACAAGAAATTTGAACTGTTTTTGCCATCAAAAGCAAAATCTAAGGAGGCAGACTATTAAAAGCCATCAGAGTGTCCGCCACTATAAAGAAGTCTTCCAGTGAAAGGAGATCTGTTACTCATGGGAATCTCAGAAGCCATAGCTGCAAAATTGGCAGGCACAGGTTGAGCACTTAAAAGCTGTTAAAGCGCTCACCACTTAACTGTAAGACTCCCATGCTAGGATAAGTTTGTCATGGAATGGGTCAGATTGACACTAAGTTACTCACCAGTCTCAAAATTTCCATGCAACAAGGTACACTGTAAAACACCACAAAATCTCCAACCCAGCAGAACATCACTTGTAAGTGTTAATTTGGCTCAGAGAGACCCAAGGCTTAGCTAAAGAAATGGGATCCTCAGTTGGAGCCAGCCCAGGGGCATAGTGGTTAAGTTCACATGCTCTGCTTCAGCAGCCCGGGGTTCGCAGGTTCAGATCCTAGGTGCAGACCTATGCACTGCACATCAAGCCATGCTGTGGTGGTGTCTCCTATACAAAATAGAGGAGGATGGGCACGGATGTTAGCTCAGGGCTGATCTTCCTCACCAAAAGAAGAGAAAGAAATGGGATCCGCAAGTTTCAAAGAATTGGGCATGCTACCTTCTGGCACACTTGCTTATTTTATGTCTAAGAACTATAGTCTAGGAAGGTGTAGATATCTACAAATGTGGTAAAATCTTACTAAGGCAACCTAGAATTGCAATGGCCATTATGGGGAATGTTCCAGACAAAATCATTCATTTAAGAAGTGCACTTGAAAGCAAGCATTCCCAAATCAAAAAACAGAATGAGATACCTATTTTAATTGGCATGCAGAAGTCTCCAAAAGGTGTCAAGATTCCAAAATAGCTTCATTGAAAAGGCTAATGAAAAATTAAAGACACAAGAGGTGTTTAAAACAAAGGACTGTAAGACTGACGTGACTCCTACTATTCCCCTCTATCCTCCTTAACCTGAGTATTCAGTCTCCTAATCCTGTATGTGAACTGCCTTTCCACTCTGAAAAGACCACAAGACTGTAAACAAAAGTCAAAGCCTTCTACACCAACTTTAACATCCCCATATCTACTCTTGAAGGAGGGTTTCCATATAGGCCCCTGTTAGGGTTGATGACACTGAGGGTTTCTCTGGGAAACTGCTACCAGTTATTCCCTTAAACAGCCAAGGGGAAACCAAAATTAAAATTAGTGGAAAACCTTGCCAAACTCTGGTAGATACCAGAGCTACACTCTCTACTTTAAACCCCACTCACTTGGGAGCCTCAAACAGGTTCCTGGGAACACTGGCAGAAGCCAGCAAAGGGCAAGAATTATTACCAGAGTCAGCTATCCTGGATCTCTGCAGTACTTGGTCAAGAAAGGAAGGTAAAATTTCTCGTTGTCCTTTCCTTTCCAAATCCAGACACTTGTGAATTTGGTTTTGGGTGCCCATTGGTTATCAATCCTTTCTCTCCCAGGAACAGCTATCGCCTTCTTGTTTGTCTCATTTTGTGTTCTGAGAACTTGGCTTGGCTTTCTGCATGCCTAGGGCATACAGGTTGTTGGTTCTTGTGTTTGCAGGCAGCTCAACCATCAGATTGGGGGCCCAAAGATATGGCTGGACAGAATTGTGGGTTGCACTCCATTTGTGGGTAGGGTCCTACCAACTGTTGACAGCTTTCATGAGACTTGTCTAAATCTTTCTTTCTTTTGGCTGTCTTTGATAGTGGCTCTGGATCTTGGGAGAATAGTATCTTTTGAACCCTCTTTGGGGATGCCTCTTTTGTCCATGGGTCATTCAATACTGTCAGGAATATTTACTATTTATACCAGCTGAAACCTGACAAGATATTTGAAAGATTCTGTTTTTGTTTTTTTTTAAAAGTAAATCTATGGTCAGGAGTTAGCCAAATTGGAGACTGATATTCAGAGCCTAATACGAGCTTTTTTTTTTTTTGGTTTTTCTCCCTCAAGCTAAATGAATCTATGTACCCAGAGGGAAAGACAAACATTCTAAAGACGAACAGCTCTAAATCTAGAACACAGAAATCTTTTGATTTCTATGTTAATTGAAGATAGTGTAGTAGGATGGATAGGCTGGCACCTTGATATCATTCAGATTACAACTCAGTTCTTTGAGGAATTAACAACAACTGTCCTATAAATTGAGGACAATTTGTACAACTTGTCTTACAAATTGAGTCCTTACAAGAACAGGAAAAGCGCACCTATCGTTTTTACCCATTCCAAAACCTCGCCAGTTCATCTCAAAAGGCTTGTAGGTATTATAAAAATTCTAGACTTAGGAAACAAAAGTCCTTCTTGGAGGAACTTGCATACTTTCTCTGTGCCTTTGAGATATAAATGTTCTACCTGGTCTCCTCGAGGAACTGAGGGCCATCTCTTTGAAATACAAGCTTTAGGGAGGTAATTCTTATCATAAAGAAAAAAGAAAAAAGAGGGAAAGACTCTTTGGAAACTAGGTAAATGAAAAATCTTAAAAGTCTTCTCCACAAATATTAGTAAAAGGTTTAAGCCATTTGGGCAGGAAAACTTAACTTATCCTATCTGCCAGAAACATGATTTGAATCCAACTGTTATTTTATAAACTAGTGAGTTTTGCATTATTGTACCTGTTTTGCGGCTAAAATTTTAAAACAAAAGCTGTAAAATCTCTTTTTGTGTCTGTTTTGTATGTTTATGTGTGTCTATATACATCTTATAGATGTGTGATTTTTTCCTACCTCTGGATTATATTGCCAAAATTAATTTTTAAAGAGCTCTATTTAATTGACTTAAAGAAAATTAAAGGTTTATGTCTAAAACAAATGTACTCTCATAAATATAGAAACTAACCCAACAAGTTCATGTGATCTGGGATAACCTTCAATAAATAAAAGCTAGTTTAAGTTTATTGGTTTAATTAAAACAGGCATGTCTTTAGAGTTATCAGCAGTAAATATAATACTTTTATTCTACCTAGGTTTCCTAAAAGTCTAATAAGCTTATGTTGTCTCTGTTACAGAATTTGTCAGCAAGAAAGATAACTTCAGATGATGGTTTGCTGTTTAATGTTTCATGAAATTTTCATGAGTAATCTAAACATAATTGTTAAGAATAAGTAAAGTAAATAAAAGTTTATAAATGAGCTTTTCAACAATTATGGTTTGTGGTATGTCTACTTAAAAATAGTTTCCCAAATCTTTTTGGTAACTTGAAACCTTGAAGTTATACTGAGGTAACTTGTTAAAAGTTAAATGATAGATATTCATTGAATGTCTAGGTCATTTCCAAATAAGATAAAATACTGAAACATTAGTTACTGAACATGGATTTATCTATTTTGGCTTCCTTTTACAGAGAAATTAAAGATATTTGGATCTATTAGTAACATGTTTTGTGCCATATTGAAAAATTTACTATGAGGAAGAATATACTTCTAGAAATTATGAGACGTATTTGTAAGCTTGCCAATCCACAAAATGCTAGTGTAACAGTCCACAGTTGTTTACTTCTTAGTTTTTACTAGGAATTAAGGATTCTAAGGGTTAAGAATATAATTAATATATGTAATTAAAACTACTAGAAATAATAAGGAAAACATCTCTATGCAAGGAAAGTAGGATGTGTTTTTGGTAAGAAAATGTATGAGGTATGGAGATATGTTTTGTTAAGGGAAAAAAAGAGTAATTTTGTCCTAAAGTAAAACAACTGATTGTTGCAGAGTGAAAAAGAGAAAAAATATAGGACAAAATCTAAATGGATATAAAATAGTTGCAGAAAGTTTGTGGAAAAGAAATCTTGGGAAAGGAATTTTATGTGTGGTAAAGCTGGCTAAGATTGGAATCAATTTATTTCAGTTTTTTAAAAAAAGTTTTAAGGGGCCAACCTGGTGGTGCAGTGGTTAAGTGCGCGCGCTCCACTTCGGTGGCCCGGTGTTCACAGGTTTGGATCCCAGGTGCGCACCGAAATACCACTTGTCAAGCCATGCTGTGGCAGCATCCCATATAAAGTGGAGGAAGATGGGCATGGATGTTAGCTCAGGGCCAATCTTCCTCAGAAAAAAAGAGGGGGATTGGCATTAGATGTTAGCTCAGGGCTGATCTTCGTCACCAAAAAAAAAAAGAAGTTTTAATATGAAAAGTACACTAGTGCAAAATTAGAATTTG
Source organism: Diceros bicornis minor (assembly GCF_020826845.1). Classification (NCBI taxonomy): domain Eukaryota; kingdom Metazoa; phylum Chordata; class Mammalia; order Perissodactyla; family Rhinocerotidae; genus Diceros; species Diceros bicornis. The sequence goes on from NC_080747.1 coordinate 45,024,851, forward strand.
GTTTTATCTCTGTTAAAAGGACAAAGTTTTCTTGGACTATTGGTCTGCTCTTGATAAGAGATTGTGACAGATTTTTTTTTTTTTTTAATCTTTTGGATAATCTATCTGGAAAGCAAAGACTTTGTGTCTTACCAAAATAGTTTACTGTGCTTCACATTGATATCAGGTCTTTGATTACTTAAGAAAACTCAGTCTTCTCAATGTTAAAAGACCTAAGTTTTGTTTACAACTATTTAACCTTCTGTATTTTTCTTTAAAATCTTTTATTATGACTTTGGTTAAATAGATAATTATTATTTCATAATGATCCGTGATCCTATTTAATGAAATGTTCAAACTTTTTGACATTTCCCCCAAATCAAACCCTAAAGGGAATATTTTTGACCTCAAACTAACTTTGAGATTTTCCAGAGGACCCCTGGAAAATCTCAAAGGATTTGTCTCTCACCTGGTATGATATTAAACTAATTAGGTTTATTTTATATGTTAAATTAAATGAGAAGCACTAACAAATAAGAAGGGTGCTAAACTTTCTTAGGTTATATTTGTGTGGATGAATGTTATTAATATCAGTGTTCTAGAAATTGTATGGAATTACTAGAACTCTGATATGTCCTGGTATAATGTTATCAGTCATATTTCCAGTTATTATCTTAAAATGTTGTATCACAGAAATAACCAAATTTCCTTGTCAATTCCTTTATAATTAACTCTCATCAGATCTTTAACCATGGGCATTTAAAAGTCTTTTGTCATTTACAGACAGTGTTTTACGCTGATGCTTTTGCAAAAGTGAGATTCATGGAAAGGACCCTACCAAGTACTCTTGACTGCTAACACCGTTGCCAAATTATGAGTCAAACCTTGCATGTATATTTTACAACTGAGGAAGGTTCCACCTGATATTGGGTCCTGTGTAAATGCTGTAGACCTTGAAATCAAAGTGCCTAGGAAGAAAAGTAGCCATCATCGGGGTAAACTGCTTCCTCCCAAGACATCTGATCAGGAACATTTTTTCTGTTATTCCTTCCCTTTCTGACCATCCTTTACCTAATTTTTACACCATGCAGGTCTTTATGATTCCTTTGTCCACACTTTCCCTTAGCCTGAAAAGATAATGTCATTGTTCACATATCTCAGGCCATTGCGAAGGAGGGTAATCCAACCACCATTTGACTGTTGAATTTGCTATGATGCTGGTGATCCTGTAGTCCTTCTGCCCATTACAAACTTCACCCTGATTTCCAATACCTCAGTTTTTCTGAAATAAACTTGCTGGATAAACACTTCTGGGGAAGTGGAGACCCAGTTACATGAAATATATAAATAGGCCAGCTGGCTTGATGAAGTAACCTGCTCTTAGGGATCATTTCTTGACTCATTTGATTCTAACTGGTTTGGGTCACAGGGACCCTGGCTCAGGAGAGCTCTCCAAACGATGGGCATTGTTTCGTTGCTAATAATTATTATTATCTCCCTGATACACTGCATTCTTTCAAAAGTATTAAATGCATGTGGGCAGCCATTGACCAGCTGACAGATGGTCTCTCTCTGACTGGAACAACAAAAGAGAACAGAAGAACGTAACCAGCTCCAAGAATAGAAGCCTGACATCATCTCTTGTGAATACTACACTGAGACCTGAAGAGGCAATGGTAAGCGAGAGTCACAGGGAGACTGATATTTTTGATAAAATTTCTTGAAGGGTCAAGAAGCTGATGAAAAGGTGGGAACTGTTGGGACTGGCCCAGTGATGTAGTGGTTAAGTTCATGTGCTCTGCTTTGGAGGCCTGGGGATCATGGGTTTGGATACTGGGCGTGGACGTACACACCGCTCATCAAGCCATGCAGTGGCAGCATCCCACATACAAAATAGAGGAAGACTGGCATGGATGTTAGCTTGGGGACAATCTTCCTCAAGCAAAAAGAGGAAGACTGGCAAGAGATGTTAGCCCAGGGCCAATCTTCCTCACCGAAAAATAAATAAATAAATAAATAAATAAGGAGAGAACTGTTGAAATAACTTATTAGACCCAAGATAAAGCCACTCCTACCCCGGGTACCACATTAGCAAACTGAAACTTAGATAACTTTTGTGACCCTGTAAATGCTTGACCACTTGATGAGAAATGCAGTATATCCAGTGAACCAATCCCAAAATGCTAAGCCAACTTTGGGCTCCATTCTCACCCCAACAAGTTTGGCTATGTGTCCTCAGCCAATCAGATATTTTCTGTTTTTCTCTTCTTTGTTCTTTATTCTTTACCCTATAGAAGCTTTTTGCCTTTCACCCCATTTTTCAGTTCTTCAAAAGGAGACTGTCTACTTCATGAAGTTGTTTGTATCACCTAAATTGTCTTCTTTAGTGATTTCTTTATCAACAATAACATTTCCCCTTTTGAAATGACAAATACAAGGACATCGTGGTTTATTGTTGCTGTATTCCAAATTTGACTTTTTGAGATTTATGATTTTTGCACCGTTTCCAAGGTTTGTTTTTTGACACTGGGGAGTTGATATGATCATAATCTATCATTCTTCACTTGGCAAACTCAGAAGAGTTTCTAAGAAAGCTGACTAAACTGCATATCATTGACACGTATTAAGTTATAAGAGAGAATAAACTATGAACCACTGATTCAATGTCAAGAAGTGAATTTTCAGAGGGGCATAATTTATCCTTTTACCTATGGGAAATGAGGCTAGTCTTTCACCTATGGCAACTTGGAAAGAGGAAAGATTATCATTTTTTAAACTACTTTTAGGAAAGAGCCATGGCCTCTTTTAGATACCAGTAGAGAAAATCATGTCTGAGATATACTTGATGACAATACACAATTTTCACAGGGAATTATGTTTAGGGGAGGTGTGTGTAGAGGTGTAGTAGGTTTTTGGTGTTATTTATTTTCTCTCTTTTCTGTTTTCAACTTTAGTTCTTTATTATTTCCTTCCTTTTCCATGCTTTGGATTTAATTTGCTCTTCTTTTTTCTATCTTCTTAAAGTGGAAGCTTAACTTACTGATTTAAAAACCTTATTTTCTAATATAAGTGTTTAATGCTATAAATGTCCCTCTCGGCCACCTTTAACTACATCTCATACATTTGGACATGTTGTGTTTTAATTTTTATTCAATTTAAAATATTTTCTAATTCTTCTGTGACCTGTGGGTTATTTGGTAGTGTAAGGTTTAATTTACAAATATTTGTATATTTTCCAGATATTTTTCTATTACTAATTACTAGTTTAATTCTGTCATGGTCAGAGAATACGTTTTGTATTATTTCAGTTTTTAAAATTGATTGTGACTGTTTTATGGCCCGGAATATGATCTGTCTTAATGAGTGCTCCATTGTGAACTTGAATATAGATTTGGTGAACTGGGAAGGAATACTGTGAGACAAAAGGACTCCTTTTATATCTGTAGCCTAAAACAGACTGAAAGTAGGCCTCAGTGTTCCCCTTTCTCTGTGCTGGTCAATATGGTAGCCACTAGCCACAGGTGGCTATCTAATTTTTTTAAATTAAATACAATTTAACTTTTTAAATTAAATGAATTTAAAATTCAATTCCTCAGCCACACCAGTCACATGTAAAATGCTTAATAGCCGCCTATGCCTAGTGGCTATTATACTGGACATTTACATCATCACCAAATGTTCTATTGGCTGTGCTATTCTAGGTTCACATCCTGATCTTGGCCTTTAAGATCTCACCACTTTACTAATAAGATGAGGCATGGGGAGACCAATCTGAGACGAAAAATTGGGAAATGTGGGGCTTAAGTTGTCCACCACAAGACTTCTTCTGGCAAGGTTTCTATCATGAACGAGGAGGCAGCCATAGGCCTATCTTGATGGGAAACATTCCAAAGAAGGACCTATATGGCAAAATAAATCATTCCATTTAAAAGAAAAAAGATTTCTACTCTCTCTGTATCATCAACCATGTATGGCTAAAATATTGTCTAAATCACTTTCTGGCATTGGGAGTAGATAGTATTTTAGGTGATGCTGGTGTGGTGTGAGCTTCTCAGGATGCAACTTGGGAGAAGCTGCAGTAGCAGAGGGTGCAGGTGGGAAAAGTTTAGTACTTTCTTCTTGATATATGTTGTGTGCTTATTTAATGTCTGTCTCTCCCACTGGACTGAAAACTCTATCATGGTACAGAATGTCAGTTATGCTCACCTTTTATCCTTAGGACCTAGCAAAATGCCTGGCATTCAGTAGGCACTCAAAACATATGTGAATGAATGAATGAATCCTACTTTGGAAGAGGTTTATTATTATCACTTGTCCTTTTGATAGTATATTAATCTGTATTAAATTAATAAAATGTGTGTTGTTAAACAAATAACATTAGCTTCTATAACTTTTTATTATATACTGTTCTCTAATTTTTCATTTCCCAAATGTATGGGTCTCTGAATTGTGTGTGTGTGTTTTTACACTGGCCTGGAAGGTTTTAACTGGGGCTACACTGAGTCCTGGGTAGTTCAAGCTTGGGCTTCAGGGACCTATGTGTATATGCATGTATGTATTTTTTCTGGGGAATGGATTCTTAGATTTTATTAAATATTTTAAAAAGTCACTAACTGTCCTTCCTTGAAATGTTAAGAACAATTAGATTAGCCAGTGCTGGGCATATTTGAAATGGTATTTTTCAGTTCTGTAGCATGGTGCAGAGTAAAGAATGCTTAATTGGGATCTAGGAAACCTGAGTTCTGTTGCCTCATTAAAATCTCTAGTCTGATTTGGCCCCGATATTATCATATGTAAAATAACAATGTTAAAGATGATAAAAGATGACCTCTAGAGGCTACGGTAACTTGGATGTTCTTATATTTTACAACCTGAGTCACTGGTCTCCCTGTAAGCTTGTTGAGCCTTGTGTTTGTTAATTTGAAGCAAATCTCCACTAAGTTCAACTTCAGTCCTTTATAAGCTCCAGATCACTGTCCACTATTCTTAAAAAAGTTATGTTATTTATCAACTTGTATTTTGGTAGGTAATTTTTTTTTTTTTTTTTTTTTGGTGAGGAAGATTGGCCTTGAGCGAACAGCTGCCAATCCTCCTCTTTTTGCTGAGAAAGACTGGCCCTGGGCTAACATCCGTGCCCATCTTCCTCTACTTTGTATGGGATGCCTCCACAGCATGGCTTGCCAAGCGGTGCGTCGGTGTGCACCGAACCGGCGAACCCCGGGCCGCACAGAGGAGCGCGCACGCACTTAATCGCTTGCGCCACCGGGCCGGCCCTGGTAGGTAACTTTTTATTTCTCCCATATACCCTTCCACTGAATAGGTAGTTTGTCTCTAAGTTCCTTATTCTACCACAGGCATTTTGAATTCTTCCTCTTATTTCCACATTATGGGACTTTTTAGAGCATTGGTTCTCAAAGTGTGGTCCAGTGATTCTTGAAAGTCCCAGAAATCCCTGTGGGGGGGTTTATGAAGTCAAAACCATCTTCATAATAATACTAATATTTTATTTGCCTTCTTTAACTTTCATTCTCTCATGAGTATTTGGTAGAGTTTGCTATCACAGCAGATGGAATGCAGAGGCAGATATAAGCATCCAACTGTATTTTGTTAAGTCAGACATTAAAGAGATTTGCAAAAATGTAAGGCCTAATGCTACTCTTCTGACTAAAGTTTTTTGCAGAAAATATAGTTATTTTTCATAAAAGTATGTAATTTATATTGATATGCAATGGGTTTATTATTGTTTTAGTAAACTAATAAATATTTTAAAATATTCTCACTGTGTTAAATTTTTAACACAGTAAATATCCATTGACATAATCCACATAAACAAAAGTTCTTTGTGGTTCTCAACGATTTTTAAGAGTATAAAGAGGTCCTGAACAAAAAGATGATGTGGAGGAACTACGGTCAGGTAAGAGCAACATTTCCACTCCAAGCCTTCATTTTACTTGTGCTGTCATTTAGAGGAGAAATAACATGGCTCTTCTTGCCCTTGGTCTCACTACTAGGGTCTTAAAAAGATAGCACAGGTCACCAAGATGCCATGGTCAAGTTAGTAGACGAGGGCTCCAGGTAGAGAACTTGCTAGAAACTCACCTTACAACTTTTGAGCTTGTAATTCCCCATGTCCTTCAACTCTCTCTTATCTCAGAGATGATGAGTGGGTTCAGTTTAAAAACCCTGTGTGGAAGTCAGATTATCAAGTAGCTGACCCATAGCATATTGAATGCTACCTTGAAATAAATCTACGATACCACAATTTTAGGACAGTTACTAGCCCAAAAGGGTTTATGCCATGAACTTTTACAGCAGATTACTGTGTTTTTTCTTTTTTTTTTTTTTTCCTGAAACAGCAACTTGTCTCCTGAGGTAGTTTCTCTGAACAGGAAATACACCTGGCCTTTTCACAAATGTTTCATTGAGGAATATTTGAATCATTTTTATGTAATCATCATTTAAGAAGAAAAAAAAAAGTCCTATAGGCTTTCCTGACAGGCCAGCCCCATCTATGAGCAATTACTTTCAGGTTCTGAGTACTAGCAATACCCAAGGGCTTGTTGGAAGCGACATTTCTATTACCGCTAATGATGAAAATGTTTGGCGAGGGAGTATATCCATTTTCCTCTTTGTCATTTATAACTGATTACTCATGGTAACCCTAAGTGGAGAGCATATTTTTATGAGAATTGTGCTTCAGAAAGAGAACAGAAACCCTGAGTTATTGGTTATTAAGTTTGCCTATCTATGACCTGCCCATTTTCAAGGCAACTGTGAAAGAAGAAGGTATTTTAAAAAAATCATTTAGTTTCTCTGTCAAATTATTTTTACTGTATCTTAAAAAAACAGAAAGAAGATCTGGCAAAAATGTGTTACTTACAGATATTGGAAACTGAAAGCTACAATAAGCTAGATATATGTATATATACACATATGTATACATATAGCATAAAAACTGTGATTTTAAAAATTGGACATATTTTAGGTGACTGTATTCTTTTGGAGCTCTGCTTGAGGAAAGTACAGAAACTTAAAACTACCTTTTTATGTATTTTCAAGAAAATAAAAAAGAGAAGATTTGAAAAATTAATGTATCTCAGCTGCTTTATTGCTTTGAAATCTCAAACTCTTGAACTCAAGGCATCAATTAGAAAATTTTTTATTTATGGATAAAGGACGAGTACTAACACATGAGTCTCCCAGATCATAGGAAAGAATTAAAGTCTAAAAACAAGAGAAAAAAATCAGATGTAAGAGGTAAAACCTGGCAACATACTACCTAGTGAAGATGTTTTAAGTGGTTTATTTGAGTAGAAAATAAAAGAAATGGAGGTGTATAATGTAATTTGCAGCTTATCATCATTAACATTGGTCACAGAATTTCCTAGAGTTTTGGGGTATGAAAGCTGATAACAAGAAAACTTTGAAAACTGAGTGTTGAATCAGTTTGGTGAAAGTTGACTTTAGTTGAAATGAGATTGAAATGTCTGGGCAGATACCCTTGTTAATATTCTGTTAGAGGTAGAACACTCCTTTCAATATAGTTTATGTTAAAAAACAAAAACAAAAACCTTGTTATGTAGAAAGAAAACCTGGGAAAAGAAATTTTATAGATATTTGAATGCTATCCTGATTATAATGTTGCTGGTTTTGGAAAATCAGTCCTATTTCTATAAGGACTTTGCTTTTAACTGTGTGTGTGTGTCTGTGTGCGTGTGTGTATGTGTGGTATTATTCTTGTGTTAATGCTAGTAGCAAACTTGGAATCTGACAGTAGTTGACTAGTTATCACTAAAACCCAATTATAGACCTTCATAGCAAATGTAATCCCCTGTTAGTAACCATAACAAAGTGAAGTAGCAAATCAAAGAAATATTGGTAGAATTAACGAAGGTGCTCTTGTTGTCTTCGTATAGGAATATAATTCTGAGAGGAGTTAACAGTATATTACCGAATTCAATGATGAGTGAACAAGACTTAAAAAATACTTCACAGCTTTAAGAAAGCGGTTTCCAAAAACTTGGAGAAAATATTGGAAGGTATCTATGGGTGGATATAATAAATAGAAATGAAGGGTTCTAAAACAAGATTTGTTTGACTATACAATCGTAGACGATCCCAGGAAGGAAATTGAGGAAACATTGAAAGAGATCAATGTGTCTGTATAGAGAAGTCTTTGAGCCCAGACATAAAAAGATCATGTACAAAAGAGGCACATGCCAAGGACAGACACAAAAGAGGGGCACATATCTAAAGCATCAGGTCAGGAAGGCTAAAGTCCAGAGAGACTTTGGGAAATGCTAATGACTACAAAAGTCCTGAAAGCTATGTTTGGAGCAAGCTGAAAAACAAGAAAGAGGTAGATTCAAGCTCAGGGAAATAATATACTCTTAAGAGATGGCAGAGAGAAAGCTAAACTTTGTAATTCCTTCTCTGCCTCCCTGTTCTCCATCAAAGAGTAAATTTTTTTATTTGCATCATCTTAATGAGCATAGTCAGAGTTATTTCAGAGACCAAGTGAAAGGATTTATGGAATTATGCTCCAACCTATAAAATTACTATGAAAGTATTAATTACTGTGAATGTTATTACTAACTGAACTAGTCTACCTGGGGATTTTCACATGTGTTAATGCTTAGTTAGACTTATATCACCCATTGCTCATCTCACATAGAATTCTTTCCTAAAGAGTGTCACAAATATCACACCATTCATCTGATCAAACAGCATGTCCTTTAGTTTTCAGTATATAGGCACATTCTGACTACTCACACATTTTTATTGTTATCATTTCTCACTATGCCCATTGCTACCACCCTAGGGTCAACTATTATTTACCTGAACCATCCTCATAGCTTCTTAATTTTTTTCACCCTTGCAAACCTGTACAACTTGTCCCCCCGCACCCTCCCTTTTATCACCACAGCAGCCAGGATAATAATTTTAAAACATAAATCAGATCATGTCACTTCTCCATTCAAAACCTCCAATGGGTCATAGAGACTTATATACAGGGAAAAAAGGTTGCCAATCATCATGTTCTTTTCTTCTGCTAGTGCTGTCTTGGCTGGTTCTTCACGCTCTGCCTCTCAGAGGTCTCCTTTAACTTCTGTATCATTTGCTTTACCACATCTCTGCCAATATTGATGCCAATGACTTACCACAGGGTCAGGGGCCCTTGCTGAACTTCAATGTCCTGATTTCATCTTGCTTCAAAGGTAGATGAATTTCAATATGATTTTCTTCATTCACCAACTACATGTCCTAAACAACAACTATCTATCATCATGATATATCACCACCACTCCAGTTTTGGAGTTTCAGGTAAGCTTACAGTTAATAGTACCAAAGTAATGATGCACATAACCAATTTGTTATTTGTTATGAAAAAGCCTAACTATGCAATACGATCAAAGCAATTTCTCACTGCCCCTTTACATTTTATTTCTGGATGAAAACTTGGTCACAATCCCTGGCTTTTCTTGTCTCTCTAGGGTAATAGATAGTTTACTATCTCTTTAAGTTGCTCTTACTTTAGAAATTAGAACGTCCTGCCCTCATTAATAATCAAAACCCTGAACTTGTTTAAAGTCAAATCTTTTATACTTCCCCAGTCAAACCCTCGTGGGCAAGTCATCTATAACAGGAAAGGAAGGCAGTCCTCCTCTCTCTCTTTCCCCACTTCTACCCCAACTGAGTAAATAAAGTTTCAGTTCCCTCTGGGATGGTGCCTGGAGAGAGAGGAGGGGAAAGGAGGGTGTGGTGGTTTCAAAACATGGTCACAAATTCTTTGCCACTCTTCGCATTCAGAGGTAGGGTATATATCCATTACCTTAGGATCTTGGTAGGTTTGTGACTGTCTTGATCAAGAGAGTGTAGCAGAAGTGATGTTTGAAACAACTCTTGTCATTCTAGTCTTCCCAACTGGGGTCCAGATAACACAGAGCAGAAATAAGCCATTCCCCCATGCCCTGTCTGACTCCCTAACCCATAGAATCCATGAGCATAATAAAGTTGCATGGTAGCATTCTATATGTTGTGGGTCAGCTACTTGATCATCTGACTTCGATAAAGTGTTTTTAAACTGAACCCACACATCATCTCTGAGAGAAAAGAGAATTGGAGTGGAGGAGCAGGGGGATTTACAAGCTCAAAGTTGTAAGGTGAGTTTCTACCAAGTGCTCTACCTGGAGCCCTCCTCTACTAACTTGACCATGGCACTTTGGTGACCTGTGCTATCATTTTAAGACCCCAATAGTGACACCAAGGGCAAGAAGGGCTACGTTATTTCTCCTCTAAATGACAACACGAGTAAGACGAAAGCTTGGAGTGGAAATGCTGCTTCTACCTGACTGTAGTTCCTCCACATCATCTTTTTGTTCAGGACCTCTTTATACTCTTAAAAATTGTTAAGAACTCCAAAGAACTTTTGTTTATGGGGATTATGTCAATGGATATTTACCGCGTTAAAAATTTAACACAGTAAGAATATTTTAAAATATTTATTAATTTACTGAAACAACAACAAACCCATTGCATATCAATATAAAATCTATATTCTAGTAAAAAACACTACATATATAGTTTGAGTTACTACATCTAAAAGCCTCTTGACCATTACTCCCAACACTAGTAGAATTTTCATTCCTATTTCCTGTGCTACGTGCAAATTTATTACACTTCTCAGACTTTATTCTAATTATTTTTCACTTATGTTTTTTGTACTAGATTTGGAAATCCTTAAGGGTAGGAATCATGTTTTATTGTCTTAGTATAGTGCCATAATATGTTCTCAAAAAGAAATTTGTTGAATGGATGGATGGATGAATGGATGAGTGAGTGATTAAATCCCCAAGCAATATCCTTTTTAATTAAATCTATTAAAACAACAGTGTTTAGTTAATATGTTGAAATTTTCTGTTTCTAAGTGTTAAACAAGTGAAAAAAGGAGCTATTTAGTATGACAAACATCTTCAAACATTGCTTCATACTACGAGTAGCTTTAAAAAACCCTGGAAACTAAACAAAAAAGCAATTAAGGAAAGCAAATTGACATGAAAGGTTGAATCACTGAAGAAATAATGGGAAAATGATGTTATGTGTGTAGATATTTAATGCATAAATGTCAGTCAGCACCAGTCGCTTACCATTCTGCTCAACTTGGAGCACTTGTGATATTGAGAAGTACAAGATGTTAGGGGAACAGGAGATAGACAGATGAACTACTGATTTGTTGTTTCAGAGTGATGTTCTCAGATTAGCCAAATGTGAAACATTAATTATGATTAGCTCTGTTCACTTCACATTTGACAGAAGTAACACATGCTTCAGAAATGTCATTTCAGAATCTACTTGCCATTTTTTTCCTTTGAAATGCTAAATGTTAATATTCTATGCAATTCAATCCATAGAGCATTATTTTTGGCCATAAATGTTATTAAAAAATAGAACATATTTTGTTTCAGGTATATGCTGGCCTTTAATCCATGTCTTTGCTCTGCTAAGTCTGTTTTTCCTTAAGTAAATCATAGACACACTATGATTAAAATGTTATCATCAATTAAAGAATTTTAAATGTCCATTTTATTTTTTTTCTAACATAGAAATATTAATAAATATGCTTTCATAGGATTTGTTATAAAGATTTTAAACAACATGAAAAAAAAGTATTTTGCTGTGCTTTCTTTGTTCTTTACTGGAGATTGTCCTTTCCCAAGTTTAGAAAGTTAAACTTTCTAACTCAGATATTTTTAGCAGTTTTTGAATCTTTAGAGGTTCAATACCATTTGTTCCAGGAAATATGTGATGTTAAAATTTTTTTTTGAAAGAATTACAGAAAACACATATGGCATTTTGGATATCAAATGGTGCTCATTAAAAACAAAACCAAAAAGCCAGCAATGACAAAAAAAAAACAAAAGAAAACACACAAGCCAAAATTCTTTGATGAGCATTCTGGAGAGATTTCAATAAAAGATTATTATAAGGACCAAGTCATATGATTACTAACATAGATAAACAAAGCAGAAACCCACAAACTGAATTTTATATGGAAACTCATGCCTCACTTACCAATGAAGTGCCTACTGAATTGTATGCCATTGCCTCGTGACTGAAGCTTCATCAAAAGCATTGAAAACTGTATTAATTCTCTCAAAAAACTGAAGAGAGATCTCATCATGGTGTTTCAGGTAGATCTACTGAGGTGATGGTGTTCTGATCAAGGAACTGAAATTCCAAGTCAGGGGTTGAGGTTGCCACAATTAAAGAGTGGGAGAGAAGAAAATGCTGTGGGAGCCCTTGGCAGAGATTGCTAACACTTACACAGTGCTTTTCTTGGTCAAATCACCATACAAATGCTAACTCTTTGATCCTTACTCTATCTTAACAAGTAACTATTATGTCCCTTTTTAAGAATTGTAAGTATCTTAAAGTATAGATAGTGAGCTAATTTTCAAGGCTTCTTAAGGTCAGTGTAAACAACAAACTATAGGCTAGGCACTTGAAACTTCTGGTATTTGGCTCAAGCACTCGCTAAGTCCATATGAAAGCAACAAAAAAACAACCTGTTTTCTCAATTAAATGGCAGAAGCTATTCTCAAATTGCCTCAAATTCAACTTTTTTTTGATAGGTTGCTGTAAAAATGTTTGGTACAAATGTGTCGATGAAATAATGATTAGTTCATAAGGAGCTGCAGATAAATTACAGCCGAACTTGAAACAAAACAATCGTAAACTTGAAGGCTGGCTAAGGACTAAGTTGTGAAAAGTGTAGTTTTCTTCAGCGCCTTCCCACATCTCCCTACTTCTATCCCCTCCTTTAGCAACCTTCTCCCTACACTGGGTCAGTGTCGCTGTGCTGGTGAATCCTGACCTTATGCTACGCTCAGATACTTCTCGTGCTAAGCAGTGTACACAATGGTTAGGAGTTTGGATCAAGGGGTAGACAGATAAAAGTTTGAAAACTATCTGCTTCTTATAAGCTGGGTGATCTTCAACTTCCTGTCTTGATCTCTCCACGCCTCAGTTTCCTCTTCTGTCAACTGCGGATAATAACAGTATTTACTTCAGATCACGCATGTGAAAGACTTAGCCCAAGTGCCTGGATAATTTTACGTACTAAATAAATTCTAGTTGTTTTGTTGCCTCTTCTCTCTTTTCCTCTTCTCTTTCTTTTTTCTTTTCCTGTTGCTATCTTCTCAGATTCTCACAACTTGTTCTGATAATTAATTCTTACCTAGCTGTCAATGAAGATTTAATGGCAGATTTCCAAAGCTATCTTCATTTAAAAAGAAAAGCTTTATAGTTGGTGATGACTTAACACACTAGTCCTGCTTGAGCCTTACATGCAGAGGTTTGATTTAATTATTATATTTAATTCGTTACACATGCAAGGTCTCTTTCATTTACTTTAGTCTTTTTCCATTTCTATTTCCCATATTCCAATAGTAACCACTCTAATATATTTAATGTATATCTTTCTGTTTGTATTCTTGTAGAGTATGTATTTTTATTTTATTTGCATGTATTATAATTTATGTAAATTGTATCTTATGTACTAGATCTCCTTCATCCTCGTGCCTTTCTCACTTGCAGGATGTTTTTAAGATATAGCCAAGTTGTTAACCGTATTCTACTCCTTCATCTTGAACTGCTGTATAGTACTCAAAGGTGAACATTGACCTAAACCTTTTCAAAGGTTTTCACTGAAGAACTCCTTAGGTTTGAGGAAAGTGAACTTATACCCTCATAGCCTCTCAAAGTGGAGCACAAAGCTTTAGGCTCAAGCCCCATATTTCTTTTAAATAATTTGATTTATCATTTAAAAAGATGTGGATTTTGCAATCTATTTCATAATATGTCCATGTTTGTTTACTATAAAAATAATATCTTAGATTAAAGTTAAATTGTTTAACTTTCATTTTCACTAAATCAATGAAATTGACCCTCCAAGAAGATGTACCATATTTTCCCCATGGGTTTCCATATTCTCTGCACACTGCCATGTATTCCAAGTTTGAGAAGCATGGTATTAATCTAAAATAAGCAGTTACTAAAAGCGGGATTTCAGGCAAAAAATTTGCTTAAGTAACAGAGTTATACTTAAATCCTTTCTTATTAGGAAAGGCAGCCCTGATAAATATACTTAGCACTAAAAACTTAAAGTGTCATTTCCCACAGTAAACTGCTGAAGCTATTGGCTTCTCTCCAACTTAACCATAATAACCTAGGATAACTAGACGTGTTCCTAAAGGGACACTCTTTGAAAGAAGCAAAGCCGTTAGGAGATTTGCTATGAGGTACCTGTAGAGTGGCACCAAGAGATGTCTATTGGAGGGTACAGCGAACCCCCTCCTCCATTTCCATTAACAGTTCCCTAAGCCACCCAAAATGGACATTTAATCTAAGTAGTAACTTCAGATGCCACCCCCTCCTTCCAATCAGATAGCTTCCCACAACTACTTCCCTGCCAGACATTCTAGAATTACCACTGCATTTCTGCTTTTGTACCTTTGGTAATGTTGTTTTCAGCCTTCCCTTTCTTATTGTTCATTCTATGTGGTTCAGGTCAAGGTTTATCTATTCTTCTGTGCTTTTCTGGATTTCATTCATCATTCTGTTTCTCTGAACTCCCTTGTCATTTAAAGTCTCCTTAATTTAGCCCTTTTTATTTATTCTTGTTTCATGAGTGTTTATCTTGATGTAAGCTCCCTGTGGGAAAGGATTATAGTCTATATATTTTTCTGAATCTCCCTTGACACATCGCACAGAAATGGATATACAGTAGATCCTCAGTAAATACTTATTGTTTGATTGAACTGCCTTACCTTAGAATGTTTGGTTAAATTTTAACTGTATGTCCTCTAAGCTTTGCCACTCAAAGTGTGGATCACAGACCACATGGACCAGCATGGACATCACTCGAGAACTTGTTAGAAATGCAGAATCTGGGTCCCACCCTAGACTTATTAGATCAGAAGCTGCATTTTAACCAAATCTTCTGGGTGATTCATATGCACATTAAAGTCGTGACATAGTTCTTCCAGGCCCTAGGTGTCAGTACGTTAACAAATTTTATAAATAGTCAAATATCAGTATTATTAAATGTTGTCTAAAGCTTGGAGAATGTGAAACAATACGATGAAGAAACAGAACACCTTTTTAAAACTAAATATCTAGACTATACCCTTGGAGCAAATCTCACCCACTTGCTGTTTTTGTACGACCTATGAGCTAAGAATGGTTTCCATATTTTTAAATTGTTGAAAAAAATCAAAAGAAGATTATTTCATGACACATGAATGTTATATAAAATCAAATTTTAATGTCTATAAATAAAGTTTTACTGGAACAAAGCCACACCTATTTATTTATATAATGCCAATGGCTGCTTTTGTGTTACAAGAACAGAGTTAAGTAGTTGCAACAGAGACCCTACAGCCTGCAAAGCTGAAACTATCTACTTTCTGGTCCTTTACAGAAAAAGTTTGCTGGCCCCTGATCAAGATTCATGATGCTTTTTTATATAGAAGGCGCTCCAGACAGATCTAGTTAAACTTGTGGAAAAGCGACCATAAACCTGATACATTTGTTGGCTTCAATATTCTATGTATATACAATGTAGAGGAAGACACACGACTGCGTTATAAAATTACATGCTGTGAAAAAATTATTTCGAAGTGCTGCAAGATTATTATTTTGTGGGATAACAGCTTTCTTTTCTAACCAGTCACAGGAAGTAAGAAAAATAAAAGTGCTTGAAAATACCCAGTATGTCATTGTCATTTGGAACTCAATAACCTATTACAGTTTTGTCAGGTCCAGTCTCTACGGAGGTGAATGAAAATATATGTCTTGGGCAGTCTGACCCCTATCAACATCCTGCATCGTGGTTACTCTGACATCTGAAGAAGAGCAATTCTGCTCTGTCAACTTGGAGATTCAAAGTTGCTGGTAAAGGTCACTCACTCCTTCACCTTAGCTACTGGATATCAGATTGAAATTAAAGTGAGGAGGTATGAGAAGGTGTCCTATATCTTCTGTCGAATTAGCCTAATCTTCATTAAGTTGTACTGCTAATTCAGCATGTTCGAAGGGCTCCTGACACTGTAAGAAATGTCACCTGACGACTTGAAAGGACTTAAAAGATATGAGGCTTCTTGGTTTGAGTCAATTCCTCCCTGATACATCTTGGGGCTTAAAGGGTGTGTGTGCCCTTCATAGCTGCCTGCAGAATCGCTGTACATCTTCGTATTTTAGGAATACAGAATGGCAGCCAAGTTGACTGACTGAATAAAACATAAGGCAGGAGAAATCCGAAGGCTGCCTGAAGTACTTGTGTTCTTACATCCCTCACATGCAAGATTTGTTAGAGCAGATGAGTGATCCTGGAAAAATAAATGTAATGTAAAAGGTAATAAATTACCAGAGGTTGCACCCTCAAAGTTAACAAACAAAATCCCACCAGAAAGAGCTAATTGCTGAGTTTTAAGCTCCTGCTTAAAAAATATGCATTTTGAAAAGCTATATTGTTTGGTTGACAGCTTGTGGGATGACAATCAGAAAAGCGTGGGTTATGCTCTTCTCACTGGTAAAATACTTTGCAAACCACTCCATTTCTCAGTAATTCAGATTCTTTGCTGAATAAAATAGACTGCGAATACCTGATTTTTTTAAAAAACAAAATTCTGTGATGATAAACAACAACCACAACAACGTTTGTGTTACTTAAGATGAAGGGCTAGAAATTTAATTAGCTGTATAAACAAAAACACAAACAATTAAAAATGGAAACTCTCAACTTTTTCATTTTTCTTGTGCTCCCCTTTTCTTGGGAAGAGTTAGAGTGAGTAAAGAAAGGGAGAATTGACGGTGGATATACTATCAGGCTTGAAGTGTATTGGAAAATACAACCCAAGTTTCTTAGACTCCACCAATCTAGGGCTGGAGATGGAACCATAATAATAACAATGATGGCCAGAATGTTATTTCTTGCTTCAACCTTTAATATAGAAGCTCCAGGCACAGGCAAAGGCCTCAGCCTGGCGTCACCGCCCTCCTGTCCAGCTCTGCTGCTTTCTGCCAGACCCCAAGGTCTCAGGGGTGCTGCCACTGCTGAGTGAGGCATGATGACTGATGCACTGCAGGCCTTGAAGTGCCCAAATTGTGCAGGGTCCGTGGTGTATTGGGAGGGAAAATCTCTCTCCTCTTTGTTAGACTGTTGCAGAGCTTCCAATATAATGCTCTTGTTCATCAATATTTTACGATATTGTAAAAACTCTTGCAATTTTTACTTATAGATTTTTCTCTTTCTACTTTTTTAATTTTTTCGTGAGGAAGATCAGCCCTGGCTAACATGCACACCAATCCTCCTCTTTTTGCCGAGGAAGACTGGCCCTGAGCTAACATCCGTGCCCATCTTCCTTCGCTTTATGTGGGATGCCGCCACAGCATGTCCTGACAAGCGGTGCATCGGTGGACGCCCAGGATCCGAACCCAGGCCGCCAGCAGCGGAGCACGCACACTTAACCGCTACGCCATGGGGCTTGCCCTAGATTTTCCTCTTTCTAAACTAGAACCCAGACATGTACCTGGGCCCAGTCCATAAATAGTTTTGATTGATAGCTACAGTGAATGAATACTCCCATCCCTGGCTTTGTTACCAGGTCGTTTCATTGGGCCTTCCTCTTTGTCCCCTTGGAATAAATGACCATCCGTGAGTTTCTTCAGCCCTCATGCAAGTTGACTTGACAGATCTCCTTTACCAAGTCAAAATGCATGTTCATCCCTAGACACATCATAGCCACAGCAGTGAGGCTACCAGCTCCCACACAAACATATCTTGGTTGAGCCACTCTTCAGTCCCCTAGACATTCCCAGACATATCTGATTCTCAGCAGTGGACACACACTTAGCTGAAGCCAGGTGGTTTAGGTGGGCCAGAAAATTTCCTCCTGCTGCATATTTGCACACCATTTTTAGATGGAGAGCAGGATCAGTGTTTCCTTCCTCTCCCTATGGAAACTGGGAAGCATCAAATAATATATTAAGTTGAGGCAGACAGTAGATCTATTTGAAGTGGTGGTAGAGAGGATTCTCTTGCTCATTGGGTAGCAACTATGTGTCAGGCACTGAGCTATGTTACCAGATTCAATTCTCACAACAGTCTGTTTTGTTTTTACAGTTTACATGATTAAACCCAAACAAACAAACAAATAGAAAAACTCTGAGACTTGCAAGTTTCAATAACTTGCCCAAGTTTGGGCAACTAGAAAGTGGTAAGGGTTTCAAACCTCGGTCAATCAGACTACAGAGCCCATTAATTTTTTCACTGTATTATATTGAAGATATTTATATATCCTTCTTATTTATTTTGAAAATTTACTAGATTTCTGTCAATGTCGGTATTCCCTTTACACATTTTCCCCTATTGCATTACTCTAAATGACACTTATTTTTTTACCAGAAACTTTTCACAATTATTTTTTTTCCAGAAGAGTTGTTGCAGTATGTTAACACAATAGAGAAGGAGCCACTATTGAAACAAACAAGTCTAAACAATTCTATCATGC
Organism: Diceros bicornis minor; assembly: GCF_020826845.1. Classification (NCBI taxonomy): domain Eukaryota; kingdom Metazoa; phylum Chordata; class Mammalia; order Perissodactyla; family Rhinocerotidae; genus Diceros; species Diceros bicornis. Next base: position 45,043,402 of record NC_080747.1, read on the forward strand.
TCAACACCTTGTAGCTGACAAAAATTAGCTACTCATATGACTGGAAGGGTAGGCCTGGACATGTGCCATTTCCATTCGCGGAAGATGCGTCTGCCCAGTGATAAATTGGTTCCAGTTGTTTTACAGCATTCAGGCATCTGCCAGGCTCAGCCAGGAGACCACCAGTCCCTTTATCAAATTGAGAAGTAAGAGCAAAGTTAATGCCAAAAGAGAACAACAAGGTGTGCATTTGGTTCATTGTACTCTAAGTCTGTGGACCAGTAGGCTTGTGTCATAAATACGCTCCTGACAGCGCTCTGCCTGAAACTTCAATTATAGAGACAATGGGTACATCTTCAGCACAACTGCTTTGTATATTCCGGTATCGTCCTGTATGTTGTAACAAAGAAAATAAGTAATTAATGCCTTTTGGTTCTAAGTGCTTTAGCCGCAATTTGGATGGTGTTTTTGAAATTTAATTGTTTCAGTGTTAATAATGTATTTTTTGGTAAACAATATTTTATCAACTAAGGAGACTCTCACTGATAGAATGAATCAGTCTATTCCATGTTTTCTTTGTAACTGTGAATATTTCCTATTCCCTGTGTGATCAGTTTTAAGATATTAAATATTGGATTTTTTTTCATATACTTTTTCAGGGTCAAATGCATGAAATCAGTTAATGTGAATGGTAAGAAAATTGAAGGGTTTTATTAAATATAAAAATAGATTTAAAAATTTCAGCACAGTACATGTTTGTCTCCGCAAATTTCTATTGATATGCATAAATAATGAAAAATATATTTTTTCGTGGAAAAGCTTTTACTTGCTCTAGTTAAATCTAAATAGTTAAGAAATATGGTAAGCAAGGTGTGCAACATTAGTAGTACTCTTACGTGAGTATGTACATGGTTAAAGATGACAGGAGTTTTTATTCCTCTAATATACAGTGTGAAATAGTTTTCATAATTCTTTGAGGTCAGATATGGAAAATATTGGTAATTATTTGATGGTCTCTTCTTCTGCTATGGAATGCAAACTTCATTGCTTTGTTGGTGGAAATTCACACTAAATTATAATTTCCTAATAGTTCACTTCACCCAGAAGAATTATTGTGTGCCTCCAAAATGACAAAATATTTAGAAGTTCTCCATGGAAGTACTCGCAAAGTATGCTGCATATAAAGCATCTTAACTATGGGATTTGAAATCTGTAATATGTGATTTATACATAAAAATTATTAATAAAACAATGCTCAATTTCATGCATAGCAGATAAAACTCCATCACGTAAGAAGGCGATGCTGGATGTGCCATTTTGTTAAAGAAAAAAAGATACTTTATGTCTGGCATTCGTACTGTTAAATTCATAAAATAATTATTAGTATTGTAATTTTATTATTTTTTCTGATGCACTGTCAAGAAATATTAAAATTTTTTCCTTTCTCAATAAGAAGGCAGTTCAAGGTCATTTTACTTTTTTAAAATAACAGTATTAGGGAAACTGAGAGAATATGTAATTAGGGGGTACAAACTCAAATGAATTCAGGGACCCAGGCAGGTGGGCTAATTGGAGAAAGCCTTTGAGCTTTGCAATAACAGGGAGTAATGAAGTTGACAGAAGTGGAGAATGCATGTCTCTTCTAAAGGCATTAAAACCAAAAATATTGCTCTTGCCAAACAAAATCTACCATGGGATATTTACCCAAGGAGTCTAGTTTGCACCCCTGCAGAGGTTTAATGATCTGCCGTGTAGCTGATCATGGGCAGAGCAGAAGGAGGTCCTGCTCATTCGTTAATTCATTCAGTTTTATTTTTACACTTATTTATTAGATACACACTCTAAACAGAACTTTGGCCCAGGCAAAGAGTATTCATCATTGAACCTATAGAAGTGGCCCCTGTTCTCAAGGAACTTTTCTCTCCTGAGTCAGATGGTTCAGGATTAATTCCATTAATCCACGTTTTGATAATTTTTGGAATTAATTCCTAAAGGTTTTATATAACTCTATCCACGTTCCAAGAATTCTTAAACTGGATATTCTAGTAATCTATACCTACTTGAAGAAAAGACTCAAATATCTATGTGTTAACTTTACCAACCAACCAACAAACACAATAGAAACTATGCCTATAACTTTTTCTATAGGTTGACAAAGCATCTGTTAGCAATGGAGAGGCAAAGGAAGAAAAATGTATGCTCTCAATTCATGAACACACACATAAAATAAAATGCTCCTAATAAAGTAACTTAAAAAGACAGCTCAGCCTTCTCTTGTAGTACTTCTCTTTTAGTACTCAGATAATCAGGCTTGTGAAATAAATTTTTGGAGTGTAGATCATGTGTATTAAATCGGCTCTAACCTTTAACACTGAGAACAACCTCAGAAGTAGAAAGCTAAAGTGTCTTTAGTAACAGGCACTAAATACAATTATATGTGAGGTGGCTGAGTGTAACATAATAGGGAATGTTGGGGCCTGTGGGGGCTTGGCGAACTATGAAGTCAAAGAATTATTTAAAGACATCAGGGGCCAGCCCCATGGCTTAGTGGTTAAGTGCACATGCTCCGCTACTGGCTGCCCGGGTTCGGATCCCGGGTTTGGATCCCGGGCGCGCACCAATGCACCGCTTCTCTGGCCATGCTGAGGCCGCGTCCCACGTACAGCAACTAGAAGGATGTGCAACTGTGACATACAACTATCTACTGGGGCTTTGGGGAAAAAAAAGGAGAAGGATTGGCAATAGATGTTAGCTCAGAGCCAGTCTTCCTCAGCAAAAAAAGAGGAGGATTAGCACGAATGTTAGCTCAGGGCTGATCTTTCTCACACACACACACACAAAAAAGACATCAATGTTCCTTTTTAAGAAAATAAGTTTTCTGTTGGCTAAAACAAAACACTTTGATCTGAGACCCTTCCTACTTTGTTAAACCTAATTCTCTCCATTGCCTTTCTAAAGCATCAATCTTTAAAAAGCAGTTGTGACTTTAAAAAAATTACAAGTATTTCCTGGTTTTAAGATGGAAACCATTAATTAAAGGAGCAATTCTACTCCAGAACTGTAGCATTGGACATCAAATCCACAAGTTTCACCAGAACAAGGTTTTCTTCCTACTGAGAATCGCTTATTCAGTTAAACTATACCTCACACTTTCAACTGCCTAGACGAAAGAAAATGGAAGATAATCTGTTATACCTAGAAAATTAAAAGTCATACAAAGAAGAAGGAAGATCACAAGGTCATATGAGAGCCTGGTTTTTATATCTATGGGAAAGAAGTATTTTCTTACCATTAAGGAAGTTGAAGTTTCACGTACCCTGCTTCAAGTGTCCACAGTCTTTCTAAAATCACAGAAAAACATGCCTCCTCAGCCTGGCATTAAGAATTTTGTATTTGGAAAAGTGATATTTTAAAACCTTTTTGCTTATAGGAAACAGGAAATATAAGACAGAAGAATCATACGTTACCACACTTTTTGAGAAATAATATCAAAATCTCTTCCTCAGTCATTAAATGAATGCATTTATCCTAAAAAAAATATAGACCATCTCTTTGCTGTAAATTTTTATTTCCTTAGAAAATATAAAGATAAAAGCATTTCATTTTGTAAAGCATGCATTAATGACCACTGTGGTTATCAAAAAAGATTTTAAACCGCTGTGTCCTTGCCCTTGACAACTGACAAGGGACCACTTTTTATGATGTGGTTCTCCTAGGGATCTGGGATACAATCAGTAATTGATTTTTCTGAGAGATCTAATTGTTTGATAAAAGCATTATTTCATCCTTTAGAAGAATAACCTTGGGGGAAGAGGTCTTGACCTTTTTTTTTACAGTCCTGAAGAGATGTGTCTCTAGATTGAAAGGTACTACTTGGTTGACTGTTTTGAATTAATTGATTGGTCAATTCAGCCAAGTATCCAATTTATCCTTCCTTTTACCCTTTCAGTTGAGTTAATTTTTGCCTGAGCAGACTGAAGAACTAGGCTTTGAGTAGATCAGAACCAGAGTTTATATTTTGCCCAGGTGGAAGCAAATTGCTGATAGCCCTAGAAGCTCTTGATCAGAACTTTTTTCATGAAGGCATATTTTTAAGAGGGTGAAAACTCCCTTAAAGACCAACCTTAATTTAGCGTATCCTAAAGTGAACTTCTTTTCACCTTCCAATCTGCTCCTGCCGTGATCTTTTACCATCCACAACTCCCTTGGTGGAACAAGCTATGATCCCATTACTCCTCTCAAAAATACTCATCGGCTCCCCGATGCTTATGAGTCAAAGTCATTCTAGGCTCTTTGCAATCTGGTGGTGATTTGTTTGTCACCCACTAAGAAGACACTTCATACACCTTCCACAGCAACCCAGTTAGACTACTTTCTCTCCTCTGAAATTTCCCTACCTCTGCGTCTTTGCTTACCTGGCTCAGCGATGCAAATGCAGGTCTTCTGTGAATCATCCTGATAGTTAACTCTGTGCCTATTCCTGATTTATGTATTTGTGGAGCTTCTCCAGGCCACTCTTGGGGCCTTCTTTCCTTCTCTTTTTTCCTTCTCTTCTTCCCCACCACTTTACCTCCAACCACGAGGCCACAGCATAGCCCGGTTTTCATGCGGGGACTCAGAGCTGCTGCCTGTGTTTAAACCTCTATGTGTTCACTAGGAAAAACCTCAACTAACTTTGCACTCATATCACTATTTCTAACCTACAGGGCTAAGTATACTTTTTCTGCATTGCTCAGAACCTTGTGGGTTTGTGTCAAGTGTTAAGTACTCACATTATTAACAATGCCAAAGGACTGTAGAGATGGAAATTCTCTGTTGCCAACTATACAAGTTCTCAGGGATACTAGCCTCGAAATAAACTGAGAAGCAATTATCATCACTGCTAAGATAATAAATCTACAGTGGTCGTTATCTTGGACATGAATGCACTAATTTCTCTGAGTTGTTTATGCCTCTGAGACACAGTCTGGAGAACAGAGGAATATTGGACATCTGCAGAGATCAGAAATACATATACTGTTCAGAAGAAACAAAAATGACTCTGTTTACTTCAATGCATCGTGTGGCCTCGACTCAACGTTAGATTGACTCCAAATTCACAAGTCTTCAGCAGCCTTTGTGTTCAAATGCCTTTTCTTCTCTTTCTCAAAGGGGAAAATATTTGAGTCTGCACAATGTTTTTTTAAGCCTAAGGCCCAATCTTTTCTGTTAAGTATAGACTTAAACCTCTGCACCTGAGGACTAGAAATATTTCCCTGTTACCTCAGGGTTGTGCAATTAATCCTGTCTACTTCAAGCGACTTGACTAGGTTGAGGATGGAATTTTCTGTAAGATCTAATGCCTCAGACAAAATTGATCTCAGGATAATTAATAATCTGGACTTACATCAGTTATTACTTAACATGCGTCTGTATATAAAACAATGATATTTTTAGTGTCAAGTAAAAAGTCTCTAACCATATTACATTAGAGTTAACTTGGTGACCTAGAAAAGTTGGCTACTACTGAAATAACTTGATCCAGGCAGAAGTTTCCATTACTGTGGATGCCATCACCTTTGAAGCAGTCGAAAATTGAGCCTCTGAGCATTTGCTTATTAGGCTTGCACTAAAAGGGTAAATGAATTGTACTGAGTTGATAGGACTTTTGTGTGACTTTTGAGATAGTGTTTTTTCCAATTATTCGTAACTCTCAGTTTACCTGTCTCAGAATGTTTTCAGGTTCGTTAGGAGATTTGGATATTCTGGGTCTGGGTAAGCTGGACTTTGCATGGTGCACTGGGGACCATTTTTATTTTTTCAACTTTGTTTCCACTTATTCCATATGTGTATCATTTTAGCTGAAAATTTTCAAAGAAATTTAATCCTGCAATCACAAGAAAGTGAAAGAGGTTATGAAATTTAAAATTACCAAGCCATAAACAATTTTGAGGAGTCAAATTCTGAATTTAAAAGACCCAAAAGCATTATTTTGGTCTGTTCGACTTGTTGCATAGAAACAGAAGTTTGTTACTTGAGAAAATGTCATCCTCCTCTGAATAAACAGTTATATCAAACTCTATTTAGCCCTCAATAGCTGTTATGTGTTGAGGGTCTTATTTTGTCAGTAGGTTGAATGTCAGAGGAACACCGCATGGTATTTGGGTAATTTAGATTGTTTAGAAGGAAGAGGTTCTTGGTCACTTAGAAACAGTTTATGAAATGAGATATAAAAGTAAAAATTCATTGAGAATTGCAACACACTATAGTAATATAAAGTATGATTCTTTTAATGGACATTTTATGATTTTACTACACATAATGCTTATATACTTTTTCCACAGTTTATAATGTTTGGGTAGAAAAGAATCTATATTCATGATGAACATAAGCCTAGGAAGTTCTCATTTGCATAAAGCACGGTACAGAACCAGAATTCATGACTCTAAGCGTCGAAAGCCGTAAATAAAAACAAGCACAGAGCTGTGGCAAATTTCACTAGTCACATATCTACACACACAAAAATAATATTATATGCATTAGAGGAGCTTCCAGTTTCCTGGGAGGTATGACAGTAACATGCTGTCACCACTTTCTCACTTTCCACTCACACCTCCCCCCTCAACAGCCTTGCTCATGTCCCTGCAATTCTATCGAAAATGCTCTTAGTTTTAGCTTCCAAAGATCTCTTCTTGCTCATTCCAAGACGTTTGACTTCTCTGCAACATTTTATACAGAGCCTCATCTTGAACTTCTCTCTTCCCCTGGCTTCACAACAACGTCTTCTTTTATGAATATTCTCATATTCTTTTGGTCTGCCTCCTATCCCTTTGGTCATTCTTTTTCATTCTGCATCAAGGCAACTTTTTCTCTGCCTATTGTCATTAATGTTAGACCTTAAAGCTCTTTTTATGTGGCCTTTTCTTCCATTTATACACATTTTCCCTAAATGATCTTCATCTCCTCCCATGGCATCATTACCATCCCTATACCGATGGCTCCCAAAGCTGACCTTTCTCCTGAGCTCAGTCTTCCACGTCTGGAGTGAACGTGTGATGACCCCAGGAATGGCTTTCCCTTTCTATCAATGTGTTGAAGTTGTGTTATCCTGTGACCCTTCCCTGTACCACAGTTAATTTGTCCAGGGATGGGTGCTGATCCAAGCTTGGCCAATAAATTTGGCTTGAAATTTTTGAGTTTGAGACTGGGAGTCAGGACAACCTCTCTTTGAGATTCACAGCTGGAATCAGGGTGGTTGTACAGGTAGAATGCATCAGTGTCATGTAAGGGCCCCATCAATTCTGATTGTTAAATATTTTAGACATCACCTCTAATTATAGGGTGCAGAGCTTGGGAGTTGCAGGCAGCCCTCTGTGCTCTCATGTAGACCATTTAAGCAGAGAAGTCCATTCTATAAATCAGAGATGGTGACGTTTATTCTATGTGAATTATATCTCAATAATAGCACATTTTTTAAAAAGTTAAAAAAAATAAATAAGAGAGAGAGAGGGGCAATCTGAGAAATGCCAACAGAGTCCTGAATCCTCTAGTTACTGAGGTAGAGTTACATCCCTATCCCAGTACCTTTATAATAAGGTCTGCTCTTTGTTAAAGCTAGCTTGATTGAAATCTGTCACTTTTAACAAAAAAGATCCTACTTAATAAAACATCCCGCTGCCTACTGGATATTTCTAATTCTATGTCACGCATCTCTAATTCTCTCTTCCTCCCCCACGCACCCTCACTTCCAAGCCTGCTTCTCTTTCTCTGGCTCAGTAAATGGCATCTTTGCTTATTCAAACCACTGAGCTGGTCATTGTCTTAGACTCCTCCTTTAATCTCTTGCCCTCACATCCACTCAGTCAAATCCTTTTATCTATCTGTCCATTTATTTCCTTTGCCACTCTACCACGTTCATACCCTCTACAATTTCTTTATTTGATTCCCTTGTAACTAGAATTCTGCTTCCAGCCCTGCCATCCTCCAATGGGTTCTTACTCCAGAGCAATCTCTTCTTTGACTTCACATTAAGGCTCAATATCTTTAGCTTCATACTCAGAACTCTTCACGATCTAGTTCATGGCTGCCTCTACAGCTTTATTTTCTGCTACCACCTTTGTTCATCTGGTTCAGTATGCATGAATCACACTGAAATGCATATAGTTTCTCTATACTAATCCCTCTTTCTGAAATGACCTTCCTTCCTCTATTGCTGTCAGAGCACCCTGAATTGTAATTACCTGTTTACCACTAGTCTGTAGGCTCCTTGAAGGCAGGGATAATGTTCTGCCATTGCATTACTATTGTATAGTCACACAGTGCCTGCCTCATAATGGGCTTTCTATGAATATTTAGTGAACAAATACACGTGTTAGAAGAGTGAATTGCTGCTGGATACAAGTATAGAGCGTGGAAGCAGAGATTTGAACTTGTAAGTCAAGGACAAAGTCCCTTTGCCTGAATTGAATGTTGGGAGGGAAACAAAACTGTACCTCTGGGCTCAGTGTTTCGTGAATTATCACTGAGCAATCTTAATAATCTTGAACACGCAGCTCTTCATGCACTAGTTCATGTTCATCTCTCGGGACAGGCATTGATTCTTTGACGTGTAGCTAGTCAGGTGGAATAGATTTTTACTGTCTAGAGCTGGTGGCATTTTTCTCTGTGCTTTCAGTTTTTAGTTCCTTGACATTTTTTTAGATATTGCTGCTTTGATTTTTTCCCGGACATTGCAGTCTGAGGACTATTTGAATATTAATGGCCACAGCTGTGCATATCCTAGAATAATTAGCTACTTAATTGCATTAATATGAGCCTCTTGAGCTTAGTGTTGGGTTCATATTGGAGAGATTGGATGGGCTGGATGATAATACAAATGTGGTAGATCATTAGAGATTTACTATTGTGCTTTATTTCAAACTATTCAAGCTTAAAAATAGGAGGGTGCACCGAGATGTTTGAAAGCATATGGTTAGAACTATAGAAAATCTCAAATCTTGATAAGGCTCATAAGTTTTGGTTATACTGGTTACATAGAATGAGTAATAATTTGTAGCTGAGATGTGAGCTGAGGTCACCTTGCCCCTTAGGATTTAGGCAAGACTGGCTCATCGCCTCGTTCTTTGTCTTGTGGAAAGTCCATCACTTTTTCTAAGATTTCTGTCAATTCCCAAAAGGCTTATGCTTTCATGATCACCTGTCTCTGACGTCCTGCCTCTACTGACTTCTTGTCATTGGCTCTGTCTTATAGTTGTTTCTTTATCTCTGACCTGCCGTTGTTGCCACTGACCCCAGTGGACACACAGACCCTTCTTTTTTCCTTATCAGGACAACTAGGGATACGACATAGCTGTATGTAGCAGAATTAAGTTATTGAAAGTGTACTATTGGAAATTAGAATCCCATATCAGCCATCCTTGCTTTTAATTCACTGTGGTGCATTCTCACTGGCCACAATGCCGGCTGAGGGTCCCACATCTTTCATTTTGTGCTGCTTCTCTCACTTTTCTTTCTGGATTGCCTCTGGGAATTCAAAATTCTCACTCACTTGTGCAGCACAATCCAGATCTCTCCAGTCTCTTTTCCTCAATTCTACCTCCTTTACATATCTGAAACCCTTTTAGTTATTCAGCCAAAAGAAAAAGACATATACTCATGTAGAAACACAAAGAATATCCTGCCATTTCATTTTTCCTTTATCAGGATTCATCCTCCTTAGAACCTTTGTGGTTTTAAATCGTCCTTTCTTCTATCTATTACGTAGTAGTTATTCCAAGGTGGGTATAGAGAAGAGAGTTTCTCCTTTGTCAGCAGAGAGTGGGAACTCTAAAAATTAGACCTTCTCAATAAGCAAGTGGTCTTATTATAAAAACCCAATAAGCAAGGGTTTTAACAGTGAGATGTCAGAGTCCATCCCTACTGATGCTTAAAGAGCAGAAGAAGCAATATGACTTCGTTATAAATCCTTTTCACTCTGCAAATTTAGAATCACTTGAAAGAGGAAAATTTTTTCCTGTGGTATTCACCTTTCTGAGCAAGGATGGATGACACACAAAATCTTATTTACTTTGTCTTTGTGCCAGTTTCTTGGTGAGACCTTTCTAACATAAACAGTTTAAGCAAGGGCTGAAGAGAATGGAGGCATGTAACCATCAAACACTCGCATGCATTTGTATCTGTGGAAAGACTATTAGCGCCTGTCTAGACACAGCTTATGTTGGTTTACTCCCTCTCTTCTCCAGGATGATCACTATTCTCTCAATGTTATCTCCTTTTAAGGGAAATTTGCTCATTTAGCTAAAGTTTAACTATTTAGTAATTTTTAAGCCTTTTATGGGAGTTACCAACCAAATGACTTACCAAGAACGGAAATATAACACAAATAAAGAAAGGAGTTGGGTGTAGGTAGAGAACTGAGGTAAACAGGAAAGCTCATGGCTTGTCCAGAAAAGGCAACAACAGATGCTGAGCAAATGCCAAATGCTGAGTGTAGCACACAGGCGGGGGCACCTGCCTTCCTTTGTATATTGAAACCCACCCTGTTGCTCAGCTAAAACAAAGAGTCACTTTTTAAAATTTATCATCAATTAATAAAAACAAACAAACAAAATATGCTGTGAGATCGACACTGTGAGCTTCAAGCAAAACAGAGCTAAGGTGGAATCAGACCTGAGGGTCAGGACTATTTGACCTTCACTTGCTGCTTGAACTTTGGAACTTCTGTAGGTAATCTATACTTCTTTCCCTCCTTTTATTCATTGCTCCCTTCTCCATCAGTGGGAAACCTGGTTCCCATTTGCTTCAATATATTTACTCATTTATTCAAGCCTAGAATGTAGTTTTAGAATTACTAACAGAGACCACTGGAGAAGCAAACCTATACATGCGTGCATGCACCAACTATCAAGATTCAGAACATTTCCATCATCCCAGAAAGTTCCACTGTGCTTATCCTCCGTAAACATATGTTATTTCTTTGGTATATTTCAGCATACTTCCCTTCCCAAGGTTCTTTGGGTCTGGGTAATATACAAAAGTGCACTGATATACTTCACATTAAACTAATGCAGGATTTTAGATCAAACTAATCTTAAAAATCTAAGGACATTCTACGAAATACCTGACTAGTACTCTTCAAAACTGTCAGGATCATGAAAAATAAGAAAAGTCTGAGAAACCACCGTAGCCCGGAGGAGACTAGGGAGATATGACAGCTAAATGCAATGCAGTATCCTGGGTGGGATCCTGGAATAGAAAAAGGACGTTAATGGAGAAACTGGTGAAATCTGAATAAAGTCTAGAGTTGAGTTAGTAGTAATGTACCAATGTTGGTTCCTTAGCTTTGTTAAATATGAAATGATAACAATAGGAGGATACTGGAATTCTTTCTGCTATCTTTGTGACTTTCATATAAATCAAAAATTATTCCAAATAAAAAGTTTATTAAAATTATTTAAAACTTTGGGGACATAAAAGGCTCATATGGATTTTGGAGGTTAAGAACCCAGGATCTGAGTCAGACACATCTGAGGTCAAATATCCACTCTGTCTCAGACTTGCAAACATAGTTGGGGCTGATTTTGACTAAAGTTATAATGATCTGCTTTCAAATATCTCTCTGCACCCTTTTAAGTAGAAATAGCAGTTTTAGATCAAGCATAGCAGAACATGTACAAGCTGGGACTATCTTGAACATATTAACTTCTCTGAGCTGTTGCTGTCACGTTATTTCATGAGGGCTAAATGGAGAAAATCCATGTACAGTGCTTAGCAGAGAACTGGATACATAGCAAGTGGTCAATAAATAGTAGCCAATATTATTATTATTGGTTGGAAGGTGCCACATGTGTCACAAACACGTCTTTATCCCAGGATTTATCACAGTTTATTGTTTAATTTCCCATGTCCCTCAGTAACCTCTGAGCTCTTAGGGCCAAAGGTGCTTTCCTGTTCACCGTTGTATCTCTCTAACACGACTGCATATAGTAAATACGTAATGGAATTTTGTTGGTAAAAAAACTTTTTTCCTATGAAATGACAATGTCTCACAAATTACTTTTCTGGAATTCATTGTCACTACTACTGTTCTCTTCTGATTGTGATATCTCTGCAGTATGATAGTATATGTGGGCCATTCAACTCTACAGTTTTTTGACCTCCTCTAGACATAAAGGCAGCTATACTGTGTATTGGGAAATCTTTTCATAGGCTCTGGAGGCAGCTTCCTGACCTCACATACAACATCACTTTCATATTCTGTTTCTTGATGCAGGATGCTGCTGCTCTGCCTTCTTAATGACAAAGGTCATTTGGACCCTACCCCTGGGGACATTATAAAGTTACTGTGTCTCTCTTCAAAGTGTAGGCTTGAAAACATTAAAACAGATGGTGGTACTTGGAGGGTAATTAATTTTCCTTTGGAGAAATAATCACTTTCCTTAAAAATAAATTAATGCCTCCCTCTTTTTCCAAGAGGTAATGGTTTAGTAAATTGAACAATGAACTGGGCTGCCCTTGACCAAGATTTAGGGGGAAAGGAGAATATTTTGTGATTCTGCTCCTGTCTGGTTGTGTGAATTTGAGAGCCTCACTTTCTTGGGTGATTGGGAAGATTAAGTAAGGCAGAGCATTTTAAGCACTTAGCATGTGGCTGAGGCACAGCAGGCTTTGAAACTGTTAGCAAATATAATTATTGGAGGTAGAAAGAGGACATTATTAATCGATCTTGTTGACTTTGTATGGACCCTGAGAGTCCTATCAGAATACTACATATAAAGCATCATAACGTTCTGGTATACAGGCTCCATTTGCACAGATGGTATTTTTTAAATTAATTATCGATTAGTGACCAAATTCTTCTTCTTTTTCGGGTTATAGTAAATCAATTGAAATTCAATAGTTGAATTTCCCTCTTTTTTTCTGGACAGCAATGTACAGCATGTCACTGACTAGTAGATGTCATCAAATGCAATCTTACCAGGAACCCATGTTTTATTATTCATAAAACATTCTTAATATATTTTTAAAGGTACATTGAAATAAAACTTCCTATGTGTTTATATTTCAAATTTTCCATATTCTCCAACTTTGAACTTCCAGCAAGTCTTTGATACCTGGTATTCTGTGAAATGACAACATCTTTTGTTTTGTTTGTGCCCACGAATGTATATGTAGCTGTTTGCCATTTGAATTTTCAGTTATTTAAAAAAATATAATCTAATGATACTAGGCAGAAAGTTATTGTGTAAGCATTCTCTTGAGCTTCTTCTGGGTTCAGCTTCTGCCAGGGGCATATTTATTGTGTAGAAATTATCATGGTATCCATATTTTAGCATAATAGGAGATGTATTTTAATATTTCATTCAAAACAAGAAGTGATTATTTCTGCAGAAATGCATTCTAAGCTCACTTTCTCTTAGCCTAGTGTGTAGAAGAATACTGACCCCCACAGAGAGAATTGCACTGGTAAAGTGACTGCAGAGAAATGCATGTACCGCTCAGCACAGATTGCCCTGGGCTACAGGAACACCAGCCCTAATTTGCCTTTTGTTGAGTATTAGAGGGGAAAAACGAATTCTTTCAAAATTGTTTGACAAAGACTGTTTAACGATTTGTTCAATCAAGCGTATAAAGGAAGACAGACTTAGGGAACCAGAACGAAGAAGTAGAGCTTCCAGTACAGATCATTACTGGTGCTTTCAGTACTGGATAGTGTCAGCCTGTGACAGAGGAGAGGACCCAGGATGAAGCCAATATATCTTTCAGTGCATCAATTAAGGTGTATCTTCCCTATGAGGATGAATTTGAGGTTGATGTCAGATCCCACTCAATATCCTTTAGCGTTCATTTGTATATTGGTCTGCAGAGTAAACTGGATATGATTTGCATTTTCTTTTTCCAAACTCTGGGGAAGTATTCTTAACGAATAGCAAATCAATACCGTTTGCCCTCTTAATAATGTTCTGAGTCAAGGAACACTTTCAGATGTTGTTTTATGAGTGTTAACTGTACCTTGACCGTTGAAAATTTGTAGAAGATAGTCAAAACTCAATTGTTTATTTGTTTTATTTTAGTTTCTCCTGTTTCTTTAAAATGTATGCAGCGAGGAAAAGTCTTGCTGGGCTTCTGGGTGAGATTTTAGGCAGTCTCAGAATTTTTTTGAATATTCTTAGATAATATAAAATTCTGTGATCAATTTAAGATGGAAAACACAGCCACGGCTTATAAATTAGAATTTCTAATCCTACATATTGATTAACTCTTCAACCTCCATTTGCAGGTATGACTCCTGAGCCCCTTCCCCAGGGAGAGCCAGCTGCAGGGAACGTCTTTGCCTTTGGAGAAGCTGGTGTGTGTGGTCCTTTGTCTCACTCCCAATTCTCTTCTCCCAACTTGTCAATTGAGGATTCTGGTCTCATCAGGCAGATTTGGAGCAGGGGAGGGAGAAAGAGAAAGGGGATTTTGGAATGACTTCTTGACTAGAAAGTTAGTAAGCTGGTTTTGTTCTTGCTGGCCTGGTTGATGTTCTACGTTGATTTTCTCTTCTGGATGATTCTATGAGGTCACTGCCAGTCACTGACCACTCCTGCAACATAGTCAGCGTCCTCTCTCCAGATGTCTGCTTCTGATTTTGCATCCACTTTGATTTTCTGGCTACCCTTCTAGAAAGACCCTCCATTGTTGTCTCTTCACTCTCTGGCTGAAGCTCTCTTGTCAAGATCTTTTTTAAGACTAACCTAGATTTTACTCCTGCAGAGTCTTCATATGGGCCAGTGTTGAAGGGTGACCCCCCAAAAGATATGTCCACGTCCTAACCTCTGGAACCTGTGAATGTGACCTTATTTGGAAAAAGGGTCTCGCAGATGCAATTACGTTAAGGATCTCGAGAAGTGAGAGATCCTTCTCAGATCATGGGTTATCCAAGCAGGCCCTAATTCTAATAACAAATGTCCTTATAAGAGAAAGGTAGAGAGAGAAGAGACACAGAGGAGAAGGCCAAAGGTAGAGAAGACCAAGGTAGAGATTGGAGTTAGGCAGCCACAAGGAATGCCTGGAGTCACCAGAAAGTGGAAGAAGCACAGAAAGATTCTCCCTAGAGCCTTGGGAGGGAACACAGACCTGCTGACACCTTGGTTTTGGACTTCTGGCTTCCAGAACTGTGAGAGAATAAATTTCTGTTGCTTTAAGCAACTGAGTTTGTGACAGTTTGTTATGACAGCCCTAGGAAACTAATAGACACATTTTGACTGGACATCGTCACATCTTGTGCAGTTACTGCTCAGATTCAGCCTTCTGCTCTGCTAACATAGGCTGCTCTAGCCAGCCTCTCCTCTGGGGATTCCCCAGGCTTGCATCTGACACCCTCACGTACACCCCAAACTCCAGGGAGCAGATCCCGAACTCTCCAAGTGGTTTCCTTTGAACGCTCTCTCATCAGAATTGCGGTAAAAGGAGAGACAGCTCTCCTCACCAAATCCACATTCTCAGGGTTTTGGAGTGCAGCTTACAGCACAGTTTTATCTAAAGAACTCCTTTCCAATTTTTTTTTCCATCTTTCCTTTCTAACTATTTATTTATTCATTTGTTATTTGTTTCTTTATTCTTTGAGATGTGATCTAGAGTCTTCAAATCTGTTCTTGGTCACCGACCTCGAAAATTGAATTTTCATATCAGTTGTCTCTGGTCAGTTAAAACTGCCATGTTATCATCCTGGGTTACATGCAGATATCCAGAATGTATGACTCCTACCTGCCTATTGAAATCCTGGTGCTAAAGCAGATAAAACTAGGTAACAAGAGTCTGTAAGGAATTCTATTTTAAAGAGGCCTTCTTAGTGTTGTACCTATTATAATACTTCCAAGGAACTTTCTTTTGTGGTGTATGTCTGGGCTTTTCAGTGCAGCCCTAGGACTCTGGCTGCAGACGGGCCGGTGCACATGGCAATCTGTATTCTCTTGGTCCCAAGTGGATGCACTATTGCTCTAAACTTTTCCTTCAGAGAGCCTCTCCCTTAGGTAAACTACAGCTCCTGGCTCCTGCAGCAGAAACATTCGTGCCTCTCTTCCTAGGTTCCCCTGCATGTCAGCCTGCCTCGAGCCTGGGTCATATAATTTGTGGTTGTGCAGGAAACTCAGCAGGCCGTTGCTGGCTCTGGGGCAGCTGGAGGAAGACAGTAAAAGCTGCCACTACCTGCCAAGCTTGCTTTCTTCTCTGTTGGCAGGGGAAGCAAGCAGCAGAGTCCTATGAGGAGAGGCCCCGCAGGATAAAGAGCTCATAAAAAGTAGAAGAATTGTGGCTACATTGAGATGTGGGGTGCTCTTAAATAACGTGGCTGATTCTTAATCCCAGCATCAGGCTTAAAATATGAAAATCCATAATGAAACAGCTTAGAATTGCACTCCACTGCTGATTTTAGCTGGCTTTCTTTCTTTCCATGTGTATAAACTCATGCTGCCATTTAAAAATATGTGTTAACACAGCATAGACATTCTTAGGCAATCTTAAGCCTTTGGAAATCTTACTACCTCCCTCTCTCTTGGAGGTTTCCTACCAAAAGTCCAGACAAATTTCTCCCTTGGGTCAGCCAACATTGCTTACTTTGGCTCAAGCTTTCCATAACTTTTCCCCAAGTCTAAATAGCAGGCCATTCTCAGACAAATTTATCACATAGAAGCAGGAGTACAAAAGAGAAAGATAATCAGAATTCATCAAATTGCAAAGAAGAGTTAACCAGGTCACTTCTAAAATCTGGATCAATGTAAGTTCTGTGTTTTGACCAATAATACTGCTAACTCTCTTCACTGGGATAGAGTAAGGGAATTTTATTATAGATAGGAGAGGATACAAGGGTAAAAGTATGAGAAGGAAAAGACCTGCTTCCTTTCGCAATTATTAATGCTGCTTCCAAAATCTGAGTGCTGAAGTCCCCTAGAATTGCAGAGATATCACTTGCTAGAGATTTCACCTGCTGAAGCTGAAAGATTAATTCTTACTATCAGAGATATTGGCATGGTGTAACATGGAGAATCAGCTTTGGATTTAGCCAGGCTCTGACATGAATCCCCCTCACCCACTCTACCCAGGGGGCTTGGTAAAATTTCTTAACTTCTCAAGAATCTCATGTTCCTCTGCATAGTGAAGCAAGGATAATGTCTGGTAGGGTTGAGTTGATAATTACACAATGTGATAATGCATGAAAAATGCTTGGCATGGAGTAGTAATTCAGTGCGTGATCACAATGTAACTATCACTTTATAATGGATGTTGGAATGCACACCTTCATGTTCCCAGTTGTGTTCTGTGCTACTTCCAGGAAGCTCACATCTGTCCTTCTCACACCATTTGGCAGATTTCCTGTTATGAGCTTTGGTTCTTGTTGGCCCTCCTTCTGTCTTCTTGGAAGCTGTTTTTTCCCCCTTCTTATACAGACTCATTATTTCTCTCCCTTCTTTCATGCACAGAGAGTCTGCAGAATTGCTGTGGACTAAGGACAGAACCTCGGGGAACCATAATATTTAAGAGGTAGAGGAGGAAAACATCTCATGAGGGATTCAGAGACGGACCAAGAAGTAAGAAAAAATGCAGGAAAAGAAAAAAAGCCAGAGCTGCATTTCAAAAAGGTGGCTGTAATAAACAGCAAAATGTAGCCTAGAGGTCTATAATGAGGACTAAAGAAAACTGTTCGCTCGGATCCATAGATGATCTCCTGCCTGAGCCTTCTGAGACCAGTCACACACATTTGCTGGCCAGCTGGCTGGTGCCAGAGGAGTCTTATTAACAGCAGAGAACACATCTAAATGGTCCCCTGTGATGGGACCACCTGCAAGCACAGTGAGGGTAATGGCCCTGGTAGACTGGGCCGTAGAGTATTGGTATCCAGCAGCATTTAAGATTTGGGATTTGTAGCACTTGTAGGATGGCACAAGCAATACCTATGTAGAGCCCTCTCTCTATGGGGGGAAGAAATTCAGTGCAAAAAGTTCCCTGGGTCCCAGAAGCTTATGGAGGCCCTGGAGCTTACAGAGAACCACTCAGTAAGTTACACGGTAAGAGGAAAGCAGGTTGCGTCTCGGCTTGTTCTGTAAAGACCCTTGATTCAAACCCATTTATCCTCCTTTGAAGAACATCATGTACCCCAGTGATCCTAAACCAGTGCATCTATCTTCCATATGGGTTTATAAAATTGAATTTGGGTATGTTCTGCCTTTTAGGCCATAGTCTCCACCACTCCTTACCCAGTTTGCATTACTCATTTATGGCCCCTGCCTGGCCGCTGTAAGTATCTAATCAATTGTCAAAGCTTAATCTAGTCAAATCATATGGTACACCTTTACTTCTATAAGCTGCAAGAAAGGGTCTTCTTTTGCACCCTTTTTTCTTCCAGACTGCCTCAGATACTCATTTTAACCGATTTCACCCAGCATTTTGGGTAAGACGGTAAAAGGGTATGAATTTTGCCCCTACAAATTGTAATTGGCCTCAGGTGGATACATTTTCTCCCCCCAGAGAATATTCACATAAAGAATTTCTAGTGCTTCCTTCTCTTAGGCAAAAATATGCCTGAATATCAAATCTTTTCCTATGAAAACATGTTGGCACAATAACCTCTTCTGTTTTAACAAGAATCTTGCCTGGCATTTTCTGTGCTATTTTCTTTCTGTTCCCTTTTCTCGTAAATGCCATGGTAACGTGAGTTTGACTAGTTCTTCGCGTAAAGTTAAGAAATGGTTTTCTTGACCTACTGCCTTTTATAGGAGGCAGAGCTTAAGACCCAATTTTGATTTACACAGAGTCACAGGAAAATGGAGCTGAACTTCAGTGTCTTTATTTGTTAAGCAGTGAACCATGCCACACACACTGTTTGCTGGGAGGGGCCAGGGCTAAGGAAGCCTCAGTAGAGAGATCCTCCGGCCTTCCTTCTGTGAAGCAGGATGAAGGGAGGAAATCGGACTCATTTCCCTAGGGACCAGCCTTCAAGTAATGCACGAGCTCTATGCTGGGGTAGCATGGTTCTAACTCACACTGTTACCTAAAGACTGGAGTTCATTGTGCAGGAAGATGACACTACTCTAAGTGGGAATTTGAGGCTCTTCTGCTCTTTTCCTAAAAGACACCAACGGCTACAATTCTTGAATTTCAGTGTTAGCACAGTGCCCACTACATAAAAATGTTTGTGAATAAATAAATTTAACTTTGATGTTTTCATTGAGGAGATTCAGTGTATGATAGAGGGGTGAGATGTGATGTCTTTCTTTTACCAAAAGAAAAACAACTTTAACAAAGTTACTGGATAGTGAATCAGCAACTCTGAAAACATGACATGAGGCTGTTTCTCAGAAAACATAGGTGTTTCTGTAAATATATTCCCTTAAGAACTGATGACCAATCAGATAACCAGGCTGGCTTTAGTAAATCCCTCACAGAAATATATTTAAATTTGCTGTCAGTATCCTTCCTGTTAGCTCTATGGTTTTTGTAAATGAAAGTACATAGATTGCCAAACTATATATACAATGTCCATATCCTTTATTTATTTAATGTTAGTTACTTGAATTTTCAAATAATTTTGTCAACCTGTTACAATAAAAAATTACTTCCCCTGGCAACTAACATTTTTTCCCTATAATACATATGTACAAGTTAATCAACCATCTTACCTGATATTAATATGTAATTTTAACACCTTTGCATGTAGATTTGATATCACAATTATCATGATCCCATACAGGTGAGCTGTATAAGACACCAACTTGGAGACTGAATTGCTTTTTTCATGCTGTTAGATCAATCCTGCTGCTGTAACTGATCTCTTTCTAGCACCTTACTTTTCTCTTTTTCCTCTCTTTCATTCTCCTCCTGTTCCTTCTCCTCCTTCTCCCTCCCTCCCCCTCTCTCTCCTGCTTTCTGCTTCTCCTCCTCCTCTTCTTCCTTCTTCTCTTCCACTTTTGCTTCTTTTTATCTAAATTCTTGATGCTTGGTTTAAATTGTCTAGATCTGTGGGAACCTCATACATCTTAGAAATTGTGCTCCCATTAATAAAGAAATGCATATGACAAAGCTGCTGTGCTCTGAGATAAGTGCTTCTGTGATCCATCTATCTTCCCTGTGTAGATACTATCGGAGAAATAACAACCCTGCCGACAAAAGACCCCTCTATGACATTATAGATGAGGGAGAGAAAGAACACAGTTTATTATAGAGTAAGCATTAGCAGAGCTACACGCATGTGTGGTTGCACGAGAGTGACTACAAAGTCTGGACGAAACTTCACACAAGTGTATACAATGAAGTAGAAGAAGGAACAATTAAAACTTCTCTTTCCTCCTTGAGAGATAAATGGATGGCCTTTGTGAGTATTTCCTGTATACCTTCCGAAAGAGTTAATTTTGGAGGTACGTGTTTATAGTTTCAAGGGTCTCGAGGCCTGTGACCTTGCGCTATAAAAATCAAAAGATAGGGCCCCTTATTGAGTCTGTTACATTTTCAAGGAGCGCCGTGAGGCAGCTACTTCTCTCCTCAAAGAAAATTTCATTATTTTACCCTTATATCACCCAAGTTAGGTTTGCAAGGTTCTTCTTTAAGTGATATTGATTAGTTACCAAGACAAACCTTGGTACAAATGGACTGATTTAGAGAATGCCCACATATTACATGCCCTGAGTTTCAGTTGAACTAATTAGCTGTGATGGTGTGTATCTGCATGATGATATGGTTTTCAGAGATTCAGATTGAGATTCACTCTGACAACATTTTAAGAAGAAACACTGATACAACGTTAGACTCAAATCTGATCTTAGTTCTATTAGGTTGCGATGTGTATAGATTCATCTAGTTGTTCACTGTTGAAGTCTCCTTGGCAGAAGTTTACTTCTTGTCATTCTTGTAGCACCATTTTATACAGATCATTGACTACACCAGTGATTACATAGCTATTAAGTCTCAGGGAACTCAGAGCCTTGTCAGTGTGCCAGGATTTATCTTAGAGGATGCAGGCCAAATAATCTAATCAGAAAATTCTTCAAAAAAAGATCTTCTAGGAGTGCTCATATGCGATTTCTTTATAGATTGAACCTTTCTTTGGCTTACAGATACTGATCAGAAAATCATAAAAAGTTACTAGCATTTATTCATTCATCAAATTCTTTTGCAAGACATTGTAATGATGGGGAACAAAGGTGAAATATAATTAATCTCTATTTCAAAAGAGTTTATAATTTAATAGTGAATATGTTCCATACACAAATAAGTATGATACGAGAAAGTTTGTCACAAGTCAGTGCCTCAGTAATGCCACATGAGTGTTCAGATGATGAAAAGACTACATTTGCCCAGATATTGGGAAAGGCTTTGTGGAGAAAGAGGCATATGTGCACTGACGATGAGTCAGGTCTCCATAGGCGACGATAGCGGGTATGGGAGGAGTCAAAAGGACTAGTCAAGGAATGGCATAAAGTCATGTTGGCTGGAACATGTACAGGGTGCCCTGGAAGATGAGACTGAAGATGTATTTTAGAGCTGTGATATAAAGAGTCATAGCCTAGACTAAGATGAATATCATGTATCAGTGTCATTTCTAAAGAAAGGCAGTGGGAAGGGCCTAGACTTTGGAGTCAGAGAGCTCTGGCTTCAAATTTTGGTTCTTTCATGTTCTATCTATGGAGTCAAGCAATTACTGAGTCACAGCTTCCTCATCTTTAAAATTGGGGTAAAAATGCTTACCTTGCATCTTGCTATAAAGTTTAGAAATTACAGCAATTTAAAAAACACCATATAAAATATGTTATGATATTTAGACATTATCTGTCTGAGACTTCCTCCACACACAGATTCATTACTCTTTTTTATCTGAGAGGGCAGAGCTGGTCTGATTTATTGATTTGAAAATGAATCACATCAGAGATTAGCACTTAGCAGAGATCGCCTAATGGTGTTCCTTAGGAAACGAAATTACTTTTGAGTTGTTTCCCAGTTCCAGCTAACATCTTACTTTCTGGTCCAGGATATTTCTTTCTATTGCTTAATACTGTTCCTACTATGCCTCAACTAATTTTACTTCTCACTGTTAATCCCAATGTGGTGTTACTTTTACTTTTTGTTTTTCCTACAAGTAGCTGTTTGAATGAATTGACTTTGGAGCGTGCCCAATTCCTTTATCTCTTAATCCTTTCATGTCACTCTGGAAGTACTGCTTCAAGACGAGTCCCTGCAGAGATGGCATTTCTAGCAGCCTATAAGGATTAGCTTTGGTTTTTTTTTTTTTTCAGCATGCAAACCCAATTTGGGGAATTATCACCTCGGGCATAAGGATGATAGTTCTGGAAATGTCAGTCAGAAAGGCATGTGGAATAGTCCAGCTCCCTTTCACAAGTAGTTCGGTGGGGAGCAAAATACCAACTCCATCAACTAGTCAGTGGGCGGACAGACCTTTGGAAATGTCTGCAAAACCCTTTGCTAGCTGCTAATCTTCTCTCTGTAATTTCACTGACATAAGCAATAAACCTTGTAATTATATTGCACTAATCAGGAACACTGACAATAATGGAATATCAATCACGGCACTCACATGGAAACCTGGTCAACTTCAGAGCTTAGTTTTGGCATCATTCGTAGTTTAGTTATAACCTGACTAAAAGGAGCCGATGGATGCACACTGGCCGAGTCACGTGTAGCTCAAGCATTTCTCCCACCTGCCTTGAATATGCTTTTCAAAATGCATCACTCATTAAGTTAAATTTCTTGTGCCGATGTTTGAGGCTGTGCATTTCCTTCGTTTAGAGTTTATAACAGCAATAACATCCTACAGAGGGCATTTCCTGAGGATTAATGGCTGGCTGGGGTTCACGGCTGAAGGGAGAGCCAAAGACCATCAATTCCTTCCCTCCAGTCATTAATTCTTAGGAGATGACCTGTGCTTTCATCATTATCGCTTGAGTTTGACCTTTGTATGAAGTGATGTCACACCATAGGAATCAATCCTGACGTGGGGGCTGCAAAAGATGCACCCGCCAAGCTGGAAGCTTCTTTTTTCACCTAAACTTGTTTTTAGAACAACTGCCATTTACCTATTAACCAAATCACAAGTCACGCTCCAAATCTGTGTATATCAGTCATTTACTTTTTTCTAGCTTCTAACGAGCGGTCAGAACTGATATTTACGAGATGTCCCTATTGTTTGATTGTTCATTTTTAAAATGTTCCTCTCTGCCGGGCAGCTCTTTTATTTTTTGGAGAAGTGTCTCATGACATTACATTTCCATCATTGTGTGGGAACTATTACATGTTCTCCTCAAAACCCTTAATTCAAATGTGCACAAAGACCCTCCCTCTGGGGTCTCGGTGTGTATTTGTTTGTGGTGAGGAGGTGGAGGGAGTGGGTCTGTGGGGAATAAAGGGATATGAAACACAAACTGCGCATCCACTGAGAGCTCCGGGAAGATTTTCTTGTTTGTGGGGACAAGGAGGTTTCTTTCTAATCAGCTCTTCATTATTGTCTCCCTAATTATCATGTTCCCTGAAGATTTTCATTCTTGTATTTTCTCTTGAAAGAATAATAATGGTTAAATTATTTAATAATGTTGCTTTGTCTTTTATCTGGTCTCTCAGCCAGGAATCTTCAGGTGCTTTGCAAAGATTAGTTATGGTTTACAAGGCTCACAAAATGGATCTTAATTTAAACCGTTTTTGAAAATTGTGAGGCCTCAATAAATTAAGCAGAAACCTGAAGTTAGGGTTCATTTGTTGATTGTAGAAGAAAGAGATTTCCTTCTCAATAATCCTGTGGCATTTTTTGCTTCAGAATTAGGGTAAAGTATGAAAGGTTAGATCCCTAAAAGCAAATTAACTTCTCCTAAGCACTATGAATTAACTTTTCCTAAGCACTCTACCTGTGCTATTTATTACCAGGGGGACAGTGTTGCCTATTTAGAGCAGTACACTAATCAGGACTCCCTGGGTCATAAGTGACTGCAAACCAACTAGTAATGGTCTAAGAAAAAGAAAATAAAAGTGGCTGATGTAGCTGAAAAATCTGGCCATCGTTTGCCCTCAGCTGCACTCAATGACTCAAGCATGTTCATGAGGACTCCACTTCTTGTCTCTGCTGTCTTGGACAGGCTTCGTTTTTAGGTTGACCTTCTTCATATGGTGGCCCCAGCATCTTCAAACTTATATCCCACAAGTGTAGCAACCCTGCTTAAAAGAGTTTCTCTTTCTCAAGAGTTCCCGCCAAGAAAATTTAAGAGTCAACCTGAATTCGATCATGTGTCCACCCCCGAACCATTTTCCAAGTCCAGTATGATAAAATATGTTGATTGGCTGGGCTGGTTCTGAAACTGCCCTTGAAACTGAGGAGAGGATAATCATATCTAAACCAGTAGATTGATTTGGTGCGTGGGGAAGGTTCCTGAAAAGCAAATCCAGGGCCGGCCCCGTGGCTTAGCAGTTAAGTGCGTGCACTCCGCTACTGGCGGCTTAGGTTCGCATCCCGGGCGCGCACCGACACACCGCTTCTCCGGCCATGCTAAGGCCGCGTCCCACATACAGCAACTAGAAGGATGTGCAGCTATGGCATACAACTATCTACTGGGGCTTTGGGGCAAAAAAAGGAGGAGGGTTGGCAATAGATGTTAGCTCAGAGCCGGTCTTCCTCAGCAAAAAGAGGAGTATTAGCACGGATATTAGCTCAGGGATGATCTTCCTCACAAAAAAACACAAAAAAACCCCCCAAAAAACCAAATTGAGGAATTGTTTCAAGAAGGCTAAGGAATGGGTGCTGTGGAGGTAGAAACAACAGAGGTCCACAGAAGGTAGGGTGATTTCAGCATTTACATTTGCTTCTCACTCAGATAATTGAAAACCTCAGAGATAAAACTCAAAATGTCTGTCTTTAATATAATTTTTCATTAACATACTGCTCTCAAAACATGTACCCTGGAAACTAGTCTCACGAGATATTTCTTGAAAAAAATGTTCAATGATTACATAAATTTAAGGAACATTGAAAACTATAACCATCTTTGGATACACATTAGTATTAAATAAGCCAGTATGCCCTCATGACAGGTACAAATTTTACCAAATTTATGCAATCGACAAACTTCTTATTCATTCATATATGTGTGCATATATAGTGTGTGTGTATGTGTATGTTTGTTTCCAAAATTTGTAATGTCAGAGATCAGAAGTGTGATATAAACTATGATGGTCTCTTGAGCCAGAATGGTACAGGAAAAGAAAAGAAAGGACCACTCAATGAAGGTTCTCGGGGAGCCTCAGCCCAACTACAGAAACTAGCATTGCAGGTTCAGTTGGCTATGCCAGGAAGTGTCCATGGAAAGTCACAATTCCCAAAATGATTAGCACTGGATTTTCCCTTGGGAAAAGCACACAGCGGCAGGAAATCTGCGGATCAGTCTACGGACTGTCAGGGGAGAATGTGCTCAGTAACTGTGAGCTATGAAAAAAATCTGTCTCTGAGAAAACCTCAGATGTTGCTCAAGGTATCAATTCTGGGGAATTGAATTAGCATGAGTGAAGAGCAGCAGGACCCCCTGCCACCAGTTAGAAGTCCAGGGCAGGCTTCTAGATCTGGGAGCGGACTTGGAGGACAGTGGTAGCATACCAGGCAGAATGAGCGAACAGAAGCTGTGAAAAGAGGCCAAGAATAAAACTACTGGTAGTGTATGTTTGGGGTGTGTGTATATGAGGAGATGCTTGTGAGAATATATGTCTTTCTGGGAATCTAACTTGATACAAGGATGGAACTGAGAACGTGTTGAGAATATTGACATGACACAGTCGATGAACTTGGGAACAAGAAACACCTGAGTGTGAATCTCAAATCACAGAAATTACAAGCCAGGAAAGCTATGTGGAAACTGGGTCTCATCTGTGATAAAAATAATATTATTTTCCCTAGAAGCATGTTGTAAATATGCTTCTAGGGAAGCATTACATATGTAAATATGTAAATATAGTAGGTAAAACATTTCACCATTACAATATGGGGTGCAAAAAACATCTTGTTCTTTATTTCTTTATGACTGAATGTAACTTAAGAGTGTGTTTAAGAGTGTGTGTTCCAACTCATAAGTGAGAAATATGATCAATGTTATCAATTCACAATAACTCAGCCACTTGTAATTCAAACCTGTCTATTTTGAGTATATTCACATCAACTAAAGATTTTTCTCCCATTCCTTTTCTTTTTTCCCATTTCCCTGGAAGATCCTATGTTTGAGAGGAGCTTATGTAATATGAAGGCATGCTGTTGATGGGAAGGGAAGAGTCTGATTGGTGGGCTTGCTGGTTGGTGGCCTTGCTGGTGTCTGTTGAGGTGTAACTTGCCCCCTAGGATGTGAGTGTTGCCTCTGGTCTTACTGCATCTGCCTCTAATGTCTTTGGACATTCCATAGCCTCTAGTTTTGGAGTCTACTCACCCTTTATGCTAATTATGATGTTCTTTCTGGTATACCAACTCTCTTTTTCCACTTCCGTGTCCCTTTCAGGGGTTTAGGAGCCCTCGATTTCTTTTCTATCAGTTTTCCATCAAGCCCATCTTATTTATTTATTTATTTCAGATTTATTGAGATATAATTGATATATAACATTATGTAAATTTAAGGAGTAGAGGATTTCCTTCTTTTTAAAGACTGAATAATATTCCATTGTGTGTATATACACATTTCTTTATCCATTCATCCTTTGACAGACAATTAATTTGCTTCCATGTCTTGGCTATTGTGAATAATGCTGAAATGAACATGGGAGTGCAGATATCTCTTTGAGATCCTGATTTCAATTTCTTTGAATAAATACCCAAAAGTGGGATTACTGGATCACATGGTATTTCTATTTTTAGTATTTCGAGGAAACTCCATACTGTTTTCCATAGTAGCTTCATCAATTTACATCCCACGAACAGTGCAAAATGGTTCCCTTTTCTCTACATCCTCACCAGCATTTGTTATCTTTTGTTTTTTTTTTTTGTTAATAGCCATCTTCTTAGACACCTTTCTCAGCCACTGCCGCTCTTACTAATACGTCAGATATGGATCTTATAAGGTTTAAATCCTCTCAGGGCATACCCTGGAAAGTTAGGTAATTAATTTTTTTTAAAAATTGTATTTTTACTTGTGGTAAAATACATATAACATAGAATTTAGTATAGTAACCAATTTTTAGTGTACAGTTCAGTAGTGTTAAGTACATTCACATTGTCGTGCAACAGAACTCTTCTCATCTTGCAAAACCAAAACTCTATACCCATTAAACAACAACTCCCCATTTCTTCTTCCCTTAGCCCCTGGAAAATCACCATTTTACTTTCTGTCTCTATGAATTTGACTACTTTGAGTACCTCATGTAAGTAAAATAATACAGTATTTTTCTCTTTTGTGACTGGCTTATTTCACTTAGCATAATGTCCTCAAGTTTCATCCATGTTGTAGCATGTGTCAGAATTTTCTTCCTTTTTAAGGCTAATATTCCGTTGTATGTATACACCATATTTTGTTTATCAGGTAATTATTTTTTATATTCTGTGATCTCTCAAAACATATCTAATGATCTATTGAAGTTTCTATTATTTCACCATATTTTCCATCTAAAATTAATTTCTGAGTGGTGGTGAAGGGATCAGGGAACTGGATCTTCCACCTTATCTTGATCCCACATCATCTTAATCCTAGGCATGAGACCCTAATGGAATAAGGCTTTTATATCATCCTGTATTTTATTTTCCTTTTAACCACACTATGGTTAATGAGTAAATTCTCAGCTGTGAACTCTCTTGGATTTGACTCTTGATAGTAAAGCCAAATGATTAGAATTTAAAAAGAGAGAGAGAAAGAGAGAAAAAATTTTATCTCAAGCACCTGGCTTCTACAGTTGAAAAACTGTTGCTTTCAATTTATTGTCTCTGTTAAGTATTTGTAAAAGTCTGTAGAAGTGCTTGAAAGCCATGAATTTGACTCATTTTTTCTCTCTGTATCAAAAGCTAAGCCAGGGGCCGTATGTATAAACAATCATTGCTGCTCTTTAAATGGTAGGGAGAAGATTATGGGTAACATGAAGGAAAACGAACAAAACAAAACAACCAACAACATATATCAATATCAAAGTATTGCCCTGCTATATAAGAATTGGAGCTAATCCATGTAAAGCTTCTGACTCATAATAAGTCTTCAAGAAATGGTGGCTGTAATTATAGTATATTCATCCTTTTTGGTGATATTTTGAATGAATTTTGACAGTATATTTTGACTTGATTCAAGGTTATAACCTCAAGTGCAGGCCTGATAATTTGGAATTTTGAGCTGGTGACTTAAGGACATTTATGTGTTTTGAATAACAGATATAATAATGGAAAGGCTGATTTTTTATTTTGAAAGTTAAGGGAATGGACACTCTATTCTTACAAAAAGAAAAGACTACCCAATACTCTTCTATCTGAAAATGGTAATTTATACTTACATGTAGCATCATCCTTTGATTAGAATAATCCTTTTATGCAAAATATCCACATATATATATATGGTTAGTTATGTTTAGTTGTGTACCACTAACTTAAATTCCCCTTATGTAAAGAGAATACGGTTATGCTCATCTTTTCCTTATCTAAATGGAACCCCAGGCTGCACTTAAGAGGCAATATGTGTACGAGTTGAAGGTGTGGGCTCTGGGGTCAGCGAGCTGCGGGTTCAAAACCAGGCTTTGCTGTGTATTAGCTGTATGACCTAAGGAGCATTATTTAACTTCTTGCCCCATTTTCTTATCTGAAAATAGGGATAAAATAGTATCTACCTTCTAGAGTTAGTGTGAGGCTTAAATGAAACAATAATAAAGCATTTACTGCAGTATATGACATGCAATGGGGGTCAAAGTTATTATTCATAACACCTACCCTCATTTGTTCACTTAGTTCCACCTTGCAGTTCTTTGAAAAAACAAATTATGTTTCTTGGCAATTTGCTATTATGTTCTGAGTATTGTAGGAGTTCTTATTTCCTGCCAGGAGAGCTATCCTCAGTTTCTCCTGTGTAGGTCAACTTTATCCCGGTGTTTGAATTTTCCTGCCCTTACAAGACACGATTCTCAGGGCCAAGCCTGAGGGCCTATAAGGTGCTCCTGTGGTGAGGAGTAAGGCCAGGGTGAGGCTGATAGCACATGTGCTGCTTGAATTGATTTGCTTCTTAAGCCATTCCTAATCCTGGACGGCTCCCCTGCCTGCTTCAGTTGTCTTGTGACCACTCAAGGGTATGACTTCTAGAGAGCACCAGCTCTCTGAAAACCTTCCTTGCTGGAATATTTTCTCAAACTAGAGGAGCAGTGAGTGCTCATCCTTTGCAATATGGCCTCTTGTTACTTGATTAGTTTGATTGGAACCTGCATTTTAGAATCTAGCTTTTTTTTTAAGGAATCACTTCAACCAAACATTTAAAGATAATCAGACAAAACAAATAGACCAACAAAACAGTTAATGTATAGCATTTCTAACAGGTTCTTGCCAGGAAAGGAAAGGCTATTAAGGATCATAAACAATTTATTAATTCTATTTTTATTTTTAGGGGAACTATTCCCTGACCTTCAAACCAAATTAGGTCTTATGGCAATTAATTAGATGAAGAGCAAAAATATCCTGGGAATTCAAGCTTTTAATAGATACACATTATAGTTAATGGAATTTTTTTCATTGTTAAAAAGCATTCTTGAATATCTCCTATTTATTTAGTGTTGTGGCAGTTCCTGAGAACTCTTCTAGAAGAAAATAGAATTTGAGTTTCTGAAGACTTATAATGATGAGAGAAAATCCTATATTTGGCGAGATAGACCGTTATGCATGGGCAACACGCCAATATTTGGAGCTTTAGTTTTGCATTATCTCTAGATGTAATACAAAGAAAACAGGGTTCTACTTGTCTTTGCTGCTTCTTCAGGCTGTGAGGGTAGTGATGGGTCAGCAAAACTTGGCTTTTTATTTTAGTATTTAGAAAAAAATTTTTTTGCTCTCTCTACAATTTTTATTTTGGGAACCAGATCCACTTTGCTTAGGTAGACAGCTGCTATTCTTAAGAGTACCAAGGATGAAGCAATTGGACTCTTAACTGAGTACAATGCAACTTGCAATAACACATTTTGAAGGAAACTACTTGAGAAGAGAAATATGAACAGATCTGGGAAATTCTGAACAAAGTCTGATAAAGGAAGAAGACACATAAAAATTGGCCATAGGGCGTAGAGGCAAAGTAGACAGCAAGACTCTTCTACTCCTAACATCTTTACGTGTAGAGGCAGCATGATTAAATGAAGTCACAGTGATAACCAGAGTGTTGTTTTATAACACTAGCTCCACAGAGAGTTTCTACTGCTCTTAGGAAATGAAAATCATGCTTCCTGGTTTGAGTTCAGCTTTTTAGTATTTGTTGTTGTATTTCTGTATGTAATGACTCAAAAGCAGTTGCTCAATCTAATGCATGTGAAACATAGCCTGGTATTAATTCAGAAAAGCAGTTCAGCCTGGGAGAATCCTAGTGTAGTTGGAAAGCTAGTTTATTTCAAAAATGATCTCTTGGTGAAGATTAGATTTCCAAAGGTGTTATGTCAGTTTAAACGGAAGCTGGTATTTTTCCCCCATTTACCTAATTATACCTTATTTTAAAGGAGAACAAAGAAGAGAGAATAAAAAATATAAGATTAAGACTCAAGACTTGAGTTCAAAATCTGTCTCAACAATTACCAGTTGGGTGATCTTGGAAAAACTACTTGATATCTGTGGTAGTTTGATTGCAAAATGTTTCCAATTCTTTACTCTCCACTCTATCCATGTGACTTTTCAGCTCCTTCCTGTAAGAGAATATGTATATTTCCTCAGCCCTTGACTCTGTATTTGGCCTTGTAATTGCTTTGCCCAATGGAATGAAGTGGCCAACCAAATGAGTGGCTATGTGGCTCTTCAGAGCCCAGACCTCTTACCATACATAAAGAAAGTATGTGAAGGAGAGGGGTCCCCAGCTGATGGTTGGCCACTCCCCAGAACCAAAGCCTCCTAAATGAACTACAATGACAACAGATGCTTGAGGGAGCCCAGCAGAGACCAGAGAATCTCCCGGTTGGAACCAGCCTCCATTATTGACTTGTGGAGTCAAGAAATAAATAAATGATTATTGTTTTAAACTAAGTTGATTGAGTGAATCTCTGTGATTCACTTAATCTCATCTGTAAAATGGTGATGATTATGACTGCCCCAAAAGATTGTTGTAAGGACTGTATGCTGTGAGAGATGCCATAAGCCTATCACCATGGCTGGCACATAGCATGTGTCTAATTAATGTCAATTCCTTTCCACTCCTTTTATAAGCTCCACCTCCCTTTTCACCCCTTTCCTCCCTACAACTTTTGCCATTGGGTCAAAAAAGCAAATATGCAACCTTTTGAATAATTTGATAGCCGCATAGATGGCTAAGGTGCTGTGAATATGTAATTAAAATGATGAATGCTCAGCTCACATTAAAATAACAGGCATGGTGAGTGCACCAGAACACATCTTGATTAAGCTGTTTGACCCACGTGCTTTCTCACTGGCTGCAGACCAAATATTGAGGGGAGATGTGGGAGGCTGACTGACAAGCCTGCATGACTCAGAGAGGGATGATACTGGAGGGGCTGGTTTCACTAAATGCCACCCATTCACATTTGGTATTTCTGGATCAGTTAATTACTGAAATTTGTTTTATAGCACAGCTTTTATTAATTTTCAAGTATTACATATTTGAGCTAACTTGGATATATCTTGCAAGTGAATCAACAAAGTTGATTCAATCAATAAATACATATTGAGAATCCAGTATGTATCATGACTAGGGATCCAGTGTGGACATATAACTTGTCTTTATGAAGCTTTAATGCTCTGTTCCTAAATCTGTTTCCAAATGCAGGTCTCCTCATCTCCAGGGACTCTGGGAGCAATCTTTTCCTTGGAAGGAAAGACTGAAGTTCATCGATTCAGCGTTGACTCTCTCTGGTTATTAGATCTGTTATAACCATGTAACCAAAGTTGAATGTAACTGGGACTAATCTTGGTACTAAATTACAATGAGATTGAATAACGCCTCCAGGGACTGAATAATATGTATTGTCCAATGACTTCATTATACTGATATCTACTGTTAGACAATTGATTTGCCTGCACTGCCTATTGCCTGCTGTTTGGAATTTTCTCAGATGCCCTGAATCTTTGATTTATTTTCATTCATTTATTTTTGTAGTCATCCATTTATTCATTCATCAACTTACCAAACACATGTGCATTCAATGTGCCAGATATGTGGTCTTTGCTCTACGGGAAATTCTCGTCCAGTGAATTGAGGCAGACGTGAACAAATTAACTAGAACAAACTGTTTATTGAGCTAGAAGTTTTACAGGGAACCTGGGAGCAGGGACAAGGGGTCAAGGTGACTTTAACCTGGGACAGCTTGTTTTGATCTGAGACAGATTCCTGCCTGAGAAAATTTATCACAGCCCCAGATAGATAACCTTACAGCCAGTTCTTTTATTATTCCATATCCCAGTCCTGGGATTTTCTGTTCTGTGGCACACTGCCCGGGGTTCCTGAATGCACCAATTCTGTCCTGCTGAGGCTGTTGTGGCTCTAGAGGTAAGAAACACTTGGCCAGACTTGTGAAGACACATATACAACCATGGAATGTGTTAGTTTCATTTTATAAGAAATTCTCTCAGTTATATTTCCATTTTGTTACAGGTGCTATTTATGGAAAAGTGATCTTTGTGAGTAATACCAGTATTTGTATATTTAGAAATATAGCTATATTGTATATATAGAAATATAGCATAGCTTATTGCTATGAATTTAGGAAGTTAGTAGTTGTATTAGTTTGCTCTGGCTGAGATTACAAAGTACCACAAACTGAGTGGCTTAAACAACAGAAATTTCTTTTCTCACAATTCTGGAGGTTAGAAGTTCAAGATCAAGGTGTCAGCAGGGTTGGTTTCTTCTGAGGCCTTTCTCCTTGGCTTTTAGATGGCCGACGTCTCCCTGTGTCTTCATCTGATCTTCCTTCTGTGTGTGTATATGTTCTAATTTCCTCTTCTTATAAAGACACCAATCATATTGGACTAGGGCCCACCCTAACGACTTCATTTTAACTTAATTATCTATTTAAAGACCCCCATCTCCAAATATAGTCACATTCAGAGGTACTGAGGATTAGGACTTCAACATATGAATTTTTGGGAATATAATTCAACTCATAACAATAGTTTTCACCAAAAGTCTTCATCAAAATCTGAACATTCATGTGCAACAAAGTGCCATTTTATTTTTTAACATAGCTCATAAAATGCATCCAATTTTTTTAAAGAAAAGGGACCTGCTGTTTCATGGCACTTGGTAAGTGTTTATGTACAATCTCGATTGGCTTGAGTGTGAAGGAGGGAGGAATTTAAAGTTTGGAGAACGTCAGAAACAGTGGGAAAGCCTTCAGGTTGCTCTGAGCTTCTACATATTCATTTTCTTAGTCCAGTAATAAAAATTATGGCATACAATTTGAAAATAATTACCTAAACAATTCTTTTCTAAGTTGGTAATTAGCCAGCTTCTTCTTTGTATACTGTCAGAAACAGTTTATCTTCTCTCCTCTTCGCTTTATGAGCTCTCAGTTTGATTTCCGTTCTAGCAATTCATTCTTTAACTAATAGTATTTCTTTCTCTCTGCTGTGTCATTTGTGTGTGTGTCGGGGTTGGGGTGTGGTGCGGAGAGAATAGTGCTATCCAGATTAACACACGTATACTCTTGTTATCCATCTGGAAATACAGAGAGAATTATGTAAGGGAAGAAAAAGAGGATTATATTGAATTTATACATAGGATAAAGAATATTTGTGTCATTGTCTTTCAATATTACAAATTATACTAACATTTGGAAGAAATCGGCAGAGCTTCAGTCAAAGGTAATGCTGATACACGTAAATTGATCTTGTGTGAAGAGTTAGCTATGTTTTATTTCACAATTTAGTGGAATATTAGTGAAACTATTATTTAGGTTTGGGCATACATAAACATCTTACAGATGTACATGCCCACTCTGAAACTCACCTGTGATTATTATCACAAATTTTTTTAAACAAAAGAGACATCATAGAGGAGATGTCTCATTATCAACTCAAATTGGATATTGAAAGGCACTAACCTTCTTTTGATAACCATATTCCCAATCTATTGAACCTTCTTTCAATTGTTCTGCCTCCCACAGAGCCTAGTGGATTCACACCTCTTTCTCCACATGCTTGTTGCTCTGGGTCACCTGGTGCCACGGAATCACAAAATGGTCCTGACCTCTATCTGGGTCTTAGATGTTTTAGACAAGGCATCATAATTTTACATGAACTTCATTTAGCTACTGTGACCCAGAATGAAGTTAAGAAGTCCCTATAAATAGCTTCAGCAATGCCCACATTTTGTACAATCATTGATACTGGTTGGTTGTTGCCTTCAAGGAGTCTCCCTGAGAAAAGAAAAACAAAACCCTATCAATCTAAGTAGCCTCCTTTTTCAGAGCATTAGCAAAGAAATTCTCTTTTCTTAATCAATTTCATTCTATGTGTAGCTATAAGCTGTAATCAATATTTTATACTTCAAAAGACCTTTCTTACCATAACTTATTTTGTCAAAAATTATACTTTTAATTTAAGATTCATTTTCTGAACTCATATCTCTTCTTACACTGGATCTATAGAAGCCTGGCCATGCCCCTGGCCTTTGGTGAATCTAGCAGAGTTGTCTTGGGCTCACAGTTATTGCCTTGTCTGGCTTTTCTCTTTCTCTTTCACCTTAAGAATGCCAGCTGTTGAGTTGCAGCAGAACAGTAGGCTCAGTGGAGGTAAAACAACAACTGCTGGTGCCATTTTTTCTTCACCTAGAAAGAAGCACAAATTTTAGCAAAGATGGTTTGAGAAAATTGGATTACTGCCACATCGTATAGGGGTAGAATGACATGATAGCGTGTGGTACATTTATTTAGGTACCTTAGACAAATTCATTGAAAGAGACGATGTCTTTGATCTGGTCATCATAATTGGATTTATTTGATAAGAATTGGTATAGTTCACAAAATGTCATTAATTCAACACCTTAGGTTTTTCCTTAGGAATGTGTGCACTTGTAGCATAGGTGCTAACTGATGCAAAAGCTATCTCCATCAAAGTTTCAGGCAGAACTGAACGGCTGATAAACATGCTCAATAAGGGTCTATTGATATGAAGGACTGAGTAATGGAATAGACAATTGAGGTTCACTATTTGGTTCAAGGAGGTGGGTCAATGCTAGAATACATGTCTCAACATCGTCTTTTCTTCTCCATATTCTCTCTCTAGTCTAGACCAATACACACTCGGACGAATAATTTACTTTCATTTCTGTCTTCCTCAATCTATTCTCCTTCGTTCTCACCACAGTAGCCAGGTTGATATTTCTAAAATTTAAATGGTATCATATGATTCACCTGTTAGCTGCCACTTGCTATCCATTGCACATCTAATGCAAACTTTGTTCTCTGGCCCTGTGAGTCCCTGCTCACAGGGATCTATTTGCTGCTTATTTGTCTAAATTTATCTAATTCATTCATCCCAGAAGTTGCTGCTTCAAGTTCTTTGGCCTCCTTTCAGCTCCCAGAACAGACCACATTCTTTTTAACCTCAGGATCTTTGGACATACTGTTTCCTCTGCCAAGAAATATTTTTCCCTGCATCTTCATTTATTTATTTTTTGCTTTGCCCCATACTTTTGAAGCCAGATAAAGTGTCACCTTCACAAAAAGACTGTTGCTGGCCTCTAAAGAAGAGACAAAGGTAGATCTCCCTCATTTTGTTCTATCCCAGCATTCTGTTGTTTTATACCTTATCGCAATTTGTAGCTATTTCCTTTGTGTTTGTTTTTGGTCTGCCTGTAAGTTTTATGAGAGCAGAATCCTTGTCTGCATTGCACCTCAGTGCTGAGAACAGTGTCAGTAAATAAATAAATAAATATTTGTTGAAGGAATGAATGAGAGAATGTCAGTCTAGGGGAAGATTATTTTATTTAAATTTGTGTAGAATATTGAAGCTATGGCTTACCAGTAGCTCCAGCAGAGGAGTTATCACCATATCTTTTGTCCTGATATGAGAAGTGCAAAAGATATTGGACTTGACTTAATCAATATCATTTGTGAAGATCTTAACACCCTAAGCATTCAGAAATGAGCAGGCATCAGTAGCACCCCTGTAGTGTACTTTAGTGGCAAAGCTGCTCATGTCACTATGGGTAATAGCAAGAGATAGTACTTTAGCAACCTGAAGCATGAAAAGAAAAAAAATGAGTAAGTTCTATAGAATTGTGAAAAGGACAAGTCTGCTGAGAATCCCTCTCTGGGGAATCCCCCGAATGACCTGGATGGAATTGAGGAAAGGTGTGGCTAGAGGGCATAGACCTAGAGATATTATTTTGCTTTTTTTAAAAAATAATTTTTTTATGACCTTATTTATTCAATCTAGACTATTGTACTCTAGAAATTATATGTTATTTGTAGGAATAAGTATTGTCCAAGCATTACATAAATGTTTACGATACCAATATTTTCTCTAGTTGTTGCAGTTATCTATTACTACATAAAACTATTTTTGCATGCAGCACAGTGAGAGGTAAAGATAAGTAAGAGGTAATCAAGATGGAGCATGATAAGTGCTCTAGTAGGGGAACCACAGTGTGTTACAGAAGCACATAGCATGGGCATCTAGCCTGAAGCATAAGAAGTACGTGACCTTTGGAATCTTAGTTCATTGACTTACTGACAGCAACCATTTAATCTACTCAGTGTTTTCTGGATCAAGAATTCGAGCAGGGCACATCTGTGCAGTTCTACTTCATGGGGCGTTAGATGAGGTGAAGGATGGCTGGAAGTCTAAATGACCTCATCCACATGCTAGCAATTAGTGCTTGCTGTCAGCTGGGAGCTCAGTGGGGGCTGTCAGCCAAGAGCATCAGTTTTCCATGTGCTCCTGTCCACATGTCTGCTTGTGCTTCCTCACAGCATGGTGATTGGGTTTCCAAAGGAGGAAAGCAGTAAAGCTGGAAGCTGTGTAGATCTTTTAAGGCCTTGTGAGAGAAGTTACGCAGCATTGCTTACAACACATTTTATAGTTCAAAACAGATCATAGGACCCATCCATATTCAAGGAGAGAGGAAATAGACTCCATCTGTTGATGGGGGAATGATAAGTCCATACTGTAAAGGAACATGTTGAATGAGAGATATTTCTGTGGCCATTTTTGGAACCACAATCTACCACACAGGTCTAAAATCTTGGTATTTTGCTTGTTTTTTGGCCTTGAATTTGGAAGGCAACTGACACTTTCCTCTTGATAATGACCTTTCACATCCTTGAAGAAAGTCATGAAGAAAATTATCTTTATCTTCTCTTTCAACTCTGTCGCTCCAGGAATATTTGATTAAATCTTATTTTACAGCTTAAATGTGTTCTTTTCTATTTTTGGAAGATGGCCAATTTCTTATATCTTGTTTAATCAGCATGTTATATAGGATACTTAACTCTCAGTAAACATTGATAAACATTAAGCAAATACCAAAGGATACAGTCCCTCTCTAGTTTGTACTAGTAAATTCATCCAGCTGTCAATGTGATGTCTTGATGTATTGAAATGAACAACGTTGTTGTGTTTGGGGACATGATTCTAGTACTTGGTCTCCAATCTCTACCATCTTTACCCTGAGTAAAGCAAGTGCTTTGGACTTGACAACATCCAAGACCCATTCTAACCTTAAAATTATCTATATTTTCAGAGAAATTTGTTGAGTGTTAAAAATTTCTAACTACTTAAGAGAGTTTGCTTAGTAATTCAACATAGAAAGAAGTTACCCATTTCTTGTGTCTGTTTTAGTAAAATAACACAAATATTCAAAATATCCTTTTTTCCCACTAAGATTTGGTACCCAATTATTTCTGGCTAATGTTAAGTTAATTTGAGATTTGGGTTCTTTTAAATTGTTGCTACTAAGCGTAAAACACATTGATTTTTCAAACTAAAAGTCAGAACCCTTGTTTTCATTTGCTAGTTGAGCTTGAGTTTAGTCAAGGAAGCATTCTAATGGCATTTGCAGGTGATAGAAACTTTGAGGTAGATCTTATAGATTATTGTACTAGGAATACATTAGTGTGAATGTTGCACTGTTTGATTATTTCAGCCATTTGTTTCTGTCCTCATCTTTTTACTGTGTGCCTTCATTTAATAGTTGCATTTGCATGATTTATTTCTCCCAACAGCTCTGTGAGGTGAGTGACATTGTTATTCCCATTTTACAGGTGAGGAAACAGAAGCATACTGAGGTTTAGCAAGTTGCCTGAGGTCACATATCTTACACTTGGTAGAGCTGAGAATCAAACCCAGGGCTTTGATTTTGGAGTCTATCTCTTACCACTGTGACGTGCGTGCATTCCTTTCTAAACTTGGAATCACAAGGTTTTTTTTTCAGAATACCGCCCATAAATTCAATATTGTGGTTCCAAGAATGAGGCTTTAACACTGGCACACTGACTTGAATGCATCTTGGAAGTACTGAACCATTTGTATAATGAATTTCGGACTGAGTGATGAGACAGGTATCACAAAGTTTGGGGGCTTAATGGGCTTCATCTCCAACATGTTTAAGAACTTTCCCTTGTACATCTGTCATCCTTTCATAGCCCTGTTAAAACATCATTTTTCTACATCTACTCCTACCCACTGCCTGGCCAGAAGCTTTTCTTGCATTTCAGTTTTTCATATTCAGTATTGCTTCAAAGGAGTAGGATGATAAAATAACTTAAGTCATATATAAAAAAAACCATCCAGTAACAGACTATTAAAAATAGTGCAAATTGCATAGGACTGTAAACATGTTTTATCTTGAAAATTTATCTGGAACATTTGCTTAACTGGAACAATTTTGCATATTCACTTCCATCTGCCTATGAAATATTCCTTTGGATAAAACTACTCCTTGTTCTGAATATTCAATGTTAACTTTTTTCCTTGGCTCTTTAATAAATTCATGTGCTTATTACAAACACAAATCAGGCAGTTTTAGGTACTGTAAATATTAACTGTGTGTGTGTGTCTGTGTGTGTAATATTTTGTTTATTATGTTTCTGAGTTAACCTGCCATTTATTAACATACATTGAAACTGCATATAATAACTCTTCTGAAAACAGTTTCCGAAGCATTGCAACCAATATGCTTACTCATTTTGTGGACTCATTTTGATGTTTTACTGTCTCTTATAATGTGGGAGATAGCGTAACATACTTTTAGGGTGCTATCGATTGGAATTTTTTCTTGGATGGGTTCATAGTCAGAAGACTGAGGTTTTAGTTTCTAGAAGAACACTCTTTAGTTTATATTTGTAACATTAAGTCACATTTTGTCTTAGGTTTAGTAGAGATGTAGTGGGGCTCAAATAAGACACTGCATGTGAAGTTACCTTCGTAATTGTCTGACCATCTTTATACCTTTAACAGCTCCTCCTTCCCCTGGTCCTGAAACAAGAGCTGCTCGTCTTCAAGGCTCCTGGAGCTCAGTTCCTAGCAAGGAGAAAGAGTTCCAGATTCTGCTTGCAGTGCTCTGATATAATCCACTTGCTGTACCCTTAACTCTCTCCCCTCTTTCCTCCTGCCTCTGCCTGGCTTTCACCTACCCCTGTGCCAAGACTCTTGGATTTAACTGTCTATTGGATTAACTCTGGACTGTCTGCTCAAGCAATCAGTTTTGGATTATCTCTGATGCTTCCCTCTGGCTCTACCTTTTCTTTACCTTTGACTCTCGTGGGTTTGTCCCAAACCACCCGTGCCCTGCCCAGAATCTTAGAAACTCCATTACCATCTGAAGTACCAGGGACTGCTTATCTAGGAGGAAAGTAGACAGGCACTGTGTCTGCTGCTGGCACTACAATGAGACTGGGACGCGGTCGCTGCTCCAAGAAACTTATTGACCTGTTGAAGCTAGGGGAGGAGAAATATATAGACTTTTTGATGGGATAAATGTAGTACAAGTTCATGCATAAAATTTTGTGAGAACACAGGGGAAGACCACGAAATCAAGCTTCACAGTTAGGAAAGATTGTTTGAAAGACGTCACTTGAAATGAGGCTGAAATGATGTGAAAGCGGTAGCTAGGTGCACCCTGTGTCTGAAAGGGAAGCTGTTTTTATTTTGAGGCAAATCACGGAGTACAGAAACAGTAAAGTGTTAATAAAGAAATGAAAATGTTTGGATATCGCCAGAATGTAAAATGCAATGTAAGAGGCAGAAACTGACACTGGAGAAGGCAGAGGTCATATGATAAAACTCTGTATGCTGTAGTGAAAAAGTTGGGTTGCTCTTGTACTGATAGAAAACCAGTGCTTGTAAG
This sequence comes from Diceros bicornis minor, assembly GCF_020826845.1. Taxonomy (NCBI): domain Eukaryota; kingdom Metazoa; phylum Chordata; class Mammalia; order Perissodactyla; family Rhinocerotidae; genus Diceros; species Diceros bicornis. Next base: position 45,083,811 of record NC_080747.1, read on the forward strand.
GCTTTGCTGTTTTATCTGTTCATATGCCAAGTGGCATCCATTCACTCTTCTCCTAGAACCAGAACTATAATTTGGTTTTGGAGTCCCCACCACTCCCTCATTTCTTGTCTACGGGGTTGGGTGATGTTGGGTCCACTCCAAATTCATGCACAATGCAGACCAGACTGGTAAGAACATCCCACCCATCTGACTACAGCTGGTCCCTTTTTTTTTTCTCCTAAATACTTGTAGTAATAGTGGTTACTATGGTATGTATGTGTGTAGGATGTGCAACAGGGATGATTTGAGCTGGAGGCGAGAGAAGAAGATAACTATCCTCTAGCTGGCTCAAAAAGAAGTCCTATAGGATAAGCAAAACTCCCCAATACCTGGCTGGTGAAAGTTCTATGGCTCTAAGCAAGTAACACTCTTCCTACTTTATTCCTACTTTCTTTCAGGATTTCAGGTTTGTTTTGTTTCAGATGGCTAAGTATGGATAGACCATAAAACGGTTTTTTTTTTCACCCTAACTCTGTTCATCTTATAATTATTGCCAATTCTTTCAATATTCTGGCAATATTGGAATTATGTTTTTCTTTTATAATTATTTTCCTAGGAAATTAGGAGGATCCAGGTTATCTAAATACATCCTCTCTTTTCTTTTTCTTTCTTTTTTTTTTTTGGTGAGGAAGATTGGCATTGAGCTAACATCTGTTGCCAATCTTCCTCTTTTTGCTTGAGGAAGATTGTCCCTGAGCTAACGCCCATGCCCATCTCCCTCTATTTTGTATGTGGGACACCGCCACAGTGTGGCTGGATGAGTGGTTCGTAGGTCCACGCCCAGGATCCGAACCTGCAAACCCCAGGCTGCTGAAGTGGAGCATGTGAACTTAACCACGATGCCAACAGGCTGGCCCCTAAATACATCCTCTTTGAAGTATTTCTCCAATAACTCCAAGGCAGTAATCTAAAATTTATAATAATTTATTGTTTGTGAGTCAGTTTTCCCATACAAGAAATTATTTCATTTGCATATCAATTTTGTGAACTATGCATTATAAGAAGTTTCATCTTATAGATGAAAAAAAAATTGAGATTCTCTGTAACTAAATGAGTGGCCCTAGTTCACACAGCAAGTTGACCCATGAATAGAAGAAGACCTCAGAGTCTGGAGTCTTTCTCTTTAGTACACTGCCTCTCAGTCACTCTAACAGCAAGTTTGGAAGATGCCTCTGGGCAAATGTTCGCCTCCTCCCTTTGCTTATAAGGGAGCTGAAGCACGAGAGAAAACAAAATAGTGGCTGGGAGTTGAAACAAGACAGAAATGCAGGTCTTTTAACTTCCTAACTAGTGAGCTGTCAACTTTATCCATGACTTCTTTTTGCATAACTGTATAGCTAGTTTCTTGACACACACATAACGCTGATTGGTTTTATTACTGCTGGGCTATTCCTCTCTGAGCTTTTGTCTAATGCTAGGACACAGTTAGGAATGCCATTTGCACTGTATTATCAGCCAGGATATGAATACGACTTCCTTAACCACAGAAAAAAAATGATAGCTATTATCAGACTCCGAATCTGTACATCCAACTTGCATTTTATCTGCAAGGTGCTTGTGATGAGCACCCAAAATACACATTATGACACGTGTAATGGTAGCAATTTGACAAATAATTCACATATATGAAGCTTCTAAAATGTACTTAAATTGAAATGGTTTGGGAACTATAATTATAAGCAATGGCCTCCCTGGATTTCAGTTCACCTTGGGGTCATAATTTTATTTTTTGAACATTCTCTCAGAAGGGTATTACTGCTGAATGGGCTTTCTTACTAGCTTCCCTGTTGAACTCTGGTGAGTCTTGACTGTGTCAGGAAAATGTTTTAACTCCATCCTATTTCTGCTTGGCTAGAAAAAGCTTTTAATCTCTGAAAAGCTCACATTTTGTAAATGTGGGCTGTAAAAGTAGTTTCTTTAAGAGAAAAAGAATGCCATTGCTTTCTAAGTATGAAAAAAAAATGCATGGTGTAGATACATTTGGCAGTTTATATCAACACAGTCATCTCTGGAAAGTGCTTATTATTGCATGAATACTGTCTTATCCCAGGTTCAATGTGCAGGTTCAATAAATAGATTCCAGAATGTTCTGTACAATCATACCGAATGTTATCTTTTAAAAAAACACCTAGTAGAAGTTCTAAATATTTGGTGGTTCAAACATATATTAATGTTTATGATGGTGATGTCGGAGGGTGCAACTTACAATGAGAGGCAAATTAAGCATGTTATGATCTTTGGAGAATAAATGCTTGCTTTGTTGCAAACAAAGAATAATTCTACATTTCGTGTTTTTTTACTAGATACAGTGTGGTACTGATCTTGATTCAATGTGGTTTATATTATAGTTCTATATTTAGAATGGTTATTTTTGTTACTATACTTTCGTTTCTTTGTGTGTAGGAGCATTTCAAAAGGAAAGTGACACTAGCTGGCTTTGAATTAGAATAATTTTGTTGGAATCATTAGGTCTTCCCTCTGGATGATGAGTTTTTCTTCTACTAAAGAGAAGGCCTCTTTAATTATGCTATCTTGGTTAATATCAAGAGACACAGGATCCTAGAATGTTAGAACTGGTAGTGACCTTAGTGTCTAATCACTGACCACAACTCACAGAAAAAGTAAATTTTATTTTGTAACGACATGTACACAATTGACACCCACTCTTGTGCCTTCTGCAGGCACAGATGTATGCATGCATGTAAATTAAACTGGAACAAGAGCTCTGTGAAAAAATATTTATGGTTTGCGTGATATACCTTGGCTTTTTCTATTCTTAACTAGTTCATTAAGAAAAAATGCTGATCGCAACCCATCAAACTCATCTCACTACCAGGACCAGCTACATTCTTTGCAGGGCCCAAAGCAAAATGAAACTACGGGGTTTCCGTGGTCAAAATATTATTAAAAATTTCAGGATGGCAATAGCAGATCATTAATCCAAGAGTGGGACTCTTCTGAGCGTGGGGCCCTGTGAGACTGCACAGGTTTTACACCAGTGAAACCAGCCCTGCTCCACCACTTATGAAAGGTTTGTAGCCAGCACTTAAAAAACACAGCTCTAGAGCAACTCTCTCATTTTACAGATGTGAAGACTGAGACCCATTGAAGTTTAGTGACTTATTTAAGATAAAAAAAAGATTACGTGCAATAGAATGGCAATTCTCTGACTTCTATTCCAGTGTTCTTACCACTAATCTCAACAAGATTACTCCGGGGATAGGATAATGGAGTTCTAAATTTTCTGGCTTTTTGTGAGCTATCCCCTACTCTGATCCCAACTGTTTTTTAAATTTAACTTTAATTCAGATGTTGTTGAAAATGTTTCTAATACCACTTAGCCTATTTTCATGTCTCGGTAAGAGTGAATAATGTTTGTTTTTTTTTTACTTTGAGGCTTTCTGAACCACCAACTACTATTATATAGTATTGTAGCTGTTCGAAGGTAATGAAGGAAAAGAACCAGACATAAGTTTCAGATTCTGGGTCAAAGAAGAAACTCATAAAAAACAGGGACTAGTAATACCCTACAGAAACAGAAGCAATATGGTGGAGTGAAAAGAGAGGGGTTATATTTAGAGAAGGAGGGAAACATTTATTTTTCTGAGCCTGAAGGGAAGGATGAGAGGACAACAGTGTACAAAGGATATTGCTTCTAAGTGTACAGAGAAGAAATGTGTCCCAGGTTTTTATTTCTACCCAGAAATGACACCCACGGTCATCATGTGGTAAGGATGGCGTGTAGGGAGTCAAGCAGAAGAGAAAGTTTAGAAAAGTTACCAGGTGAGTCTGGACAGCCTGAAGGATGGTTCTTTTATAAAAGATCTGCAACATGAAGAGGTTAAATAATATAGTCAAAGTCACATATCTATGTATATCCAACAAAATTTAGTAACGTGTTGTTGAATTATGACAATAAATAGAATGTAAAAATTATTAACTGTTGGATTTAATTGATTATTAGGCTGAATCCAGACTGTTTTAAAGCGAAAGTGAATCTGAGCCAGTTAAACAAAATGGGCTATTTAAAATATGATCCCTGGTCCGAATCTACATTTTTTGTCTGCTGGTTGGGAAAGTTGATTAAACATTTTGTGTTTAAATCTAGTCTTTAAGGCAGTGATTAATTTGGCAGCACAAATTAGGGTTTATTTATTTTTTTATTCAGATATAATTGACATATAACACTATATGAGTTTCAGGTGTACAACGTAAAGATTCCATATTTGTATATATTGTGAAATGACCACCACAATAAGTCTAGTCAACATCCACATAGTTACAAATTTTTGTATCTTGAGATGAGAACTTTTAAGATCCTCTCTCTTAGCAACTTTTAAATATGCAGTAGAGTATTATTAACTATAGGCAGCCCTGGTGGTCTAGTGGTTAAGATTCAGTGCTCTCACCACATGGCCCAGGTTTGACTCCTGTCAGGGAACCACACAAGGTCAGGGAACCACCCCACCCATCTGTTGGTTGTCACACTGTGGCAGCTGCATGTTGCTGTGATGCTGAAAGCTATGCCACCACTATTTTAAATATGAGCAGGGTCACCCATGGTGGACAGGTCTCAGTGGAGCTTCCAGACTAAGACAGACTAGGCATAAGGACCTGGCCATCCACTTCTGAAAAACCTGGCCATGAAAACCCTATGAAGAGCAGACGGAACATTGTCTGATATGGCACTAAAAGTGAAAAGATTGACCTGGTTCAGCTCTGCCGCTCACTAGGAGTCAGAATCAACTCCATGGCACTAACAACAAATTATCAGCTATAGTCACCATGCTGTACATGACATCCTCAGGACTTATTTATGTTAAAGTGGAAAGTTTGTATCTTTTGACTACCTTCACCCATTTCGCCCACCCTCCCACCCCTTGCCTCTGGCAACCATCAATCTGTTCTCTGTACTTATGAGTCCAGTTTTGTTTGTGTTATTAGATTCCACATATAAGTGATATCATACAGTATTTGTTTTTCTATCTCTGACTTATTTCACTTAGCATAATGCCTTCAAGATCTATCCACGTTGTTGCACATGGCGGGATTTCCTTCTCTGTTTTGGCCCAGTAATATTCCATTGTATGTATATACCTCATTTTCTTTATTCATTCATCCATTGATGGACACTTAGGTAGCTTCCACGTCTTTGCTATTGTAAAAAATGCTGCAGTGAACATGGGGGTACAGATATCTTCTACAGTTTCTTTAACATATTTTTATTTTTAACAGAAGAAGTCATGGGAGGTGCAAATGGAGAATAATTGGAGAAGAAAAGTGAATAAAAAAAAAATCAGAATGTCACCCTATATTGTTTATTGTTGAAACCCATAGTATTTCATCCTGTACAGTCAAGCCATGAAGGAACACCACTTAAAAAAATATGAATGGATATTAAACATTCCTTATTAGACTTCCAGATATAATTCTATACTACCATGGAATTCATTTATTAAAAAAAAAAAACTTTGAAAAAGGTATCAACAAATTTGTTCCAGAAGTGAAAGTTTTAAAATATTTTCATCCACATCCTAAGTTTCTTCTTCTCACCCCAGAGTTCTCTTACTCTTTTCCCCCCTTTAAGTGCTCGTGTCCCACTTTCAGGCAGGACCAAATTTAGAAGCTGATGAAAACTTGAAGAAGTCCTTTCACCCAATGTCATGCTGCAGGGCTTCGGTAACAGACACCATTAAATCAGCACATATGGTTCTATTTTTTTTTTTTTCATTTTAAGTTACTGGCCCTAGAAATTTGGGAATCCTTTTGTAGAAACATAATTGTGAGTTCTTAGCACATCTATCTTAACAACTGTGCTTAGCCCAGCCTGAAAGAGAAACTGTTCTGTCTGTCTCTTTCTTCCCCCGGGGTCAAGAGAAGATCAAAAGGTAACATGTTTTAGGAAGGCCTTGTATTCATTTCGATGCCCCTCTTCATGATCAGCTTTTAGTGGCCTGCAGTTGTGTGATGATTAAAGGCTCTTAGCATCTCTTTATGAGGCCTTTCAAATGTCAAATGCCCAGACACACAGTACATATAAAATGTCTTCTCCAATGATCAGAACAGAATGTAAAAATAATAAATTGAGGGGCTAGCCCAGTGGCGCAAGCGGTTAAGCGCGCGCCCTCTGCTTCGGCGGCCCAGGGTTCGCCTGTTCGGATCCTGGGCGTGCACGCTCGCACCACTTGGCAAGCCATGCTGTGGCGGCGTCCCATATAAAGTAGAGGAGGATGGGCATGGACGTTAGCCCATGGCCAGTCTTCCTCAGCAAAAAAGAGGAGGATTGGCAGTTGTTAGCTCAAGGCCGATCTTCCTCACAAAAATAAATAAATAAATAAATAAATAATAAATTGAAAGTTTCCTACTATCGACCCTACTCAGATTTCAAGACAGCTATTAAAAATAGTTTACCCCAACAATTTGCATATTAATACCATGAATATTCACTATATTAACTTTTTAATTAAATTCTGATCACCTATGATAATTTATTTCAATAATTTTAAGAAGAGCAATCCCTTAAAAAGATCAATGGGGAACAATGTTTAAGATCTAAATGACCGCTTTCAATCTCTTGAACTGTTTCTCAGTAGCTTACTTAATCTAAAAAATAATTTAAGGATTCCTAATGCCTTGATTAAAATTTAGATGAGTCTAAATTTCTAGAACGTTATTTCTTTAGCATGGTATTTATTGCTTGTAACATTAAAAAATTTTCTTATTGAAAAAACACTCTGAGTGAAACATAGTTTAATATGTTTCTTTTCTGTGAGATTTCTAAGAGCCTTTAAAATGCTAGTATTCATTGTGAATCTCTAAAGGAGGAGGGACAGAGAACACAGCATTTTCCACCTTTGTTTGACTAGTTTTGAGAAAAGACACCTCAGGGGACAATTCTGTAAGAACATGTTTTGGCAAAAGCTGATATAGCTGATGTTTGAGTTTCTGTTTACACGTTCAAGGACATAGTCATGGAATATAGACAAAGTATCAAATTTTTGTTAGGTTATGAGAAAAAATGTATTATCTTAGGGTGAAGCAATCTCATGTGAAGTGGATGGAATGTAAGATATTTCCAAATTTAAAACAAAATCTAAGCCATCAGTTTTCTGTTAGCTTGTGAGGTGATGGTTTAACAGATTATCTTTGAACAAAGTTCCTTTGTAAGCACTGTACTTAGCATGGAGGATGAAAGTGGAAATGCTTGTTGTCTTAGCTCTGAGAAAATCTTAAGTGACTCAGGAAGATAAATGACCATGGGGAAGGGGACTTGTGTTAGGCACCAAGGAAAGAGCTACACTTTTGGGTTATGTATATTGAGGCATACATCCTCCGAATCACGGTGTTGAAGATGATCTTGAAGAGATAGGGTTATCCCAAGCTAGACTGTAAGAGTATACCCAAATCATTTTACCATAGAGGGAAGAGAAGATAGAAGACCTCCAGTATGATGTTGATAGGTAATATTATAAAATGTAATAAATATAATAATCAGAACTCACTCTTTTTGAGTACTATGTGCTTGGTACTTTGCTAAAGTGCTTTATGTGGATCATTTCACGTAATCCTAAAAAAAAAAAAAGAAGACCCACATGAGGTCAGTATAATACCCATTTCCATTTTTAGATAACAAAATTGAGGGCTGGAGAAGTTGCATATCTTCCCCACATTCACAGCTAGTAAGTGAACAAGCCAGCGGACATAAAAACAGGAAGTCTGACTTCCAAGTCCACGTTTCTAAACACTAGAGGTTTGCCTTCTGTGTTATGTTTTTACCATCAGTAATAATGTTTCTAGAAACTAAGCATGTCATTGGCAGGTCCCTTCTTTACTAAATAGAGACTCCTCTGTGGCTACAAGTCACAAGTTTCTTGGACATTTACTATTTACTGGTTACTGTAAATATGGAGTTTCCTTCCATTCTCTTCTCTTTCAAGATATGACACTGTAACTTGTATTTGTATATAAGGTTTTGAGAGGTAAGGAATAATCTTAGGTAAAGAGACAGAAAAGGGTTATGTTTGTTAAGAAGAGAGTGAAGGCTGTTTGGAATAAAGCAGAGAAAGAAGTGGGAAAAATTCAATGTATTTTAACTTCAAGGATATGCAAAAGAGGACAATGGGATAAATACTGCAATATTGATGTAGTTCGTGATTTTAAAATTAAGTCGAAGTCTGTGTGGGTGGTCCTGTGTAGTTGAATCTGTCCATGCAGATGGTGGCAGAATAAGCTTGCATTTGCTTCAGGAGTGTCTCTCAGGACCAATCAGTTCTTAAGCTCTTGGAGACGCGATACAATAGAGTTAATGGAGGTGTCACTGCTGCTGTGATTAGATCAGTTACTGCGGGTGATTCCTAATGGGTTCAGAGCTCAGAGTTCTTTACTAATTTCTCATTTCCATCCCCACTGTCATAGTTCAGGCCCTTATTACCTCTTGTCTGGACTACCAGCTGGTCTGATTACCTTTGGTCTCACATCTCTCAAAATCACCCTACAGAGTTTAAGGTTCTTGAAGCTCCCTTTTTATCATGTCACTTCCGTGATCAAAAGTCTCTGGTGGGTTCCCATCACCTACTGAATGAAGAGCAGACTTTGTAGGCTGACATCTAAGAGTCTCCTGAACTGGCTGTAACCCACCTCTCCTCCCTTTCTCCCTGTTAACCTGCACGTGTCCTTCATCCGTGCCTACCGACTGCTGCCTGTAGCCCATGTTTCCTCATGCCATCCCTTCGCTTTTGCTTTTCTGTCAACGAAAATACTCTTCTCCTTTTCTTCCATCAGCATTCTACATATGGGCTGTTTTCTCTTTTTCTTTAAACTACTTTACTGAGGTATGATTGACAGGTAAAAAGCTGTACAGATATAAAGTATATATAACTTGGTGAGTTTGGGGATAAGTACATACCGTGAAACCACCACCACCATCAAGGCCGTGGACATATCCATCACCTCCCAAAGTTTCCTCCCAGCCCCTTTATTATTACTATTATCATTATTTTTGTGTCTGTGTGTGACAAGAACACTTAACATAAGATCTACCCACTTAACAAATGTTAAGTATACAACAGAATATTGTTAGTTATAGGCCCTGTGCTACAACTACAGAGCACCGAAATTTTGTACACTTTGACCACCACCTCCCACGTTCCCTTTCCCCTAGGTCCTGGCAACCACCATTCTACTTTCTGTTTCTATGAGTTTGACTATTTTAGATTCCATATATAAGTGAGATCACTTAGTATTTGTCTTTCTCTGCCTGGCTTATTTTACTTAGCGTATTGTCCTCCAGGTCCATCCATGTTGTCACAAATGGCAGGGTTTCCTGATTAAGGCTGAATAATATTCCATTATATGTAGTATGTACCACATTTTCTTTATGCATTCATCTGTCAATGGATATTTAGGTTGCTTTGCATATGCATTCTGTAATTCCCACTACAAATGTCTCTTCTTTCACAAAGCTCTCTGATCATTTCAGTTGTGAGGGGCTTTTCATCCTCTGAACTTTAGAGTGGATTTATGATCTCCCTTTTATGCAGCTAACAAATTTTTCTTTAGATTATAGCTAGAGTACACCTTTATTTCTGGAATTTGAGGTTATTAAGCGCAGAGGCTGCACCTTAGTCATCTATGTAGCCAATGGTGGCTAGCCCAGGACCATAACATAGTAAATGTTCAAAAAATATTTGCTGCACTCAGATGAGTTGGCTCCCACCATTCCTGAGAATATTATCCACAAAATCTTAAATCCCCAAAGCCAAGTGGTTACAATATTTCTTTTGCCCTAGTATTTGCTCTTCTAGCACCCTCAATTTTTCTCTTGAAAAATCACAATTGGAATTAAGATCTTCATTTGTATAATTATTTGTTGTTGGTCTTTGTAAGGACAGAGACTAAGTCTTCCTAGCTCACCACAGCATCCTCAGAACTAGCACAGTACCTGGAACATGGAAGTCGTGTAATAAATATCAGTTGAATGAATGAATGAGTCTCCTAACATAATCTGTTTTCAAAACACCTGAATAATAGCTATTCATTCAGAAATATTTATTGGGTACTTGCTATACTGAGTACATTGCTAGGGCTGGGGAAACAAAAATTGAAAGGGAATTCCTTCATGTCCAAATGTGCAAGACTTTATTCAATCCAGTCAATTGGCAAAATAAATTTAACCAGCCACTTTGTTTTCAGTGACACCAGAAGATAAACCCCCTGCCCTAGCTGGTCCATAAAGGAATCACAAAATCTCTAAGCCTGATCTACATTCCTGGTAAACCAATAGGGTCTGTCTTACTTGTAAGGGTTATTTGACACTTTTAACTTATACTTGATTTTTCAGATATCTGGAACCATTTCTTCAGTGTAGTAGATTTAACCCCATGTGAGTACTGTCAGTGGTCATACATTCACAGTGCAGGACTCAGTTGACAATACAGAATGTATAAACTTCAGATGCTTGACAGCATGCCCGTATTTGAATGGTTTGTCTCAGAGTCCTGTCGAAAGTTCAGCTGAGACACTTAAATATTCAAATGGGTTACTCTAAGAGGCGTGTCATCCATATAATTCTCCTGATACTAATCTTTAAACCTGTATCAGGTTAGATTAGTATATACTGGGATATATAGTATAGAGCAACATCGTAAAACTTTGTCCTTGGCTTTTATTGGAGTCATATGAGAAATGGTCCTATGTGAAGATCTTCACAGTTTTAAATAAAACAGCAATTAAGGGTATTATGCATAAATTTATTCAATATTTCTTATATGAGGATCTGTGTCCTCATATACATATATTTATCAGAATTTAGGGTTTAGATAAACTTTGTCCACTGTTATGCTTCCTTTCGTTCTTTAACGAGAGATTTGCAGCTCCTTTTGTATATATATGATAGCCAGGAAATTCAACGCTGAGTCTTTTGCTTGAGTTCTTTACCTTGGGTTTTATTCTATAATTACTTTCCTTTCCCTCTTGCTTCCCACTTATTGCCTAACTCATTTTTTTCCTGTGCTTTTGAAAACAGTTTTACTGTATTGATTACTTGCATTGTGGTTTGAATCAATTATTTTTGGATGTAGTTGGAGGCATAAATAAATAATGCCTAAATAAATAATAGACTTGTCTTTAGGCATCCATATTCTCTCTTACAAACATTCGTTGCAGGAGTTAATTAGAAATGGAACTAAATATTACTTTGATGAATTAGTGTTCATTAAGTTCCCTTGGTGTACTTCATAGAACCCGTGTAGCTCCTGGTGTCTGCTCTAATACAGCTTGAACTGTATTTGGGGAGACAGCATTGAATTCCTCCTGTATTTTAATCAGCATTATATATACAGATTAATTTTTTTTGTCCTGCATTCCATAATGTTCCTTCTGCTTTGAAATGAGAATTGCAAATGTTTAAATAAATTAATTGAAAAGTTGTTTACCATCACTATAACTCATATACGTATTTTCATGTCCTCAGCTGAAATGCAATTTTCTAATGCCTGACACAGGTAATACTGTTTAATGAATCACAACCAAGTTCACTTTTAGTTTCTTTAAAATAGAAAAAAGGACAAAACTCTCTTCCATTCTTCACTTATATGAATACAAAAAAGACAGAAATGTGTAAGCCACTTATTATCTAGAAAACAATCCGAGACTTATTGGCACACCTGTTCTTCACATTACCATTAGTGGAGCATACAATGCTCTAGAAACGTAAATATCAATCCCATCTTACATTGGAGCAACAATGCCCTACTGATAGAAAGGAATATATGAATAAACTGACATGGCTAGTCATGGACAAAAACTTGACCCTTGGACCAGCACCTCTTCTGTTTTTTGGGAACTTGGCTCTCAAAAAAATTTATCAACTTTGAGTTGTGTTTCCTAGATGGTATTCAGCAAAACACTTCTCTTGAAAGATGCGCTGTGGGAATGGGGATTCTCGGTCAAATACATGTGGAAGGCACAACATATTACACCTCTATTTTCGTGGAGAGTCACAATTTCTATTAGTGTTAGGGCTCTGAGAACTCTTGCGGGAAGGAAAGAGTATTGTATTGTTAAATCTGCCATTTTCCTAAAAGAAAAATTTTCTACTCAAAACAAGCAAACATCGTTTCTTATGGCTGAGTAGTATTCCATTGTGTATATATACCACATCTTCTTTATCCATTCGTCCCTTGATGGGCACTTAGGTTGCTTCCAAGTCTTGGCTATTGTGAATAATGCTGCAATGAACACAGGAGTGCATGTATCTTTATGCATTGGTGTTTTCAAGTTCTTTGGATAAATACCCAGCAGTGGAATAGCTGGATCATATGGTAGTTCTATCCTTAATTTTTTGAGGAATCTCCATACTGTTTTCCATAGTGGCGGCACCAGTTTGCACTCCCACCAGCAGTGTATGAGAGTTCCCTTCTCTCCACATCCTCTCCAACACATGTTGTTTCCTGTCTTGTTAATTATAGCCATTCTGACGGGCGTGAGGTGATATCTCATTGTAGTTTTGATTTGCATTTCCCTGATAGTTAGTGATTTTGAACATCTTTTCATGTGTCTGTTGGCCATCTGTATATCTTCTTTGGAGAAATGTCTGTTCAGGTCTTTTGCCCATTTTTTAATTGGGTTGGTAGTGTTTTTGTTGTTGAGATGAATGAGTTCTTTAGATATTTTGGAGATTAAGCCCTTATCAGATGTATGGTTTGCAAATATCTTCTCCCAATTGTTAGGTTGTGTTTTCGTTTTGTTGATGGTTTCCTTTGCTGTGCAGAAGCTTTTTAGTTTGATGTAGTCCCATTTGTTTATTTTTTCTATTGTTTCTCTTGCCTGGTCAGACCTGGTGTTTGAAAAGATGTTGCTAAGACCGATGTCGAAGAGCGTACTGCCTATGTTTTCTTCTAGAAGTTTCACAGTTTCAGGTCTTACATTCAAGTCTTTAATCCATTTGGAGTTAATTTTTGTGTATGGTGTAAGGTAAGGGTCTACTTTCATTTTTTTGCATGTGGCTGTCCAGTTTTCCCAACACCATTTGTTGAAGAGACTTTCTTTCCCCCATTGTATATTCTTGGCTCCTTTGTCAAAGATTAGCTGTCCATAGATGTGCTTTAGGAACTCTCTTCTACCACCTGGGACTCATTCCTGTACGCTCTGTTTCTTACACAATCTTGGAGCATTGGAAGGGCCTCAGAAGATAATGTAGCCCAGTGGTTTTCAAACTGTAGTGTGCATGATAACCACCTAGGGAAGATTTGTTAAAACTCGGATTGCTGGGCTCCACCCCTAGAGTTTTTGGTTCAATAGGTCTGAATAGGAGGCTAAGAATTGGCATTCTAACACGTTCCTAGGTGATTCTGGTGCTGGTCTGGGGTGATTCTTTGAAAACCACTGATGTAGTAGTGGTTTGATGTAGTCCACCACATCTTCCTAATATGGACCAATGTAGTCTACTGTATCTTTCCCCGCCTTCCAGTGTTTGAAACTCCTTTAGACATTTTTTACTCTCAATTTCCTCAAGTATCCTTAATTGTCTAGGACATGTCACTTATCCCCAAACCACTAGGCTTGGATATATGAACCAGGTGGTCACTCATTAGTTCTGGAGTTATTTCTGGAAAGAGCAACATCTTGCTCTCTCAGTGACCTCCATTGCCTCTGGCTGCCTTAGTTCTCTAATTGTTTATCAATATGGATGTTCGTGCATTTGCTTTTTAAATAAATGCTTACTGAATGCGTACTATATATTGGGCACTCTTTTAGGTGCTGGACATACAGTGGAAAACAAAACAGACAAAGGTCCCTACTGTCACGGAGCTTACATTTTAGGAGAGGAGACAGAAAATAAAAAGTAATCAAGTAAATAAACAAGACAATTTCAGACAAGGATAAATGAAAACAAATAAACAAGAACAAAACATGATGATGCTAGAGAGAATGTCTATGAGGGGCTAACAGATACTGTGGTCAGAAAATGGCCTGTCTAAGGAGGTAGCATCCGAGGTGAATCCTCAATGCCTTGTCTTTCTTTCTAGATTATTCTCCTTTGAATTTACCCACCTAATGTCTGTACTGATTATTTCACTGTCAGCCTTGCTGCTTCTTTGAACTTTGACACTGTTTAGACTACTTTCTCCAGCATTGCTGCTTTGCTTATGGCTATGGATCAGAGGTGCTTCTACCCCTGAGGACTTCCCCTCTATAAGCTTCGTCACTCCTGGCCATTCCTCCCTTACCAACCCTCAACTCTCCCTCCGCCTCTTTGACCCTACCAGCAAGAGTGAGTTAAGGTATCTGTTTACTTCACCAACTCTATTCTTGACCAGTTCCATGAGTCAGGCATCTCCATCTCTGAAATGTTCTTTAAGAAAACTTTTAAAAACATGATGAGATGAATTTAATTTCCCCATCATTTCCTTCCAATTGTACCCACTGGAATAGTATAGATCTAATTTAATTCTACACATAACGACTCTTCAGATATTTGATGACAGCCACCGTGTCCTCCACATCTCCTTTGAGATCCTTCTTTCTTAAGCCAAACTTCCATATATTGCCTTTGAATCAATCATTCCTCATTGGATATGGCTTGAATTTCTTCTCTCTTGCTTTCTCTCCTTCATATGCCCTTTACTTTGTCTTTAACCAACCCTTCAGATGTGGTTTGAATAACAGAGAGCAAAGAAGGACTGTTGCCTCTTCCCAATCTAATTGCTACTCATCTATGATGCAGCCTACATGCATAGGGGCTTTTATGTCTTTAATTTTGAATACTAATCTCACTTTTTAACTCAAACTGAGTTAGGTAAATGAGTAACTCCTTCTTCCCTAATAATGTTTCCCTGTACACTTGATGCAGTGAAATCTTGCCCCCTCTATTGCTACACTTACATACCACTAACTCTAAGTCAAGTACTTTTCTAAGTGCTTTAAATAAATTAACTCATTTAATTCTTAAATAACCCTATGAAATTGGAACTATAATTAACCCCATTTTATAGATAAAGCAAGTGACAGTGAGGTCAAATGACTTGTCAAAAGTCGCACAGCTATTTACAAGTGATGGTGCCAGGATATGAACCCTGACAGCCCTACTCCATGGTTTGTGCTCAGAACCACTATGCTATAATGCTCCTAATCCCATTGCAATCAAGTACAAGACCTTTTGCTATGCCTGCGAAATTTCACGTCATAAGATTTACTCCAGTCTCTCCAATCTGTCAAGATCCTTTTGTGTCCTGGCTTTGTCATCCAATGCATTCAATATCCCTAACAAGTTCATGTCTTCCATAAATATAAAAACAATCCATTTAAGTACTCTATCTATCTATCTATCTATCTATCTATCTATCTATCTATCTATATATCATCAATCTATTTAGAAATGACATATCATCCATCATCTATTCAAATGTCCTGAGAGCCATCAGCTGATGAGAATTTTACTGTATTAAGTTAAATGCATGTTGTCTGTGGCTTCCCTTCTTACCCTATGTTTCACGTTCTAGTGAAGACTTTTGACCTGTGATGACCGGCAGAAGGTGCCCTGGATTTCCTACAGGGAAACAACAAGTATTGAGCTGGATGTTAAAAGACAAGTTGTATGAACTTCAGGTTTCCTTCTAGGCAGTGATCATGGAAACAGAGGGTAAAACTTTACAGGCAGATAAGGTTGGTGGAAGTCCTTTGACATTATGAAAGACATCATAAACATTTTTACAGTTTGGAGGGATTTAGCCAACAATTGTGTGGAAGGTAGCTGGAAGAAATGATAGCTAAAGTCATGCTTTGAATCTGGGAGGTTAGAAGAAAATGTAAAAACTATTGCCAATGTAGGATGCTGGGATTGCCACTTCCTAAGGACTCTGCCGTAATGACCTGAAAAGGTGCTGGTCCAGGTAGAAAGGAATGTTTGCACTGCATTGAAAGAAGTATGAATATGTCTCATGGTATGTAACATTGTATAGCATTTGGTCAAAACAGACAGTCAATAACTTTCAATTTCTTTAACTTTCTATTAAGTCAAGTATTAATATACCTAGCTATTTTAGATTTCCATGGTGTACAAGATGGCAGCTAGACAATCTTTCTTTTTTTTTTTTTTTTGTGAGGAAGATCAACCCTGAGCTAACACCCATGCTAAGCCTCCTATTTTTGCTGAGGAAGACAGGCTCTGAGCTAACATCTATTGCCAATCCTCCTCCTTTTTTCCCCCAAAGCCCCAGTAGATAGTTGTATGTCATAGTTGCACATCCTTCTAGTTGCTGTATGTGGGACACGGCCTCAGCATGACTGGAGAAGTGGTGCGTCAGTGCACGCCCAGGATCCGAACCCAGGCCGCCAGCAGCGGGAGCACGCACACTTAACCGCCAAGCCACCGGGCTGGCCCTAGACAATCTTTTAAACTATCCTATCACAGTGATAGTGGTGGGAAGACAACAAATGCAGAAACAATTATTTGTCTTGTTTACTATCATATCCCCAGATCAGGGCTTCTGAACAGCAGCACTATTGACGTTTTCGGATGGATAGTTCTTTATTGTGGGAGGCTGTACTGTACATTGTAGGATGTTTAGTGGAACATTAGCCTAGTCTCTATTCACTAGAGATCAGTAGCATCCTCAGTTGCAATAAACAAAAATTTCTCCAGATATTGTCAAATGTCCCCTGGGGGACAAAATTACCCCCTGTTGAGAACCACTGAGCTAGAACATCAAACATAACAGACACTCAAATAGTTATTGGAAGAATAAAAGAAAAGGATGAATAAAATGTTTCCTGTTGTCCACATTTATATTAATTCTTTGTTGTTTAAACTGTTAATAACTCAAGAGCTGGGCTAGAAATCAGCTTATGAGAGAAAGAATTTTTGGTAGATACTATTCCAGCCAAGAGCAACATGTATTTGGGTTCTAATCCTGCACAAACCAGCAGAAACTATTCTCCTATCAAGTGAACCCTTGAATCACCCCCCTACCAAACGTTTTCCCTGGAGGGTGACTAAAATTCCACCATTCATAATTCACTCCTTTACTCTGAAGTTTCCCTTTTCCTGAAGAGCTCCTTTAAAGAACAAATACCCAAGGAAGAATTGCCTAATCCTTGTTGTTAACAAGAATGAGATCATGCATTTGATTTTCACCCACCCAACAAGATGTGAGCACTGGAGGAGCCCTTGGGTCTTTGGATGTTTTAGAGATCACATTGGATAGAGGAGGAAGTAAAAGAAAACTTCACCAACCACTGGATTTCCCAAGCAGTCTCATCAGTATTACTTGTTTATTAAATATATATGCACAGTCTACAAGATGCTGTCTTTGCACGTTCTGGCTTCCAGGGCATGCAGCAAACATTAAATACCCAAATATTCAAGATCATGATACCCGGAAACTTAGGTTTGCTGGTCTAATTGCTAATCTCATGGTCATCATTTAATGCTTTTCTTAAATAGTGGTTAATTTGAAGATCACATTTTCACATTCTGTATTTCCAAAATTGTTGATATCTGTGAAGACCTAGTGCTAAACTCTCCTGGATTTAATTGTTACAAGAATTCTCAGCCAAGCCACAGTCTCTGAGTCTAAGCTGCTAAGAGGCGTTCTTCAGAACAGGCACTGGTATCTATTATTCTAATCTTTGCTTGAGTTGACTTCTGCTTCTTATTCATTAAAATACACTTGTTAAAGTATGTTTATGCACGCCCTGAAATCTAAATCATGGATAACTCTTGTGTTTTATTAACTGATTGAAACAATTGAATTTGAGTCTCCCACTTAGAGGCTGTCCCTCTTGTCTTTTAGGCCGAGTTGCAGTAATCATACCTACAGAAGAGTAAAGGTATTTCTCTTGGCCAATACAAATTACCACATGACTATAAAGGGCAGCAGGAATATTCCTCACAGAGAGAAATTTCACATGGAGCAAATTGAGCTGCTCACAGTAGTAAATGGTTACCTTCAAGCTATCCCTGGGATAGTGTATTCAGTTCAATTCAATGTCCATTTATTGTATACCTATTGAAATTGAAGAGAGGAGATTCAATTAAATAAAGCTACTTTCTGGGCAGAGGAGTAGATTTCCTTTCGAGACATTTATGTCCTATGGGCTATTCCCCTGTAGGTTCACTCACTCACCTAGACCTTGACAAAATAAAGGTAATTACGACAGTATTAGGAAAGATTTCACAATCAGACCTATCTACATCTCTGTTTCTCTTTGGGATATGAGCTGCATTGGTCTTTACTATAACATTTCTAGAAGCATTTCCAAACTTCATTTATCTGTGTGCAGGAACTTTCTGATGAATGATCTAGTACTCAAATTGTCCATATGTCAGCAAATATTCTTACCTGTTATAGCTGGTTTCTTTTACAACCCGGGTGTGTCTCATGAGAAGAAAGGGCAATTTATAACTTCTTCCTTATTCATTTCTGGGCTTGTAGGAGTGTCTACAGCTTTTGTTCATTGTTTATATCCCAAAGCAACTCTATGTATTGTCCACAGGAATCTTTTTGCTGGATCATGGTCTTTTTATCTTGGGACTCTCAGGATTTGCTTTGGCAAGGAGGACATATTCTACAGCTTTCTGAGGAGGAGTAACACATTGCAATGGCCAAAATTCTGACTATTGTGTTGCGGTTTGCCGTGCACACCTTTGTCACTTAACCTGAAGTGTTTCATCTTCCCGTAGTCTTGCTATTCCATAGGAAACAGACTTTGGTGATAAAGCCAGAGGAGGAATTATTTCTACAGCTCCATTTTCCTTTTGTTGGACACGATTCTTTCATTGAAGGAAAGAAAACATATTTTGAAAATGTAATAAGTGATATATATATTGGAAAACTTCGAGACTGACTAACTCTGCTTTGGAGAGTTTTTAAACTAAATTCTTTTAGGTAAAGGATTTACCTAAAGATAAAGGTAAATTTACCTAAAGGTAAAGGCTGTTGTCTTTTTAATATTTTTATCTGAGGAGTCTAGGTGTTTATCAAATAGTGGATATAAACTCACAGAAACAAAGTATCCTTCACAACGGATAACAGAAGTGGCTCACGTGTTCCATCAACTAGAGTGCAGCTCCTGGGACCATGATTCCTAAAAGACAAACTACCAACTGTGTTACCTAAAAGTCCTATGGGTTTTCTTTCCACACCCAAGGGACAAGCAGCTTCCCAGGCACAGGGAAGTGATAGCTCCTATTTTTTCCCTTGTTCCTCTTCTTTTTTTACACTTCCTTCCAGTTTCTGCCCAAGTGTATAATAAATATTTTTGACTACTTCCTAAAGTCAGGAATGCAGCAGAAGGTATTTAGTTGCACAAAATTGTGGCTGAGGCACGTGCCAATCATTGGCTCCTGTATATTGGAGGTGAGTTATACCAATGCGCTCAATGTTTGCAGTAGGTATGCTCCTGCCTCTTGGGAAATGACCCAGTGGGGACATCCATTTACATTTTTAGGAGCAGAAGGGAAAACCAGCATACTTGCATTTTCTTGTCTGCAGAAATTTTTATATTGGTGTCATCTTATCTACAAATCCTAATCTTCTTTTGGAGTAGAGTGGAAGAGTAGTTAAAGCTGTTTTCAGTTTGGTCAGAATTGTGTTTGGAAACACAGTTGCTTGAGGAGAAAGTGTGTGTGCAACCGGGAATGTATGCTTGGTGGATTAAAAAAAAAAAAAAAATCACGTCTACAATGCAGTTGGAATAAACTCTCCAGTGAATACATTAAATACAACTCAGAGGAAGCATTTTTTTTCCTATGAGTTTTGTGACACATGTCAATGTGAAGCCCGCACAATGGGTGAGACTGTTTTCTGTATTTTCAGTACACGAATGTCAAACCTGAAGCTTTTTTTATTGCAAAAATAGGCTCGACAGTATTAAATAAATCATGCATAGATAATGACATTCATTCCACAGCCTATGAGCTTGTTTTGAAAGAGGTGAGCTTGTGTTCTGTACCTGAACCTTAGCTTGCATGTTATACACACACACTTTCACAAGCACAAGCCAAGGTAAACATCATTTTATTGTAACCTTTTAAAATTCTTCAGCATAATGACTAGCTATGACATGAATAAGTATGCAAAAAAAAAAAAATTCAACAAACCTATTCTCATGCTTCATTTACATTATTCCCGGAACACAAGTAGTAGGATATTAAAACTGGGTAAGAATGTCAAATGAGATTCACTCACCTGACAGTTCTGTCACTTTAAATTGCTTTGTTGTTTATGCCACAGTTGCAATCTCAACGCTGTTACTTGTTAATTGCTTAGTCGATGCAATTGTATCACAACAAATTTATCAGAATTTTAAAAGAAGAACTGTCTCTCTCTCAGATATGAAATTATCTTGATGGATCGAAGGTGATTATTATCATTAAAAGTGACAAGCACAAAATAAAAATTCTAGTTTTAAATTATCTGCAGTAAAGATAAAATAAAATTCTATTTGGAGCCTTCTGATAAAGGAATGAAACATCATGTGAGCAGATGACCATCAAATCACATGAAATTAAATATTTACTGAGTAATTAAGAAGTGCGGAGCACTTTAAATGTTGGCTGTTAAAAACAAACACATCATGGGGGCCGGCCCTGTGGTGTAGTGGTTAAGTTCTTGTGCTCCGCTTCAGTGGCACAGGGTTTGCAGGTTCAGATCCTAGCCGTGGACCAACGCATCACGCATCAACCTGTACTGTGGAGGCATCCCATGTACAAAATGGAGGAAGATGTGCACAGATGTTAGCTCGGGCCATTCTTCCTCAAAGAAAAGAGGAAGATTGGCAATGGATGTTAGCTTGTGGCCAATCTTCCTCACAAAAATAAAGGAAAAAAAAAAAACCACGTTATGGGGCCAGCCTAGTGGCCTAGTGGTTAAGTTTGCCCGCTCCACTTCAGCGGCCTGGGCTTCAAAGGCCCGGATCATGGGTGTGAACCTACACACCGCTCATCAAGCCATGCTGTGGCAGTGCCCCATATACAAAAATAGAGAAATATTGGCACAGATGTTAGCTCAGCAACAATCTTCCTCAAGCAAAAGGAGGAAGATTGGCAACAGATGTTAGCTCGGGGCCAATCTTCCTCACCAAACAAACAAACAGAGACATTGTACTTATTTGCCTATAACTTGCAAATGTATTTGTGTGTGCGTGGTCAGATTTCATGAAAATGTGGTATTGGCATTGGATTCATGACAGTGGAGGAGTCTTTAGACTCTGGCAATGGAATTATCCTGCTGTTAATTTTGAACTCAGCTTTTGCCATATACAAACTCTTTTACCACTGTGTGTCTATGTTTACATTACCTTCTTTCATTTAAATTCAAATCTGAGAGAATTTATACCTTTTTCAGGTCGCAGAGTGTGTAGAAATAGCACCACGTCGTGTCTAAAACTGAGGTTATAATCTATCTCTGTCCCCACCTTCTCCCCCATTCTCTCCAAATCAGTTCCTTTCTGTAAATATTCATGTTACTTGTAAATATTCCACCATTAGACTATTGAACAGCCCCAAATCTCATCATCTTTTATTTTTCTCTCTCTCTTATCTCACCTGTGCAAATCTCACCAAATCTTTTCTATTCTACTCTGTGCATCAGATACCCCCTCTCTGTACCCACTGTTATTTTAGTTCAGATCCTCACATCGTCTCTTCTTCTCTGGAATGGTTTCTTGATCCTCTTAAAACTTCACCTTCGACTTAGCTTCCAGGTTGCAAAACCAAAGGAAAGTCCATAATACTGTTGCAACACCAAAATTTATTTCTGAATTATATATCTGATCATATTACTCTCCTCGCTTATATCCACCAACGGATTCCTCTTCACTACAGGGTCAAATCCAATTTGTTATCTTAGAATAACAGGTTCTTCTTCATATTGGACCATTCCAGTCCTTTTTTGCATTGTCTTCTTTTCCCAGTACCCTCATTTGTCCCAGTGTTATAAAAATATTCACCTACTTATGGTTCTTTGAGCTATTCATTGCATTTCATGATATACTCTAAGTTTGTTTCCTTTCTCTTCCTTCTTGTATGATTGTTACACTGTGGGTTCCTCTGGTAATCCATGGTAGTCTTATTTTCCTGGGGTATAGTTGGTTGCTTCATCCACTGTACCTTAAACATCTATCCTTCAGCATTCATAGTAGCAATTGATATGTATTAAGCACTCACTATGTGCCAGGCATGGTTTTACGTGCCTTATTTAATCTTTATAACTAACTTATAAAGTTTATAGTATTCTGTGCAACTATGACATAAAACTATCTACTGAGGCTTTGGGGGAAAAAGAAAAGGAGGAGGATTGGCAACAGATGTTAGCTCAGAGCCAGTCTTCCTCAGCAAAAAGAGGAGGATTAGTACGGATGTTAGCTCAGGGCTGATCTCCTTCACAAAAAAAAAAAAAAAAAAGTTCATAGTATTCTACCTACCTTTTAAAGAACTAGGGAAATTGAAGCCAAGAGAGGGACAGTTCTGAGGAACAGAACTGGAAATCAGTGATATCAGGATTTGAACCAACTGGTTTGGCACTAGAAGCTGGGATCTTAACCCCTACCTTACGTGTTTGCCCGCATTGGAGATTATTTTGTAGGCATACATCTCCTCTACTCCTCCATTGGAACGTGGACTCCTTATATTCAGGGACTATTCTTTATGTTTTTATTCCACTAGCCTAGGATGGTGCTGGACTTAGAATAAACATTCAATACATGTGTGCTGAATAAATAATTAGGAGTTAGACGTGGATTCACCCTCTACCTTTTGCATCATTTTCTTGAATCCCTTAGAAAAACTCCTTCAACCTTCTTAAAAATGAAGTTCTTCCTTACATGCAAAATTGGAATTATAATATGGCCAACCTATTTCAGAGTGCTGATATGAGAAATAAATGAGATAATAAAAGTAAAAGTGTTTGAAAACATCATAGTCATACAAAGGAAAAGGAATATCATATTTTTATAAGTGATAGTTCAATAAATTGAACAATAGGTAAAGATCTATTGTGTGCAAGACTCTTTTATTGGTGGCTCCTGGAGATATGTAATGAATATAATAGAGCTCTTACCTTGCATATGCTTAAAACCAGGAATTATCACCTACTGCCTAATAATTATTAATGGCTTTTCCAATTACACAGTCTTAATAGAAGCTCTGGATCACCTTAGCCAAAGACATATTGAAAAATAATTTGATTGATTCATTCACTTATTCTTTTCATTTGTTTAACAAATATTGTCTGTGCCCACAATGTGACAGGCACTTTCTTAGGCCCTAAAGATACAGTAATGGGGAAGTTAGACAAAGTCCCTGCTATATGAAGGCGGAAGGTAACAGACATATAAACTCATACAATAGGAAAAAAGAAAGTAAAAGGATAGGGAATGATGGGGTAGATAGGATTATTTAACTTAGATTTTCTCTTCTTTGAGAAGATGGTCAATATTACAATCCTTAGGTAAACACCACTCGACTCTAACACAGTATCCTTTGACATGACCATTGAGGTAATGAGGTATGGTAGACATCGTCACTGCTCTGCCAATAACCCCTTGGGTCCTTTTACCATTTCTGTGTATGCCAACTTGATTTGAAATGACCAAAATCTATATCATAGGGTTGCTGGAACATACTTTGCTAGCTCATACCACAGGCTAGAAGAACCTGGCCATTAATGCCCCTCTAAGGCAGCCCTTAATCAATAACATGGGTATGGAGATATAAATACTCCAGCTCACTCTCATCCCTTGGCCAAGATGACTCTGAGGCATGCATTTACACCATTTCCCAGATGCAAAGCTTTAGTTTCCACTGTGTCATCTGCCTTTACAATGTACCTCTTACTTGCATCAAGCAGTCAAGCAATCCCTATACAGCAGCATGGTGGCAGCTGCTAGGTTGGCTTGCCACAGTTCCATAAATTCGGCTAGTAAGGAGAAAATAAGTCCAAATGGAATTAGAGAGTTTAATCCTTAGACAGACACCAAAAACAAGATCAACATGGTGTCAGCTTCCCACATCCCAGGATGTCACAAAACAATTTAGAACCGGAGGGGCCAGATATTCCCTTTACAAGGCCATCTAGTGCCTTCAGACTTGGAGCCAATTTACACCATTGGCTTGTCTAGTTCTCACACCGTTGAACTTGGTCTGAATTTCACTACTGGCTTTTCTGGTTCTTCAGCTTGCACATGGCAGATTCTGGGACTTCTTGGCCTCTATAATTTTGTGAGCCAATTCCTATGAATCTCCTTTAATCTATGTTTATGTCCATGTCTATGTCTATGTCTATGTCTATGTCTATGTCTATGTCTATGTCTACGTCTATGTCTATCTCTATGTCTACGTCTATGTCTATCTCTATGTCTATGTCTATATCTATTTTCTGTTTCTCTGGAGAACCCGACTAACACACCTCCCCAACCCCTTACTCCCCTGCTTGTATTTCTGCACCTCCCAAATAACCTCACTGCACTCAGTCTTTATTTCAGGACAGGGGACCCAACCAAGGCACAAAACTACATTTACAACCACATCCACGAGTGCTGAGTATGCAGAACTGTCAGAAGGATTTGTTATGGTACAGTTCTGAGCCTGAGCACAGAGGTTGCAAGAATCATCTCGATTTCAACTATAGAATGCACATGTGTCTTGGAAAGGGTGAACAATGAGAACAATAACTTTATTTCACAAGATATTTGTTTTGTGAAAGATAGAATCTCTTTTTCTTTTCTGAAAGAAGAGCATGACTTTTAAATGGAAACTTTTGGTACGGGGGTTTAAATATGAGGGGACAAGCGGAGTTAGTGTCACTCTAAGAAAAAAAATAAAGCAGACGTGTGCTGGTATCAGTGTAGACATTTACAAAAGGGTTGTGGGTGCAGTGTTGGAGTAGGGCTCTTGAAAAATCTACGATCGGAACAGATCTCTTTTCAAGTGGTGGATGTGTTCTTTCCTAACATTGCCAACACCTGCATGCACAGGTGGTTTTAGCAGTAGGGAGTTTTGCATATAAATATTACTATTCAGATCCAAATTTAAGCATACAGATTTTACATCTCCCAAGGGTTCCAGTATTTGAGCCTATGTAGTTTTGACTTCAAGGCACCTGCTGTTCATTTCACTATTATTCCTCCTGGTATCTGTCTATATCTGGGACAATGAAGATAGTAATAGTAGCTCACATCTATTGCACAGTTACTTTGTGGTAGCACAATTCCAAGTGCTTTGTATGTATCCATTCCTTTAATTCTCATACCAACCTATGATGCACATTCTATTGTTATCCCCATTTTTCATTTTAGGGACCTGGAGCATAGAGAGACTAAGTTACCTGCCCAAGATCAAAGATCTAATAAATGATGAAGACAGTATTTAAATCCATGCAGTTTGACACAATCTTTCATCTTAAATACAACTCTTATATTTCACCAGCTTCTTTTTAAAGATATATTAAAAATACAGTTAAAAAACTAAATTGGATAGCTATAGAAAGTCTTTCTCCAGGCTGCATGTAAAAAAGCTTTAAATTTAAGAGCTATCTGTAAAACTCAAAAGGGAAAATCATTTAAAACAGTTTTGCATAATATTTTAATGTCTACATGCAGAAATCTCATTATTTGAGAACTGACCTCAAATGGGTAGGAACTGACTTAGTGCTGATTAAAAAAATATTGTGCTGATTAAAAACAATGAAAACTAATTTTAAAACACAGCATTTCTCTTGAGATCAAAAGGAATTAATAAAAATACAACTGTTTCTAAATTCAAAATGTGTGTGTTTATTTTTCCCCCGCATTTATAACTCCTCAGTGTTTAAAAAAATAATCAGTTCCTCATATCTGTTTGAACTCAAAGTTGTTAATTATAAAATTGGTAGTTAAAAATCAATTTTTTGTCTGGCTTTGCTCAGATTAAGGTTACTAATTTACATGGGTAGACCCTTTAACACAAGAACAAATTTTTGTACCTAAATGCCAATAACATCAAAATCAAATAATGGCCGTGATTCAGGTATGGACGGGGGTGGGAAGAGGAAGGCAGCTACAGTTATTAAAAGGTAATATAGATATAGTTAATAGATACTAAAGCGAAAAGGTTAGCTAGATGTCAGTTTGTCTGAACCCAATAACCTGAACTCAGAAACATTCTCCTTAAGAATGCAGAAAGGGGATTGTAGCTGATCCTCATGGTCCTGTGTGCAAGATTTAAGGCTGAACATTAGCTGAACCAATGTTCTTGGATCCACTTTAACACCTGTGGTCCTTAGGAGCCATATTCCCCAGTAAGCAACATATTGATGGGTTGGGACATATCGAACCAACTATTTTTGTATCGCTTAATTCATTATAAAAATAGAGTAATGTTAGGAGGGAGAAGCAGACGGGCTGAATCTAACTCATGATAAAAGGAAAAGAAATTCAACAGGGACAAATCTGGAAAAAGAGCTCCGAGATTCTGACTACTGACTACTAGTGATAATTCCTAGAGTTAACATTACTTGAAAGGTCTGGACTTTCAATAAACGACCAGTTTGACATTTCTCTTCTGATTCGATAATAATTGTTCTCCTTTACTGCGTGTTAGCAAAAAGCCTTCTATTGATTCTATTGTAAAATAGAGAGAGTTTTTTTATCAACAGTTTTTCAGTAACAAGCAATAGAAATAAACTCCAGCTAATTTGAGCAGGATAGAAATTTATTAGAGGGATATCAGGAAGCTCTCAGCATAGTCGGGAGAATAGAGAACCAGGCTAAGCCCTGAAAAGGAGGACCCAAGCCACACTTCAGCACTGGCCTGATGATGAAACTGTTGCTGCCTTCACTGGGTACCATCTGCCACAGTTTGTACTCTGCCAGCTTCTCAACCTTATAGGAACTGCTAGTGCTGCCAGCGAGAGAGACTAGCTTCCGAATTAAAGTCTGATGGGGATGCATGTGATCGGCAGAGTCCAGGGCCATCTTTGCACCCTAGCTTCAAGGGAGCTTGGGAAGTGAATGCCTTATATTGTCTCACTTCTGGGATGGGAATCTATTTCTTCGGCTGTGAAGACTTATAAAGTGTGGAATTGCCCCACCTAGGAAGGATGCTTAGATGCTAAGCGGCTAAACGAATGATGATTTTCTAGTCCATAGCATCTTTATGTAAAGCCCTTTTGAAGAACTCTGGACTCTGACCTTGTCAGAAAACCAAGTTTAGTAGTCTCTAAACGTGCTCCAAGTATTCTGACTGAGGGTATAAATCTGTTGTCCAAATAATGGATCTCTCACACATACTGACATGATCTTGAATGAAAATTTCCTACACTTATTCATATAGAGGTGACTATCAGTAGCTCTATCAGCAGAGAGAGAAATATCTAGAATTAATAATAGTATGTTTGACACTAGTACTTTATGCCAGTATGAAAATGAGGAATGACCAAATGCTAAGGCTATTTTTTTTTTTTTCGGTGAGGAAGATTAGCCCTGAGCTAACATCTGTTGCCAATCCTCTTCTTTTTGCTGAAGAAGATTGGCCCTGGGCTAACAACCGTTCCCAACTTCCTCTGCTTCATATGTGGGACACCTGCCACAGCATGGCTTGTTAAGTGGTGCATGGGTCCGTGCCCAGTATCCGAACCTGGGAACCCTGGGCCGCAAAAGTGTAGCACACGAACCCAACCACTATGTCACTGCTAAGGCTAATTTTTATAAAGGAAAGAGGTGATATTTTATCCACATTCCTGAATTCTTTAGGTTTCTTTTTAAGCTTGTATTTCTAAAATGTTCTCAAAGCAATAAGAATAAAAGAACATATTATGTTGACCAGTGCATTGAATTTTCTTTATAGGTGGAATATACCTGATTTGGCAGAAAATTTACATGTTATGAACTTCAAATTTTTATCAGTTATAATGTCTGAAATTATACAGACATAGTGTCAAAATTTGTTCTCCAGCTGAAAGCAGTAATTGTTTCTTTAAGTGATATGTTTCTGTAACATTGACATAGGGAAACTGCCCATTCAACAAAGTTTGTGCAAAATGGCAGTTGAATATTGGTGATGCTTCAGTAATTTCTTTTATACGCTTTTAATTAAAAAAAAATTCACATATAACAAGCTTGTGAAGATAGGGCCTTTGTGAGGAAAGAAGATAGAGTTTAGAATCAGAGAGATTTGTTTTCCAACCCTGTATCTTCTAGTTAACAGTGTCCTTATTTAATTTACTTAACCTCTCTAAATCTGTTTTCTTGCCTATAAGTGGGAATAATTGTTATGGACTGAATGTGTCCTCCTGAAATTCATATGTTGAAATCTTAATCCCCAGTGTGGTGTTATTAGGAGGTGGGGCCTTTGGAGGTGATTAGGTCACGAGGGTGGAGCCCCCATGGATGGGATTAGTGTCTGTATAAAAGAGATCCCAGAGAGCTCTCTCCTCACGTCCACCACGTGAGGACACAGTGAAAAGACATCCGTCTGTGGACCAGGAAGTGGGCCCTCACCAGACATTGAACCTGCCAGTGTCTTGATCTTGGACTTTGCAGCCTCTTGGAACTATGAGAAATAAATTTCTGCTGTTTAAAGCCAGCCAGTCTATGGTACTCTATTATAGCAGCCCAAATGAACTAAGACAAAAATATCTTTCTTCAAGGATTGTTGGGGCGTTTAATTGAGAAAATGAAAGCAAAACGTGTTGCGTAGGCACAGGCACTTTATGGTCTCAATAATGTCGGTGATTATTTCCATTTTTAGATGAAGATACTTTCATGCAAACAAGGCAAGATAATATGAAAATACCTTTAAGGGGCTTATTACACAGACATTCTGCTCCCTAAAAGAAATGAAGAAGCATTGCTTGGAGACTTCAAATTCTGTAATCTACAAGGATAGCTTAGGCATTTCTTTAAGGTGACATTAAGATGAGTAGATCAGAGTCACCATAAAGAAATGGAGCTAAGATTGAATAAGCTAGCTGAGGCAGGTAACCGTGAGGCAGAAATGGTCAGATATAAACCATATAATTTTCACAATTACTGAATAATTATTTGAAACTCAAGCAGCCAGGCCAATGGAACACCTGTTTGACTTTGCGTGACACTGATCTGACACACAGAGTGTCTTAATTTTCATGTCAGAAATTTGGTTAACAGAGCAGTTCACCAGGTACTTTAGAAAATGACACTATTTAATAACTTCAGCACAAGAGGCAGCAGATGCTAACATGAAAATGACTTTGAAACTTTTGTGTGTGTGTGTGTGAGAGAGAGAGAAAATGAGAGAGCTAGAAGGAGGAGAGAGGCAGGGACAGATAAGAGGAGGAGGGAGAGAGAGAGGGAGAAAAGAGAGAGATAACAGTGAGAGTTAAAAAGACATTGAATTTCACATTAAGGAACTTGGCTTGAAAGTATTTTTCCCACTTACTAGCTAGGTGTGGTTTTTTACCTCTTTATTATTGTTATTATAAAAATAAAATAATACTTTTCAGGAAGATTGCAATGAGGGTTAGTCGTATTCAAGTACATGAGAGTACTTAGAACAGTACAGACAAATATTGGGGGCTCAATAAATGTTGAATCTTGAAATGCTGTGTTGTTATATATAGCCGTTATTATATATCTGTTCTGATTGGTCGGTGCCTGTGATGGACAGGTAGCTAAAAAGTTTGAATATCACCTGATTATTGAAAGAAATTTTAGCATTTTGCTGCATTTTAAGAATTAAAGCATTCCAAAAGACATTCAGAGTCAGTGCTGAAATTCAATGAATTTTTTCTAGAAATAAACCAAAGGTTTTTCTCCCAACAGGTTGTGTTCCTCTTTACCTCTTTTCTCACAGTTCATTCGTCCTAATACCTAGAGGTTCTTACTATATTTGAGCTTTTTCTGGAAAGCCCAACAACCGTTTCCACAAAGGTTCCCTTTGTGTGCACTGTTTCTCCTCCTGACCTCTCCTGTGAAATGCAGTCGAATTATTTATGTGTGCCATGCTTCACAAAGTGGAGAGCAAGAGGGGCCACTAATGTTCGTTCCCCAATTGGTAGAAGTCAGGAGGAAAGAAAAAGGTAGCCCAAATAAATTACTTAGGAGAATGAAAATCAGTGACATCTTTTATCAAATGCCATTAGCTAAGGCCTCCAAGTGTCAGGAAGAAGACATCTAAAACATTTGGCCCACTCAAGTGAAGGACAAAAAAATACTCTTTCCAGGGGCAACAAGGCCAAGGAATCTCTAGTTAAATAAAATCAGGCGTAAGAAGCTGACTGGAGTTGAAGTCCTGCAATTCCTTTGATTATTCGCATGGATGAGCCCAATAAGAACTCAACTCCTAATCACAGAGCCTGTTAGTCAGGCTGTTTGCTTTTGGAGGTAATGGATAGAAAACCGATGAAGTCCAGGAAATTAAGAACACTCCTAAAGTGGTTTTGTCCATCCGTGGAGGAGTTTTGAGAAAAAAAAATCTTCTGAGAAAGCTAGTGGCTTCTTCCTTTCCTTTCTCCTCTGTAGATATTTATATGCTTATTATGGAATAGAAACTTACATAGTTATTTTCTAAAAGACCTGAAGAGTCTCTATAATGCAAAAACTCACAGTCAATCACAGCCAATGCCTCCAAGCAAGTAGAAGGGGAAAGTTTTTAGTTCCTACTTGTTCCTGTGAGATTTTAAAATACAACTTCAAAGTATTAATTACAGTCAAGTTTGATGAAACCAAAGGGCAAACCATTGTGTTGATTCAATTTCATAAGGGACTAACATTTCAGAGAGAATTTAATTAATTTTCTTTCTTTTGCAGGTTAAGTTGCTATAAGTGTACAGTGGATTCAGGTAACATGGGTCTATTTTTTTTCCTTGAATGAGTTTTGCAAAGTTGCCTCAGAGAATTTCCAAATTGAGGAGGAGAGATGTGGGTTGGTAGTTTTTCTAAATAGAGTGCTCCTAAATTCAGAAATTGTGGATGGATCAACACAACTCTCTTGCCACCCATGGGAAATAATTCAAAAGTTCACGCTCGACCGTGAGAGGGTCAGGAGCATTATCTTCATAGGAAAGAGAGAACATTACGGTTATTTCCCATTTTCACTATTAATTCTTTGTTACCTTAGGCAAGTCATCTGGGAGAAGGAATTTAATAATAAAAAGAGGTATGTGTCCTTTTTTTCCTAAACTGGCCAAGGGCACATTTCACTGCTTGAGTTACTCTATCCACTAAAAAACAATTCAAGCTCTGTGCTCCTGCCCAATTTATGCTGTGCTTGGAACTAGAGTTTAAAAGGCTCTATTTGCTATGCTTACTTTAATTTTTGATATTTTGAGGTCTAAATTTATGCAATTATAATTGTTTTTGATGAGGAAGATTGTCGCTGAGCTGATATCTGTGCCAATCTTCCTCTATTTTGTTTGGGGGACGTCGCCACAGCATGGCTTGATGAGTGGTGTGCAGGTCTGCGCCCAGGATCCAAACCCGTGAACCCTGGGCCACTGAAGTGGAGTGCGTCAACTTAACCACTATGCCGTTGGACTGACCCCTGCAATTGTAATTTTAAGCCTATAAACTTAATAGATAAAATCAATTTCTTAAATATATCTCTTCATATATGTATTCTGTTTATCATACTGCATTATGTTGGGGTGTATGTATTCCTTGTCCTAAATACTGTTCTCTTTTCTTCTCTTTGCATGATTTGGGATTCTCTAAAATTAATTAGAAAAAATTTTCTGTGCGTTTTTATGGAGAGAGGATCCAAACTTTCTTTGGCTTCTCAAAACACATATAACCTCCTCCTCACATGCTTAAGAACTACTGCTTTCTTTACATTCCATCTCTGGACAATCTCATCCTTTCTAGAGTTTCAGTTACCAACTAATGCCTATGACTCTCAGATTTTACATCTCAAGCTCTTTCTTCTGAGTTCCAAATCTTTATATAAAAGACATTTATATCAGCAAGTTCAAAACTAAATTCATTTTTCTTCCTTCCTCATCTGTCCTCTCCCAAAACATAGTCAAACTTGCAATCCAAACAAAAAAAAAAACAACTTTTCCTTATTTTTCCACCCCTGTGTCCAGCTACTGTCTTCCTTGGAGTCTGCTTTCTAAATCATTTTCATCACCCTTCTCTTTTCTCCTTCCCTGCTGTCTTCATGCTCATAAACCATCATCTAGACCAGCAGTCTCCAAAGAGGGATACATACACACTTGAGGATGGTCCAGGAAAGTCAGAGAAAACATTTTAGAATTTCTGTTTCTGTTTATTTTTTTCTTATCCTTTAAAATTTCTCTATGAACTTTATAACATATACTTTACATGAGTATGTCAATACATTTTAAGATGTGCATATAATAGGGAATATGCTCGATTCTTTACTGATAAGATTTCATGATCAAAAAGATTTGGAGGTCACTGATCAGTGCTGGAACCTTCTACGCAGTTGCTTTGTCCTTGTACTTACATTCTCTGATTCATTTTCCAGTTATTGAAACACTTCCCATACCAGTTGGATGGGATCAGAGTTTTTTTGGCAAGACAGACTGTTCCCTTCATTATCTACTCTAAATACACTCATTCAGTTTCCTCTCTTACCATTTTCCCCATCACACATCCTTTGTACAGGGCAAGGGGAGCATTAGTATTCTTCAGTTATTCCCCCACTCCGTGACTTGGCTCCACCCGTAGTTCTCTCTCCGTGGGCAGAGCCTTCTCTTGTTCACCTAGCAAACTCCTGCTCTTTCAGACTCTGATTGAAATCACTTCCTCCTGAAGCCTTCCCTGACTCGAAGTGGAGTTGGTCATGTCCTTTCTTGTATACATGAAGCAATTTATCCACAGTGCTCTTAGAGCATGAACTGGATTGCATTTTAGGTGTCTGTTCAAGTTTTTTGTCTTCCTTTAGACCGTGTCTTTAGATTCTATCTTATTCACCCTTAGACTCTCCAACACTTCTAGTTCAGTGGTTGCCGTGCAAGGCAATAAATAAATCATCTTTTAATGTTTAAGTTAATTTAGTGGAAAAATAAGTGCTACAGTAACAGAATATTATTAGAAATTTCATGTTATTTTGATATATCAGGTAAGTGTTATAAGAGATCAGGCTTATAAGGACGTTAAGATCAATGAAGCAACCTAGTGGTGACAAGGACTCTTTTTTTGGGATATTAATCTGAGTAAGGCCTACTGTTTCCATTTCAGGGGTGACTTTAGAAGAGCATGCTCTTTTACCTCTTGATGAGTGGACCTTCTCACAGAGACACCTATCTACACAGGGTAAAATATGTTGGATATTTTTATTTTATTTTATTTTTTTGCTGTGGAGAGAACACTTAACATGAGATTTACCCTCTTAAATTTTTAAGTGTATAGTACATTATTGTTGACTGTAGGTACAATGTTGTACTGCAAATCTCTTAGAGCCTATTCATCTTGCTTAACTGAAACTTTATGCACATTGGTTAGTAAGCCCCCATTCCCTCCCCCTGCCCCCCAAACCCTGGCAACCACCAATCCACTCTTTGATTCTATGAATTTGACTATTTTAGATAGCTCTTTTAGCAGAATCATGCAATATTTGTCTTTCTGCTACTGGCTTATTTCACTTAGCATAATGTCCTCAAGGTTCATCCAATTTCTCATATTTGCAGCATTTTCTCCTTTTTTAAGGATGAATAATATTCTATTGTATGTACGTACCACAGTTTCTTTATCCTTTCATCTCTTGATGGACATTTAGGTTGTTTCCACATTTTGGCTTTTGTGAATAGTGCTGCAATGAATAATATCTCTTTGAGACCCTGACTGCAATTCTTTTGGATAAATATCCAAAAGTTGAATTGCTGGATCATATGGTAGTTCAATTTTTCATTTTTGGGGGAACATCCGTACTGTTTTCCACAGTGACTGTACTGTTTTGCATTCTCACCAACAGTGTGCAAGTGTTCTGATTTCTCTACATCCTCACCAACACTTATTGTCTTTTGTTTTTATCTCCAAAATATATAAGAAATTCCTACAACCAAATAGTAAAAAACAAACAAACAAGAACAACAACCAATAACCTGATTAAAAAATGGGCTAAGGACTTGAATATACGTTTCTCCAAAGAAGACATACAAATGGCCAACGTG
Organism: Diceros bicornis minor; assembly: GCF_020826845.1. NCBI lineage: Eukaryota > Metazoa > Chordata > Mammalia > Perissodactyla > Rhinocerotidae > Diceros > Diceros bicornis. The sequence goes on from NC_080747.1 coordinate 45,117,941, forward strand.
TATATGAAAAAGTGCTCAATGTCACTAATCATAGGGAAATGCAAATCAAAACCACAGTGAGATAGCACCTCTCACCTGTCAGAACGGCTATTATAAAAAACAATATGTACCATGTTTAAGGAAACATTGATACTGTTCTCTATTGTACCAAGACTCAGTATGGAAGGAGTGGACAAAGAGGTGAATTAAGAGATTCTCACTTTTCCAAGTGCACTGAACTGACAGTAAAGAAGGAGTTCCTATAGGTACAGACCATTGTTCAACAACCATGAGTTCTCAGACTATTAGGTCTTTTCCTCTCCAACCACAGTAGATTCAGCTCTTTATCGATGATCCTAACAAATGTGATGGAACAGATGTATGTTCTGTTCCCTTAGGATGTCCCCGGCACTAAGCCTTATAGGGCTAGATCAGCGTGGACGAGAGTCACCAGCATATCCAAGCAGATCAAGGATGGCCAAGCATTCATAAAACTCATCATGTATTTTAAAACATAAGGCTAAAAGTTATTTACCCACTTAACATGTCAATGATAGCAGCAATATTTAAACTACTCTCAACAGATTGCATTAGTAAGCTTCACAGCTGCAGTCTACAGGCTCAAGTATTGTAGAGAATGGTCTGATAGCCCGAGAAAGTCTCATCACAAAGCAAAGCATTATTGAGTTGCAATCCACTAGGTCCCAGGTAAGGTAGGGAATATACAAAGAATAATCAAGAAAATTACTAAGAAAAGTCATTTTGGTTTGTCCCTTACAGAAAAAATTTTGTTGAAAGGTGAGGGAAGGAAGTATTAGTTTATATTTTAAATGTCTTACGCCTACATTGTATTTGCATGACCTAACTCTCATCTTCTTCCTTCTTTCGCTGTCTGTACATCACCTCACCTCACATATTCTTTACCCTTTCTAATAGTTATATAAGGCATTTTATTGTGGGAAGCTATTCCTTTTGGTAATAAAGATATCAGTGTATTTCAAGTCGTGTGTTCTTAGGGTTCATTAAGATTTTTTTCTTTTTAATATGCTTTAAATTTTTATAATAAAGGATATAAGTGCATTTTTTGCTAAAGTTGCAACTAAAAGCCATTTTTACTTTGAAGCATCTCCTGAACTCAAAGGCAGAGGTAATTATTCCAACTACAATCTCCCGGAACTTTATAAATATGTCTATCAGGACACTCACTACATTCATTACAGCGTTTTTTATGTTAAACATCACAACTGTAATGTAATCTCCATGAAGGTAGATAATGCATTTTATTCATTTCTTTATTTTTCCCAGTGCCTGACACTCAGTACATGTTCAATAAATATTTATTGAATAAATAGATAATTAAATACATAAGTGCATGAAAATGTGATCGTCTGTGCTTCCCACTACATCACAAACAGTATCGTGAACATTACAAGCACTCAATAAATATATGAGAAATTATTGAAGTGTTTCATGGGTACCCTTTTACTTTTCTTGATTGAAACCCTATCTACAATGATTGTTCTTTGAGCCTTCTATTTATAGGCAGAGGAAGGCAATAGAAAAAGTCCTAACTAAGAATTGATTTTTAGCTTTGGTCATGGATATTTTTTTGGGGAGCAATTCACTTTGACTTTTACAATCTTCAATAAACTTATGTGTAACATGAAGATAAGACCTGCCCTTGATTGTGCTGAGAATGAAATGGGGGACCGTATTTTGTAAATAAAGAAGCCCTGTACAAATGTATAGTGATAAATTGGCATATTGGGTCTGCAATTGTGTGTGTGTGTGTGTGTGTGTGTGTGAGGAGATCAGCCCTGTGCTAACATCTGCCAATCCTCCTTTTTTTTTTTGCTAAGGAAAACTGGCCCTGGGCTAACATCCATGCCCATCTTCCTCCACTTTATATGGGATGCTGCCACAGTATGGCTTGCCAAGCAGTGCATCGGTGTGCACCTGGGATCCGAACTGGTGAACCCCGGGCCACCGCAGCAGAGCGCCGCACTTAACCGCTTGTGCCACCAGGCTGGCCCCGGGTCTGCAGTTTTGCTCCCCCAAGGTTAACTTTCTCTATTTAAAAA